>NW_028274808.1:148512690-149131752 GCF_037043125.1 Eumetopias jubatus
CCTTAGAGACAGCAGCTTGTCTCTCCAGCTGCCAAATGTATGGTGGGGTAGATCTCCACTCACTGCCTTCAGCCTCCACCTTCTTTGCCAGAAAGGTCATGCTTACTTGCTGCCAGATGGGCTCCAGCCTCCTTTGTCATCACCACCTCTGCCACCACCTCCCTCGCTCTACTGTTTCTCTGCAGTCCAATCCATCCACTTTTGGTGCACAGTTGAATGGATCTTGGGGGTGTCCTGGTATGCTGTGCAGAGGCACTTTTCTTTTTTCAGTTATGAAGGTTGGCTTAGTTGTACCTCAAAGGGGAGAGAAAAACAGGAATGATTCCTTTGCCTTGATGCTGATGTTGTCCCCTCTGATACTCAAAATATGATATTGTCACCATCATTGTTATTGTCATAAAAAGTTCAACTCATGTAGTTACCTTACATGCATCACACATTTAATTTCCAAAGGAACCCTGTGGCATGGGGATTATCCTCATTTTACAGATGACAAAATTGAGCCCCAGAGAGGTGCAATGAATCTCCCAAAGGTTACACAGCTAATAAATAGTGGAGCAATGGTTGGCCCAGGTTTGTCAGGCACCAAAGCCCATGCTTTAAAATATTATATGAAGCTGCCTCCCAATAGGATTATTATAATAATGTACACAAATCAGCTAACTTCCATTTAAATTTTGTTTGCACAAATTTCAGGAGGCATTTTTTTTTTTTTTGTATTATTTATCAATCTAAGAGATGGGATGACTAGTTCTTCCACTTCCCCCAAAAGTAAGCTGATAGACCTTTTAGGATGAAGGCAGTCAACATATATTGACACATTATCAAGTAATTATATCAGCTCTCATGCTATGAAAATTAACTCCTTATTCGAAACAACAAAACATTTGTGCTTTGTTAATACAAAAGCCTCTTATTGGGAGGAAACTTCTAACTTTTGTCTCCCTCATGACAGAGTATCACTGTGCCTGGATAACACACGTTGACTGCAACTGTAACCTCATGACTGTCCCCCTTTCCAAGTTCTCTTTTGCCCATAGTCTCTTCACAGTACCATATCGCTCTGCTCATCGACCTTCATCCACCATAGTTCACATTTTACATATAATATGTGCAAACTAAACTTTTAAATTTATTATTATTATACTTGCATGAGTTATAAATCTTGTCCCAGACTCACCTCAGTATCAGCTTTGTCTTCTCTGGGTGCTTTTCCTATCACCTTTTAATCTTTACTTCCTATTCACCTACTCTAGTTTTTCTCCACTAACCCAAATTTGCTGCTTCATTACTCTGTCAACTAATTTCCAAGCTACTTATGTCTGAAACTAAACCCATTTACAACTCAGAAGCTTTCTTACAATACAAAATTACTGGAACAGTAATAAAGAAAAGGATAAATCTCAATTTAATTGGATTGGTATTTATTGAGTATCATATGTAAAGTAGTGGGTGCTAAGTACTATCTGAGAAAGAGTAAATAAATGAGCAGGGGGCTGAGGTCAGGTGAGGAAGTGCTGACTTCAGTTATGATTAAGCTTTACAAGAAGCCATAAATCATGAAGGTGACCAGATATTCCTAGAAGTGGGAGTGTGGCTTGGATTATGTGACTAATGGTCACAAGGGATTCTCTTCTATGTTGGTAGGACTCAGAAAATTAGAACTGTAAGTATGCAGAGTAATCTCCAAAGGTGAAATTGTAAAGGATTATGAGAGTAGATTGACTGAGAAACAGAGATGATGTAATGACCACAGCAAACAATAGAGGGAAAAGAGGTGGAGAACTAGTGGTCCAGCATTCCCAGCACTCTGTCTGGTGCAGGTGCTGTGTTCTGTAACAGGAGTCACCTGATATGAACGATATGGATTTGGGAGAAATGGTCTTATCAGACAACTTGATCTGATAAACTAAATGGAGGTATATTGAGAAAGTCTCATTTTATATTCCCAAAGTGATGCTTTCATTATTAATTATTTTTCTAGATATCTCTATGAGTCATGGAAACAAATACTTTCAGAACTAATTAACCTGGGATAAAATGACTAATCAATTGTAAGGCTATAAAATTGGGAATTAGGAGTAGAATACCACTTTATCCATTTTTTTAAAAGATTTTTTTTATTTATTTGTCAGAGAGAGAGAGCACAAGCATGGAGAGCAGCCAAGGGAGAGGGAGAAGCAGGCTCCCCACTGAGCTGGGAGCCCAATGTAGGGCTTGATCCCATGACCTGAGCCGAAGGCAGAGGCTCAACTGACTGAGCCACCCAGGCATTCTTGCTTTACCCATTCTTACTAGAAGACTTGTATTAAGGTATAATCTCTATTTTGATAAAGGTGGTTGACAATTATTGTTGCCTGTGAAATTGACATACTTTACGCATAGTTTACAACTAAAGAATAGTTGCCAATCTAAAGAATTTATGCTATGATGTAGTTTCAAAATAAGTATTCTGTTTTTTGAATTTTTCTACTCCAATTCTACCCTAGTGTATTTTCCCCCTTTAAAGAACATGAAACATGTACTACTTTAATATTGTATCTTAGTCTTGGTATTGAAAATTTAAAGTCAATAGACTATTAGTTTAACAACTGTTTGTCCCAAGTACCTTAGAAAATATTGACGTGTAATTTGTAAGAGGCTTCTAAGCTAACTGCAGGCTCCCCTCTGAAAAGTTTGAGAAGTTTCTACAAAAGAAGAAATGTTTCCCCTCATTGATTAACAAATACCAATTCCATTATAAATATACATGCATGATGACCTTTTAGTTTGTTTTCCAGAATACAAATTCAGTAGAGCCCCCATACTGTTGCACATGCTGTGAAGGTATTTTGGGGGCACTGAAACGCAAATGGGGACATCAATCTACCCACTTCGTTTCAGAGCCCCTGTATGAAGCCTTATTTCTGTCTCCTCTGTGGTACTGGAACAGAGCTTGTGCTAATCGGTAGGCCTGGGGTTTAAAGATTTCTTCATACTGGAGCTCTGTAAGCTTAAATGAAGAGCAGATTAGAGTCTTAGACAAATAAAATGAATAGTGATGGCTTATAAAGTTTTCCCCCTTTGACTTGAAAAACAAATATGTGTTCATTGTTAGACTGTGTGTACATTGATATAGGCTTGCCTAATACAGCTGGTAAACTAAGAAAACAAAAACAAAGATGAAACCCCAATTTATGTTTTCCATAGACAGAAAAGACTAATTTTCCTTTGTGTGATTTTGAAGGATTGTCTTAAGTATGGTGCTGCCAATCAAAACACAAATTGGGAGATTGAATAACATAGCACTTTCATTTAGCAAGATATTTTCAGATTCCTTGTACTAAAGTTTACTCTGTATGAACAGTGGCAGCATAATTATTGCTTCCACATACTGACTTGCCAGAGTTAGACACTGTGCTATTGTCTTTATATTCTGTGTATATTATCTATAATTCTCACAAGGAAGATCTTATTTTCCTGGTTTTAATAGAGGAAACAGAACCTAGAGAAGTTAAGTATAAATTCCAGGTTCAAATTCTGATTTCCTACATACTCTCGATAAAATCTTTAGAGGGTTTCTAAACCTCTTTGGGCCATAATTTCTTCATCTCTAAAATAGAGACAAAAGTATTACCTACTTGTGGATTCATTGTAGACATGAGATGAGTTAATTATATGAATAGACAGACATACATAAAGCCGTTAATGCAGTGCTTGACACATAATAAGCATTACACAATGCTTGTTATTATTATTATTAACAACACTATAATAGACTATGTTGTCTGTTTCCTGAACATCCAAAAATTTTTCATTTTTAACAGTTGCTTCGCTTTAGGCACCTGAGATAGCAGAGAATAAAATGAAACTACAAATTCCTGTTCTCAAGAAGCTTCCATCCTAATAGAGATGGACAGTTAATAAAGAATATAAGTAAAATAGTAGTATGTTATATGGTGAAGATGCAAAAGAATAAAACAAAGCAGTGGAAGATGGGGTTTATATTTTTAAATATGGTGTTCAGGGAAAATCTTTCTGAGACGAGAACACCCGAACAAAAACTATACATAAGGCGGCGAAGGACTGAGTCACGTGGATATCTGGGGGAAGAACATTCCAGGACATGATGTCAGAAAGTGCAAACAGTCTGATATGAAATCACACCTGGCAAGTCTGAGGAGAAGCAAGATGCCCAACAGCGAGGAGCATGGGAGAGTGAGAGATGATAGATGAGAGTGAGCAGGGAGCAGATCAGATAGGGCCATGGAGGCCATTGTAGAAACACTGGTTCTTAATTTGAATGAGATATCAGAGACTTTTGAGCAGAAGAGTGAAATTATCTCTTCAATTTATGCATGTTTTCCTGGAATCCCTGTGGCTGCAGTGTTGAGAATTTATAGAAAGAAGCAGGGAGGCCAGTTAGGATGCCCTTGCAATAATATAGGCAAGATGTAATGGTGGTTTGGGCCAGATTAATAGCAGCAGAGGTAGTGAAAAGTGGTAATACTCTGGATATATTTTGAAGACAGAGTTGGTAGGGTTTGGTGTTGGATGGGGTAAAATGTAAGTGGTATGTGTATGAGAAAGGAGAGTCAAGAGTGACTCCAAGGTTTTTGGCCTGAACAACTGGAAGAAAGGAACTATTTTCATTAAGAAAGGTTGTGGTAGAAGGTCTGGGGAGAAGAAACCAGTTTGGGAATTTAATTGTGGTATTTTATGTTGGAAATGCTTATTAGACATGCATGCAGAAGCACTAAGTAGGCGTTTGAAGTGGAGAGGTGAGGTGCTGTTGGCTGGAGATTAAATTTGGACTCATCAGCATCAAGGCAGTATTTAAAACCTTGGATGGAATCACCAAGGAGTGGGTATAGAGAAAAAAACAGATGAGGTTCAGGGACCAAGTGCTGGGTTACTCCATTGTTAAGAAGTTGGTGAGCTGAGGAGAAACTAGCACAGAGACTGAAAGAAGTACCTGATGAGTGAGAAGAGAAAGTCAGGGAAGTGTGGAGTTTTAGAAACCAGGATAAATGATCAAATATGTTAAATGCTGCTGATTGGTTAAGTATGAGGAGGATTGAAAATTGACTCTTGGATTTGGTAATGATGAAATCATGTTGACAACTGTAAGAGTAAGAGGAATTTCCGTGGAGTTGGGTCAAAAATTTATTGGGATAAAAATAGGGAGAGAGAAATAGGACAGAGGTAGGCAGAGGGACTTCTGTGTAGGTGTTTACTATCATGAGAAGGAGAAAATGTGGTCTGTAGTTGGCAGGGGAGGTGAGATCTAGGGACAATTTTTTTTGTTTTAATGGGAGAAATAATATCACACCTGTGTGGTGATAGAAAAGAAGCACCAGAAAAAGTAGCCTTCATAATGCAAGAGAGAGAAGAAACCAGCCAGACCAATATTCTCAGGCAAGATCTGATGATATTCATTGCAAAATAGAGGAATAAACCTTAGCTAGGGACATGGGCAGTTAACTCATAGTGATGAGAGACAAGGAAGAGAGAGATGGGTGGGCAGAGTAGTAAAACTTGTGAAACTCATCTGATTATTTCCTTTTTCTCAGGGGAAAATAAGAAAGTTCAGGGAAGAAAAGTGACCAAAGAGAACTTGGTTTCCTGTGATGAAGACGTAAACATTAATAAAAGGCATTTTGAAATTTGTCCTGATGGTCCCAAGCCTAGACTGGACCATTAGTGTTGAGGCAGGACAAAAATATGGCAGTCTTACCTGGAGATGTGAAGTGTTAGTGTTTTCACCTGACACTAGGCAGTGAGGGTGTGAAGGACCAAGGGTGTTAGGTTTACTGTTAGTACTTGGGGGAATCCCTCTGGACCCTGCAGATGAAATCTGGGGTAGGCCAGAGGGTGATCTTTGAACATGCAGGCCTGTCTGTGTGAGCCTTAGTCTTAGGCCCTGTTGGTGGAGGAATCTCTCTCTCAGCCTATTGTTCCATAGTTCCTCAATAGTTTGTTTTAAAGGCAAAAGCTTTAG
Organism: Eumetopias jubatus; assembly: GCF_037043125.1. Taxonomy (NCBI): domain Eukaryota; kingdom Metazoa; phylum Chordata; class Mammalia; order Carnivora; family Otariidae; genus Eumetopias; species Eumetopias jubatus. Next base: position 148,518,671 of record NW_028274808.1, read on the forward strand.
ACCTGAATAAAACATAAAGGGATTTAAAAAACTAGTGAAGTAATGCTAGGATAATAATATTGAGTAGTCAGTGTCCCAGGCTAATGAAGTATGCAGATCCAGGGAGCTTCTGTTTTTGATTAGTTTCTCATTTGTACCTATTTGATCCATAGCATGGGGGGGGGGGGGTCAGTCCTTTTCTATTTCAATTAAATTGATTTCCATCATTTAAACATTATCTAAGTAGGACAGAGAATTTTGAAAACTTAGGGAAATCATCATTAATGAGGGACTTCAAGTTATCCATTGAAAGAAAGGTTTGATTTCATGAGGTAAAGCAGTATTCAAACAATTAATTATTTACAAGTAACTATAAAATCATCAGACTGCTTTTCTTATGCTTAGCCAGTGTCATTATTTTAGAGACAGAGATATTATATTGTATATTCATTTTATAAAACAGCAAAGCTTTTTGCAGTCTCCATTTGAGAGTAAAAATAACATCATTTGATTTTTAAAATCAGGTTTATCATTATGTTCCCAGAGAAGCAGTAAAAATAATGATAGTTAGCAGTTGTTACATGGGTACTGTGTCCCAGATATATGATCTTTTTTATTCCTTAAAATAATTCTGGGACATGGGCACTATTAATTCCATTTTATAGGAGAAAATTTAAGATCAGACAGATGAATAAACTGCTCAAAGTCAAACAGCTAGCAAATTGTAGAGCAGGGACTTAACTCCAAGTCTGTCTGCTTTCAAAGTCTGTGCTAATATGGTATTCTTTCAACTCTTCTACCTTGAACTACTCGCTCTAGACAAATCAGCCAGGGCAGTTTTATGAGTAACCAGGGTAGATGATTACTTAAGCTCAAAAAATTAACTCTACTTCTTCTCAGTTCATCATTGTAATTTCAGTCTTTTGGGTCATGATGTGTTAGTCTTTGAGAGTCCATTTGTGTTTAAAATGTTATTACTTGTGGGTCATTCATTCAGCCATTATCAACTAACATCTTTATTACTTGTCAACTATGCAGCATTAATTACCAGAGAGTTTGACTGCTGAAGAGTGAAAATATTCACCCAGGATAAGATCTGGAAGTTGGAGAGAATGCTGGGGGAAATGTGCCAAGAGGAAAGAAATATAAACTGATAGGGAGGTTGTAGGCCAGAAATTGATCGAGTTTCTTCTATCAGGTCACAGTAGAGAAATTTACAGCTTGAATGGTTCTTATAGATCAAGCACTTCAATACTCTTATTTTGTAGATTACAAAACCTAGCCCCAAGATCACACAGCAGGAATGGAGGTAGAGGTAGGATTACAATCACAGATCAGAGTCCTTCCCATTATAAGGCTGCCATACTAGGTTGTTGTCAAGTTACAGTCTTTGAATCTTAAAGCGCTCACCTTCCTTTCCTCTTTTAGATTCTGAGCCATGTACCTTTATTTCCTCATTTCCTTTAAGGTTTTTTTTTTTTTGACATAAAAAACATTGAACTGCTCTTTAGTTCTGAATTTCTCCCACTTTTGTGTGTCCCCGAATGTGAGGCCATTAATGTATAAATTTTACCCCAACAGCTGTGCAAAAGAGACTCAATTACTGCCACACATACAGGTCTAGAAAAAAGGATGCAAAACTAAATTGCATAATCTTACTTGAAACAGTTCCCACTGTCAGTATTGGGGATCCTGCCAGCAGTAAGAAAATGCACAAGCAGCAATTCCAGAAATGCTCAGAGACAATTAACTCACAATCAGTTATCTCAAATTCATTGTCTTTCAATAAAAACTCAAAATCTTCTTTGTTCTCAATTTCTTGCAAGGTTTTGACTTTAGAGTATGAATGGAAAATGAATAGAGAGTAGTAGGTGCTACTATTTAAGTATACAGAGAATCTGCTTTTGCTTTAGAAGCTATACAGGGAAGCCTATGAAATTTTTTAACCAGGCAGTTTTAACCATCCTTGTCCAAAAGAATCCTCTGAACAATCTAAATTCCCACAAATGATTCTATTAACTTCCAAACTTAATGTTTTTCAAATTCCACCAAATAATAGAATTGACTCCTACAACCAACCACCATTCATCTAATCATTTCTAAATCCTTCATCTATTGTGGATACTAAGCAACACAGAAATGAATAGATTTAATGTCCTTTGAGGTTGTGTGGAATTTGAAACTATTGATGGGAATTTACCTATGAGTTAGTCAATAGGTCATTTGTCTGGGAGAAGTTGTAGCCAGACAGATATTGACCTTTGTTTCTGCCTTTGGTCCTCAACTTTGAGTCCAGCTCAAGTCAGACTGACCAAATTGCTAAGGGAGTCTAGCATCTCATTGCCATTTTGTATAGGTGATTGACCTGTGCAGAGAAGGAAGAGCAAAGTCTGGATGTGGACTACAGGGTTTAAAAATATGCTTGTAACTTAATCTAATCTTATTCTTGCAGACATTTTTAAGTGTTGAGAAGAGAGAAGGAAGGTTTCTTCTTTGTGTCTAGGGAAAAATTATGTTTATTTACTAATGGTGGAAAGGGGTATCTGTTTCTTCACATGGCTGAGAGTTATATAAATGTAATTCTAGTTGTGGCCATAAGCTCTGTTGTTTCTGCTCACAGCGATTTCTTATTTCCTACAAAAGTATTTATGTATGATGTGATAGGCAGCTCATGACATTGCTCTCAATGAACACTCCCCCCCTCTATCTCCCTAGTGGTCATGCCTTCATGAAATCCCCTCCCTTTGAGTGTGGTTGGTCCCTCATGACTTGCTTCTAATGAATAGAATGTGACAAAAGTGATGCCTGTCATATCTGTGATTAGATTACAATAGGTTGTGACTTTAATCTTGCTGGCACTTTCTTGCTCTCTCACTTGGTTTGATGAAGCAAACAGCTATGTTGACCATGTGCAAAATAACAATGAAAGAGGTCTTTGGCCAGGAGCTTATTAAAAATTTAGGTCTCAGGCACCTGAATGGCTCAGTCGGTTAAGTGTTTGCCTTCAGCTCGGGTCATGATCCCGGGGTCCTGGGATTGAGCCCTGCTTTGGGCTCTGTGCTTAGCGGGGAGCCTACTTCTCCCTCTCCCTCTGCTGCTTCTCTCTCTCTCTCTCTGTCAAATAAATAAAAAAAATCTTAAAAAAAAAAATAAGGTCTCAGTCAAACAAGCTGAAAGAAACTAAATCTTGCTAACAACCATGTGAGAGAGTGAGGAAGAAGACTCTTCTCAATTGAGCCTTAAGATGGCTGCAGCCTTGTGAAAAACTCAGAGCCAGACAACTCAGCTGTCACCCAGATTCTTGAATCACAGAATCTGTGAGGTAATAAGTGTTTTGAGCCACTAAGTTTTTGGGGTAATTTGTTACCTAGAAATAGATAACTAATGCACTGTGATTAGGACACTTCTATAGTCATGGACTTATGAAAAAGGTAGAAAGTAAGTCTCTATCAAAACACATTTTTATTCTTTCATTCAACAAATATTTATTGAGCACCTATTATGTGTCAGGCAGTTTTGAATGGTGGGATGCACCAATGGACACAGGTACAAATCCCTGCAGAGGCATGACCCATGTAATCCCAACTGATAATGCTGGTCATCAGTGTTTTTCTATATAAATTAAATTTTTCATTATTAATTCACCAAACCTTTATTGTATGCTATTTCTAGGAAATCAATGATAAACTTACTGTATCACGTGAGAGATAAAAATTAGCCCACAAATTATAATAAGACAGAGATCATTATAAGCAAGAGGTCCTTAATCTGTTAAGGCACTCAGGTATTCCTGACTTTTGTGACTAAATAAATGTTATTTCTGAAAGATTAAGTAAAAGAGGAAGAACAGATTTAGGTTTAAAGAGGATGAGTTCACTTTTCAATTTGTTTGATTTTGGAGGATATCCAGGTGGACATATCAAGAAGGAACTTAAGAGTGAGCTTTGGACTTCAGATAAACATTTGGAACTCATCAGCATGTAAGTGGTAATTGAAACCATAATATTTAGGGCTTGTCCAGGAAAATATATAGAATGTGAAGGAGCACACATATTTAAGGAGTGAGCATTCATGGCTATGAAGAAGTGTTGAATAGGTAGGAGAACAAGGAGGAAGGGGTGTCTTTATAATATACCAGTGGAGAGGGGAATTCTTGAATTGGAAAATACAGTGTTCAATCATATCAGAGACTATAAAATGAGGGTTGGAAGGCTCCTTTCATAGAAGAAGAGATTGATGGCCTTAACTGAGAGTATCTTCAATGGGGTGGTGAGGGTGGAAATGAGAATGAGGTGAGTTGAAGCATAGACTTGTATGAAAAAGGACTTTGTAAGATGAAGCTCAGAAAAGTTGGATGTAATAATTGTAGATCTTTTCATTAGATGGTGATGAAGGTCTGTCTTTTTATTTTCTGTTTGGATGCAAAATGTGGTGTTTTTAGTTGCAGAACAAATAGAATATAACATAAATCTTATAATTTCATATAGTAAATTTCATGTCTTTTTGAAGTTTTATATTGTTTCTGACAATTAAAATATAATGATTTGATTGGTGCTTATGTTGGAACATTATGGTGAAATTTAGGAATGTTGTTCTGGCATATGAAGGGTGTATGGGCTCTCCTCGATTTCCCTGGTTCAATGCTTAATGAGTGAAGGAAGAAGAAGGGAAGTCAACTCTGTTGTCTACTCTTGGCTGTGTAAAGAGGGTGATTAATGAAGATGCAGCTAGTGGAGAGGTAGGTCTGAATGTGAGATGAATGCGTACATAGGAGAAGGATAGAAGTAGATGAAAGTCAAAGTTTGACAGTTTAGGGAAGAGAGGGACATTTGATATAACATCAACAGAGGTGGGTTAGCCTAAGACCCAAAGGGCACATAGAAAGAGAGATGCTTCTAAGACTGAAGGCAAGTACATAAAAATAGTTATAAATATAGATAATTTGTAGGTGGAGGATGAGAAACTGAATGGGTTCATGTCTCATTCTCTTAATTTTCTTACTAAAATGGAAGGCAACATCCACTCTGAGAAAATAATGAGGTCTTGGGTAACCTTAAGGGCTTGACGAGAATGCTAAAGTTTGGAAAAGCTGCCATCTAGACGACAGAAAGGGAAAAACTAAGGAGAAGTAAAACACCCTTTAATAATGTTTTGCCAGCTTTTGGTTTGGGCACTAGATGGAACTAGATGCACCGTTCTCTATTGTTCCTGTTAAATACAGTTAAGAATCCTGGATATAATGATTTTCTCTCTTTGTCTCTCACTCTCTGTCTCACTCTCACTCTCTAATAAGGAAACTATGAATGGTGCAGAGAAGGCAGACTGGCTAGATCTCAGGATCTAAGGAACAATAGAATGGTGAGTCTTCTGGGTTTCCTTTTTGCCTCATAGATTCCAAACTTGGGGTTGGGGAAGCCCACAACCCAGAAATGTCAATGAAAGCAGACAAAAAAGTGTCCCCCCAAAGCCTGTGTTTTCTTGCCAAAAGACCAATAAAATGGTCATCCTAGCAAGATAGAAGACTTTTAGATAAAAATTGCTCTACTTTAGCAAACAACACACACACAAAAAACATGGTCCCACTCTGCTACTGAGCAAAGGCCAAGTGGAGAGCCTAGACTTCTGTTCCTGCTGGATTGTAATGGGTACCCCTGGTTCCCTCCAGAGTGGTGTTAGATGAGGCTGAAGGGGGCTGGAATTTTTATTCCTGTGGGCTGGTAATGAGAATTAGTAAACTTGAAGATAGAACAATAGAACGATCCATTCTGAACATCAGAAAGTTCAGAAAAAAATGCACAGAGCCTCAGGGATGTGGGGAACTATAACTATAAAGATTTAACATTTGTGTCATTGGAGTCCTAAAAGGAGAAGATAATGAGTATGGGGCTTAAAAGTTATTTGAAGAAATAATGGTAAAAGATTTCCACATTTGGCAATAAATTTACAGATTCAAGAAGCTGAGCAAATCTCAGACAGGATAAACCCAAAGAAATATAGGCAAGATACATCATAAATAAACTCCTGAAAACTAAAGACAAAGAAAATATCTTGAAAACAGTGAGAGAGAAATGATGTTATCATACCTATAAGGGAAAAAGAATTTGAATGACAGTAGATTTCTCATAAGAAACCACGGAGACCAGAAGAAAGTAGCACACACACATTTCAAGTGTTGCAAGCAAAGTACTGTTAACCCAGGATTCTATGTCCATTGACAATATCCTTCAGGAACGAAGAGGAAATCAAGATATTCTCAGATAAACGGAAGCAAAAAGAATTTGTTGCTAGCAGACCTACCCTTACCTACCCTGAAAGAAGGGCTAAGGGAAGTTTGCAAAGGAAAGGAAATTATAAGAAGAAGGAATCTTGGAACATTAGGAAGGAAGAAAGAACAACGAAAAGAGCAAAAATATGGATAAATATAGTCAACTTTCTTTCTTGAGTGTTCTAAATTTTGTTTGACCATTGAAGCAAAAATCATACGTCTCATATGATTCTGCAAATATGTAGAAGCCATATTTAAGCCAATTATATTATAAATGGGGGAGAGTAAAGGGACTTCATGGGAGGTAAGCTGGCACTAGTAAAAGGTTAGCCCCTGTAGGTAATGATGTTATACATATATAATATAATACAAAAAGCAACCACTAAAAAATCTATACAAAGAGATATACTAAAGAACAATATAAGTAAATCAAAACAGGATTCTGAAAAAGATAAAAGTCACCCACAGGAAAGCAGGAAAAAGAAAGGCCTAAAGACCTTTCTTTTGGGCCAATGTGCTAGAAAAGGAGACAGAATCTGGATACCTGAAAGAGAATGTTTTGAACATTAACCCCCCATGGCACAATCACAATCATCATTGTGATTCTGTCACGATGTCAGAAGTATCTGACATCAATTTTGCATCTCAAGATTGTCTTTATTGTTTAAAAACTTTTTTCCAGTTGAAGGAAAAAATAGTTGCTAAACTTGGGCCAAATTAAAAGGAGTACTTAGCTTGGGCTCACCCCCAAGATACTTTTTTTGTGATAAAATCAGTTGAATATTACACTAAGGAGAGCCTTGGAGATAGGATTGCCAGATAAAATACAGGTAACCCACTTAAATTTGAGTTTTAAGTAAACAAAAAACAATTTTTTGTTTTGTTTTGTGTATAAAGTATATCTAAATACTGCATGGGACATACACGAAAATCATTATTTATCTGAAATTCAAATTTAATTGGTATTCTCATACTTTTATTTTATAAATCTGGCAATCCAAGTTGAAATAAAAAGGGAAACTCTTAAAGACTATCTTGAGCATCCATATTCTTTCTCTTTCCCATCTTTCTCAGTTATACACTCACTCACTTGCTCACTAGGTTTTGGAAACAAAAGTTTTGTGGAGCCTCACCTTTTAAAATAAGTCTAGTTGCTTTTTTGAGTCATGTTTTTCTAGTTCTGCAAAGAGAGAGCACCATATCGTGCCTGAGGGAGAGATGAAGTTGTACAGCAGAAAGTGCAACTTTGGGAAGAAAACTGCAGGAGAAAGAACATGGAAAAAGATTGTTTCAAGTGAATTAAAACTGATTTCCCCAAAACTGCAATTCAACCCAGAAGGTGACAGAGAAAATTCACTCCATTAGACTCAGGTGTGTTTTGTTTTGTCAAAGTGAATCCAATTTTGGCCAAAATTAAGGTGTTAAAAATGCAAAATTTACTTAAAAAATTATTAGAACAAAAGGAGAGCATGTTCTCAAACAAACAAGTATTGATGTATTTCTCAAAGGCTTATAAAAATAATACACACATCAAACAGCCTAGAGGCTCTAAAGTCACCTTCCAGTTTGTTCTAATTTTCAGTCTGTATTTTACAGCTGTTATAAAATGAGAAAATGAACCTGACCCTTGAGTAGAGTTTACTGCTCATAGAGAGTGATGTGTCTAAAACAAACCAATCTAAGTAACAAGAAGTGGTTATATCAGAACATTGATGGTGTAGCTTTATGATGTTGGTCTTATTTTAACATTTTATTTAGTTCTTTGCTATACATTTATATCCATACCTGCAATACAATAATGACTTTACAAAATGTTTCCAATTTCACTTGTTATTCTTGTCAACTGAAGAGTAAGAAACATAGTTATATAAAGTTGAATCACTCAGCTCATTAATATAGTTGCCTGGGAGTTTAGATACATGTTTTTGATATTAGAATTGTTTCTTTAAATAATAATTATATTTTAATTACTGTGCTGATATAAAATAAACTTGGCTTTAATTATAGTCCATTTAGCCTCTTCTAAGACTTCTCCCCTCTTCTATAAAATTGCCAAGCATATTTAAGAAACTCTCACCAGCTTTTAAATCTCTGGGGTATTCTTCGGGTATGGGTTAACGATTAGAAAATAAAAAGAAGGAAAAATAAATAATAAGTTATTGGGATAAATTTTTTTTTTTAAAGATTTTTATTTATTTATTTATTTGAGACAGAGAGAATGAGAGAGAGAGAGAGAGAGAGCGTACATGAGAGAGGGGAGAGTCAGACTCCCCGCCGAGCAGGGAGCCTAATGCGGGACTCGATCCAGGGACTCCTGGATCATGACCTGAGCCGAAGGCAGTCGCTTAACCAACTGAGCCACCCAGGCGCCCGGGATAAATTTTTAAAAATAACTTGACTTTAGTCTTTTTATCCATCTTTAGCAAACCTGAGTTCATCTCTCTAGACTGATTGAAATAAGCACACCTAGAGTAGAAGGTAGACAATTCTTAAGACTCAAATAGAATTTGTGAAAGATTTCTCTATTAATTTTAGTAGATAGAATGTAATTGATTTAGCAATGGGGGAGTGGTGGAAAGAGGGGAAATAAACCTCAGTTCAAAACGGATTTTTAAAAATAAAATACCACTGAGTGATAGAGAATAACACTTAGGAGTAGTATGTGCAGAAACCATCTGTACTTATAGACATATGACCCACTGTTCTATAATTGGTTGACATCTAATACCTAAATACGAAGTGGTATTTCCATGTTGGGTGTGCTCTTTAGAGCTAAATGGATGATTTTACATTACTAGAAATTCAGGGGGAAAGTCATTTCTAGGAAGAGGTTGTGAAGGTTGCTATCTTGTCCGTCAACACCTCTCACTGGTGGGGTGATATCACTAACAGTGTGGTACAATAAGGATAGTGAGCAGAGAAACTAGGGAATTAGTATATTTGTTGAAAATATGCCTTTTAATTCTATATTTTTTGTGAACAGGAATAGATTTTCTGCTGAGAAGTTATCCCATATCATGCCAGTGGAAACAGATTCCATAACTAAGTAACAGAGGACCTTCATGCTTTTTGTGCAAGATGAGAAAGAAATCTATATTGCTGTGTCTTACCAAAGAGGAAGGGCAAAGGTAATCGTGTTTCTGTAAAAGTAAACTGGGGAGTCTACAAAATTTTGGTTAATAGTTTAACCTATTATTACAGAAAGGGAGAAAATAATACACGTTAAAAGATGGATTTTTGACCTTCTGCATTTGCTATCAAGCAGGCACTTACTTTTTTTTTTAACCCTTGAAAGCCTGCTTTTCTTTTTTTAAATTTTATTTTATTATGTTATGTTAGTCACCATACATTACATCATTAATTTTTGATGTAGTGTTCCATGATTCATTGTATTGTATTTTTTTTAAAGATTTTATTTATTTATTTGACAGAGAGAGACACAGCGAGAGAGGGAACACAAGCAGGGGGAGTGGGAGAGGGAGAAGCAGGCTTCTCGCTGAGCAGGGAGCCCAATGTGGAGCTGGAGCCCTATGTGGGGCTCGATCCCAGGATGCTGGGATCATGACCTGAGCCTAAGGCGGAGGCTTCACGACTGAGCCACCCAGGCGCCCTCCACGATTCATTGTTTGCATATAACACCCAGTGCTCCATGCAGTATGTGCCCTCTTTAATACCCATCACCAGGCTAACCCATCCCCCCACCCCCCTCCCCTCTGGAACCCTCACTTTGTTTCTGAGTCCATCGTCTCTCATGGTCGTCTCCCCCTCCGATATCCCCCTCTTCATTTTTCACTTCCTGCTATCTTCTTTTTTTTTTGATATAAACTTCTTTTTCTCTATTTTATTTGACAGAAAAGAATAAAAGGTAGTAGAGGAAGGTAATAATTATTGACCCTCAGTATTAACTTTGTTCTCTTGGGTGAGCGCATAATTAGGTTGTTCTTTAAAATGCATATTATGTAGCTGGCAGCAGACTCTGGTTTAGATCGGATAACTCCTTATGCAGGCAGCTTTTAAAATGCACATCATGTACCAAAGGAACTTTTCTGGTCTATTGGGTAAATATGTATTAAAGTAATTTTTAAAATACTTACGTACTCAATAGGCTGGAAGTGGTCAATGGTTTAATGAATAGTCATGCATTTTTAAACATGTATTATTATTTATTCACTGACCCAAGTGAGAAAGTCTTTTAAAAATGGCATATTCCTGATGACTGTGTAATTTTGCAGTAAAATCTTAAAAGTATTTCAGGAGAACAGAAGCCAATTTTAAAATTACATTATCTCATCATCCCTTCACCTCATTTTTCCTGGCTGTTCTTCCTCTTATGGGATGTATTATAATAGGCTCATTTATGGCCTCCCTGCTGGCCTAATTTCATTTTCATAGATTAAAGCTGATTTACATTTCAATTGCAATTCTAGTGTTGAATTTTTTCTATGTTGACTCATTGTGTCTGGCACGTAGTAGGCACCCAGTCAATATCGATGGAATGAGTTGTTTTTATAATTTTGTGTCATTCTTGCAAGAAAACCTAAGTTTTGTGCCTACTGCATGCTAAGTGCTGTGTTGGGTATCAGTCAGGTTAGCAGAAAGGAAAGACACCCACAGGTCGCAAAGAGATTCAAGCCTTACTTCTAACATCATCCTTTATCAGCTGCCTCTCTGACAAAGTAGCTCCCCCTCTCAGCAACTCAACTACAAAAGCGTAGCAATAGCTCCAATCAGCAGATTATTTTACGGGGATCAGTTGAAACTTCATATAAAAGATGCTGAGCACAGTACCAGATACCCAGTGAGCTCTCAGTCAATGCTTTTTCTCTCTTGACTGGTTTTCCTATCCAGAAACATGAGGAACATTCATTTCTAGACAGCAGAGCCTTCCAAACTGTACAGTGCCCTCATCACTGGATCAAGAAGAAGATTTTTAATAACCATAACAAACATCATTCTCTGGTGTCAGGAACACATTAAAAAATTCTCAAAGTTCCATTTCCAGGTGGGGGCCTCCTGTGGGCACTGACCTCTTTGTATCAACACTTACCTAGGGATCCTAAAACCCTATATGCTGGGCACCTGGGTGGTTCAGCGTTAAGCGTCTGCCTTCGGCTCGGGTCGTGATCCCAGGGCCCTGGGATCGAATCCCACATCGGGCTCCCTGCTCAGTGGGAAGCTTGCTTCTCCCTCTCCCACTCCCCCTGCTTGTGTTCCTGCTCTCGCTGTGTCTCTCTGTCAAATAAATAAATAAAATCTTAAAAAAAAAAAAAAAAACCTATATGCTCATTTTTGCCCTGCCTCCTGTAGTGGCTTCACCCCAATGTTTTGGTTCTTTCCTTCCCACGCTCACAATCCTGCAGGAGTAGAGGAAATCAGTCCTCAAGTTCCCCTCTGAATTTCATAAAGTTCCACAAAAAACTCCTCCAAAAAGTCAGATTTTCTAGGAGCAAACAGGGGTAATGATATCTACTGCAGCACAACATGGTAAATAGGGTCTTGAGAATAAGCATTATTAACATGCTTACTGAGCTGCCTCAAATCCTATTTGGAGGGAGGCATGGTATAAATAAATAAACATGCTCCCTGGATCTTTACAGTTTGAGGTTTAGTGAGCCACTTCAATCTTGGTAAGGCATTAAAATCGCTGGTACATAATTGGATTTGTTTTGCTATTAGGTTCAGTTCTCTAACTTTTTCCCTGTATGCCACATTCACGAATAGGAGAGTCTCATCTTGAGGGAAATGCTATCAATGATGTGACTCCTGGGATCACCTGAAGGGTAGAGAAGGAGAATCAGGGAATGCAAACTCTTCTGTTCCCTCTCATTGTCCTGCGTGCCTGTTTTTTCAGCAGATGCTGGGTCAGTGGACAGTGCTCCTCACTATTGTGTTGGCTTCATCAGTAAGTTGTTTATTCTTTACAGTACCCATGGTCTTGGATTAGATGGCTTTGACTTGTTCAATGACAATTTGAAATGGAAATCGTATATTACTTTTCATTTATTGGAAGAAGATTATTTTAATATATTTAATCTGAAAAAATATATATTTAATCTGGTATGATGTTCTAAAATATGTTGCAAATGGTTATACATGGCGGTTTAAAAAATAAATTATTATTTTTTAAGCTACCAGTGGTAGAAAGCAGTTCTCTTTTCCCAGTAAGAATGGAGAGACAGAGGGGAGTTGGAAATCTTTCCAAGTGACTATACGAAGGAAAAATCAGAAATATCTGGAAAAAGTTGATGTTATACTGGAGGGATCCTTTTATTTTATTTATTTATTTATTTATTTTCAAGATTTTATTCATTTATTTGTCAGAGAGAGAGAGAGAGAGCACGCAAGCACACAAGCAGGGGGAGTGGCAGGCAGAGGGAGAAGCAGACTCCCCACTGAGCAAGGAGACCCTATGTGGGACTCAATCCCAGGACCCTGGGATCATGACCTGAGCCAAAGGCAGATACTTAACCCACTGAGCCACCCAGGCATCCCTGGAGGGATCCTTTTAGAGACAAACTTGGATCCTATCAAAACTTTGGGGTATATACAAACCTTGAGACAGAGAGAGAAACCAAAATGGATTCAGGGAAGAAAGAATTCAGAGACCTGAAAGGGAAATTAGAGTTTTGAGGTCAGCTCTGAGTGGATTTATAGGGAAAGAGTGATTATAAGTTTAGAAGGAAGCCTCTCACGTTCAAGCTCTGGTTCTCCAAATGAGGGAGCACAATTTAATTAGTGGAAATATAGTTCAGTCTGAGGATAACCAGGAGGACACAGGCTGCCCTGTTTGTTAATAGAATAGCTTATCTCTTTCAGAATAGCTGAGAGAACAGATATCAGATAGATTAGGCGAAGAATGCATCACTGCAGCCACAGACACTGATATACCAGAAACTTTTGTCAGTGTTAACTTCTGAGCCTCTTGCTTCAGGATAAGAAAGGGGCTTTTAGAGAGTGTTCATTGAAGGGTATGAGTTGCATTGGTAAGATGGAGTAAACATGCATGGCATGAATTGTTTAAACATGGGGCCATGTAAAAGGAACCTAAGGAAGGTAAAGAAAAGATTGTTTTACAAGAAAGGCAGGTGCATGCCAGAGGCAAGGATATTATATGATAAGCAGGGATGACCTAGACGCACTCAAAATCTATAATCTCAGATAAGAAAGGTGGTTCTGGAATCAAGACCAAGAGGTCACAGATGGGCCTAGGAGACCAAGATCCTTATGATAAATGTGAGCAAAATTGCAAAAATGTGGAGACATGTGTGTTAGTAGAATACTGATAGGAATACTTCAATACAACTTGCAAAGTCTTCAGGGAAAGCAGACTGAATGCACAATTGGTTAAGAATAAAGCATACCTTGAATACTCTGCTTGGACATTATTAGAATCAGAATCTTTTCTGCCCTTTATATTCATTTAGAGCACCTCATTCATTAGGCGATGCTTTCTCTCTTGGTTCCTGCCTGGCTATAGGAGGGATCTGGTTACAGTCTTAGATTTGATTTACTCCCTCCCTTCTAATTAATGTAATATTACCAAACCCAAATTAACAATTTCTACCACTGACCACTTAAATAAGAGGAGATGACCTTTTTAGCCAAAGAAAGAAATTGTACCAACAGGGATACTGTCTGTACATGGGTTCTGTAGACTGCCAGGCATGTCTGAACCATCCTTCACCTCCCCTGCTGCAGGCCTCAGACCACAGAGATGCTTCAGGATAGGAAAATAAGAGGCCTGGCCTGTTGGGAAAGAGACTTCCCGAATATTTGTCCCTAGCGCAGCCCTTCCAAAGTTTTATTTCTTTTTTCTTTTTTTAAAGATTTTATTTATTTATTTGACAGAGAGAGACACAGTGAGAGAGGGAACACAAGCAGGGGGAGTGGGAGAGGGAGAAGCGAAGCAAGCTTCCCACAGAGCAGGGAGCCTGATGCGGGGCTCGATCCCAAGACCCTGGGATCATGACCTGAGCCGAAGGCAGATGCTTAACGACTGAGCCACCCAGGCGCCCCCAAAGTTTTATTTCTATAGTATTTATCGTTTCTTAAAAAATAGCTTCTGGACCACTTACTCTTTGGTAAGTCTGAGAAAAACAAAGTTTTCTCTAATCACTAGAAGGCAAGGGGGCTAGGTGGTAAAGTCAACTATTAAGTAAACCCTGGGAATGATGGTAGTTCCTGCCCCCTTCAGTGGTATTCTGTTGCATAAACCAGCCAAAACCAAGGAAGGTCTAGGGCAGTAATCTTTGTTATCTTTTCATCTGTTCTTTCTTTATTATCACTTAGGCCTGTGCCACCATAATAGAAGAAAAAGAGCAGGGTGAGCATGCTATCTTGCGGATCATAAGAGGTTATGGGTATATTAGTGAATGGATTTAGTAAGATCAAAAGTCATAGAGCATGGGAGTGAGTGGTAAAAAGGCAGTTACAGGGCTAGAACTTTGAAAAGAGTGAACAGAATAGAAATACAGGGACGTTGTGACAAAGTCCTCCCCCACTTTTTTTTTTTTTTATTTAAAGGTGTGAGATCCTTCATGTGTTTGTGAACAGAGTAGTCAGTACATACGGTCTGTATAAAAGTATTAGTGTGAAATGGGAAAAGTAAGTCCTGACTGCCAGTCATTAGTATTGTCATAATAAGAAAGGTATTACTCTTACATAATTTCATTTTTTAATTTTTATAATAAAATTGGTTGTTATTTTAGGTCAGGGTTTCTCCACCAGTGGTAAATATCAGAATCCCCTGGGGGCTTTTTTTAAAGTACTCTGAAGTTTGAGGTTGGTACATGTATATAATTACAAAGTTTCCTGGATGATTTGGATATATAGTTTCTGTGGCTTAAAAGTCAAAACACAGCTTAGCTGAGTCACTTCTAAGACTTAAATCAAGGGGCCAACTGGTGAGATCTCATTTGAAGTTTGATTGGGGAAGGATTTCCTTCCAAGCTCACATGATATTGGCAGCATTCAATTTTTTGTGTTATTGGCTTGAGGGCTTCAGTTTCTTGCTGACTGTTGATGAGGAGCTGCCCTCAGTTTCATGTAGGTCTACCCTGCATGGTTCCTTACTTCCTTAAAACCATCAAGGAAGTGGGAGTCCCTGATAAGATGGACATTACAATGTTACATAATATGGTTGTATGCTTGTAAATAAATATACTACATCACCTTTGTTGTATCCACTTGGTTGGACATAAGTCACAGATTAAAAAAAGGGGCATTAATTGATTATTAAAAATTACATGACACAAATTGATATTTTATAAATCTGAGGTCTGAGAGAACAATGCAAAAACTCTTATAGGGCCTACTCTCTACAAGACTTTTGAAGACCCTAGACCCTCATTTTATAAAGGAGTTCTTTTTCTTT
This sequence comes from Eumetopias jubatus, assembly GCF_037043125.1. Taxonomy (NCBI): domain Eukaryota; kingdom Metazoa; phylum Chordata; class Mammalia; order Carnivora; family Otariidae; genus Eumetopias; species Eumetopias jubatus. The sequence continues at coordinate 148,534,288 of NW_028274808.1, forward strand.
TCCATAGACTCCCTGACCATGCAAAAATTCCCATGGTTTCAAAGCTCAAAGCTGTTTTCAATCAAGGAAATGGAAGAATTACATCCTAGTGATGATCTTGGTGGACTTTATCTTGGTGAAAGGGTATATAGATGGAGGGTTTAGGAAATTTCCACATTATCTCGTATAAGAACAAGGAATAAAATTCAGGAGGGACAATGATAATCAGATCCATGATACAATAACTAGACTGAATCCAGGAACTTCTAGAAGTTGATATAAAATCAAACCTAAATGCTTGAGGAAAGGTGGGCACAGATGGAGGTGTTTAGGAGGTGAAATAAAGATGGTGAAAATCAAGGGACAGGGGATAGGCTGGATTATGAAGGGTATAGTTGGAAGAATTGAAAAGAGAGAGAAATACCTGTAGAAGTCAAAGGAGGTGAATTGGGGATGGAGGGGAGAAGCATTATTAAAAATACATAACCTATAAAACTAAAGTATCTTTTATAAACCCAAACTCAAGTCAGTTTGAGTGGGGCTTCTTTTTTTCCTAGCTGGTTTGTTGATTTTGGAAACTCCAGTAGATAGTTACTTCTAAGAAATCTGTTTTTAAACCTTGTAACGTCTAAACAGAGAGTAGCCTATTATAAGGGTCACTGCCTCCGCTTGACAAAGACTTTCTCCTCGACCAAACATTTGGCAGGCTCCTGTGAGCCCTTTTTTCTTGACTAGGCCCCATCCTTGGGCTCTCTCTTCAGTCTGCTGAGTCCACTTTTAGGATGAATCTCATTAAGTCAGTTTAGTGAGAACCTGCCCACCCTTGATCCCTGATTACCCTGGCCTGCCTTCATCAATTATTCCATTATGTCAGTTTAGTAAGAATCTCCCTACTCTCGATGTCTCCTCTTAGTAATTTTCCATCCACTGACACCCCCATTGGCTATACAGTTCCAGCTGTTTTGGTGTATTCAGAATTGAGCCTGATGTCTCTCCTCTACTATAAGAATCTTGAGATCTATAACAACAGTCTTGAATAAAATCTTCCTTTCTATTTTAACAAGTGTCAGAGCAATTTTTTTCTTTAACATCCTGAAACGAGAAGCTTTAATGATAAATAGTGATCATGGGAGGTGAAGGTAGGATGGCTTGGGAAGTAGGGGATAAAGTTATACTGTTTACTGTAAGCTGGAGATCTAACAAACTCCAGGGAAATGCCCCTCTTTAAGGGGCATTAATCCCCAGTATTAAGACATATATGCTACAACTATAAGGAAATGTAAATCACATCAAACCCAGGTTTAGTTGTATCCCTTTTGACCTCTGGAGGAAGACATATAGACACAATGATTGGTGATGGAAAGCCCTGTTTCCTCATTCCTTGTGCATCAGAACCATCTGCTGTCAGAGGTTAGTCTCTGATCACCATGATTTTGTCTCCATATGTACAATGACAGTAGCCTCTTAAAAGGAAGCAGCTTTTGGGAGAGTTATGAAGAAGCCTGCCACTTCCGTAATCTCCAGAGGCATTCTTTGACTTTTCGTGTAGAGCTGTGGCAGGTTGACAGGGAGTCTGAAAACAGATGACAGTGAAAGATTCTGCCTCTTATCATCATTATCTCTGTTTCAGAATGTTTTGCCTCTCTAGGAGTTCCTTATTTTGAACTCTACCAGTGGAGCAAAGGGATTTGGCTCTCCACAAAGGCAGTGTACCTTCTGGCCAGATGTAAGTGCCTGTCTGCATTGCCCTCCTTCTGGAGGTAAAGAGGAAGGTAAGCACTCCTGCCTACTGAGTCTGGTTTATGTGATTGATGCTGGGACTTCCAATTTTGAGGACAAACGATCCATTAGTGGAAATGGGCACGCAGGAAACCTCAGTGCCAATAAGTTAAGTGCCCATCACTGTACTCAGTGAACAGTCTGCTGATCTCAATTGTAGGCAATTAACAGTGATTAGCAAGTGCGTGCTTGGTGGGTGGCACGATGAGAGTCTTCTTACTGATGAGATAAACTCACAAACAACCCAGAGAGATATTGCCATGAAAATGCAACAGAAAAGTTCAATCACTGTGCAAGGGGGTCTGACCAAAGGAGGACTCTTGTGAGTGTTTTAATTTCTCCTCTTAAACCTCTCATTAACTCTCAAGCAATCCAGTAATATGCAGGGAGGGCCAGATACTCATTTAGAATCAGATACCCTTTATGCATCCTGAGTTAGAGAAATTAGAACGAGAAGAAAATAAATCCCCACAAAACTGTGCAACCCTGGGGAGCACAGCTATTTCTTACTTATCTTGGTATTTCCTTCCAAACTTGCACAGTGCCGTGCACCTACGGGAGCTCAGTAAATGTTGGTGAAAGTGAATTGAAATCAGGTCTCCTTGTCCTAGCGTGTACATAACCATGTTAGCCTTTTCTTGACTCTTCCGTTATTTTGTTTTTTGCTTTTTAATTAATTTTTTGCTACCCTTTCTTTCTCTTTTCTTTTTTATCATTAAGACTACATTTGCAATGTGCTTTTGTATTAGATACGTAGTTGAGAGATTTACAAAGTAGAAATTAAATATAAATTTTTATTTTCCTATTGACTTTTATTATAATTCCATAGCAGTAGTCTCATCAATATTTGGGCTCAAAGGCATAGTGAAAAACAACAAATATCCATGTCAAATAACTTTCTGCTATTGGCAATACACAATCAGTGGGCAATTATTCTCCCATATAGCAGGAAAATAAGTGGACAATTAATTTACATGTTCTTTAAGCACCTACATATTAAATCACATTATACAATTTCCATTCCCTTGGGAGTTCTCCCTGACTTTATGAGACTTGCATGTCTAACCAACCACATGAGCGATACCAGGTATTCAGAGAAATTCACTAATTGGAAGAAACTCATAGAGATATTGTTTTAAAAAAATGCAGTGCATATTATTCCACTATTAAGTGCAGAATGCTCTATGAAGTCAAAGTCTACTTCTACATGTTACTATACATTCCCCTCGCACAGTGCTTGGCATGTAGTAGAATTGAAAGAATAAATTATTTAATTACTCAATACCAAGGTAAAACAAATATATTGCATCATGAAAACCAAAATATATCTATTTTTATTATTCCTTCTTAAAACTTAAGTAATCATTACTTCAAAGTCTTATTTAAACCTATTTTATCTACATGGTAGAAAACATTATGCCACTGAAATCATTGATCGTGCTTAAAAATGGAGAACTTTGTTACTTAAAACATACCATTGTTCAATGTGTGATTTGAATATGCGATGATATGATCTCCAAGTAAATTATGCATCTTAATATCTGGGGCCAAGGTAAGAAAGTGTCCTCACTAATGTTAACAAGAATCAATGCCTAGGGTACCTGAGTGGCTCAGTTGGTTAAGCGACTGCCTTCAGCTCAGGTCATGATCCTGGAGTCCTGGGATCGAGTCCTGCATCGGGCTCCCTGCTCAGCAGGGAGTATGCTTCTCCCTCTGACCCTCCCCCCCTCATGCTCTCTCTCTATCTCATTCTTTCTCTCAAATAAATAAATAAAATCTTTAAAAAAAAAGAATCAATGCCTAATGGATGGAACAAATTGTAACCTTTCTCTACAGTTTGGGTCAAATTATGCTACTTTAATGAAACACAGCCATGCCTTTATTCTAACCATATTTTCACCAAGCAGTCATCTGATTATGAATCCAGTTTCCTTCTTCTTATTTTATTTTATTTTATTTATTTTACTTTTTAAGCACTTTATTGAAATATGATTGACATACAAAAAGTTGTAGTTACTGAATGTGCACAACTTAATATGTTTGGAGATAAGTATACACCCATGAAACTCTCATTACTATCAAGGCCATAAACTTATCTGTCAAATCCAATGTTTCCTTCCATACCCCTTGGTTTTTTGTTTTCTTTGGTGGTAAGAACATTTAACATAAGATCTACCTACAGTCTTGGCAAAATTTTAACTCTATAATACAATATTATTAGTCATATGCTGTATGTTGTCCACTAGAGCTCCAAAACTTATTTATTTTGCATAACTGGAACTTTATACCCTTGGATCAACATCTCCCAGCTCCCCCTCCCCCCCCCAGCCACTGGCAACCACTGTTCTACTTTCTGCTTCTATGTGTTTGACTATTTTAGATTCTACATGTAGGTAGAATCATGCAATGTTTGTCTTCTGTGTCTGGCTTACTTCGCTGTAGCACAATGTCCATGCATGTTGTTGCCAATGGCAGGATTTCCTTCTTTTTAAAGACTGAATGGTATTTCATTGTATGTTTATAGCACTTTTCTTTCTTCATGTGTCTGCTCATGGACATTTAGGTTGTTTCTACATCTTCACTATTGTGAATAATCTTTAGTGAACATGGAAGTGCAGATACTTATTTGAGAGTCTGATTTCAGTTCAGGATATATACTCAGAAGTGGAATTGCTGGACAAGATTGGTAATTCTATTTTTAATTTTTGAGGAACCTCCATACTGTTTTCCTTAGTAGCTCCATTGATTTACATTCCCACCAATAGTATGCAAGGGTTTCCTTCTCCTTTTCTCCATATCCTTGTAACATTTTCTAACCTTTCTTTTTTAAACAGTCATCCCAACAGGTGTGAGATGATATCTCATTGTGGTTTTGATTTGCATTTCTCTGCTGATTAGTGACTTTGAGCACTTTTCATATACCAATTGACTATTTGCATGTTTTTGGAGAAATGTCTATTTAGGTCCTTTGCCCATTTTTAAATTGGATTATTTCTGTTTTTTTTTTTTCTATTGAGTTGTATGAATTCTTTATATATTTTGGATATTAACATCTTATTATGTGTATGTGTATGATCTATTTCAATTATTTTGAAAATCTTCTTATTGTAAATATAAATCTTAGCATTATGTTTTACGCATTAGCCAATTTTGAATGTGCTTAGCACTAACCAGTTTTCTAGACATCAAATCATCCCTGAGTGAAGTGATTAGGTTCTTGGGGTTTTTTTTGTTTTTTGTTTTTGTATGTGCAAAACTGAGGAATAAATGTTCCAAGACACAACTAATTTATTATTCTGTCCTCAAATTATCCAGAATAGACTATCTTGCCTTTTAAAAATTAACCACCTTAACCATACTCAATAACCCTTGATCATCATTTAATGTAAAATCATTCATGCCTAGACTATGTAAAAGTCCATGTTTTCCCTGACTTCCACAAAGCCCTGATTTTGAATAATCTGAGGCCAGATTAATGAGGATTAATTGTATGCCTTCCCTGATGTTCTTTTGACCTTTTCATGTGAATGAATCACGTGAACCTTCAGCCCTTCTGACTGCTATTTATAGAAGTCTGCAAATATCTAGTAATGAGGTGCTTGAAATTGAACAAAGAATGTTCCAGAGCTCTTCTTGTTGGGAACAATTAATATCTCCTATCATTATCACCTTAATAACATTTAAATATGAGACCAAAAATTTCTTTTTATGTGCTTTAGAGATGCCTATTTGATCGGTGGGCTTAATAAAAATGGTCAAGGATAACAAAATCCTTCTTCACTTGCTCCAAACAGACTTTTGAAGGAAGTCTTCCTATATGAGGAAGCAATAACAAAACTAGTAAAAGAACAACAACAGAAAACAAACAACACTTTATTATCATCAGAGATATGGTTTTTTTTTAATTTAAAATTGAAAATGAGCACTTTGAATAGCTTTTGTTGATGTTTGACAACAGAGGAACTGTTGGGTCTATTATTGGACTAGGGAGGCAACACTTGTCTGAAGAGGTCTGAGACTCTAGAAGTCTAGTTTGATGCTAACTTAAACTACAGAAGATCCTGGGGAAATTGGCCCATTCGGAGGCTTCCTGATAGGGCACTTTTTTTTTTTTTAAGATTTTATTTATTTATTTGAGAGAAAGAGAGAGAGAGAGAATGAGTGGTGGGGAGGAGTAGAGAGGGAGAGAGAGAGAAGCAGACTCCCTGCTGAAGCCAGATGCAGGGCTTGTTCCCAGGACCCAGAGATCATGACCAGAGCGAAGGTGGATGCTTAACTGACTGAGCCACCCAGGAGCCCCTGATAAGTTACTTTTTTATTTTTTATTTTTTTAAAGGATTTTATTTACTTATTTGAGAGAGAGAGAGAATGGAGCTTGATCCCAGGACCCTGGGATCATGACCTGAGCGAAGGTGGATGCTTAACTGACTGAGCCACCCAGGAGCCCCTGATAAGTTATTTTTTTATTTTTTATTTTTTTTAAAGATTTTATTTATTTATCTGAGAGAGAGAGAGAGAATGGAGCATGATCCCAGGACCCTGGGATCATGACCTGAGCCAAAGGCAGACGCCTATCTGACTGAGCCACCCAGGCACCCCAATAGGTTACTTTTTTAAACTAAGGAAAGTTTTTTCAGATCACATTGTGAATCAGTCTCATCTGCCTCTGAGTTTTTGGCCTCACTATGATTTGTTTCTGATGTTTCTGAAGTTGTTGCTGCCTATAAACAGCAACATTTCCAGTAACATGAATAAGAATACCCATTAAGGAAGTGGATTTATTTGGCCATTGTCTCTTGAATGTTATGGCTGGAAAAAGCTAATTAAAACAGTCTCATTGATTTTTTCTTTGCCCAAACAAAAATAAAGAATATTGTGAAATTCATACTTTCATTTAAATTAAGTGCCTATCCTGGGGCACCTGGGTGGCTCAGTCGTGAAGCATCTGCCTTTGGCTCAGGTCATGATCCCAGGGTCCTGGGATCGAGCCCCGCATCGGGCTCCCTGCTCCACGGGAAGCCTGCTTCTCCCTCTCCCACTCCCTCTGCTTGTGTTCCCTCTTTCGCTGTGTCTCTCTCTGTCAAATAAATAAATAAAATCTTAAAAAAAATAAAATAAAATAAATTGAGTGCCTATCCTATACAAGTTACCATGTACTCTGGGGGATACAAAGCACAAGTCCTTTTCCCAAAAAACTCACAATCTATTTCGTATTATTGTATTATTCTTTATTGTGTCATTTGTGTCCCCCAGGAAATAACATTAAAAAACCCTGTGAATTATGAGTGATTTTGAAAATATTTTCAATATTTTTCTGGGGCTGAATAGAAAGAGAATATCAAGAACTTAAAACATTAAGCTTCCTTTAAACAAATTGAACAGCTTCTATTATTTTAAATATCCATTTTCTGTTTTATTTTAATAAATCCAGATATGTAAGTAGAAATTTCATTATGAAACAGAATTTTTACTTATGATGAAATTTTAAAGAGGTGAAGAGTGGCCAATGAGCACTAATTGTTAAGTTATTGTAAGGAAATGAAGACAAATTGTTCTGACACTTTAAAATAATTATAAAACTGAATCATTGCTGTACTGAAAAAACTGAGCCTAAGTATTGCTCCATCTTTTTGTTCTAATTAGATTTTATTTATTTCCAATATCTTCCAAGGAGACTGAGAACAGATTACAAAAAATGGTCCATTATGCAGCTGCAGCATTTGAACTCTTTAAAGACAAAGTAATTCTTGATATGGCAGAAATCCATATGACACACAGGCTTTCCTCAGTAAACTCATAAACAAATGGCAGCAATAACATCTTTAAATCACTTTCTCAAGTGCTTCTCAACTGTGGCTCTGACAAATACACGTTACACCACTGAATGTGTAATAACTGGGGAAAGTATTTCTAGGAGAAAAAACAGGCTCATCAAAATTCAATACAGAAAAATGCAAAACAAAACAAAAAGAAAAATAAAACCCACAAACTCCAAAACAGTCTATGAGGAATCACACAAAAACTTTTGGGAAGGACTCTTAACCAAGACCCTTTTTTGAAAGTGCTGGGTATTTACATGCTTAAATAAAGCCTTGGATTGGAGAATAGTGAGATGGGTGAGTGTCAATATATTCAGTAGCCATATGGCATGGAGCAGGACCAATCAGAATATGAACGTGGCAGTGCTGGTACATACCAGCTGGAGGTCAGCTCTCATCGTCTGGTGTTTGTGAGATTTTGCCCATGGTGGCATTTACTCAGGGGACTTAGAAGAGATTAGATTAATGGGAAGCAAATCAAACTGTCCCTTTGCACACAGAGAAGCAGTATGTCAGAGGCCCTGGCAACTTTATCTTTGCATGTATATAAAGGAATAGTTTGGAAATCATTTTATTTGTTTAGCAAACACCTATTAAATATCTACACTGTATTAACCTGGGAGTCTATCTATTAAACTTTTCCTATGACATACTCCATTTTATTTAAAATAAATGATGGAGATGGAAAGAAATTTGAAGGTCATCTTATAAAGCCCTTTTATTTTACAAATGAAGAAATAGGCTCAGACTGATTAAGTAAATATTTATTGGGCATCTACTATGTTCTCAGCACTTTTTTAGGTGCTGGGGTTGGAGTGGTGAACATATGAAACATGAAAAGAACCCTCCTCTCATGGAGTGCATATTTAGAGAGGGGAAAAAAAGAAAAGCAAGATTTCAGAGAATGAAGGGAGCCAAGAAGATAAGGAAATAGTGGGATCTGATACAGTCACTGTGGTTGGGGATTGGCCACTTGAGAGTTGGTGTTTCGGGAATTCTACTTGAGGAGGTGACAAATTGAGACCCAAATGAAAAGGAGAAGCCAGGCTTACTAAGATATATGAGGCAGAACACTATTTAAGCAGAGGAACAGCAAGTGTAAAGACTGAAGTTCACCATGCTGGAGAACCTGAAATAAGGCCTGTGTCTCTGGACCATAGTGAGTAACCAGATGAAACTGGAGAGGTGGGAAGGGCCCGATCACTGAGGCCTTTCAGCTTTGGTGACTAGTTTGTTTTTTATAGTGGAAATATGTTTATATTTACACTTACATTTATTGCATATTATACAGAGCGACTATATGTACATATACACATGGCATGAGAATAAGATCTGATGTATAATATCCTGGCAGAGGGAGGATTGCCTAGTAGGTTATCAAAGTTGACTTTGAACAACATGGGTTTGGACCCTGTGAGTCCACTTATAGACAGATTTTTTTAAAAAAATAAAGTACAATACTGTAAATGTATTTTTTCTTATAATTTTCTTAACATTTTCTTTACTCTAGCTTAGTTTATTGTAAGAGTACATATAACAAACTAAATATGTGTCGGTCAACAGTTTATGCTCTCAGTAAGGCTTCTAGTCAGTAGTAGGCTATTAGTAGTTACGTTTGGGGGGGGGAGTCAAAAGCTTATACATGGATTTTCAGCTGTGTGGGGGGCTGGTGCCTCTCATCCCTGTGTTGGTCAACTATATGGTCCAGTGACAGGTGATGACAAGAGTGGAAGATGTGGATTTGAGAGAAGAGCATGGTTATGATTTATTTTGAATGTCAAGGTGAGGCAAAGAGAGGAATGAGGTTGTCTCTTAGTTTTTTGCTTGATTATCTAGGCTGCTGGAGATGCTGGTAAGTTGGGATGGGTGCACTGGGGAAAGAATACCTGGATTGGGAAAGAAATTGAGAATGATGCCTGTAAGATATCTCCATAGGGATTTTCAGTGGGCTATTGGGCTGTTGGATTATAAGTCTGGAGCTGAATGAGGAGGTCAGGACTACCAAGAGAAATTTGGGAATCATCTGCATGCTGAGGGTATTAGAAGCCCTGGGACAAGATAGGGTCTCTTAGGGAGGGAGAACAGATAGAAAAGAGAACTGCAAGCTAAGTCCTGGGCCCCTCCAAAATTCAGATTTGAGGCAGAGAGAATAGCTGGGAATAAAGACTGAGTATTAACAGACACTGAGGCAGGAAGAAAACCAGGTGAGGTAATGTCAAGGGGGTCCACAGGTGGACATTAAATCTCAGGTTACTTAATTTTTAGACCTGTCCTGTCTTTAATGCCATGCTGCTCTTCTTCCTCATTCTTTATGGCTCATATTTTACGGCAAAATAAAAAGTGATAAGCTGAGTCAATCAGTGGCTAAATCTTTAACTTATGACCTCCTGCCCGGGGTCACTGCCAGATGTGCTTGTTTGAGTTTGTTCTGATCATGCCTTGGTCATATTTTTCTCATGTATTTGAAACTACATTTCTTGAATTTGGAATGCCTTCCGTTCAGTTTTTGATGTGCCTATTAAGTCCTGGTGATGGTCAATCTGGTGATGTTTGGAACCAGGGTAAGATTTTTTTTTTTTCTTGTTCCTGCCCTTCCCACTGTAATTATCTCCTTAATAGTATTTCACGGTGGCAGCAGCTTTGAGTTTTGGTCTTTCTGACATCCAAACCCCAAACCTCAGCGATAGCTTTATATATCTCTGCCCTTTACTTGTTGCATCGATTGCGAATCTCACTGCTTCGCTTTATATTTGTAGTTTTTTTTCTCTCCCTCCACTGCTGCCCCAGTCTCTTACCTGAATGATTTTCTTCGCGGAAACACTTTGCTCGTAAGCAGTCCATCTGTTCCGTTTCTGCCTACTGCCACTGTTCCAGGGATTCTTTCTGAGGTTCTGGCATTTCCATTCTTACTCTTAAATCCCATAGGGGCTTCCTGTTCCCTAAAGAATCAAGTTCACAGTCCTTGCCCTGTCAGGTGTTCAAGCTCTAAATGATTTCCTTTTTCTCATCCCAGTCAATATGCCTGACTTCTTTCACTTTTCCTCGGCTTTCAGAATTCTTTTGTCCACAGTGAGTTCAAATCTTCCTTTAATCAGGCCACTTTTAAAAAAGAGCTGTTGAAAATCCAAGAAAAACAGGACTATTTTTGCCATTTCTTGCTGAAGTATAATTCAATTACTCATGATACGTGTTGAACGTGTTATATGTTTATCTAATAGAATTAGATAATCATTAGCTAGAATGATTTTACCTCATGTCTCCTCTTAGAACTTACCTATTTCTGGCCAAAAAGGAACGGACAGAATATGACCTACTGATGCCCTTCAGGCAAGGACAAATAAGAGCCTTGCGCAAGTGCGGGGCTCTAAAATGAGCCAGTAGGGTGACTGGAAAAATGTTCTCTATTGCAGAGTGCCTATTTTTACCTTATTTACTTTGACCCTGGATCCTGTTAGCATTATTTTATAGGCGGTAGGGTGCTCAGAGTAAAAGGAGGGGAACTTATTTAGTAAGCATTAGTTCCCTTGTGAGTAGAGACCCGTTTGTGTCACAGATCTTGGCAAAGATCAAACCAGAGATCAGAGGCTTTGATAAAATATGACTGAGCTTAGCAGCTTGTCACCTCTTCCCACAGCCGTGGGGAGTAGTTTGTGACTGTCTGCTGCCTGAGGTGTGCCTCTAACAGGGAGTCCACATGAGAGCCACTGGCTGGGCCTGAGGTCAGCCTGGGGGGTAATGATGATGATCTGGGCTGATAGAAGGGTGGAGCTGCCAGGTTCCAGCAGGAGTTAACAGAACAGATACCCGGGTATTAAAGCAACCAAGCTTACTGTGATCTCAGACAGATGTGTCAGCAGCTGGGGAAAGCTATAGGAGCAAAACAAGCAGCAGTAACTTCAAAGAGAGCTGAAAGATTCCACCTTCATGTCCCTTCTCCAACAGGACAGGTTTGAGTATCCAGTTTTCTATCTCTACCATTATTTCTAAAGGGCTTAACGTTTGCTGACCGACTCTTCCTCATGCTTATACACCCCACCTAAACCCACATCTAAAAGGGATGTATTTACATGGGCCTGGTATAGGTAATAAATATTTGGCCTTCTCCATTAATATTTGTTGAGAGAGAGAAAGAAGGAAAATGGGAAGGAAAGTTGGTTGGAGGGTAAAACTTACATGTGAATTTCCAGCTAAGTAGTACTCGTAAGCCCATGACTGGTGTAGTGTGAAGGTTGCAGGCAAAATGACAGCGTCTGAGGAAGTGGACTGTTTATTTTCTCCACAATACCTGCCTGTGAAACTTATACTGTAACATATTTATTCCCAAGTGGCATAAATCTTTTCAGACTTTAAGAGTTTCTTATTAAAATGCAAATAACTCTTGTGAGGGAATGCACCTTAACTATATGTTTGACTTACACTTTAAATGACACTAGTTAGCTGCAGGGCCATTTTGGAAAGGGACACAGACCAGATATCTGGGTAGGTGTACTTCAGATTTCAAGAGGAGAATTGATTTCAATGAACTAGAAAGAGTTAAAATCTGGATAGAGCTAGCATGGACAAAAAGAATCTGGTCTCACCTGCTGTCACTACATAAAGTGACATGTAACATGATTTCAAATGGTATATCTGATTCATTCCATATAAGTATTTTTGTCCTAATGCAAAGTGCAACATATACAAACAAAGGCACATATTTATGCAAAGATAAACAGAAAATGAATGTGTGTGTGTGTGTGTGTGTATTTGTAGTTTGGGGAAAAAAGTTCAGAGGGGTTTCTTTGAGCTTGTTAGCCTGACCAGTAATTCACAGAGCCCAGGTAAAGAGTTTCAGACACTATTATACTACTATAGCATATTATTTACTCAGGAAATAAACCTGGAGAATCAGCACTGCCAATAACATGATGAACTATACAGCCAATCTCACTTGTTAGTCTTACTCTTACTTTTAATAGTTAGAGAAAATATTTAGATTTTCAACATGGGTGACAGAATCACATTCCACTTCGAGATGCTAATGGGTCTCTAAAGCAGCGTCAGGGAATCTGGTTGGATTTCACTGCCACTATTATTTTCTAAAGGCAATTTGAGAGCCTGATAAGGTGCAGAAATTAATGTGCAGTGAGTGTAAATTCAAGTTTCAAATAATTAGCCTCCTGTGGAGCAATTCTTCACCTTCTAAAACTATCCCTGTACTCTCCCTATTATTTTGATGAAGGCCAATTGGCCAAGACTTCGAATTGCTTGGAAAAATTCCTTCAGGAATGAAATGAAGAGACTGTAAGAAATGAATAATTTGTATTCATTGTTTAGGTACATGTTTGTGACACAGTACTTTGGGAAATATTTATTTACTTATTTATTTTTTAAAGATTTTATTTATTTGACAGTGAGAGAGCACAAGCAGGGGGAGTGGCAGGCAGGGGGGGTGGGAAGCAGGCTTCCCCACTGAGCAAGGAGCCCGACACGGGGCTCGATCCTAGGACCCTGGGATCATGACCTGAGCTGAAGGCAGATGTTTAACCAACTGAGCCACCCAGGCACCCCAGGAAATATTTAAACCTATGCCTAATATGAGTTTTGGTTCCTCTGTGACCCTATCAGTTGTTTCTCACTGTTTTGCCATTACCGTACTTGGCTGGACCAGTTTGGGTTCTGTTTTGGAAACAAATCAGATGGGATTTTGCTCATCTTCTGCCTGAATTTTTTCAGTGTTTGTAATTGGCTAGAAGATTTAGGTGGTATTCAAAAAATAAATTTCTGAGCATATTTGATCAAAATTTTTATAATTCAAGGGAGGTAAGTATCCCAATAAATTATTCTGTGTGGGCTCTGGTGTGAGTCTGATCTAAGAATGAATCTCAGCTCTATCACTTACCAGCTGTGGATATCGGACAAGCCATTTAATCTTGCTATACCTCAGTTTCATCATCTATAAAATAGGGATGATACCTCAAGAATCTGTGGTGAGCATGAAATGAAATAATGTACATAATATTCTTAGCTATTAACACTTTATAACATACTAGGTGATGGCCTAGAACAGCTGTGTCCAATAGAAATATAATGCAAAGCCCAAAGTTTAAATTTTCCAGTAACTACATTAAAAAAGGTGAAAAAGAAAAAGATGAAATTAATTTTAATTATATATTTTTTGTATTCCACTATGTCCAAATATGATGTTAACATGTAATTGATAAGGAAATTATTAAAGAGCTATTTTACTTCCCCCCTTTATTACCATCTTTAAGATCCCATATGAGAAATTCTTAATCTCAGGAAACAAACAGGGTTGCTGGAGTGGAGAGGGGTGGGAGGGATGGGGTGGCTGGGTGATAGGCATTGGGGAGGGTATGTGCTATGGTGAGCGCTGTGAATTGTGTAAGACTGTTAAATCACAGACCCATACCTCTGAAACAAATAATACATTATATGTTAAAAAAAAGAAGAAGATAGTAGGAAACTTAAAATGAAGGGGGGGAAATCGGAGGGGGCGACGAACCATGATAGACTATGGACCCTGAGAAACAAATAGAGGGTTCCAGAGGGGAGGGGGTGGGGGGATGGGTTAGCCTGGTGATGGGTATTAAAGAGGGCACGTATTGAATGGAGCGCTGGGTGTTATGCACAAACAATGAATCATGGATCACTACATCAAAAACTAATGATATAATGTATGGTGATTAACATAACATAATAAAATTAAAAAAAAAGATGTGTCGCACATCTCAATTTGAATGCTAAATTTTCAACAGAGTGAAAAGTAGTCCTGGCAAAACAATAAAGTCATGCTTAATGAAAAACTATTTTACTCTGCTTCAATTTATACATTTAAATGAATTAAAATTAAATAAAATTAAAAGTTCAGTTTTTAGTTAGACTAGCCATTAAAGTTTCAAGTGCTTACTAGCCCCATGTGGCTAGTAGGTAATGGTATTGGACATCTCAGGGCCAGCAAGTAAGTGCCCAGAGCTTGTGGACCTCAGCCTTCACCTGCTTCGTCTGGTTAAGTACCTTAGCTTCCCACTTGTCTCTGCTCTACTTTTCCTACTCGTGGAGCAGAAAACAGAAGACAGTAAGTGATTCCTTCTCGATAACCATCTCTGTCAACCAGATATTGGGAGAGATGGCAAGAAAAGTTGAATCTCATGTCAGTATTTGTTGCTCAGGCCAGACTTCCTGCCTTTAGAGCTCCTCTCTGGAGGGTGGAAGTAGGGATGTTGGTAGTGCAAGCAAGCTCAGTGATCACAGATAACCCTATATTATGAACTGTGGCTCTAACACAGGTAGGGCCATGAAGAGTGAAGTGAGTCCTGGAATAAACCCACTCAGAATGTTATTGTGACTGATTTTTTTTTTTGCACTCAGAAGGCCAAGCTGAGTTGCAGTGGGTTGTGACTGTAAAGCTGGGAGCCTTGCAGTGCGGGGCAGATTTACAGCCGTGTAGTGATCATGGCAGGGAAATTGATTCAGTTGTTTAACAGAGCCTTCTACCATCCAGTGATGAGGGAAATGCAAATATGCCAAAGCCATAGTCCCTGCTAGCCTCCATTTATGGGTAGAGTTGGGGAGATCACACATAAGCAGGGGAAGATTTTAATTCCATATGAAATAAAAGTGCACAACAGCATTAAAACAATGGTAAAAAACCAGAATACTATTAATTACTAAGTCGATGATATCAATAGTAAAGGGTGTTAGAGTTCACATGAAAGGAGATCATTATGGACCAGGTTTATCTGAGAAGGCGGACAAACCTGAGTTGAGTCTTAAAGGATTTTTTTCTCTGAAGTCAGAGAGAGCAAAAGCACTAGTCAAAGCATTTTGTTTGCTAGCATGAAGAATTCAGAAGAGAATAGTTGGAGCTAAAAAATGTGAATACGTCTGTTCAAGATGCTTTTTTTCTCTAGACAATGGGCAATCCTTGAATATACAAAGTATGAGTGATAGTATCAAAGAAAATTGATTTTAAAGGAATGATGTACTGGTACAGGATTTTAGGTTTTCTGAGTTACTGAATTTATTATTTAACAAAATCCTCATTAATAACTGTGTGAGAAAGACAAGCAGGTGTAATTATCTCCATTTTTAAGAAAAAATACTGGGGATCAAGTGGTTAAGCCTATTGTCGGAGGCCACATGACTAGTGAGTGGTCACTAAGGACTAGAACCAGGTATCCTCATATTTAGTCTAGGGCTATCTCCATTATATGTCAGTATGTCTGTTAGAGGTAGAGTCTTAAAAACAATGAAATGTTTCTGGATAATTCCTGCACTCTTTGATCTACTGAGTGTGGCTATTGAAAGCAATTATTTGGACTATCCTTGGACAATATTATCCATATGAAAAGTTGGCCATGTGTCTTCATAGTATAACTAGAATGATTAAGATCTTCTACTCCTGGAGGGAAAACCTTGCCTCTGACTGTCTTGCCCACTTAAAATGTATCTGTCTCAACAACGGTGAAAATTGGAAGGAAGGGCATAAGATGGTTGTGGAAAGTGCCTACAAAGTCATCAAGCTAAAAGGATATACCAACTGGGCTATTGGATTAAGTGTGGCTGATCTCATTGAATCCATGTTGAAAAATCTATCCAGGATTCATCCAGTGTCAACAATGGTGAAGGGGATGTATGGCATTGAGAACGAAGTCTTCCTGAGCCTTCCATGTATCCTGAACGCTCGGGGCTTAACCAGTGTGATCAACCAGAAGCTGAAGGATGATGAGGTTGCCCAGCTCAAGAAAAGTGCAGATACCTTGTGGGACATCCAGAAAGACCTAAAAGATCTGTGACTTCTGGCTTCTAGGATGCAGAAATTTAAAACTATGATGGGATTAACTGTGAGCCTTTAGTTTTTCATCCATATACATGGATCACAGTTTGCTTTTATCTTCCTAAATATGTGAATCTGGGCTCACAAAAATCAAAGCCCATGCTTGGTTTAATGCTTGCAATATGAGCCCTTGAACAAATAAAATTAACTATTGCAGTGTGAAAAAAAAGTGTATCTGTCTCTTGTCTATTTTTTCTGGAAGTGCCCAACGTATTGTAGCTGAGGGTAGTTAACAGGCAATTTGTATTAACCTCTGTTAACATTTTAATCAGCTGATTTGTTGCTCTCCCTTATAATAATGCTTAGACTAGGAATTTATTATTTCAGGTCTTGAGCTATGAGTCAGAAGAAATACTTTTATCCTTCTCTTCTTTCTCAGGATGGTCTCCTTTCTTTTTTGCGTGTACCCTGTTTACACCACTTACTGAATTCTGGAGGAGTGCTAGCCTGTTCAAGCTCCACTCAAGGAGCTTTGCGCACATTTGTTTCTAACCCTCTAAGTTAGCTCTGATCAGCTGGTATTTCTCTGGGTTCAAAGCCCAGGCTTTCGCCCTATGTTAGATTGCTTAATGAAGTTTCCAAATGGCAGCTGCTCCAGGATCTTCTCAGCCTGATTGTTTTAGCTCAAAAGGCAACAACCCAGCTGTCATTTCCTACTACTAATTTCTAGGGCCATATGCAAACCTGCCACATCCTTATGTGGTCTGATCTACTCTTGAAACTGTCCCATCTCATGGGCAATATCCTTTAATGATAGATATGAAAAGTCTTCCAACTCCCAAAATTACTGCTCCAGTGTTCACTATGCTCCAGTCTTATTAGTGCTGAACTGATATTGTCCGTTTTTAGCTAAGTTGTCGATGTTGATGCTGGGTGACTATAATGTTGGCCACCTGCTGAGGTCTAATCAGTGGTTTTGCTTTTACTCCAGGTTTAACACAGATGCTTCCTGCCAGTCCTCTTTCCCTTTTGCCTTCATTCCTTTGGTGTGCATACAAGGAGATTTGCAAGATTCTTGCTTTAGGCTTATAATTCTACTGAGCTAATCAAGAATAGACTGACACTTGGAAGAACAAAGTCTTTTGATTCAGAAGAATCTTGTTCCAGACATGTTTTGTTTGACTCACAGGTATTATGTATTCATTAAAAAATTAATCCAATACTACAGACATTAGACAAATTCACATAATACCATAAATCTTTTGTTTTTCTTGAAAAATTGGTATGTTTGGTCACATTGGGCTCACATTTCCAAATGATAACATTTGAGTGGAATTGAATAATAACTGCCTCCTTTCTTTGATTTATCAGAGCTATCATTACTCATGCAGTAGATGCATTACAAATTATGTGCGGTCTGCTTCACTCATTATTACTTCTGTGACTTTTTTAGGTATGTGAAATTGTAACCTTTTCTCTAGACCCTTATTTACATAGCCAAAAGAATATTTTGGAGTTAGATAGATAGGTATCCAAATCTAGATCTTGCTCTTTATTAGCAGGACCCTTGGAAGTTATTGTATTTCTGTAATCCAGATAGGGTCCCTAACACAATGTCTGGCACATAGAAAGTATTTATTATTTGGTAAGTGGTTTTGCTACCTCTGCTACTACAATTACTGTTTTACTACCATCACCATCACTAGTACTATTGGAGTCACATTCTCTAGATACTCAACAGAGGAGGGCTACCCTGATAATCCTCAGTGTTATCTGTTTCTAAGGAAAGGGAAAGCACCAGGTTAGTGACTGTTACTGGGTGCAGCAGAGGTGTTAGCCTGGTCATCCTCAAACTTGTAGTTGATGCCCTGTGCTGATCTTTAAATGCTTATCCTCAGAGATAAATGTGGCACCTGTCACTTTCCAACCAAGTTTTTCATGTGATCATATTAAGATACAGTGAGAAGTTGTTTTTCAACTTTTTGAGATCTTTCATTACCAACCTTATTTCCTATGAAGGAATTGCCTCTTGCTTGAAAAATCAGAAATTTCATCATCCAAAATAAAAAGTTACCATGGTTTAAAAGAGTTTTAGTTTTAGTTCCTTAATAAAAAGAGAATATTAGATATAAAAATGTCTTTCTTAATAGGATGTAATGAGCAACTTGGCCTTTGTTAGCAAAATTTCGTTAGCATAGTATTAGTTTTCTGAGAAGGGAATACTTCACTTATTTGAGTAATACCAGGGTTATATTTCCTGGAAATTTTAGGCTTTATTATAAATGGCGTTATTTGAAATAATTATCCATGCAAACAATGTTGCAAATGAGAATTTGGTTCCAAGAGAAACTCAACTTTTATTGTATTATAAAATAAAAATCTTTCTCATTCACTGTGATAATTACCTCATACTTTTTCTCTCTTGAAACCTTCAATTCCCTCTCTCTGTCCTCACAACTATCCCCTATATTCTCCAACAAATTTCCAAAATATACCTGCTTATGAACCCACATCTTGAGTTTCCTCATATCAGACTCAGTGAATTCTCTTTGTTACTGCATGGGCCAATCTCTCTGCTTAGTCACAGGATTTCATCCCTCTTGTCTACTTAAGGCCTCTACTCTGCTAGTCGTTTTCCCTTTTCTTCTCCTGCCTTAATCAATTTCTCCTTTCCTGAATAATTCTCATCAGCACATAGACTTGCTATTATTTTCCAGTAAGGAAATCCTTTCTTGACCCAGTGTCCTTCTTCAGTGGCTGCCACATGTGTCTGATCTCTTTTAAAGCAAAGGTCCTGAAGGAATTGTCTCTACTTGTTTTCTTCACTTCCTAATTTCTAGTCATCTCTCTACCCCATTCCAATTAGTCTTTTGTATTCACTAAAAGTCCACTAAAACTGGACATAACTATTGGCCTCCATCTTGTCAAGTCCAATGACCCATTCTCTGTCCTCTTCCTAGTTAAGCTCTCAGCAGACTATGACGTGGTCAAATACAGTTATTCTATTTTGGAGTTAGATAGATGGGTATCCAAATCTAGATCTAATACAACCACACTCTTCAAATTTTCTTTTTACAGTTCTGCTAGTTTTTTCCTCAGCCTGTTTGGTGATTTCTCCTTCTGTCACCAGTCTCTACATGTGCAGTACCAGAATTCAGCTATAGGATTTTTTCCCAGACTCTATCCTAGGTCATCTCGTTCAGTTCTGTAGCTTTAAATACCGTGTCTCTGCTGATGACTTCCAAAGTGTATGTCCATCCTCAGCTTTTCCTTTGGCTCTCTCTATGTCTAACCTTTGCTTGAATGTCTAATGGGCATCTCAAATGTTCTATGTTGAACTGAACTCTTAATTTCTATGTTATCACTTCTCTCCATGTCTAATCGATCTCGGTAAATGGTACCACCATTCATGTAGTTGCTAAAGTCAAAACTTAGAAGACTTTCATCCCCCCCGCCTTTTTTTTCATTTTACTTTAGATATCTAATCAGCAAGTCCTGTTGGCTTTACCTTCAAACTTCGTGCTGAGTGCCAGCCACCTTTTCACATTTCTACCACTCTTTACACTAAAACTATTATTTCCCACTTAGACTTTTCCAAGAGCCTCCAATCCAGGATATTTTCATTTTTGTCCCTTCAGTCCAATCTCCACTGAGCAGACAGAGTGATTTTCTTTTAAACATAAGTTAGATCAGGTAAGTATCTCTCAAAGCCCTTCTATGTCTTTACATTATATTCAGAATAAACTCTAAATTCCTTATTGCTCTAGCAATATCTTACATGATCTGTCTCTCCAACCTCATTTCTACCACTCTCTCATGGGTTCATTCTGTTTTGGCTACACTGGCCTTCTCATTCCTCAAACACTCTAAGCTGGTTCTTGCTTTAGAGCATAAGCATTACTATGCCCTCCACCTGGAATATTTTTGCTGCATCTGAGCTTCACTCATTGCTATCATCCAGGTCTCAGCTATGGACTGAATTGTGTCCCCTTCAAACTCAAATGTTAAAGCTCTAATCCTCAATGTGGTGGTATATGGAGATGGGACTTTTGGAAGATAATTAAGGTTAGATAAGTCATGAAGGTGGACCCTTATGATAGGATTAGTGCCCTTATAAGAAGAAATACCAGACAGCTTTCTCTCTCTCTTTCTCTCTCTCTCTCTCTCTCCTTACCATATTAGGACACAGTAAGAAGGTGGACATCCAAGGCTAGGAAGAGGGTTCTCACCAGAAACTGACCATGCTAGTACTCTAATTGGATATCCAGCCTCCAAATATGAGAAAAGGAATTTCTGTTGTTTAAATCATGTAGTCTATGGTATTTTGTTAGGATACTGTTTAGATGATGTTTAAAAAATGCTTAGAATGATAATCCATATCAAGGTCACATTAAAAAGTCTTATACTGATTTACTTCTAATATTTCTGTTGGGTCCATTATCAGCACTTAGGAATCTATTAAAACTGAAGCCTTTTTTCCCTGAGGGGTTTACGTTAGACATGCTATGGAGGGTTGATTATGCTCTAGGGCTGCACAATTAGTTAGTTCATAGAGATTTTAAACATATAATCTTATGTCAGCTCTGGATCTCCCCAAAACAGACCAAGATATAGCAATTTTAGAGCATAAATTTGATGTGTAAACACAGGATTTGTTCTGTTGTTAATATTTCTGTGTGAATTATAATGGCAATATTTAGTGGCTCTATATAGTAGTTTTATAATTATATAAAAGCAGATCATCATATTTCTAATTAAATACTACACTTAAGTTATCTTTTTAAGTTCAACGTAATTGTGAAATTCATGTTTTTCAAGTATTTCATTAGTAGAATGCAAAATGTTTTGAAGTTTGCATTTGAAATTGTTTGTATTGCTTGTGTATTGATAAAATAAGCATGCACACCAAAATTTGAACGTTGTGTGTTGAATTTAAATATAGACCTTTCATTTTCTGACATTCAAACATTTTTGCCTTGGGTTTTTCAAAGACCATTTCTGAAAGGGTTGTCCATTAACGGTGGTTTAAAGTGAAGCAAAACATTAACATTGCTCATTGCTTCCTCTAGTCTTCTTTTTCCTTTCTTAATTTGTAGTTCTTTATATTTATTGTAGTGGCCCATTTTTTTTTTTTTTTCCCAATTTGCCAGCCTCCTCCAGAGGTCGGATGTAGGAAGCAGTTACATTTTCTGGACGCTTACTGGGGGGAGGAGGAAGCATGAGGAGTTTCAGTGGTATTCTAATGGCCATGGAAATGGATCTGGGGATAAATGTCATTTTCTTTGTTCTCTTAACATCACAGATTTTATTTAAATTTAAGTTAGTTAACATATAATATATTATTAGTTTCAGAGAATTTAGTGATTCATTAGTTGCATATAACACCCAGTGCTCATTCCATCAAGTGCCCTCCTTAATGCCCATCACCCAGTTACCCCATCCCCCCACCCAACTCCCCTCCAGCAACCCTCAGTTTTTTCCATATAGTTAAGCTAACACCAAACTTACTGAACAAAAGGTCTATTTTAAAAGGAATAGAGGAGACAGGAATTAA
The DNA here is from genome assembly GCF_037043125.1 of Eumetopias jubatus. NCBI lineage: Eukaryota > Metazoa > Chordata > Mammalia > Carnivora > Otariidae > Eumetopias > Eumetopias jubatus. The sequence continues at coordinate 148,556,198 of NW_028274808.1, forward strand.
GCTATTATTTGAATTCCGTTTCTGGAACTTAGTTATGACTTTATGAGATTACATGTCACTTTTCTCCCATTTATAATTGTTAGGGCTCAGAAATGAAACTCGGGTAGCATCCCTGAATTACCTTAAATAAAGGTATTTTAAAAAATGAGTTGCCTGTTTGGGGAGACAGTTGCATAATTGTGTAAGTGCCTAATGTAATCCCTGGCATATGAAACGTGATACATATTTTCATGGTATTAGAATTGAAAAAGGGCCAACATTCAACTAATAATTATATTTTTTAGAGTCTTATTCTATGATTAAAAGACACCTGGAGCAGATAGTTTAGGGACTCCTGGAGTTACTGAGTACCAGTACTAAAAAATACTCCCCTAATATGCATCAGCTACTGGACCTTTGGTAGATATGACATCTTCTGTTACAAAAATATGTATATTTTCTGTTCATCCTATATGTCATTCACTATCTCTTTCAGGAATGGAGGCCTCCAACAAAGTTAAATTGTAGACCATATGGCTTCTGGACTCTGAAGAAAATCTTTTTGAACTTCACCCCATTTCTGCTCTTTCTGCTTATTTATGGTATTGTTGGAGAGAGGTGCTGGCTGCAAGAGGGTAAAAACTGAAATCTCCTCATTGCTACAAAAAGAAAGGAAAAATAGCTTCAGAAAGATATGCATAGGTTTCTTATAGTTTGCAATTGGTCAAATTTCAGTTGTTTAACGGACTGTCAGTATCATGTTGTATGTCCAGTTGATTAGCTCCAGTGGCTGTTACTGAATGCCTAGTTAACCCTCTAAGGATGAGGAAAGGTTGATTCATAGAATGGAGGCTCTGAAACTTTCTGTATCTGATTTTCAGAGCTCAGTCTATATGGTCAGTTTTCTTTAAGTTGAGATTTAAAAAAATCTTAGACTCAGAAAGCATGTGCCAGATTGTTATATTTATGATAATGTTTTGGTAATGTGGACAAAATCATTGTTTTACTCCATATAAAGTGGCAAATTTCTGAGGCTTAAATAATAAACATAAAACAGATCATAGAATATCAGGTTTCCCCTGCTATCTGAACAAAGATCTTTCATTTGAAACCTTTCGTAAGTTAAGGTAGCATAAAGTGAAGAAGCAATTAACATTAATTTATATGGCAAATCTTTTGAGCCTTCCCAGACTCCCTCCCACCCAAAAAAGGAAAAACTTCTCTTAGGCTTTTCTGATACCTTATGACACATCTTGCTAATGGATGCACAAAATAAATCAAGAGAAAGCCCAGATGCTTACAGACACAGTTCAAACTGATGGTGTCTGGATGCTGAGATCCTGAGTGTAGTTCCCGGAGAAGGAGCTTGGCGAGTGTGCACTGCCCCTGTAAGGGGTTGCTCCAAAACAAATGATGAATGCTATTTTGCTTTCCATCTTTTTTCCTAAAAGTGAAAATCCTCTTCGGATATCTTTCAATCATAAAAAACAGGTACTAATGTTAGGTCTTTCATAAAAGTGAAGTGGCATAATGTGAACTTTTGAAAAGCACTGGGGTTACTTGTATAGGTTTATTTGTTGTCTCTCAAATGTTTTGGAATAATGCTCAAAAGCTTCCTAAGTTATTGCTACATTTTTCCCCTTTGAATTCAGTTGGAATCTTGTCCAAAAACAATGGTCAACCTATGCAGATAAAAAGGGATTTATGGATCATCTGAGGATATAATACATCCACATTCCCCATTATCTTATCTATTAGTTGATTCTAACTGATTAATATTCCCTGAACAATCTCATGCAATTACCAAGTAGTGATATTTCATATATAGTCATTACCAGAAATCTAAAAATTTTAACAATTGCTATTTTAATCACAGGATTGCATTGAATGATAAGAAGTCTTGGCTATATTATTTTTTCCAAAGTAGTTTACTTAGTGATGTCAGGCTAGTCACTTTTACCATGTTTTCCTTATTTATAAACCAGGGATAATGCCACGTGCCTACTCACAAGCATGTGGTGAGGATTAATTAGATAAATATCAGCAGAGCCTTCTGAGCTTCTTAGGATTGAGGTGTTTATCCATCCGAGGTATTATTATCATTATCATTATCATGCCATTTCCCTTCGATCATAAATAAAACTCATAGCTGATAAAGACAGAAAAGATTTTGTTGGCTTGCCAAATCCTACCCCACAACCTCTCAGAGTAGCAGGGCAAGCCCGAGTGAATCCCTTGACAGAAGACATATTACGGATTAAACTTATACTTCATTTGATCATAGCCAAAAGGTTTGTGTTAATGAGCTTAATAGTATTTACTTGGTGGGTGTCCAGAACAGCTGTCCTCTTTTGTTGCAGGTGCCAGAACCAAAGCCAAAGCAGGTCTGGATTTAGCAAATCCAATTACTTTTCAGGATTTGCTCCCTTCCAAGACAGCACTTATCATAAGCACTCGTTGATAATAGACACCCTGTTATGTTGATACAAGATACCCGTAACCAGATTCAGGGATCCATTTTCTTTCTTAAAAACACTATTTTAACTATGTAATAAGGCTTATCTAGACATGTGTTACATTTAGAGTGAAAGTTTGGCTTTGATTATGATGACACCAAACAACTAATTCCAGATTCTTTTGATTTGATAACACCCCTACAAGAATTGCATTTTAATTGTTTCTGAGTTCACAGATACTTCTTGATTAATTTTTTTGTCTGCAGGAGCAAAAAGGGAATTCAGAGGATATCCTAATTAAAAATGAAAATGGATCATCACTCAAGTAGCTTATTAGGAGATGTAAAACTCCATGAAAAATGAATATAATCTTTCCCAAGCAGGGTAAGCAGTGTGTATGTTTTAATAATCCAGAACACCTGGATATTTCACATCCAAAGAGAAGGCAGAAACGTAGGGTGAAAGTGACCTTGTAATAAGGAAGAATTCGCGTATGGAAGGAGGATGCCTGAATGAGCAGACTAAGTGGTGACTGAAATTAGAAAACCCTTCCAATCAGTGCGAAGCAGCGAAAGCATGTATTGGTGGAATGACTGAAATGACATTGATGACCAGTAGTTCTCTGGCTGCTTGCACACAAGCAAGCCTGCTAGGGTGCCTTCTTAAAGAATCTATTTTTTCTATTTGTTCATTTTTTTTTTTTTTTTTTCAGGGAGAAAGGGCAGGGAGAAAAGGTGTATTTGGTTTGAGAATGTGCAAACTCCATTTTAAGCCTTGTCTTAGCTAGTTTACATTTTCTGTCATTAGCCATTTTTTTTTCATCTCTAGGTGACACAGCCTTGCTTTAGTGGATTAGTTAGACAAACGCTTCATCCATAAAATTATGTTAGTGTTCCTAGATAAAAATCCCTCTGCCCATTTGCGGCACATGAGCTATTTCAGTAATTGATTTGGTTAATTGCATTTTCCCAAGGTAACACATTTTCAGTATCTTAGAAGACTTTCTGTATCTAAATACTGATATTCCAAAGCTTTTGAATTAAAATAATACCATTTTCCTAATCAGTTTGTCTGACTCTTGAATTTCCTTTTTCCTTTTGCTTCTCCCTGCCATGGCCTCTAACGTTGCAATTTTCCATAGTTATAAAGATCATATATCCCAGACTTTCAAAAACTGTCCCAATTTCTCCCTGCAGTTTCACAAATCACTGCAATGTCCTAAGCATCCAAGTAATATTGGATATATTGCCTATCCCATCAGGAAGCTGTACAAAATTCCTGAGTCAGGCGTGTTATGGTTCCGTTTTTAAGGAAAACACAGTCTCTGTCCCCTTGTGAGGCATGAGTTTGAAAACTTAAGTAGATCTGCGCACTCATCGGTTGTGAATGCTTTACTTATTCACCAACATAAGAATACATTTGTATAGCGCTATCTTCAGTTAGGCCTTCAGGGTAGGTTATTTTCCCTTTCTTGGCCACAGATTTAGTTCTGAGTTCCTAGAATAAAGAGAATAAGATGTGGGCTGAATGGTCCATGTCTTAAAATAGTCATCTCAAAGATGACTTTTTTCCCCTAAAAATGCTGGTAAGAAAAATTTGAAGGAGAGTAAATGCCATTATGTACCTGATGAAGTCTAAATATCAAAAAGTCTCAGCCTGGAGGAAACTCTTTCAAGATGGAATTCGCTGAGAAAAGTTACGAAAAGGTAAAAAATAGTGATGGTTTGGGGACAGGGATCCCCATCCTCTTATGTATGACCCCACCTGACTTTGTTCTCATTTGACAAGCAAGATGTAATTTTTAGAAATCCAGGTAAAGGGAGGACTCACTGCTAACAGATAAGAGCTTTCACCAAATTTGATCTTATGTTTTAATAAATGTTTGTTGACATGCCTCCATATGCCAATTATTGTGTTCCTTTTTTGGAGAATTTGTGAAGAAAACTGCTTCCAAAATAATCACGTTCTAGCCATTTGGTTACTGCTTTTGACATTTATTAGTGCCTGGAAACTGAGATTGGTAAATTAATATTTTTTTCCCCACATGGATTCTACTCTCCTAACCTTGACTGAACTGGAACTTTAGAAGAGGAATAAGGAAGAGATTCAAGAATATAATATCTTCAAGAACATAATTATCTATCTATTACCTATCTATCTATCTATCTATCTATCTATCTAATCTATCATCTATCATCTATCAATCATCTATCAATCATCTGAGAATGCTAGCTAATTAGATGAGCCTGGATTCCTATCTATGAGATTATCTTCCCTGAAATGGAGTGATTTTTCTATATATTATGCCACATTCCTTCCTGCATTATTTATGAAATTGATCCTAGCATATTCTTTTGTCATTTCTATCTCACCTGGGCTGCCATGTGCATTCACATTTCCCTGAGTATTTCTCGCTCTTTGATAGCAATTAAAAAGTCTAGCAGCATAATTGGTGATGGTAGAAAAGAGACTTATTTCCAGGTGAAGTATTTCTGGGTGCAATTAGTTCTGCCCAGGATTGCATATTATTTTCTTATTGTATTGTAACAGTTTCTACCCACATCCTCATAACTATGTTAAAGATGAATTACCAAGAAAATAAGTCCACTTATTTCAGGAGCCATGTTTGTGATAGTTTTATTCTTTTTTTTTTTGATAGTTTCATTCTTAAATCCATTTGATGTTCTTGTGATATTCAACATTCATTCTCACATTGGAGAAATCCAAAGTTGGGGTGATGCAGTGATTAGTATATTTGCGTTATTTCCAATAAAAAAAATCCTCCTATGTGGTCTCTATTTCTCAGTCTTTATAAAGTAATAATTAATTTGTAGTCCCATATTTTTATCATTAATAAAATAGCAAACTGCCAATCAGAGCTTCTGATCAATATTAATAGCCAGATTGAATAGAAATTTAATTTATTATTTTTCTGTAACATGTCAGTCACTGAATACGTAAAGGTGAAAAAATCATATTCCTTCTTTCAAGGAGTTTATAAACTATTTGGAAAGATATATATCAATATACACTGAGTTTATATAATTCCAAAGCAAACTCATTTGTTTTAAGCTGTTCTATATAACCTTTTATTAGATAAATTTGATTTTCATTAAATTTTTTGAAATTAGGTCAAAGCTCTTTGTATCTGTTTTTGGATGGGTTATTACTAGCCTAGCTATGACGGTGAAAGACATTGACAGTGTTAGGATTAGAGTTCAGAATAATAACTCTACCAGAAAGGGCTTTTGTCAAGTGGTTCTTGTATATAGCTGAATTAGCCTTAATTGAAGTAGGTTTGCATTATGAGAAAAATATTGGTAAATTGGCTTTTGTTTGCTTTTTACAGTATTTTATGCAGTGGTGATACAGTTGAAAATGTTAGATTTGCTCCCAACCTGTCAAATGTACCCAAACCACAAGAGGGAGAAACAACTGTTTTGCAAGAGGAATTCTAGAAGCAATCTCTTTTGTGAATGTTTGTTGGCATTTTATACCAGGACACAGCCTCAGGGGAGATTATTCTCTAGTGAGCAATGCAGCATGGATGAACAGTGAAAATCTGAGATTTATTACAGTCATGTGGAATATAACCCTATGTGTTCTAGACTCTGATTTCTTCTACTGGCTAATACCAGAGGTTTAGGAGGAAGAAGGGGGAAAGTCTCACTCCAAGGCCTCTGTTAGTATACATGACTTGTCTTTCTCCCTCACATAGACACACATAAACACTCATATTTAAACACACACACACACACACACACACACACACACACACATTTATACACAAAGCCTACAGTGATTTGGACAGTGCTATTTATGGAAGCGGTAGGCTCTGTTTCCTAAATCCTGCAGTAATTACTTTATTTCTTGAAGCATGAGATTTGATTACCCATATATTATTATTATGCATGCTGTGTAATGTTTTCAACTGTCACTTCATGCAGCTCTTCTCAAAAAAGAGAGTCTCACAATTTAGCTGAGGAAGACCAATATTTTGCATAGGCAGAGCAAGTTAGTGGCAAGCTCTGCCCAGAAATCCATAGGGTTTTAGGAAGCCCTGAAGTAGAGGCTGGGCAGACCAGTGTTTTCTAAAGGGAAAGTCTTACAAAGAAGATGTTTGGAGATTTGAAAAGACAAGTGAATTTGAGGAGTGGAGCAGGTAGCTATGAATTGAACACCACAGGATAAAATGTAGTTCTTATGATTTAAGTGAAGGTTGAGACCCAAACAATGAGAGCGAAACATTGGATAATTAATTTCCTTTATATATGATTCAATAACCATGGCTAGTGTCTTGGTGAAAACCTTTTACCAGCATGAGCTGCTACCTCTCCCCTCTGCTGTGAAATCTGTTTGTATTTTGGGAATATGATGCAAAATAAAAATGATCAGAAAACAAGGGGAAGGGACAGTTTATATATGATATTAGAAAACTCTGACTTCCCATATGGAAAAAAATAAAGCTGATCCCCATTTTACCAATCCAATAGTAGATTAGATGGATTAAAGACTATTAATGAAAGCTTAAATATCACTTATAGGAGAAAATGTAGGGGATATTTTGTAATTTAGGGAGGAGAAAGACTTTTTTTTAAAAAAGATTTATTTATTTATTTATTTGACAGAGAGAGAGAGAGGGAACACAAGCAGGGGGAGTGGAAGAGGGAGAAGCAGGCTTCCGCATAGCAGGGAGCCCGATGTGGGGCTTGATCCCAGGACCCTGAAGGCAGACGCTTAATGACTGAGCCACACAGGTGCCACCAAGAAAGATTTTTAAATGAGACTCTCAAAGTACAAATTCTAAGATGGGAAATAGATATAGTTACATTGCAGTGAAAGATTTTTGCTCAATAAAGGATGCCATTGACTAAGTAAAGCAATAAATGACTCTTCAGGAGACAAAATCTGAATTTTGTAAGATCAAGAAGGGCTCAGTTTCTAGAATATAAAATGAAATCTTTAAAAAGCAACAAGAACAAGGCAGGGAATCAAATGGAAAAATAGGCAAAAGATATGAATTGGCAATATAGATAAGGGAAAGCCTGATTTGCCAATGAGTATATAAAGTAGTAATCCAAGAAGTGGAAATTAACATACTGAGATACGATTTTACATATATCAGTTTAGTTGTAATTTTCTAATTACAACTAATAATTAGAAAATAATTCTAATTTTCTAATGCTTCTTTCTAGAAGCATGCTACCAAGGTTGGAGAGGATGTGGGAAGGCTACTATTTTTACGCTGTGCTTGAGAATATAAATGGTACATTTCTTTTTTCCTGGAAGCAGAATTCCAGTCCTTGGTGAAATTAAGAAAATGCATGCATTAAGTTGCACGATATAAAATCAATGCGCAGAAGTCAGTTGCATTTTTATATACTAACAATGAAGCAGAAGAAAGACAAATCAAGGAATTGATCCCATTTACAACTGTACCCAAAACCATAAGATACCTAGGAATAAACCTAACCAAAGAGGTAAAGAATCTGTACTCTGAAAACTCTAGAACACTTATGAAGGAAATTGAGGAAGACACAAGAAATGGAAAAACTTTCCATGCTCATGGATTGGAAGAACAAATATTGTTAAATATCTATGCTACCCAAAGTGATCTACACATTCAATGCAATCCCTACCAAAATACCATCAACATTTTCCACAGAACTGGAACAAATAATCCTAAAATTTGTATGGAAACAGAAAAGACCCCCAATAACCAAAGGAATGTTGAAAAAGAAAACCAAAGCTGTGGCATCACAATTCCCCACTTCAAGCTCTATTACAAAGCTGTAATCATCGAGACAGTACGGTACGGGCACAAAAACAGACACATAGATCAATGGAACAGAACGGGGAACCCAGATATGGACCCTCAACTCTATGGTCAGCTAATCTTCGATAAAGCAGGAAAGAATATCTAATGGAAAAAAGTCTCTTCAATAAATAGTGTTAGGAAAATTGGACAACCACATGCCGAAGAATGAAACTGGACCACTTTCTTACACCATACACGAAAATAAACTCAAAATGGATGAAAAACCTCAATGTGAGACAGGAATCCATCAACATCCTAGAGGAGAACTCAGGCAGTGACCTTTTGGACCTCGGCTGCAACAAATTCTTGCTAGACACATCTCTAAAGGCAAGAGACACAAAAGCAAAAATTAACTATTGGAACTTCATCAACATAAAAAGCTTCTGCACAGCAAAGAAAACAGTCGACAAGACCAAAAGAGAACCGACAGAATGGGAGAACATATTTGCAAATGTCTTATCAGATAAAGGGCTAGTATCCAAAATCTATAAAAAATATTTATCAAACTCAACACCCAAAAACCAAATAATCCAGTCAAGGAATGGGCAGAGGACATGAACAGACACTCTCCAAAGAAGACATCCAAATGGCCAACAGACACATGAAAAATGCTCAACATCACTCAGCCTCAGGGAAATATAAATCAAAACCCCAATGAGATACCACCTCACACCATCAGAATGGCTAAAATTAACAAGTCAGGAAATGACATGTTGGTGAGGATGCAGAGAAAGGGGAACCCTCTCTTGGTGGGAATGCAAGCTGTTGGTGGGAATGCAAGCTGGTACAGCCACTCTGGAAAACAGTATGGAGGTTCCTCAAAAAGTTAAAAATAGAGTTACCCTACAACCCAGCAATTGCACTACTAGGTATTTACCCAAAGGATACAAACATAGTAATTGGAAGGGGCACCTGCACCCCAGTGTTTATAGCAGCAATGTCCACAATAGCCAAACTATGGAAAGATCCCAGATGTCCATCAACAGATGAATGAATAAACAAGAGGTGGTATATATGTATATACAATGGAATATTACTCAGCCATCAGAAAGAATGAAATCTTACCATTTGCAATGATGTGGATGGAACTAGAGGGTATTATGCTATGTGAAATAAGTCGGTCAGAGAAAGACAAATATTACTTGATTTCATTGATATGTGGAATTTAAGAAACAAAACAGATGAACATAGGGAAAGGGAAAGAAAAATAAAATAAGATGAAAACAGAGAGGGAGGCAAACCATAAGAGACTCTTAACTCTAGGAAACAAACTGAGGGTTGCTGGAGGGGAGGTGGGGATGGTGGTGTAAGTGGGTGATGGGATTAAGGAGGGCACTTGATGTAATGAGTGCTGGATATTATAAGCAATTGATGAATCACTCAGTTCTACCTCTGAAACTAATAATACATTATATGTTAACTAAATTGTATTTAAATACATTTTTTTAAAAGTAAATAAATCTTAATAAATTATTAATACTAATAAAAAAAGGAATATGTATGCCTATGACCCCTTTACCACCATGGATAAATGCCAGAAAGTTTTTGTTTTTGTTTTTGGTTTTTTTTTTTGAGAGAGAGAGAGAGTGTCTATCACTAGGAGAGTAAATAAGCAAATTGTGGTGGCTGCATAGTAAGGAAAATCACATAACAATCAGAAACAGTGAACTAGATGTGAATACAAATCTCAAATATGATATGGACAAAGCAAAATAAGGAAGCGAATAAGAGTCACAGCATAGTACATTTTTATAAATTAATACATGACTTGTGATGAGCACTGGATGTTTTATGTAAGTGTTGAATCACTAAACTGTATACCTGAAACTAATATTACACTGTATGTTAACTAAATGGAATTTAAATAAAAATTAAGATAATTAATGTATGACATACAAACCCATCTGTGATATTGTGATTTATAATAAGTATATATTTATATATATAAATAAATATATAAAAGTGATAAAAGTGCTGGGAGCATCTTTTGTTCTAATATTTGGTGTTGGCCCTGGTTCCTAAGGCAAAGTTTCTAAATCTCTTGGAATTTCATAGGTATTGGGAACTTTTTTTTTCTAGTGATGCTATGCTTGGTGGGCTCCTGGATAGCTTCAGGATTGGGGCTGGTCACCAGGAAGACCAAGTCATGATTAGAAGCTTGGAACTTTAAGCTGGATATTGAGTTAAGAATTAGTCATGCTTATGCCTATGTGATGACGCCTTCATAAAAATCCCTGAACTATGGTGGGGGGTGGGCAGTGCCTGGGTGGTTCAGCTGGGTAAGCATATGACTCTTGGTTTCAGCTCAGGTCATGATCTCAGGGTTGTGAGACTGAGCCCTGCATCTGGCTCCTCTCTCAGCATGGAGTCTGCTTGAGATTCTCACTCTCCATTTCCCTCTGTCCCACCTGCTTGTGCTCTCTCTCTCCAAAATAAATAAATAAATCTTTAAAAAAATTTCCCTGACCTATGGGGTTTGGAGAGCTTCCACGTTGGTGAGCCCTACACGCTGGGAGGGCAATGTACCCCAACTCCACAGGGACAGAAGCTCCTGTGATCAGAAACCTTCTGGCCCTTGTAGTATGTATCACTTCATCTGGTTGTTCATCTTAATGACATCCTTTATTACTTAACAAACTAGCAAACATAAGTAAGTATTCCCCTGAGTTCTGTGAGTCATCCTAGCAAATTATCAAGCCAGAAGAGGGAGTCTTGAGAACTCTAATTTATCGCCAGTTGGTCAGAAGTACAGGTGACAACCTGTGACTTGTAACTGGCCTCTTAAGTGGGAGGGGTCTTATAGGATCCTTGTGGGATCTGATATTAAGTCCAGGTAGATAAAGTGTCAGAACATAACTGAATTGTAGGGCACTTATCTGGTGTCAGAGAATTGGCTGGGGTGGGGCAAAACCCCACAGATTTGGTGGTCAGAAGTATTGTGAGTAGTAGAAGAGAAATATGGGAGTTTTTTTTCCATACATCATTTTATAAGGAAACATGCTAGTTTAAGGACTAATACTGAACACAGTAGAACAGGTGCCTGAGGGGAGGGGCTGTGGGTAGTGGGAACTGGAGTGGAGAGCAAGGATGAAGGGGAAACATATCACACCAACAAATAAAAAGAATTCCATGCTTCTTCTCGGCATTTCTCAAACCAAGATGGACTTTGAATGGTTTCATTTTTTTAAAAACTGGCATTCATCTTGGAAATAAAGATGGAAGGAGCACAAGATCCAGGTTAGAAAGCATGCTTTTGTTCTGACTCCATTATAATCAGTAGAGTCATCTCTACTTTTGGATGCTCATATTCCTCAGCTATAAAATAATGATCCTCCTGATGTTTCCCAATTTTGAGGCCCATTAAGTGAGTTCTAACATGTAATACTTCTTTGTAAACTGTAAAATGCTTTTCCAACGTTAACCAATTTCATTTTCCTTGTAGTAAGTTTATTCACACAGAGAAGCTTTGTGCCTTTTTAATAAACCGAGTTGGAAATTGAAAACTGAGCCTCTCTTTTACTCTCATGTGGTTCTCCATTCATCTTGGAGAAAGTATTGACCAGTGTTCTTTGTCCTGAAAGCGAAGTTTAGTGTAGTTGTTTAGAGCTGGCCTCAGGAGTCAGACTGTCTGGATTAGTGTTGAACTCCCACTTGATCTGAATGACTGGGGGCAAGTGACAAACTTTTTATGTCTCAGTTCTCTCATCTGTAAGGTGAGGGTAGTCACACTGACCTTACAACAGACCTGGGAGGACTAAATTAAAGAATAAAAAGTGCTTATACTAGTCCCCATCACCTAGTTAGTGCTCAGCAAATGTCAGTTGCTGTTATTATTATTACTTAATTAGGATAAACTTCAGGGACTGACTTTGGCCATTCTCTTTTCTTACACTTTTTGCTATAAATAACCCAAATTGTTTGTAGGAAATATCAAAGAAAACAAAAAAAGATAAAATTGATGAGGAAATGGTCCAGATAGCTTCCAAAGTATGAAAGCATCTAGGGCAGTTACATTTTATTTAAGAAAATGACTAACATTCACACATTTTTTTAAAATTTTTTTATTGTTATGTTAATCATCACACATTATATCATCAGTTTTTGATGTAGTGTTCCATGATTCATTGTTTGTGTATAACACCCGGTGCTCCATTCAATACGTGCCCTCTTTAATACCCATCACCAGGCTAATCCATCCCCCACCCTCTCCCCTCTAGAACGCTCAGTTTGTTTCTCAGAGTCCATAGTCTCTCATGGTTCATCTCCCCCTCCAACTCCCCCCCCTTCATTTTTACCTTCCTACTATCTTTTTCTTTTTTTTTTTTTTTAACATATAATGTATTATTTGTTTCAGAGGTACAGGTCTGTGATTCATCAGTCTTACACAATTCACAGCACTCGCCATAACATATACCCTCCCCAATGTCTATCACCCAGCCACCCCATCCCTCCCACCCCCCACCACTCCAGCAACCCTCAGTTTGTTTCCTGAGATTAAGAATTCCTCATATCATTTTTGAGGTTGGATTCTAGTCTACTCGGTTGTTTCCAACAGTGGAAAACATTTAGTCTAGTGAGCTCCCTCTCTTTCTTGTTTCTTTTGGTTCTGCTTTTCTTGACTCCAGTTCAGAGATAATTTAGATCCATGGCCACATCATAGCCCCCCTCAGATATTTCAGTTTTAATATCCATATTTTTTGACACTTGAAATAAAAATAACATGCTTTAGACTGTTCTGATTTGAAGAGTAATATGTTTGTAGTGGGAAATTTGGGAAAAAATGTTACAGGATTTCTTTTCTGTCAATGTCTGTGGTTCTTGGTCACTCTGCTTTGATGAATGAAGAGGTAGACCAGACAAAGAGTGGTGGGCAACAAAGCAAAGTTTACTGAGTGATTGTAAAATTATTGAGCAATAGTACAAAGCTCCCGAAGAGGGAGGAGACCTGAGAGGGTTGCCACCAGAATTTCTAAGTCTAGGGGTTTTTATGGGCTTGTTGGTGGACTGTTTTAAATGGATTCAGCCTCCATGAGCTGTCACCCAATCAGGTTTTTGTCATCTACCTATCACGTGGAAAAGGGTAGAGGGCTCCTTCCAGGGTGTTGTAAAATCCTTTTAAGTGTGGTTTCCTCTTAGGGCATGGCTTGTCTCTGCCTGCCTTTCTTCCAACTATCCTTCATTAATAAAGAAAAGAAAAAAAGTATAAAATTGAAATCATTCATATTCTATGTAAAGAATGATAGTTGACATTTTATTTTATTTTTTAAAAGATTTATTTATTTATTTATTTGAGAGAGAGAATGAGATAGAGAGAGCATGAGAAGGGGGGAGGGTCAGAGAGAGAAGCAGACTCCCCGTTGAGCTGGGAGCCCGATGCGGGACTCGATCCCGGAACTCCAGGATCATGACCTGAGTCAAAGGCAGTTGCCTAACCAACTGAGCCACCCAGGCACCCAAAGGGAGGTGATAGTTGACATTTTAAAACAAAAACATTAAGTTTAACTTTACTTGAATTTGACAGAAGAAAAAAGATACTAAAGTGTAACTGAAGGGAATACTAGACTCTAATTACTTGAAAAAATATGTATTATCAATTGCTAGAAGTTCCACCAAAGTTAAAAATAAAAGATTAAGAAAAAAAATTAAAAGATTTCAGATAATGCTTTATTGTTGTGATGGTAGTTATTATTGTGACGTGGAACTACACATTTCTTAGCATGGACTGAAGTTTCTAGATAATAAAACTTAATGTACTGTCAATTATTAATAAAAATCAGTTCATCTTTCATTAATTTAAATACAAGTTTAAAATTCAAGACTACTTTTAGGATCACTCTTTGAGAGAAATTAATATGAAAAGACTGATCTGTAAGCAAAATGTATGGTAAAATGACAAATCACTTTTAGGAAACACAAAGAACTATAAATTCAGAAGACTAGTTTGGTTCCATTGGTCTTTCTGAGTTACATGACTAGGTGTTTTGGCTTCATTATTTCAGAAAGTGTTATTTCTTATAGTTTTCTCAGCTGCTCAAAATCTTACCACATCTTACTTTGTCTGGATCATAACTTTCTATTTTTATTTGTTCATAGTTAAAAGCTTTCTTTTCTTACTGAATAGGGAGAATACTTTCTCATTAAGAGCATGTTATAATTTATACATTCTTACTCAAAAATTTGCACAGTAGTATCTAGTCTAATTTTGAAGGTGGTTTTTCAAAGTTCTCAGACTTCCTCCTCTGATCTGAACCATTTTTTGCATTGACACAGTGTTCATACAGAGATTTTTTTTTATTATTGCATATGTTATGTGCTAAGGACTGAATTTTGTCCCCCTTCCACATTAATATGTTGAAACCCTAATTCCCAATGTGACTGTATTTGTATATAGGACCTTAGGAGGTAATTAGGGTTAAATGAGGTCTTGAGAGTGTGACACTAATCAGATAGGATTAGTGTCATTATAAGAAGTGACAATAGAAAGCTCATTCCCTTCGTGGTGTTCAGAGAAGTTATAGGAACACACAGGGAGATGGTGGCCATCTGCAAGTTAGGAAAAGAGTTCTCACCAGAAACTGACCCTGCTGGCACCCTGATCTCAGATTTCCAGCCTCCAGAACTGTGAGAAAATAAAATTCTGTTGTTTAAGCCACCCAGTCTATTAGTATTTTGTTATGGCAGCCAAAGCTGAGTAATACATGAGGTGATTTCACCATATCTTGGATCCCATGTTTGTCTTTTGGAAAAATTTTTTTAAAGATTTTATTTATTTATTTATTTGCGAGAGAATAAGAGAGAAAGCATGAGGGGGGGAGGGTCAGAGGAAGAAGCACACTCCCTGCTGAGCAGGGATACTGATGTGGGACTCCATCCTGGGACTCCAGGATCATGACCTGAGCTGAAGGCAGTTGCTTAACCAACTGAGCCACCCAGGTGCCCCTCATGTTTGTCTTTTGGATTGAGTTTTTATTTTAGTGGATTTTGTCCAGTAATAAACTTTTTTAGAAGGAGGACATGGATGGTAAACTTTCTGGATCCTTGAATATCTGAAAATAGTATTTTGAACTAAGATATAATGTACTATATCTACTTGTTTTTCTTTCTTTATATGTAAGGTCAAATTCTTTCACATTTTAAAATTCCAGAAATTGGCATGCAAAATTTAATCATTAACCAAACCTCAAATGGCCAAAGAGAAGGCAGAAGAATAAGTTATGATATACAGCCAAGTTGATGTAGACCTTAGCTATATGTTGTAGTTATTTATTTATCACCTCTGTTACTTTTATGTAATAGTGTCATCACATATTTAAATAATAACATAAATTTGTATAAAAAATTGTCACTTAAAGTCATTGAGCTTCGGTATTTACCCTTGAACTTCCTACTTGAAGACTTCTTGTGTGAAATAATTAAATGTCTTTATCACTTAGCCTACACTTGCACCTAGATGAAGACTAAATGATACATCATTGATTTAGCTGTATAATTTCAGCCATATATTCTTCTCCAACCATTGCAATGGAAGAGTGACTGTTGGCAGTTATGTCCTTGTGGTGACCTAGAGTTTTTTATTTAGCTCATGATTGCAATCTTGATCTTTGTAACATGCTTAAAATTGTATGATGTTCACATTTAGTAATCTCAAGGTTTTCTATTTGATTAAACTTGTAGTTTTAATTTTTTCTTAATTGAATTGCATGTCACAATTAGTTAAAAAATTTCTCTTAAAAGTCAACAGTGAATCTTGTTAAATAGATATAATGGTTAGAGTAATAGTTTTTCATTTCATATGAACTAAATCAGCCAAATATCTTTTTCACTAGAAATTCTTTCACATATTCTGAGTTTGGCACAGGACAGGCATCTTTTTTTTTTTTTTAAGATTTTATTTATTTATTCATGAGAGAGAGAGAGAGAGAGAGAGAGAAGCAGAGGGAGAAGCAGGCTCCCAAGGAGCAGGGAGCCCGATGTAGGACTCGATCCCAGGACCCTGGGATCATGACCTGAGCCGAAGGCAGATGCTTAACCATCTGAGCCACCCAGGCGCCCCAAGACAGTCATCTTATGGGTCTTATATATCCTAAAACAAAACTACTTTTTATTTCGATGCTTCATAAAATTTTGTACAATATTGTCCCATTTATAAAACAGAGAATGACAAACTCCTCTTTTGTAAGTATATGAGTATATATGTTTGTGTGTGTTTGTGTTAATATACATTCATACTAGGAAATAACTACTCCATCAACTTTACTTATTTATAGACCTTTCTTTTGTATTTGTCCAGGGCCAAACTGCAGTTCACATGTCCATCCATCTCCCATACAGGAGAAGTGGGATTACTAGTTCAAAATTTCCACTGGTACTATTATTAATTACCCACAATTTGCTACCACCTTCTGTACTTGCTGACTCTGTGAGAAGTTAATCCAGAATTTTGTTGGAAAGAATGGCTCTTAGGTTTTTCAGATCTTTTCTGTCTTTGGCTCACCATTTTCTGGGCTTTTATTTCTCCATCTAGTTGATGCCAGATTCTCTGCCTCTCTCTTCCAGAAAGTACTCATAATTTCTTGCCTGGATAATTATTTTTGAAAGACCATACGAATTAATTTTGGTTATGTTTTCTGTCATTTCAATGGGATTTTTGGAAGGAAAGGGAGCAAAAAAAGTATAATTTTTTTTTATAAAAATAAAAAGTGAAAAGTATAATACTTTTCACCTCTGACATTATACAAGATCTGTTATTTGTTTCTTTTTTTGGAAATTTAAAAAAAGTTACTTCAATTAAGAAAAGTACCTGATACTCTAATTCAGATCCCATATATCCCAAATATATTCTTCAGAAGTAAACTTTATTTCTATTCTGCTACGACCTCTTTCAGAGATTTTGAATCAAAATGCCAATGTTAAATGTGCAAGGCAGACTCACTGTGCAAACCCTTGAGACCATGGCTATAGAGTTTTCCAAGAGAAGTGCAGTAACACTGGTGATTTATGGCTGGCTGCAATAACGCTGTTACTGTTATGAGCCACTCTGGACAATCCCAGGAGACTAAAGCTTCCCTTTTCCCATCAATCATTACTGGAGTATTGAATGGGTGGCTAATGATGTTGTTGGCCTGTGGTTATATTCATGTCTCTTTTTTGGAGAACAATAATCTTCACATTTCTGCTTGTGGCCCTGGGCAGAGCTGGAAATGAGAATAAAATTTTCTATTTCCCGTCCAAAGGATGGAAATGCTGCCCCAGAGTCTGCCCATGCTGAAAGCTGAAACTATTGTTCATTCTCAAATGGTACTCACTTCCTCACCAATAAATCCACGGTTTCCACATCCCTGGTGGAAAGTTGAGAAATAACGTCACATATTACTATCCATCCCAAGTTTGGCTCACTTAACAATTAGATGACAAATTGAATAATTATTGCTGGCACTGAAAATGTCATTATTACTGCCCAAATAAAGTCACCACAGTGACCTCACAGCTGTGGATCATGATACAAGAATAGTGGCATTCTCTGACTTAGAAAAGACCCCACCGATCTAGGCCCTGTGCTGAAAGAGTGCTCAAGTCATGACAGGTTGAGTATGAGCCAGGCATCCCAGTGAAATCAAACCATTTACATTAGAGATAGAAAAAAATAGGTCACCCAGTGTAGATATGTTATTGCCATACTTTCAGTCTTTTTTGTAACTTCTAGAGTGGCCCATCTTTTGTCCCCATCCAGTAATGTATTTTTCCAATTTTCACATCATTCAGTATATCCACTTCCATAAATACTGTGCATTTTGTTTTTGTCGTTGTTTAAGTAGAATCCTTCTATGAATTGATTCTTCTGATCCTATCCTTAGTATTTCTCTGAATTGCCCAGAACTTCGGGTATTTCAACTTCTCTTTTTCATTCCCTTTATTAATTGTGGGATATTGGGCAAATCATTTAACTTCTCTGAGTGTGATGGATACTTAGCATGTGAGGTGATTTTGAACTTTCTACAAATTACAGATTCAATTAAAAGACATCTTTTCCGTCTCTATCAACTTTTAGCACAATATCTTATGCACAAGAAACATACAGTGAGTTGATGAGATTAACTAAATTAAGACACAGCCCTTGCCCTCAATAAAAGGCTGATTGTTATAAATGTGAGATGTCAGTTGGGAGCTGCTATAGCCAGCTTGTGTTACCTAGATGAGAATGGTGACTTAAAATCTTTATTCCATGGTGGGTAGAAGTCCAGAGCCTCTATTTCTGTCTATTCTTTGTGTAGGAGGGTAATGGAAAACTTAGGTAGGCTGGAATTCTTTAGTTGTTTCCCCCTTATTTTGTTTCTGTCCTGTGGTGTATCACTCCAAGGTGAAATCTAGCTCTTTAATTGATTTTCAGTGCCAAAATACCACTCAAGCAAGCATTCATGAATTTAATAGACTTTATTTGTATTTCTTCTTTAAATTAAAAAAAAATCTTTCCAATGAAATTTCCCACTCACATCTACTTTCCATGTGTATCTACCTTTTATGTCCTTATTTTTGTATAAATGTATATCATAAAATGTATAGTAATAGTAATATATTTTATGTTTGTAATGTATTTAATATATATGTTTTATATTTAAAACATTTATACAGTGGCATTTTGATGTACTTCTCATTCTACTTCTGATACTTTTCACAAAACTTTAGTTTCTAAGATCTATGTTGATATATATAATTTTAGCAGTCATACCTAATATAACACTTTATATTTTTATTTATTTATTTATTTATATATTATTATTTTATTATATATATTTTATTTATCTTTTAACTTAGATATTTAAAGATGCTTCCATTTAAGAAACAAAAGAGACAAGCAAAGGGAAAAAAGAGAGAGCGGCAAACCAAGAAACAGACTCTGAATGATAGAGAACAAACTGATGACTACCAGGGGGAAGTCAGGGGAGATGGGTTAAAAAGGTGATGGGGATTAAGGAGTGCTCTTGTGCTGAGCGCTGGGTGTTGTATGGAAGTGTGTACAACATTGTACACCTAAACTAATTTTACAGTATATATTAACTAACTGGAATTTAAATAAAACTTAAAAACATGCTTCTAGGGTCGTGGGGTCGTTTTTGGCATCAGGGCCGCAGCACTCAGGATGAATGTAATTCAGATTGTTCGTGACCACTGGGTACATATACTTGTGCCCATGGGGTTTGTCCTTGGATGTTATCTAGACAGAAAGAATGATGAAAAGCTGACTGCTTTCCAGAACAAAAGTTTGTTGTTTAAAAGGGAATTGAGACCCAATGAAGAAGTCACCTGGAAGTAAAGGCCCCCATGACTGAATTACAGAATGTTCATATTTTAAAAAATTAGAAGAGAAATAACACATTCGTTATTTAGTTTGAAGTGTGATTCTTTTTATGCCGAAGCAGTCTTCCACATTTCAAGTAATAGGCACACTTAGCTTAAAAATAAATTATTGAGTACTTGAAAAAAAAATGCTTCCAATTCTTTGCTATTACGATGCTGCAAAGAGTGTGTTTATAGCTCTCTCTGTATTCAGGTATGTAAGTTTCTCTGGTGGTTTACAGCCAAAAGTGGAGTAGGGCACAGGGTATGCATATTCTTGGTTTCACCAGTCTACCAAATTGTACCCTAAAATGATTCCAATAATTCATAATCCCACAGTCCTTTCTAACATTTCATGTTGTCTAAATTATTATATTTGTTACTCACATTGGTATAAAATGGATACATGGATCTCTGTACATACATGGATATGTTTCTAGATCTGGCTTTCTTTTCAATTATTATAACACTGCCTTAATTACTATAGCCTTATAAAATATCTTATTTTCTTGTTGATTTAAGCTCTGCTATTTGCTTTATTTTTTGAAATTACAGTTATTTTACAATTTTATTTTTTATTAATTTTAAAATTTGCAAATTATGACTGCCACATTGCACAAGTTCCAAATGTCACCATTCATTTAGAATACAAACTGCAACAATATGGTCCTGTAGTAAATTCTTTTAAACTCTCTACATATTTTGACTGCATTTGCCGCTGGATGTGCAGTCTAATTTGGCAGAAATAGATATATTTATTTCATTATCCTCTATAAGGATACAAATTTTCTTTTGTGTTCTTTTTTCTGTAACCTGGATCAGAGTCTGACATAGCAGGAACTCTAAAAATAATTGCTGAATGAATAAATAAAGTTTTCTACCTACCTATTCATTCATTCATTCATTCATTCATTCATTCATGTGTCTGAGATATTTCTCCACCTATTGTGGTATATTTGGATGTCTATTAAATGCCATTTAATGCCGTTTACCTGTTTTTCAGAATGGCTTTGTAAAGCTTTTGTTAGGTTAAATCCTACTCTTACAGGTTTTATTGTTGTTATGACTGGCATATTACTCTCTAAATGATAATCGTGGGTATAGAGAAACTACTTTTGTTTTTTGAGATGAGGTTCATGCATCTTATTGTTACATTGTCATTAATTATAGAAGTTTGTCTATTGATTCTCCTTTTTTCCTATATTCATGATCATATCTTTTTCAAATGACATTTTGACTCTTTATTTAAATATTTGTCTTTTTTTATCCTGTCTGATTGTATTGACCTGAACCTCCATGAAGTTTGCATGATGTTTGCAGTACGTTTTTGCTAGTCACCTGTTATACAGTTAAATAAGATTACCTCTTTGTCTAGTTTGCTAAGGGCTTTTTAAAAACAAGTAAAAGTTACATTTTATTGAATGTTTTTATTTTTATATGATTTGAAATGACATGTTCCCCTTTAATCACTTAATGTAGTTAACATAAATTATCTAATTTTGAAGCATCTTTCAACTTATAAAATTAGTATAATTTGTAAAAGCAATAGAACTTACGGTGTGTTTCTACACAATACTGTTGGATTCATTTAGGTAATCTTTACATAGAATTTTTGTGAATATATTCACAAATGGAGATGATCTAGAATATTAATGTTTTGAATGTCTTTCTAATTTTGTCATATATGTTATACTGGTCTTATAAAAATTACAGGCCACTTTACCTTATTTCTGTACTCTAGAAAAAATTATAGAAGCTGTAGGTTATTACATGTTACTTGGATGGTTAGTAAAACCTGCCTGGATAAACTCTCTGGGTGGTGACTTTTGGAGAGATGTTTTGTCTATCATTCTATTGGTTTTAGTGGTTTTTGAGCTAGTCCAGTCCTTTTCCTTAGGAAATATTTTCTGGCCAATCTTTAATTCATAATTAAAAAAAAATCTCTGCTTTATAAGTAGTGGGTTTCCCTCTTTCATTCTGAATCTTGCTTATTTATCAGTGTTTTCTTTTTTCTTCATGAATCTTACTAAAGAATTTCCTATATTAGTTGTCTTTTAAAAATAAATTTAGTTTTGTTAATCCTTTCTCTTCTTTTTCTGTTTCATTGATTTTTGCTCTTATCTTAATTACTGGCTTATTACATAGTTTTAAAAAGTGTTCTTGCAAAAAATGTTCCATTGCTTAATTTCTAATTTTTAAGTTGAATGCTCAACTAATTTTAGACATTTTATTCCCTGTTAGATGTTTTTAAATCTATAAATTTGACTTTATATACATAACTTTGCTTTCAAAATTATGGTGTGCAGCACTTTCATGATCTTTTAACTATAAGTATTTCATAATTTGAGCTATTTGCTCTTTGACCCATTGATTTGGGGATGTAGGATAATGGGTTTTCAATTATATGGCTCTTTCTTTCTTTCTTTCTTTCTTTCTTTCTTTCTTTCTTTCTTTCTTTCTTTCTTTTTCTTTTTCTTTCTTGCTATCCTTTTGATTTCTAATTGTTTTGTATTGTGGTAGCTCTTGGAGACATTAGTAGGTGACGGTGACATAGTCTGTGGTTTGGACGTAGGGGCAAGCGGTGTTTGGAGGGCACCATTCTCAGGTCTGCAGGAAGGGGAGAAAGAGGAGGACCTTTGGAGACTGAGGCAGAAGGCGGGCAAAACTGTGACAGCTCAGATATTAGCAAGTGAGCTCCCATTCAGGTCGTCTGCTGGCCTGACATCCCAGATTTCAGACTGAACTGTGCCTTGGACCTTCACAGACATGGGACTGCGGCCCCAGGGTTCCGCTCCAGAAACCTGAGTTACTTCCCCGGGGCCTTTGGTCTACTGAAGGTGAGAGACTGAGCTGCAAGCATGCTCAGTTCACTCCCACACTGTAACTTCACGTGGTCCTGCCCCTGCACTGCCTTTGGGCTAGAACTCAGTCCCCTCTATTTGGCTGGGCCCCCAGGTCAAGACACCACAGCACTGTGACTCTCGCTAGGGCATTGGGGGAGGGGTCCATGAGGATTGGGGATTGCTTGATAGGTGGCATATACCAGACTCCTCAACTATAAGTCTGTGATCAGAGGCCTCTAGCACCTGTGGCACTCAGGTGTTTCTTATCCAAGACTCCCTTGCCAGCCCCCATAGATCTTCTGATATCTCGTGAGATTGGGCTTCCTCTAGGAAGAGTGGTCTCAGCAGCAGTGGCTGGGGCCCAATCCTGCCATTGTCTCAGTTGCCCCTGTTGCTCAGCTCATCTCAGCTTATCCTCTCCTTGTCCGTCCACCTGGAGTCACATTTACTCTCCCTCACACAACCAGAGCCACAAAGCGCATTTTGTGGGCTCCAAATGCTTTCCTGGGAAACCTCATACTCCACTCACCAGGACCAGGCCCCAGCCCAACCTGCTTCCATTGTCTGTGGTTGGTGTAGCTATAGAGCAAAGGGCGCTTGAAGGAGATCATACTCCGGTCTGCAGGAAGAGGAGAAAGAGGAAAATGGCTGGTGACTGATCTTGGAAGGTGGGGGAAGCTGATAGCCCTGGGTATTTTCAGGTAAGCCCTTATTCAGGTTCTCTGCTGGCCGGACACACCTTACTTAATGATTTTAGAATGGAACTGCACATTTGGGTTTCTGCAGCCTTGAACCTTGGCATTTGTAGGATTGGGGATCTAGGGGTCACTGCAGTGGAACATTTGTTAGAGTTAATGAACCTATGTTGATATATCATTATCACCTAAGGTCCATGATTTATATTAGAGTACACTCTCCGTGTTGTACCTTCTATGGGTGTGGACAAATGTGCAATGGCATATATCCATCACTGTAGTATAATAGAGAATGGTTTCACTATGAAAATTCTCTATGGCTTGCCTATTCTTCCCTTCCACCCTTAGCTTCTGGCAAATAATAATCTTTTTACTGCGTCCATAGTTTTGCCTTTTCCTGAAATTGGAATCATACAGTATGTAGCCTGTTCAGATTGTCTCTTCCCTTATTAATTCCTCTGTGTGTTCCCCAAACGGTAGCTTATTTCCCTTTAGTGCTGAGTAATTTTCCATTCTTTGGATGTACCACAGTTTATCCATTCACCTACTGAAGGACATCTTGGTTGCTTCCAAGTTTTGGCAATTATGAATAAGTGGCTACAAGCTTCTGTGAATAGGTTTTTGTGTGGACATAAATTTTCAACTTTTTTGGGTGAATACAAGAAGCACAATTGCCATATCATGGTAAAAGAATATTTAGTTTCGTTAGAAACAGCCTGTCTTCCAAAACAAATGTACTATTTTGTACTCCCACCAGCAATGAATGAGAGTTTCTCTTATTTCGTGTCCTCACCAACATTTGGTGTTGTCAGTATTCCAGATTTTGGCCATTCTAATAGGTGTGTAGTGGTATCTTGTTTTAATTTAGGTTTCCCTCATGACATATGATGTGGAGGATCTTTTCATATACTCATTGTCATCTGTATATCTTCTTTGTGAGATGTCTATTAAGGTCTTTGGCTCATTTTTAATTGGGTTATTTGTTTTCTTATTGAGTTTTATGAGTTCATGTTTTGGATGACAGTCCTTTATCAGATGTGTTTTTCACAAATATTTTCTGCCTGTCCATGACTTGTCTTTTCATTCTTTTTATAGTGTCTTTCAAAGAGCAGAAGTTTTTAATTTTAATGAAGTCCAGTTTATCAATGATTTCTTTCATGGATTATGCTTTTGCTGCTGTATCTGAAAAGTCATTGCCATGTTAACAGACATCTAGATTTCTCCTATGTTGTCTTTTAAGAGTTTTATAGTTTTGCATTTCACATTTAGACCTGTGATCTATTTTTCTTTTTTTTTAAAGGTTTTATTTATTTATTTGACAGAGAGAGACACAGCGAGAGAGGGAACACAAGCAGGGGGAGTGGGAGAGGGAGGAGCAGACTTCCTGCGGAGCCGGGAGCCCGACGTGGGGCTCGATCCCAGGACCCTGGGACCATGACCTGAGCCGAAGGCAGACACTTAACGACTGAGCCACCCAGGCCTCCAACCTGTGATCTATTTTTGAGTTAATTTTTGTGAATAGTGTAGGGTCTGAGTCTAGATTCATTTTTTTTTTTCATGTGGATGTCTAGTTGTTCCAGCACCATTTGTTTAAAAGCCATTTTTTTCATTGTATTGCTTTTGCTCCTTTGTCAAAGATCAGTTGACTGTATTTATGTGAGTCTATTTCTCAGCTCTCTATTATGTTCCATTGATCTACTTATCTATTCTTTCACCAACACCACACTGTCTTGATTACCGTAGCTTTACAGTAAGTATTGATGTCAGGTAGCCTCAGCTCTCTTTTTTTCCTTCACCATTGTGTTGACTGTTCTGGGTTTTTGCCTCTCCATAGAAACTTTAGATTTAGCTTGTCAATATTCACAAAATAACTTGCTGAGAATTTGATTGGGATTTCACTGAATCCAAAGATGATTTTGGAAAGAACTGACATCCTGATAATACTGAGTCTTTCTGTTTGTGAACATAGAATAGCTCTCCATTTATTTAGTTCTTTGATTTTGTTCATCAGTTTTGTAATTTGCCTCAGATATTGTATGTATGTTGGTAGACTTTTACCTAAGTATTTCATTTTTGTGGGTGCTAATGTAAATGTACTGTGTTTTTCACTTCAAATTCCATTTGTCATTGCTGGTAAGTGGGAAAGTGACTGACTTTTGTATATTAACCTTGTATCCTTCATTCTTGCTAAATCACTTAACTAGTTTCAATAGTTTTCTTGTGATTCCTTCACATTTTATACACATATGATTATGTCATCTGCAAAGACAGTTTTATTTCTTCCTTGCCAACTTGTATATCTTTAATTTCTTTTTGTTGTTTTATTGTGTTAGTTAGAAATTCCAGTATGGTGTTGAAAAGGAGTAGTGAGAGAGGACATTTTTGCCTTGTTCCTGATCTAGTGAACTCTGATTTTCTCACCACTAAGTATGATGTTAGTTATAGGTTTTTGTAGATATTATTTGTCAAGTTGAGGATGCCCCCTCTATTCCTAGTTTATGTCATGAGTGGGTATTGGATTTTGTCAAATGCTTTTTTTGCATCTATTGATATGATCATATTTCTTTTTTAGCATACTGGTATGATGGATTATAATAATTAAATTTTGAATTTGAACCAGCCATGTATACCTGGGATAAATCCTATTTGATCATGATGTGTAATTCTCTTTATATATGTTGGAATCAATTTGCTAATATTTTATTGAGGATTTCTGCATCTCTGTTCATGAGAGATATTGGTCTGTAGTTTTTCTGGTAATGTCTTTGTCTTGTTTTGGTATTAGGTAATACTTACCTCATCACATTATCCTTTTAACCTGATTAATGATGGATTTTTGAGTATATTCTGTGTATGTAAAAAGAATGTACATTCTAAGTTTACTGGATCTACATTTTTTTGATATATTCAGTAGGTCAAAGTTAAAACTATAATTCTAACACCTGAAGCTAATGTAAAATGTGTCAACTATACTTCAATAAAAAAATCATAAAAATATAATTCTATTCTTCTATGTCCTTTTTTTTCTTTGCTTGATCTATTAGTTTTTAGACGAATGTGTTTGAATCTTTAAAGTAAAGATTATTTTTATTTCCTAGTATTTCAGTCTTTGCTTTGCGTGCTTTGAGACCCTATTATTGGGAATCTGTATTTATGATTTTATGTGTTATTAGCGTGTAGTTTATTTTTCCAGTGTGAAATGCTCATCTTTATCTTTTATGGGATTTTTTACCTTACATTATATTTCAGCTGGTACATATTGCTTAACATTTGTGTTAATCCTTTTGTTTTCTATCGTTTTGTGTCAGTTTCCTTGTTTAGGCTTCTAGAGTAACATGCTTGGATTTATTTGGAAAAAAATTATTTTGAGAGTTTGTGTTTCAAAAGGGTGAATTTAAATCTGTTTTTTTAAAATTTTTTATTGTTATGTTAATCACCATACATTACATCATTAGTTTTTGATGTAGTATTCCATGATTCATTGTTTGCGTATAACATCCAGTGCTCCATGCACTACGTGCCCTCTTTAATACCCATCACCAGGCTAACCCATCCCCCCCAACCTCCTCCTCTCTAGAACCCTCAGTTTGTTTCTGAGTCCATAGTCTCTCATGGTTCATCTCCTTCTCCAAAATGCCCCCCTTCATTTTTCCCTTCCTGCTATCTTCTTCTTCTTCTTTTTTTTAAAACATATAATGTATTATTTGTGTCAGAGGTACAGGTCTGTGATTCAGCAGTCTTACACAATTCACAGCAATCACCATAGCACATACTCTCCCCAATTATCACCCAGCCACCCCATCCCTCCCACCCCCCCACCACTCCAGCAACCCTCAGTTTGTTTCCTGAGATTAAGAATTCCTCCTATCAGTGAGATCATATGGTACATGTCTTTCTCTGATTGACTTCTTTCGCTCAGCATAATACCCTCCAGTTCCATCCACATTGTTGCAAATGGCAAGATTTCATTCCTTTTGATGGCTGCATAATATTCCATTGTATGTATATACCACCTCTTCTTTATCCATTCATCTGTCGATGGACATCTTCACTCTTTCCATAGTTTGGCTATTGTGGAAATTGCTGCTATAAACATCAGGGTGCACGTACCCCTTCAGATCCCTACATTTCTATCTTTGTGGTAAATACCCAGTAGTGCAATTGCTGGGTTGTATGGTAGCTCTATTTTCAACTTTTTAAGGAACCTCCATACTGTTTTCCAGAGTGGCTGCACCAGCTTGCATTCCCACCAACAGTGTAGGAGGGTTCCTCTTTCTCCACATCCCTACCAACACCTGTCATTTCCTGACTTGTTAATTTTAACCATTCTGACGGGTGTGAGGTGGTATCTCATTGTGGTTTTGATTTGGATTTCCCTGATGCCGAGCGATGCTGAGCACTTTTTCATGTGTCTGTCGGCCATTTGGATGTCTTCTTTGGAAAAATGTCTGTTCATGTCTTCTGCCCATTTCTTGATTGGATCATTTGTTGTTTGGGTGTTGAGTTTAAGAAGTTCTTTATAGATTTTGGATACTAGCCCTTTATCTGATATGTCATTTGCAAATATCTTCTCCCATTCTGTTGGTTGTCTTTTGGTTTTGTGGACTGTTTCTTTTGCTGTGCAAAAGCTTTTTATCTTGATGAAGTCCCAATGGTTCATTTTTGCCCTTGCTTCCCTTGCCTTTGGCGATGTTTCTAGGAAGAAGTTGCAGCAGCTGAGGTCAAAGATGTTGCTGCCTGTGTTCTCCTTTAGGATTTTGATGGACTCCTGTCTCACACTTAGGTCTTTCATCCATTTGGAGTCTATTTTTGTGTGTGGTTTCAGGGAATGGTCCAGTTTCATTCTTCTGCATGTGGCTGTCCAATTTTCCCAACACCATTTGTTGAAGAGACTGTCTTTTTTCCATTGGACATTCTTTCCTGCTTTGTCAAAGATTAGTTGACCATAGAGTTGAGGGTCCATTTCTGGGCTCTCTATTCTGTTCCATTGATCTATGTGTCTGTTTTTGTGCCAGTACCATACTGTCTTAATGATGACAGCTTTGTAATAGAGCTTGAAGTCCGGAATTGTGATGCCACAGCTTTGCTTTTCTTTTTCAACATTCCTGGCTATTCGGAGTCTTTTCTGGTTCCATACAAATTTTAGGAATATTTGCTCCATTTCTTTGAAAAAAGTTGATGGTATTTTTATAGGGATTGCATTGAATGTGTAGATTGCTCTAGATAGCATTGACATCTTCACAATATCTGTTCTTCCAATCCATGAGCATGGAACATTTTTCCATTTCTTTGTGTCTTCCTCAATTTCTTTCATGAGTATTTTATAGGTTTCTGAGTACAGATTCTTTGCCTCTTTGGTTAGATTTATTCCTAGGTATCTTATAGTTTTGGGTGCAATTGTAAATGGGATTGACTCCTTAATTTCTCTTTATTTGTCTTGTTGTTGGTGTATAGGAATGACACTGATTTCTGTGCATTGATTTTATATCCTGCCACTTTACTAAATTCCTGTATGAATTCTAGCATTTTTGGGGTGGAGTCTTTTGGGTTTTGTACATAAAGTATCATATCATCTGCAAAGAGTGAGAGTTTGACTTCTTCTGTGCTGATTTGGATGCCTTTTGTTTCTTTTTGTTTTCTGATTGCTGTGGCTAGGACTTCCAATGCTATGTTGAATAGCAGTGGTGATAGTGGAGATCCCTGCCATGTTCCTGACCTTAGGGGGAAAGCTGTACATTTTTCCCCATTGAGAATGATATTTGCTGTGGGTTTTTCATAGATGACTTTTATGATATTGAGGTATGTACCCTCTATCCCTATACTCTGAAGAGTTTTGATCAAGAAAGGATGCTGTACTTTGTCACATGCTTTTTCTGCATCTATTGAGAGGATCATATGGTTCTTGTTCTTTCTTTTATTAATGTATCATATCACAATGATTGATTTGCAGATATTGAACCGACCTTGCAGCCGAGGGATAAATTCCACTAGGTCATGGTGAATAATCCTTTTAATGTACTGTTGTATCCTATTGGCTAGTATTTTGGTGAGAATTTTTGCAAACATGTTCAGCAAAGATATTGGTCTGTAATTCTCCTTTTGGTGGTGTCTTTGTCTGGTTTTGGGATCAAGGTAATGGTGGTCTCATAAAACGAGTTTGGAAGTTTTCCTTCCATTTCTATTTTTTGAAACAGTTTTAGAAGAATAGGTATTAATTCTTCTTTAAATGTTTGGTAGAATTCCCCTGGGAAGCCATCTGGCCCTGAGCTCTTGTTTGTTGGGAGATTTTTGATTACTACTTCAATTTCCTTACTGGTGATAGGTCTGTTCAGGTTTTCTATTTCTTCCTGGTTTAGTTTTGGTAGTTGATACATCTCTAGGAATGCATCCATTTCTTCCAGATTATCTAATTTGCTGGCATATAGTTGCTCTTAATATGTTCTTATAATTGTTTGTATTTCTTTGGTGTTGGTTATGATCTCTCCCTTTCATTCATTATTTTATTGATTTGGGTCATTTCTCTTTTCTTTTTGAGAAATCTGGCCAGGGGTTTATCAATCTTGTAAATTCTTTCAAAGAACCAGCTCCTAGTTTCGTTGATCTGTTCTACTGTTCTTTTGGTTTCTATTTCATTGATTTCTGCTCTGATATTTATTATTTCTCTTCTCCTGCTAGGCTTAGGCTTTATTTGCTGTTCTTTCTCCAGCTCCTTTAGGTGTAGGGTTAGGTTGTGTATTTGAGACCTTTTTCATTTCTTGAGAAAGGCTTGTATTGCTATACACTTTCCTCTTAGGACTGCCTTTGCCTCATCCCAAAGATTTTGAACAGTTGTGTTTTCATTTTCTTTTTTTTTTTTTAAAGATTTATTTATTTATTTGAGAGAGCGAGAATGAGAATACATGAGAGGGGGGAGGGTTGGAGGGAGAAGCAGCCTCCTCGCTGAGCAGGGAGCCCGATGTGGGACTCGATCCTGGGACTCCAGGATCATGACCTGAGCCGAAGGCAGTCGCCCAACCAACTGAGGCACCCAGGTGCCCTGTGTTTTCATTTTCATTGGTTTCCATGAATTTTTTAAATTCTTCTTTAGTTTCCTGGTTGACCCATTCATTCTTTAGTAGGATGCTCTTTAGCCTCCATGTATTTGAGTTCTTTCCGACTTTCCTTGTGATTGAGTTCTAGTTTCAAAGCACTGTGGTCTGAAAATATGCAGGGAATAATCCCAATCTTCTGGTACTGGTTGAGACATGATTTGTGACCTAGGATGTGATCTATTCTGGAGGATGTTCCATGGGCACTAGAGAAGAATGTGTAATCTGTTGCCATGAATTCTATGTGCAGTATTCCCTTATTGTTGGAGTTCTGCCATTCTCATTGATCGGTAAACTTGGTCTTGGCAGGCTGTTCTTACTGATCCTCTGGGGGAGGGGCCTGTTGCCATGGTTCCCATATGTCTTTGCTGGAGGTGGAATTGCCCTGCCCTTGCCAGCCTGGGCTAAGTAATCTGCTCGGGTTTGCTCTTGGGAGCTTTTGTTCCCTGCAAGCTCTCTGTACAGCTTTGGAGGAGGAGAGTGAAAATGGCGGCCTCACAATCTCTGCCCTGGAGGAGCTGAGAACTTGGGGCCCCATTCCTCAGTGCGCCCCCAGAGAAAAGCAGTCAATCACTCCTGTTTCCCCAGTCTCTGGGTGCACTCTGCCCTCACCTGGCCTGTGACTGAACGTTTCTATCTCTGGCACCCGACCCCGTGTGGAGTCTCCAAACCCAGCAGATCCCTGTGGTGAGTTCCCATGCCTCTCCTCCTGGGGGAGGAAGGGGAGTCTCCCTGGATCTGCGGTTTGTTTGGTTCCTGCTGGAAGAGCAGTGGCCCGACTGTGCTGGGGATCATGGTTTATGGCAACCCCAAGCTGAGAGCCCACTCCTCAGCTCCGTCTCTGCAGGCGGCTTCCCTGCTCTGATCCTGGGAGCTCTGCTGCACTGAGGCACCTCCGGTCTTTCTGTGACCCCGAGGGTCCTGAGACCACACTGTCCCAGTGAGGGTTCCACTCCCCCCTTAGCCACTGGAGCAACGTCCCTCAGCATAGCTGACTTCTAAAAGTTCCGATTTTGTGCTCCACTGCTCTATCACTTGCCAGAAGTGGCCGACGGAGGCCCCCTTCCCTGCTGTCTATCTTCCCAAATATCACCTCCGATTCATTTCTCTGCAGTCCTACCTTCCAGAAAGTGGTTGCTTTTCTGTTCAGAGTTGCTGCTATTCTTTTCTTTGATCTCCTGTTGAGTTCGTAGGTGTTCAGAATGGTTTGATCCCTATCCAGCTGAATTCCTTGGACCAGATGAAATTTAGGTCTCCTACTCCTCTGCCGTCTTGCTCCTCCCCACCAGGACTTTTTCTAATATTTTATTTTGCATTCATACTTACCATGCTTTATTTCTTTCCCACTTTTGATTGGAGATAGAATTTTCTTTGTTCAGATTTCATTTATTTCCTAGATCCTTGGTTAGAAAGAGTGCTTTCTCTTTTATTTGTCTATTCATTGCCACTATAATTAAGACCCAAAGCTGTACTTTTTTCAATCAATAAAAAGCAAAAACCTCAACTCATTTTCAATTTTAATTCTACTCTTCCCTCCCCACTGCCCCAACCATGCTCCATCTTCATTCTGATTCTTCATCTGGTGGGTTTGGTGCAGAGGAAGGGATCAGTGACAGTGGCCTTAATATTTTTCCTAGAGTGGAGAATCAAATTGACTTGGTGAAGTTATTTTGAGAAGTGAGATTTTAGGAATGGGTAACAATTCATAATCCATAAACTGTTGTCACTAGCCTGGTTTCTTCCCTCTTCTTCCCTTTCCCTTTTCCCTTCTTACTCTTTCAGTCCTAGATATTCTCCACAAGCTCTAGAGACTTCTCTTTCTATTGTGCAGAGATGTATCTCCTTACTGTTGAATTTTACTTCAACTAATTATACTCAGTCTCTTGTGGAAGACTATTCTTATTACAAATTGGTGAATTTTTCCTTAAAAAATTTCCTTTTAAGAGGATATGTGGTACCACCTGGGAAAATAATGGAATAGTGTTATTTTTTTTACATAAGATAATTCTGGTGTAATTAGGAGGAGTAAAATTGGAAAAGAAAGTCTATTTGAATATTTGTTTCATGGGTCAATGAAAATTTGGAAGGAGAAGAGTTCTTACAAACAAATTGCTGATGGTTTTCATGGCTTTTTTTTTTTTTAAGATTTTATTTGTTTAGTAGGAGAGAGAGAGAGGAAGCACAAGCAGGGGGAGTGGCAGGCAGAAGGAGAAGCAGACTCCTCTCTGAGCAGGGAGCCCAATGTGGGACTCAATTCCAGGACCCTGAGATCATGACCTGAGCCAAAGGCAGACGCTTAACTGACTGATCCACCCAAGTGTCCCTTTATGAATTTTTTTTTAAACAGTGAGAAATTCTTCTCCATGCAATTTGGTTTAACTAAAATGTATTCTATAGTAGAAGAGATGATGCATATTTGGTATGTACTGTTAATGCCTTGGCAGAGAAAAGACTCTAGGAGGTGAGGTTTTTTTTCCCCTTTTTAAATCTCTGGCAGATTGCAATGAGCAATTTTTGGGAAGAAAAGAGTGGTTTAAAGCAGAGGGAAGCAAAGCAACAATGGGTTTCTTATTGATGGTTGTGGTACTCAAGTAAGTAACTTAAACTCTATATTTCTGCATTATAGGATTTGAAGGCTCCTGCTGAACTTGAGTCTCAAGGTTTCCAAGTTTTCAACTGTTAGGAGGAAATGGTAGGATAATTACTTGCTGGTAAAGTGCTTTGAGATCCTTAAATAAAAGCTTTCAGTGTGTGAGTTTAGAGCTTTACTTTAAAGAGAGAGAGAACCTTTGGTGGTAGCTTTATCCATTTTTTTCTGTATTATAATTTTTTTTTCAGACACATCAGGGTTCTTTTGTGGATTGCTTCTGTCTTTATGGAATTCTGGCTTTTAACTAGCACCCAGGCAGCTTTTGGAAACAAAATGATAACAAAAGCAACATGCAGTCACTTCTTTGTTGTGTGGGTTTTTCCCCCATTTTAGTCTTTTATCTTTACATTTTCCTTTTTGTCTGACATTTCTGCATTCATCACCCCATGTCTAGTTGCAATAAGGCTATTATAAGATGGATGGATGAGGAGATGACAGGAACATAGACAATTCATGTTTTTCATTTCCTTTGTAGCTGGAGTTTTAATAGTTTTCTAAATCTGTATTTATCTTCTTATCAAAACCCTCTTTTAAAGCAGGTAGATAGTAGTCTTTCTTCCTATCTCATTCGCAAAACATTTTCCATGATTCCTATTCTTACAATATTAATGAGTCTATTGTGAAGATAAGGAGATACAGTTTCACTTATGATTCAGTGAACTAACAACTAACTTAATATATGCTCAAAGGCCTCAGAACCCCTTTCTCTAGAAGTTAAGGTAATTGTAATCCTAGGCATCCTTTTTCTAACTCAGTGAGCAGGAGCCTGCAGAACAGTATTCAAAAGGAAGCTTTCTGATGGGTGGTCTTGTCATTTCCAAATTGTGTGATCTTGCCATAGAGTTGGAAATGGGGTTCAAGTCAGAATTTTTAAATAAGACAGTTTCCTAAAAAGTCAAGGTCAATTACATGAGAATTGTTCACTCTGATTTCACTCAGAATTAATATAAAAAAGTAATGTTATAGCACAAAGACACTGTGAAATAATTGAAAATGAATTTCCATGAGTAGATGGTAAATTAATTTCATTCCTTCCTGGGTGGCCTGCTTTTCATCTTTGAAGGAGGCACTTACAAATTATTTGAGTGTAACACAGTGTGTATAAGAGAGTCACAATTATGCAGCATGTATCCTGTGGTTATTTTACCATAGCATCAAAGTCTAGACCAACAGTGAAGTTCCAGTCCATCAGCCGGCTATTGGTCAATGTTATGTCACATATATTTAGAAACATATGACTTGAATTAATGCACATTTCAAGTTTATTCTATGTGTTTGTTGAGGTAGAATAAATATCTGGATAGTGAAAAATTTCACTAAAATACAGTTACTTGGTTTTACCTTGTTATATACCTCTGCCTTCCTTAGTCTTTTTTTGGGCCTGCAGACTTAGTGTTGTCAATTCCCTACACCGCTGATGACAGTCAGTACTTTACGAAGCCCATGGCTAGCCATAGGTGAAGGCTCTTATTCATCATACTGTTATTCATCATATGTTATACCAACATATATGTGTTGATAGTGCATAAAGTTAATCCTGAGCCCCTATGGTCTCTGATAGGCAGGTCTTTGTAATCCCTATTATAGTTTCCAAATTTATGTGGCTAGGTTTCTACTTTGATTTTGTTATTTTTTCCTTCACTTCTCCTGGTGGGACTTCACTACTCTAGGTTAGGGTTGTGACACTGTATAGTTATCTGTTGTCAACATTTCTTCCTTTTCCATGGCACGTGTGTGTGTGTGTGTATAAAAGATGTGATATATCTATATATAGATATAGATATACATATATATCTATATATTTTTATCCATTCATCCACCGATACTTAGTTTGCTTCTATATCTTATCTATTATAAATAATGCAGTGATTATGAGGATAGATATGTCTTTGATATCTTGTTTTTGTATCTTTTGGAATATATACCCAGAAGTGGAATTGATGGATCATATAGTAGTTCTAATTTTACTTTTTTGAGGAGTCTCCATACTGTTTTCCATAGTGGCTGCTCTAATTTGTGTTCCCCCCATGGTCAACAAGTATTCTCTCTTCTCTACATCCTCACCAACACTTGTTTTCTCTTGTCTTTTTGATTATAACCATTCTAACAAGTGTGAGGAGATAACTCATTGTGGTTTTAATTTGCATCTACATGATGTTTAGTGATGT
This sequence comes from Eumetopias jubatus, assembly GCF_037043125.1. Classification (NCBI taxonomy): domain Eukaryota; kingdom Metazoa; phylum Chordata; class Mammalia; order Carnivora; family Otariidae; genus Eumetopias; species Eumetopias jubatus. The sequence goes on from NW_028274808.1 coordinate 148,591,229, forward strand.
TGACTACCTTTTATATAACTGTTGGTCGTTTGTATGTCTTCTTTGAAAAATGTCTATTCAGTTCCTCTGCTCATATTTTACATACTTGAACATTTTAATAAAGTTTTTAAAAAACGATTTTATTTATTTATTTGAGAGAGAGAGAGTGTGTGTACATGAGTGGGGGAAGGGGCAGAGGGAGAAGAAGACCCCCTCCTGGGCAGGAAGCCCAACATGGAGCTCAATCCCAGGACCCTGAGATCATAACCTGAGCCAAAGGCAGATGCTTAATGACTGAGCCACCCAGGTGCCCCTAAGAAAGTTTTAATAAAGAGATAGAGTCCTTGAAGTAAAAATATCAGGTCCCAGAAAACTGTCATTACCTTACAAATGTTTCCATCTTTTTCTAAATTTATAAATTAATTATATGTTAATATGCCACGTGTACCTAAAAGTCTGATATATGATACAGTTGCCAGTAGGGGAAGGACAGATTGTTTGATGGATGGTGTAGGGAAAACTTCAACAAATGCAGAGAAATTAAGCTAGAATACTTGGCACCATAAATATAGTCTTCCAGTTTGATTAAATATCTAAATGTAGAAGTAAAAACTAAGATTCAGTTCCTAGACTTTATTTTGTACCATGATTTGTTTTTTTTGTTCTTGAGTAAGCATCATAATTTTTTATTATTATGGCATTTGTTGTATGCCTTGATATTTGGTAAAATGTTTAATCTCTGTATTTTTCTTTTTCTAAGTTTTTTCTTTTTTTTCTTTTTCTAAGTTGACTTAGTTATTCACTGATGTTTATCCTTCCATATAAATTTGAGAATAGGTTTGTAAGTTCTTCAAAAGATCTGACTATAATATTGATCAAAATTGCTTTGAATATGTGGATTAATCTGTGATAATTGACCTAATAAGTGTTAAATCATTCTCTCCATGTACATGTATGTCTAGTTTTTCAAATCTTCCTTTATGCTTTTTAAAATAAAATATAGTCTAATTTCATGAGCTTTAGTAGAGTTGTAACTGATTTAAAAGTTTAGTGGGTAATTACTAGATTATTTAAATTTTATGTTGCTATTTTGGATGATATTTCAGATTGCACAAGATTTTCCAGTTAGCCATTACTGGCAGAGAGGAATAGTATTCATTTTTTAAGTTGGACTTGTACCTTGCAATATTATTAAGCATTAAAATTAGTTTTAACAGTTTGTATATTCAGTGTCTATGTAAATGATGATAACATCTGCAAACAATGAAAGTTTAATTTATTCTCTTTTAATTCATAAAACTCTTTCACCCTTTTATTATAATAAAAATTTGGCTAGGACCTCCAATATTATGTTAAAATATTAATGGTATTTATGGACACCTGGTTTTTTTCTTATCTTAATGGGAAGACATCTAAGATTTTATATTAAGAATATAAGTTGTTCTGATAAGAAAACAGTAAAAAACAACAGAAAGAAAACTACAGGTCAAAATTGTATTGATCTGTATTGAAGAGATTCAATATCTCTTTTGAATATAGATGAAAAAATGTTCAACAGAATGTCAGCAAAAGAATCTGGCAATATAGAAAATATACCAACACCAAGTGGAATTTATTCCAGGAAAGTAAAGTTGGTGTAGCATCTGAATGTAATACATCATATCAGTAAAGAATAAAAAACTACATGATAATTTTAATAGATACAGAAAAAACATTTCTCAACATCATTTCATAAGAATATTCAACAAACTAGGAATATAAGGGAACTCCCTTAACCTGATAAAGGCTATCTATGAAAACCCACAGTTAACATCATACAGAGTGGTTAAAGACTGAATACTTTCCAAGATAAGAACAAGACGAAGATGTATGCCCTTGCCACTTCTATTCAATATTGTACTAGAGATTTTAGCAGAGAAATTTTAGACAATAAGATGAAATGACAGGCACTCAAATTGGAAAGGAAGAAGTAAAATTATCTTTATTCAAAGATGACATGATCTTGCATATAAGGAATCCATTAAAACCTTTAGCAGTAATAAATGAGTCCAGCAAGGTTATAAGATTCAAGATCAATATGCAAAAGTCACCTGTATTTTATACACTAGCAATGAATGACCCAAAAATGAAATTAAGAACACAATTTTTCCTTAAAATAGCATATAATTTTCAGAATACAGGTCTTTTACTTCTTTGGTTAAGTTTATTGCTAGGTATATTACCCTACTTGGTGCAAATGTAAATGGAATTGTTTTCTTAATTTCTCTTTGTGCTACTTCATTTTTAGTGTATAGGAACACTACCAATTTCTGGGTATTAATTTTGTATCATGAAACCTGACTGAATTCATTTATTACTTCTAATAGAGTTTTGGTGGAGTCTTCAGTGTTTTTTATGTATAGTATCATGTCATCTGCAAATAGTGATAGTTTAACTTCTTTATTATCAGTATGGATGCGTCTTATTTCTTTTACTTGTCTGATTGCTGTGGCTAGGACTTCCAGTACTATGTTGAATAGAAGTTATGAGAATGGCCATCCTTGCCTTGTTCTTGATCTTGGAGGAAATGCTTTCAGTTTTTCACCATTGAGCATGGTGTAGCTGTGGGGTTTTCATATATGGCCTTTATTATGTTTCCTCTAAACACACTTTGTTGAGAGTTTTTATCATGAACAGATGTTGAATTTTGTTAAATGCCTTTTCTGCATGTATTGAGATGATCATATGATTTTTATCCTTTGTTTTGTTGATGTGGTATATCACATTGATTGATTTGTGAATATTGAACCATCCTTGCATCCCTGGGATAAATCCCACCTGATCTTTATGAATGATCCTTTTAAAGTATCACTGAGTACAGCTTGCTAATATTTTGTTGAGGATTTTTGCATCTATGTTCATCAGGGATATTGGTTTATAGCTTTTTTTTTGTGATGTTTTTGTTTGGTTTTGATGTCAGGGTAATGCTGGCCTCATAGTATGTAATTGGAAGCTCTCCTCCTTTTTCTCTTTTTTTGGAATAGTTTGAGGAAAATAGGTATTTACAGCATAAGGAATATGGCCAATGCTATTGTAATAGCATTGTATGGTGACAGATGACAGCCACACTTGTGGTGAGAGTAGCATAACAAATAGAGAAGATGAAATACTTATGAATAAATTTAAAAGAAGAAATGTAATACTCTGAAAGTGATAAAACATTGCTGAAAGAAATTAAAGAACATCTAAAGTAAATGGAAATACATCTCATGTTTATAGAGGAATAATACTCTTATGATGAAAACATTCCCTAAATTGATCTACAGATTCAATGCAATTTTAATCAGAATCTCAACTTTATTTTTTGTAGAAGCTGACAATCTGATCTTAAAATTAATTTTGAAATTCAAGATCCAAGAGGCAAAATGATCTTGAAAAATCGGAGCAAATTTGGTGGACTTACGTTACTGATTTCAAAACTTACTACAGAACAGTAGTAATCAACACGGTGTGGTAGCACCATAAGGATAGACATTCAGATCAGTGGAGTAGAATTTAGAGTCCAAAAATAAATCCTTATGTTTAAGGTCAATTGATTTTCTTTCTTTTTTTTTTTTTAAGATTTTATTTATTTATTTGGGAGAGCGAGAGAGAGCTTGAGAGAGAGAGAGAGAGAGATAACATGCAGGGGGCAAGGTAGAGGGAGAAGCAGACTTCCTGCTGAGTAAGGAGCCCAATGTGGGACTCGATCCCAGGACTCTGGGATCATGACCTGAGCTGAAGGCAGACGCTTAACCAACTGAGCCACCCAGGCAACCCTAAGGTCAATTGATTTTCAACAACAGTACATAAACAATTCAAAGGAGAAAGAATAGTCTTTTCAATAAATGGTCCTAGGACAAATGTCTATCCACATGCAAAAGAATGAAGTTGGACTCCTTCCTCATACTAAATACAAAAATTGACTAAAACTGGATTACAGACTTAAATGTGAGAACTAAAATTATAAAATTCTTAGAAGAAAAATATAGGTGTAAATCTTTATGACTTTAGATTTGGTAATGGCTTCTAGATATGACACCAAAAATACAAGCAATAAAAGAAAAAATAGATAAATTGAACTTCACTAAAATTAAAATTTTATGTATATCAAAGGACATCTGAGAAAGTGAAAAGACAACTTTGGGAGGAAATATTTGCAAATATTGTACCTGATAAGAGACTTGTCTCTAAAATATATAAAGAACTCTTAGAACTCAATACAAAAAAGACAAATGACACAATTAAAAAAAAGACAAGAACATTTGTTTAGAAATTTCTCTGAAGAAGATATACAAATGACCAATAAATACATGATAAGATGCTGAATATCATTAACAATCAGGGAATTGGAAATCAAAACCATAGTGAGATATCACTTCAAACCCACTAGGATGGTTATAATTAAAAAAGAAAGAATATCTAGTATTAGTCAGGATGTGGAGAAATTGAAACCCTCATACCTTGACTGGTGAGAATATAAAATGGTGCTGCCATTTTGGAAAAACATGTGAGTTCCTCAAAAAGTTAAACATAGAGTTATCATTTGACCCAGAAATTCAACTCTATGGTATATATCCAAGCAAAATGGAAACATATCCACACAAAAACTTGAACTTAATTGTCCATAGCAGCATTTATAATAATAATATATAATAGTAAATAATATGTAATTGTATTTCCCATTTATTATTTATAATAGCCAAAATGTGGAAACATCCAGTGTCCATCAACCAATGAATAGATAAACAAAATATGATGTATCTATACAGTAGAATGTTATTTGGCCATAAAAAGAAATAAAATACTGAGCTATACTAAAGCATGGATGGACCTCAAAAATATTTTGCTAAGTGAAAGAAGCAAGTCACCGAAGATCACATACTATATGATTCTATTGAGAGATCTTTGTAGACATAAAATTTAAATAATAGTTTAACTGGAATATAAAATTTTATGTTGAAATTTATTTTCTTTCAAAACTTTAACATATTGCTCAAATGTCTTACATTTACTGTTATTCTTGAAAAGTTTAATGATCCCATAATTATATCTTTTATGAGTGATCTTTCTTTTTCTAAAAGCTTTCCAATTTTTTCTTTCATTTTGATACTGTCATATTTCATATAATGTGTGCAGATATGAGTATATTTGTTGTTTGAAAATTTGTTTAATCTCTCCTGTCTGGTACTCCATTTTTCTTTTACATTTGATGTTTCACATCTTTCTTTAGTTCTTAATCATTACTTATTCAAATATCTTCTTTCAGTCATTTTGTCTTTACTCTTGGGACTTCTATTACATAAATGCTGAAAAGTCTTCCATCCTCCATACCTCTCAACATTTCTTTTCTATTTGTGTCACTTTCTTTCTTTCCAGTGTCTTCTGAAGAGTTCCTCAATCTGATCTTTCAGCCACTAATTTATTTTTGGACTTTATTGGTTATCTTTTTACCCTCATTATTGAATTTACAGTTCATATATTATACATATTTTTGAAAAATATTTCCTTTTGGGACATAACAGACATATACAAATGTAGACAGAATAAGAAAATAGACAACCATGAATATATCACCAGCTTAAATATATGTATCAGCTTATGGCCAATCTTGTCTTATTTTTAAACTTACCTATTTTTCTTTTTCCCTTCAAATTATTAAATAAACTAATAACCTCATGGCATTTCATCTGTAAATATTTTTGCATGTGTCGCTAGAGATCCAATTATTTATTTCTAAACATAACCATTTTCTGAAAAATTAACATTAATTCCTCAACATTATTAAATCTCCAATAAATACTTAAAATTGGTATTTACAGCTAATCGTTTCTTTAATCTTAATCTTTTAATTAATAATTTAGTAATCTTTTAATCTTTTATTTTTTATCTTTTATGGTTTATTTGGTAAAATTAGTATTGAAATATGGAGCATATATTTCAATTGGTTGAGTTTTCTCTTCAATGTCTTTAAATCTATAGATCTCCCTTAATTTATTTACTGGAAAAATCAGTTAGTTTTGTATAGTTTCCCACAATCTGAATTTTGTTGGTTGCATCCCTGGGGTGTTCTTTAAAATTGTTTCTATGATGCCTGTATTTGCTGCAAATTCGTAACAAGAAATAGTTTAGAATTTTGGACAAAATTTCTCAATGGTTGGATACTTCTATCAGTACCATAATGGCCTCTAGGTTTTGGATGATTTCAGTCATTGATCATCATTGTTTAGGCTTATTGTTTTATTAAGAGTTGCAAAATGATGATATTTTATTTTCTCATTTATTCCCATTTATTAGCTGGAATACTCTATGTTATAGATTGAATTGTATCCCTCAAAAGACATGTTGAGTCCTAATCCCTATACCCATAAATGTGGCCTTATTTGGAAGTAGCATCTTTGCATATGTAATCAAGTTAAGATGAGTTCATTAGGGTTGGCCCTTAATCTGATATGACATTTTTTTTTTTTTTAAGAAGAGGGAAATTTAGACATAGACACAGACACTGAGGGAGGTCCATGTGAAGACGGAAACAGAGACTGGAGTTATGCTGCCACAAGTCAGGGATTACCTGGGACTTACAGAAGCTGGTAGAGACAAGGATCCTTCCTTAGGGGCTCTGGAGGGAACATGGCTTTACAGATATCTTGACTTTGGTCTTCTGGCCTCCAGACCTTTTGTAGAATAAGTTTCTTATGTTTTTACACTACCCAGTTTCTCGTAATTTTTTTTACGGTAAGCCTAGGAAACTAAAGGTCTATAAGGAGAAATTTTCCCTGGTCAACTCTTAGTTAACATTGGATAGGAAGAATATTTGTTTGAATCTTTTTGTTTACCAGTTTTCTAAGTAATGATCTCAAAATCCGGCATCCTCCTAAAGTGATGAGTGAGATTGTTTTTATTTTGTTTTGTTTTGTTCTAAGTATCATTATATGCACATGGATTTAAATATATCTGATGTCTTTAAATGCATTGCAGTTTTTCTTGAAGTTCATATCGCTCCACATTTGGCCAGTGGGGGTCTTTCAATCAGCTGCTAATTGTTTTTTGGTTCACTCTCAGAAGTCTTTGATAACTTCCTTGTTTAGTGACTGATATGATAAAATATTTCACCTTCATTTTATACAATTCCTAGTCCAGACCTCAAATCATGTATCTCTTTAAGAAGCTGTATATTTCTTTTAGTGAAAAATGGTATTTAGAGACCATGAGATGGGCACCAAGGGAGCTTGTTGCTACCAGGTTGGTCTTTATTATACCTAGGAAATACATATATTTTTAGAATAAATACATTATGAATTCAAATTTATATTTCCAACTCAAAGACTATAGGGTTTCTACTTAAGCTCATCCATTTACATTGATTTCCTCCTTTTCCTATGCTTCTAGTTCCAATGTCTTTACATTAATAAAGTTTATTTGCTTTATTTTCAATATTACCGCAACAATTATCAATACTACCACCTAAAGCAGGACCTGAAAATTATTTGTTTGCAGTACTTTCTGTCTTTATGATATATTGCTTCTAGGTTGTATAATAACATTTCTTTGTTTTAGTATCATTAGGAAGGGCTCTTCTCATTCTGATTATGTCATGAACTGGATATATGTTTAGGCAGATTTGTATAATTTTGCCTTAAAATTTTTAGATTGCTTTCTTATTATTTAGTTTTTTTGTATGATTGTGTACATCGTGTCAAAACCAAGTACCTACAACAAAGTATATTTAGGTCCACCTTCTATTTATGATCATTTCACCCTATTTCTTCCTTCTCCTATAGGTCATTTCACCCTATTTCTTCCTTCTCCTATAGGTAACTATTTTCCTGCCTGTAATTCCGGTTTGTTTTGTTTTTATAACTGTTTCCTGCTACTTCAGGCTGATCTTATTTTTCCTTAAATCTTTTATAATATGTTTATGTTCATTTTATATTTTTTCTATTTGTGTTATAGTTTGGATTGCCTAGTTTGTTTTCTATCATTGTGCCTATCCCTCTCCTGTGGCATCCAGCCACCATCGGCTCCAGACTTCATTTTCCTCCCCACACTGTGTCACATCAACCTTCTGTCTCCCCAGGGATAACTCAGGATCTTTGGTTTTTCAGATCTTCATGCTTTTCTTTTACTCATATAGCATATCCAGGGATTGAACTAGGGGAGGGAAGTGGTAACCCACTGTGTCTACCACCAACAATTAGGAGCCCCTATTAGTTATTGTGAATATTTTTGAATACAAGGACCACAGGCAAAGACCATTCGAATATTATCAACCCTTAACAGGGAATGGATTTTATTAATTTAGAAATAAGTGACAGAAATTGCTTCCAATTATCCAACTTTAGTACACATGAATTGGAAAAACCAATTATATTCCCATTGAATAGTTGGCTTTATTATTTTGTTACTATCTTATATAAAGAATATATTTCTCTTTCCATCTTAATATTTTCTTGCATAATACATTGTCTTGCATTTTAAAATATGTTGTATGTTTTAATTATCAGCATATACATAGGGTTTGGAGCATGATGGACTTGATTAAATTCCAACTCTGGGGGTGCCTGGGTGACTCTTTCGGTTAAGCATCTGTTTTGGCTCAAGTCATGATCACAGAGTCCTGGGATCAAGCCCCAAGTTGGGCTCCCTGCTCAGTGGGGAGTCTGCTTCTCCCTCTCCCTCTGCCCCTACCCCCTGCCTTTGCTCTCTCTCATTCTGTTCTCTCTCTCTCTCTCTAAAAATCTTTGAAAAAAATGCCAACTCTGTATTAGCAAACTCAGTGACTCTGGGTCAGTTACAATAATAATAATCCCTAACATATAGGGATTTTTTGATGACAATGACAATCATTGATGTCTATGATGTTAAAGATGACAAGGATGATGTGAGGCTACATCACAACATCCTTCTCTTTTCCATATACCTTCAATTGTAATGAAAGATAATAAGTGAAGATGACTAAATAATGAATATATATAAAGTATTATAAATATGTCTGTTCAATGAAATGAGATAAATGTTACAGTATATATGCTTTTATTTGAAATATGAGCCTGAAGTGAACAATTTGATTCTAACAATATCATAATTTAAACTATCCATTGTCTTATAATTTGTACTAATTTAGATTTTAAGGAAGGCAATGGTAAGTTACATGAGAAAAAGTATTCTCTATTTTCATTTGACTTACTAGATAACTATTTAAAATGTTAACTGTGTTTCAGTCTTAGTTTTGAATTCTTTGTGAATTTTCTGTCTGCATATTTGCTCATTTATATCTTGCTAATATTTATATTTATATCATTGTATACTGCAGAGATTGGGAAGATACTAAGTACCTTGAATTTTACTGGAATCCCTCTCATCTTAGTAAAAGCCTTTTTAAACTGTTCTTTGACAAGACTCATACTTTCTGGGATTTGGAATTTTCGAAATCCCCATTCTAGAAAGTTCTCTACATTTTTCAACCTGTGTCAAGAATTAGTGTTCATTTGTCTTAATTCATTTAAACAAAGTATAGGAAGGCAGAGTAGGACAAAGAAGGAAAGATGGGTAATGGTGGAGGTGATGGTCTGGGTGCTGTCCACCGGGTCCACACAAGGTCTGGGGGTGTGGCCTCTTCTTCTTCCCTGGCTGCAGTTTGTGGAGATGAACTACTGGAAGGAGAAAATAAAAATGTGATTTTAGGGGGCATCTGGGTGGCTCAGTCGGTTAAGCATCTGACTTCAGCTCAGGTCATGATCTCAGGGTCCTGGGATTGAGCCCCACGTAGGCCTCTGTGCAGAGTGGGGAGTTAGCTTGTCCCTCTGCCCCTCCCCCCCACTCATGTTCGCTCGCTTTCTCTCCCTCTCTCAAATAAATAAATAAAATCTTTAAAAAATGTGATTTGGATTCAGATTTAAAATGTGTCAGCAAAAATTGATTATCCTGATTCTCAAGGGGATAAATCCTGCTGTAGAAAAGACTATTATACTTCTCTTTAAGACTAAATGACTTTAAAATAGTTCCAAATATCTGGATTTAATACCATATGCTTCAATTGTGCTATATTTATATGATAGGTATATTTAAACAAAACATGCCTCTTTTATTTTTTACCCATGATTTTGAACACAGCTGGTAAATTCTTTTACTCATTTACTCAATACACATTTATTAAAAGCTTATTGGGTGTGGGTATTTTCACCTGAAAATCAGAATTCACTTAAGACAACTTAAAATCCATCTTTCAGGATCTCAAATGGATTCAGTGCTTTTTATTTAGTATAGTAAGGTGCTTTATCCTACATAAAACCCAAAGCTGCTGTTTTGGCAGAACACTTACTTAGCTTTGTCTTTTTTTTCTCCTAGAGATAACTACAGTTTTGAGCTGTTTGGTCCATACTTTTTATCAATAGCAATGAGACTTTCCCTGGCTAGGTACAGGGGTGAAATTCATGGCCATGGAATAGAACAAAGGCAGTTACTCCATAGGACTGATATTAATACTGTATTCTAACCAACTGAACTAAACAATCTCAGACTTTGAAGATGTTCTTTGATCAGGAGAAAAGCAAACTCAACAGATTTCACAAATTTCAGCAGACACCACAGATTTCAACAACCAAGAATTTAAAGGTCAACAATGAAACAACTTTATTTGTCTTGCGGCTATTAATCTGAGTCTGCACTTAGAAGACAATTTCATGTTTTAATTTTTTGGGGGTTTTTACCTGTTTTCTTCCCAGAGCAAGCATGCTAAGAGTTGGAAGTGAACCATCATCATTGCTGATAAATATATTCTCATATATGAACTGCCTGTGCAAATAAAGTCCACTTTCCATGGTGATCAGGAGCAGCAATGTCTGACTATGAAAGGTGGCTAGCCACATCCACAGACAGTACAATCTAATTCCTTTTTCCACAAATGTTGATTAAGCTGAAAGAGGATCCTTTGCAAAGTTAATTCAATAGCACCGTCTCCTCTCCCGAAAGGCTGGAGGATGATCTCACTATCATATGAGGCCATTAGCTTTCCCTGCAGCAAAACTCACCCATCTGGCCATCTGGCCTGGACTCTGCTGATTGGATGGGAGCTTTTCTAGCCCTTCACTCAGTCTTCTGGTGGTGAGTGTGAGAGTAGAAACCAGAAGGGGGCAGCTGGACAACATATAACTGCTGTTATCTCTGGGGGGAGCCAGGTGAGCTCTAAGTGCTGCCTGATAGTAGCAGGACCTGTCTGGCACTGTTTGTCTGTTGTCCAGCATTAGCCTCAGATGACTTGGTCATTTATGATCAACATGACATGGTGGACAGATTTAAAAAAAACACATAAATAACAACCCTTCTTTATAACCTTACAATCTTGATTTTTAATCCTGTCATTAGATAGCTGATCTAGGAAAGTCATTGAAGCATTGCTTTTATTAGCAATGGATGGAGCATTTTCGAAATAGCAACCAGCTTTAAGCCTTGAATCAAATCTAAGTTTACTCTGTTAATTTCTCTATGTCAGTTCTGATGGTTGTCCTTGTTTTAGCATCTCTTGGCATTACAGAATTAGAATTCTGATTGGATTGTTGGGAACAGGGGGCAAAATTGAGTATTGTGTTGCTTTTGTTGAATTCTATTCAGAGTTAATTGCTGCTAATTATGCAGTTGCTTTTTGGTACATTTCTATCCAGTTCTACATCTGAACACAGGGAAAGACAGAAGACATAGGGAGGCTCCAGAAAAAGTAAAATTCCAAGAAAACAGCTGAGCATAGCTCACATATAAGACTGCAAATCTGTTCTTTCTTTTAGATATTTTTTAAAGATTTTGGTCCAAATACAGCATAGAATCAGTTAGTAACAACAATATTCAGTTGTCAACATCTAAGAGATGGTGGTATGGTCACTGCTGGGTGGAATGTTTGTTATTCCCTGAAGCAAATAAAAAAAAAAATGAGTCTAATCACTGAAGACATGAAATAAAGTAGGAAAGTGAGGCTGGAAAAGGGCTTTCAGCTGGTTCTGATTGATGTTAAATGGCTACATTGACAAATCGGGAATTCAGTATCCTGTGTTTGGCAATTCAGTTTTCAAATGCCGCTTGGTAGCTTAGCTTAATTTATTTGACAGAAGTAGTAAGTCTTACTTGTTTGGCAAAATAATAAATATTTCCACTCTTTTGGATCGTATATTCATTTACTTTGCATATCAAGTGCATGGGAAGTAAAGTTGATGCAAAATTAAGTACCATTAATTAGTGAATTTACTGTAATTGAATCAGTATTCAGTGTAATGTACTTAAAAGGCACCGTGGATTTTTAAAACATGAATTACAACAAAAGGAAGAGAAAAGGATGGATGGAGCCATAAACATGCTATTCATAGAAGGGAAGTCCAAACTGGCAGAATCCTTTCAGTTTCTTTACTATCTCCTCATTCTAGCCTTATGCCAACATGGCCCAGGTTCTAGATTCAGTTCACATGAGAGAGGTCTATGGTGAGATAGGACCAATTCATTTTTTTTTTTTTAAGTAGGCCCCATACCCAGTGTGGAGTCCAATGCAGGGCTTGAACTCATGACCCTGAGATTAAGACCTGAGCTGAGATCAAGAGTTGGATCTTTACCTGACTAAGCCACCCAGGCATCCCATAATCTTGTTTTTACCTTAACCAAGCCAAGTAATGTAAAACTTTCACATGTAAAAGTTGACCCTATTGACAATAGTTCATTTAGATCCTCCTGTTTACAATTCCAACACAGATAAAGGTTAGTTACAGTCAACAGGATGTCAGCATTGCTTGTGGCTTAGATGGAACATATGCAAATAACAGAACGTGGAAGAGAGATTTCAATGCTTCATAGCCAGTGAAGGATAGTTTTAGAAAAGGAGTAAATTTGAAATAAGATTTCATAGGACCTTTGGTAATCCTAAGTAGGAAAAAAAAGGTTTTCCTATAAATGGATGGATAAGTATCTGTTGAGTGACAACTATATGTGAAGCATTATGTTTTTCTATTCATAAACTCTTTTAATCTTTGCAAAAGTCTTGTCATATAAGGATTACTAGCTTCATTTTACAGAGGAGGAAATTGAGACTCAGGTATTTAGTCTAGGTCAGATATCTAGAGAGGGATGGTAATTGGAGTCCAAGTTTTGGCCCTTGTAACCCAGTCCTCCTTCCACTTCCACTGCATCACAGGGGTCTCCTTGTAACATCTAAACAGAAACAGTACCAACACTGGAAAGTGGAAAGCTAAGGCCTTTTTCCTGACTCAGAGCACCCAATGCTTTCCATGGTGCTTGCTGTCATCATTACCATTGCCTGCCTACTACTCTACTTCCTCTGGTCAGAGGAAGCCATATAAAGATGTTCTCATACCTGTGAGTTCCCTGTGCAGGCACTGACAGACCTTGGCAAGTTGATTCATGTTCTATAGTTCTCAGCAGCCCTCTTCCTCTCAGCTTTCACCTTCAACATCCTGCACAGCATGCATGTGGCAGTGCAGCTAATCTGCTGTCAGACAAAGGGGGAATAAAAGCAGGACACTGACACAGTACTCATATTAGGTAAATCATTCCCCAGTCAGTACTTTCTATTTTAGGATTATTATGTGAACACAGATTTTGTTAGAAAGTGATTGATCTGAACATCTGGGGGCTCCTGCACCAACATGAGCTCCTTCTAATTGCTGTAATGTGGTTCTATTCTGATTTCATGCAAGCAGTGCAATCTTCATGCACAGACTGCTGATGAGTTGCACATTTAAGGCATTGAGGGTATTGGTCTAGTATATTTGTGGTTCCCTAGGATTTTCTTCTTTATTTTCCCTGTTTGAAATTTTTCTTGTTTCTTTACCTCTCCACCACCTACTGACATTCTAATTAGTCTCCAAAACATTCACTTTATAAATAGAAAATCAGAATTGTGCTTTACAATTTATCTGTTAATTCACATTGGGATTTGGGAGAGTGGCTGGTGTGAAGGATGACTCATAAGAACATTATTTTTTCTTCTCTACTGAATAGTTTCATTGAAACACATTTGGATATGTGGATGGTATTTATAAATACCCATGGCTGGTGGGTTAGCAGATTGTTTACGCGTGGGCTCATGTGTGTAGCGTGTTACTGCTGGGCTGTACATTCCTTCAGGAGAGGTTCTATGGTTATGTGTGTTATGAAATTTCAAATAAGGGAAGAACAACAGCTATAATGGGTCCAATCCAATGATGGCAAAAGGTGAATAAAATTACTCCCTCTGGGAAACAAAATGCTCATTTAGTGGAGGGAAATTATCATTTCCAAGTAGAACATTTGGCTTCCTAATAGTGAAAGTGGCTGCACAGCTTGATAATAACACCTCAGGCTATAATAGTACCCTTTTCCTTTTGAGAGTTGGGCTCTTTCCTCTTAAATTTATCTTTACAACATTCTTGCAAAGTGGGCAGGCTCAGGTGTTACTGGCCGTCTTTTATGGATGGAGAAACTGAGAGGCTGAAATATTTAGTAATTTTCCTGGAAAGCTCAGAAATCAATCTTGGGCTTCTCAATGTTGGTGCTATTGACATTTTTGTCCAAATAATTCTTTGTTGTGGGGGCTGCCCTGTGCACTGTAGAATTTTAGCAGCAACCCTGGTATCTGTGCCCTCGATGCCAGAAGCACCTTCCATTTGTGACAACCAAAAATATTTCCAGATACTGTCAAATGTCCCCTGGCAGCAAAATCAACTCCAATTGAGAACCCCTCTGATTTAGATTGGTCAGCTTGGGTGATCTCCTGTAGTTTGTAGACAATCTTAGACAAATTTGAAATAATTAAAATTTGCTTTGACATTCATGGTTTCTCCTGTCTCTAATGGCAGTTCTTATGTAGGATTCACCATTCTAAGGACTTGATGTATGTTAATGTACTTCATTCTCACAGCAGTCCTATTTTACTTGCATTTTACACATAAGAAAACAACCACAGAGAGGTTAGTTGCCCAAGTTTATATAGCTAGGCAGCAGGATTGGCTTCATGGGCATGTGAGCTATGCAGTTGTACAGGGCACAATGTTTAGAAGGGCCTGATGCTTGATTTAATGGTCTGCTTTTGCCATATTAAAATTCTTAATGAATTTTGAACAAAGGGTCCCATGTTTTCATTTGCCCTGGGCTCCACAAGTTATATAGTTGGTCCTGCTAGGAAGTGGAAAAATCAGAATTTGAACCCAGATTATCTAAAAACTATATGCTTAACCTTTTTACCATACCATCTCTCTTTTACTTATTCATTCACTCATTACTGAATGATCAGTAAATTGTACCATGAATTTATTGAGCCAGGAACTAGGCTTGGCAGCGAGAGAGCAATAGGGACAAACAGATGCTGTCCCTTCTCTCATTAAGCTAACAGTCTCCCGAGGGATATAGATATAGATTGCAGGGTTCTGGGATTGAGCCCAGCATTGGGCTCCACATTCATTGGGGAGTCTGCTTGAAGATTCTCTCTTTCCCTCTCCCTCTGTCCCTCCCCACCCGCTCTCTCTCACTCTCTCAAATAAATAAATCTTAAAAAATACTTTAGCATGGATGGAATGTAAGTTAGTCACCTTACACTATTATGGTGCAGTAACAACCCCACCATCTCAGTTGATTATTACAACAAAGGCTTATTTCTCACACATGTTGCAGATGATCTGCTATTGAGTTGTGGTTCTCTCCACTGAGTTTCCATTTTAGGACCAAGGCTGGAAGAACAATTCCCAATTGGGACATGACATTCTCATGACAGAGGGAAGAGATAGAAATGATTGAATTACAATCCCATTGGCTCATATTCCATTGGTTAAGCAGGCATGTAGCCAAGGTAGTCATTATGGAGGAGGGAAGTATTCTTCTCCCCATGACACTATAAGTCCCATGGCAATAGGCAGGGATATTATATTCCTCTTAAAGGGAGGGTAAAGATTAATTGAGAACAATAATATATATTCTGCCAAGTAAGAGTGAGAAGAGAGGAGTAGCAAGAGATGAAGTTTTGAAAATCAGCAGGAGCTAAGTTCTGTAGAGTCTTATAGATCATATCAAAGTGTTTAGGCTCAATTTATTACTCTTTTCTCTACTTTCTATAAGTCTTAAGTATCTTACTCAAAAGCTATTTTCAGATTCAACACAAATCAAGAACAATAATAATAACAATAAAGAATCAAACAAGCCAAATATAATAAACTCATTATACACTAAAGTACAAGTGATTCATAGAGGGTACTTACATTTTTACAGAAACAAAGGAAAGAATCACTAATTGTGGAATGTCATAGTGGCAATAATATACGGGTGAAGGGTGAATTTTTTTTAATTAATGAAGTATAGTTGACATACAATGTTAATTTCAGGTGTACAACATTGTAATTCTACAGTTCTATACAATACTCAGTGTTCACCACAATAAGTGGTATACATCTGTCACTGTACAACATTATTAGAGTATTATTGACTATATTTTCTATGCTGTACTTTTTCATGTCCATGATTTATTTTATAATTGGAAGTTTGTACCTCTTAATCTCCTTCACTTATTTCACCCATCCCACACCCGCTGAGCAGGGAGTCTGTCCCAGTACCCTGAGCTCATGACCTGAGCTGAAATCAAGAGTTGGCTGTTCAACCTACCAAGCCACCCAGGTGCTCTGGTGAAGTGTGAATTTTATTTTATCTGTGGAGGAAGGAGTTTTTTTAAGGTCTCAGAAATCATACCTTTTTATTACTGACTTCTAAGTGTGGTTCTACTGATTAAGACCAATCCACAAACATCTGTTGAGTTCATTTACACTTTAAGAATTGTGGTGATTGCTGAATTTACATTTTAAAATGCAGTGAGTGGTGCCTGGGTGGCTCAATCTGTTAAGTGTCTGCCTTCAGCTCAGTTCATGATCCCAGTGTCCTGGGATCCAGCCCCATGGCAGGCTCCCTACTCAGCAGGGAGTCTGCTTCTTCCTTTACCTCTGCCCCTCCCCCATGCTCTCTCACTTGTGCTCTCTCTCTCTCTCTCTGTCAGATAAATGAAATCTTTAAAAAAAAATGCAGTTGAGATTGCTGAAAGCCAGCCTGATAGAGTGAAAAGAGTGAGCATCTTGACGTCTGATAGAACTACATTTGACTCCTGATTCATTCAGTTGATATCTGTATCAATTTGGGTATGTTATCTAACATCTTTGAGTCTTGGTTTTCTCATCTGTACCATGGGATTTTAATACCTCCCCTTCAACCACTAATCTATAGCAATAACAATGAAATACTATTGAGTAATTCTTAGGTTCCAGGCACAGGGCTAAGGACTTTGTGTTATGCTATTTAAATGTCACAACCCTGTGAAGTGAATACTATTATTCTACAGAGGAGGAAATTGAGAATTAAAGAGATAGTTAAGCAACTTGCCCAAGGTCAAACATTTAGTGTGGTATGGAATCTGAAAATGATCCCAGTTACATGATGGCCAAAGCTCAACTCTTTATTACCACATAATACAAATAATGATGAGAACAATAATAATAGTAGCTAGCCACCCTTCCAAGCTCTTTAAAAAAAATTAACTCATTTAATTCTCACAAAAACCCTTCCCGAAGATGAAAATGGCATAGAAGCTCAGATTTAATATTATATACATGTAACTATATATACCTATCTATGTATATCTCTTTAGTAACTAAGAACCTTTCTATTCCTGGTCAGTGATTATAAGTGAGATATATTAGGCTGTTTAATTTCTTAGACCTTAATATATTTTCAGTGGAAAAATTCTAATCTACAAGTTTGAGAAAACCTGAGAAGCTTATTAGCATTGTCCCTAAAATAAGAATAAATAAATGTTGATGAAGGTGTAAGGGTCTCACTTTTACATACAAGGTATAGATGATACCAAGTAGATTTTTATCAGGTATTTTGACTTCTCAGAGGTATCTTTTTAAAATTTCTGGGTTCCTGACTATATTTTGGATATTTAAAATGTTAGGTTAAATGACCTAGGGATAAGGGAATTATTAATATAAGTTATTTTCACATTTTCCTGGCTCTATTTCTATGATTTTCCCCCAGGGTTCAAGTGTAGCATCTTTATTAGATTATCATGCATAGTAGATAGTCATTGGCTTTATTTGTCCTATTCCCAGACTCATCTAACAAACAGAAATGTCCTATATTTTGTCTGACATTATTCAAGATGTTCTATGTATGATTTCTCTTTTATATGTGTCTTTTCCTCCCTGAAATAAAATTAAAAGACATTATAAGTTGAAAACAGTCAGTTGGGATATGCTATTTATCCTTCAGCGTAATATTTGACTGTCATTTTCTAATTAAAACAAGGCTTCCAAAACAGTTCTCTGATGCATTCAGCTCAATGGCTCTTGTGAGCTTCTTTTATAATATCTTAATAAAATGTGAGGTTGAATAACTAATAATTTTAAGATTTAGTTATGAGGCCAAATGAACTATTTATTCTACCCTCAAGCAACCCTGCTTATCTTTAAAAAACAGCACTATATTTTCTAATCCAAAATAGGAAAATGCACATCACTGGCTTCTTTTACCCATGTTAACAAAAGGATTCACAATCACTGAATGGGTATTTACTTAGTATGGACAGAGTTTCAGTTGCAAATCTTAGGACTTTGTAATTTGCACCTTTGATAAATTCCTCAGGAGATTCTCATGCATACTAATATTTGAGACCCACAATTATGGGGATTAGAAAAGATAAAACTTATTTTGTCAACGTAGATTTATCAACTATTATGCTAGTTGGACTGTTTCTCAGGATTTTAGCTTAAAAATATAAACCTTAGGTGCTCATTAAAAATAATTTTACTATTTGTTGTTTGGAGTTCAAAAGGAGTCTGAGATCTGAATATTCAATGTTTAGATTAGGTTAATCTAGAAAATTCAGCCAACCAATGACCTAAAACAAAAGGTGCTGGTCATCTTGTGAAATAGTGAAAAAAGACTACTATGAATTTCCTAACAACTCCAAGTGTAGTCCATGGACCAGTAGCATCAATATCAGCTCCTCCCAGAGCTTGTTAGAAATGTAGAATCTCAGGTCCCACCTTCAATTTACTGAATTAGATCCTGCATTTTAATAAGAAACCCAGGAAATTCACACATACATTAAGTTTCTGAAGCATTGCTCTAAGAACCTTGTAGTTTTTAGAAAGTTAGCTTAAATATAGGCTCAAAACTGTTTGTTTACACAGGAGGATTCCTATTGTAGTTAAAAATATTAAAAAGCACAGTTATCAGAAGTGAATGGTCCTTGCAATAACTAAGGGGCAAACAATGAACCCTTGAATGTTAAGAGGTTCGATGATTGAGGACTGCAGCATTCACTGTTGGCATTAGGTAAAAATGTGAGCAGAGCTGACAGTGGTTCCATAGAATCATAGAGTGTCATTTGAACTATTATTTTTTTTTTAATTTTTAAAAGAGCTTTCTTATCTAGTGTGGACTATACAGAATATGATACATATTAAATATGGAAAAATTACAGATTACAGGTGTGTCTGTGTGGCTAAAAACTTGGTAAAGGGCCGCTTGTGTGGCTCAGTCTGTTAAGTGTCTGCCTTTGGCTCAGGTCATGATCCCACGGTCCTAGGATCGAGTCCCCCATATGGCTGCCTGCTCACTGGGGAGCCTGCTTCTCCCTCTGCCCCTCTTCCCACTCATTCTCTCAATCTCTCTCTCTCTCAAATAAATAAATAAAGTCTTCAAAAAAACTTGGTAAAGAGGATAGAGTACATGCATAATGGAATCACTGTATGGTGGTAAAGGGTAAAGGAGAGTTACATTTTTATAGCTTATTTTTTGTCTGGTGTAATAAAGAGAGGACTTAACAAATCAAGTGCCCAAGTTCCCCAAGGGAAGTAGGAGAACTCCTTGGAATTATTCAAATATGAACTGGAAGATCAGTGATTTTGGATATCTGGGGTGAACTAAATGTGTCCCGATATGGACATTTTATTCCATTTCCAAACCATTCAGGTTGCATAAACTGGGCAATGTTACTGGAGACCATGCAGTCAAATTATCTGGATAAAGCTTCGACTGAAATATGGATTAATCTGCCCTCCCCTGTGCCAGAAATGCCTATGTGAGAAGTGAAATATGGGCTTTATAAATCAGGTTTGTAATCACTGAGCCCAAACAACTTCATGGTCATCTGTCCTTGACCTAATTTTATGACTGAATAAATAGGTGTAGAATATTGGCTACTGTGAACATTTCAGCAATAAGGATGTTTATAATTTGGTTTTGTTTACAGGTAATTTTGCCTTTTAGTGAATGCCTCTTCTTAAGGATAAGCCATTTTAACAGGGGCTATTAAAATGACAAATGTTTTAAAACATTGGAAAGTAAGTCCCTAGATTGGCCATGAATAGGTAAAACAAAACGTAGATTTTACAACAGCAAAAAATATTAGAACCTATTTATTTAGCCATTGTTGCTTTTTCCTGGAAAATATTTACCTTAGAAGAATTAATATAATGACACTACAAAGGATAATATTCCTCAAATAGTAGCAGTCTATAGTCCTATAAGTACCGGTTAATTATCTACTTACTGGTGTAGACACTTAGCACTACAACACACATATTTTCACATTAAAAATGCGTCTTCATCTTTTATGATTTGATCACAGCAGGAGGGGACAATTTTAAATATAGAGTAGAGAATAAAGAGATAATCTCCCCTCTCCCCTGCTCTTTTTACCCCTTCTTTAGTGAACAAAGCCATCTTTTTAGAATGTATATTTAATGGTATGGTAAATAATGTGTTCCCAAAGTGGCAAAATAGATGGATTAGGGAGAGGATCAGTCATCCCGGGAGGTCTGGAGGAAAATAACTTCCTATAACTCCCCCATATGAAGAGACATCAACTTTCCTTATCCCATGCAATGTCCTCTCTCTCTTTCCTCTCTCCTACTTCCTCTTCCATCTCCAATAGGAAGAAGAAAAAAACCCCAGAAGTTCTTCTGAACTGTTTTTAGAAAAATAAATTGTCTTTCCTGGGACATGAGATGAATAAGAGTTGGCATTTTTTGTTGTCACTTTAGGTACAGGGGTTAAAGGTCATTATCTAACAGGCATCCAAATGGAATCAATCTCTCCTTCATAGATCCTGTCAGACGCACCTGAGCCTCCTGGGGGTTGTGCAGAGCAGTTCATGGTCAAAGGCAGGAATGGATATCGGCACTCCAGGAGAGGCTATATTTTTCTGTCAATAGACAGAAGATTGCAGTGTCCTAGACAGGTAATCAGTTATCAAGCACTACAATCAGTTCACGTTTAAACATTAAACAGGTGGGGCAGGAGACAGGGAAAATTTGTCATGTTTACCAGGTTTGCCAAGAACAACCAAAGAACTGCTTTATTCTTTTAAATCAGTTCTAATCTGTGTTTCCTGCTATCAGTTTTTTTTTTTTGAAGAAATTGAATGAGTTTTTTTTTTTTTTCTTTTTCTCCTTGGCAAATGCTTGGTGTGTTCTCAAAAAGCTATGTGTTAAACTATAGGTATATATTTTTGAAAGTTCCCCTGTTTTCCCTTTACCTTTGGTTAACTGAATCCTAATGCATTTAGCAGTGAGCCCTAGTGACACTCAGTTACTCTGGTGATTGATAAAAGAAAGAAAATGGAAGAGCCTTAAAGCAAAGTTTCTCTTCTAAGATTAAACACTATCGTATTTGTTAAGACTTCTTTCCATCCCACCATTAAAAGTAAAGAATACCTTTTCTTTTTTTCTCCCTGATTAGAGGTCTTCACTGATTCGTGGCAAATAAATTGACAAGTGAAGGCACCGATGACAAGAGAGTGATAATTGATGGTGGCAGGTGGGGGCCTGGTGTACTGGTATGTCCTGTGGAGGGTAAGCCAAGGACATCTATCAATCAAATTGGTGACAGCAGCCAGGGAGACTTAATTGGAGATTCATTGAACCTTTAATGATGTGACAGAGAAAAATAAGGATGCTTAAAAGGCTCCTGGGCTATTTCTTTTCCTTCATTCCAATAATTCTCATAGAAAGAGTAGAAGAAAGTGGACATTGCTCCAGGGTTGAACATTCATTGTTTCCATCAAAGTTAATCACATTGTTTTGAGAGGCAGAGTACTGAAAGTATTTACCATCAGTCCAATGCAGAATTAAATCTACACTTGGAGATTTAGATTTAGATTTTAGACTGTCCACGACTTCAGCATAATCAGAAATACTTAGCAAGTGGTGGGATACCATGTGCTAAACACTGAGCTACAACTAGGGTGCAGAGATTGTCTGTCAGGGTATGGGTTTCAAATGTAATGAGGAAAGAAATCCTTTATGTAATTTAATGATTTTTTTTTTACCTCATTCTTCTAAAGAGTTCTCTGTACTATACAAAGGTAAATATTTTCATTTTTTTTTTTTTTGCCAGAGGGTTCACAATAACTTTATTTGGGAAAGGAAAGGCCCTACAAAAGTATTTGTCCTTTAGAAGCAAGGATTTTTCTTAACATTAACAGTGTAGGAAAGAAACCTCCCAGTTTCAAGGCACTGTGCATGAATATAATGTGTGAAAAGATATGTAGCATGGTTTCTACTATCCAAGATCTTGTATTTTCAGACTTATGAGTTTATAAATGTATTTATTTTTTCTAATTTACAATTTTGGACACCTACTATGCATAGTGTGTTTTCCCAGATCAATGAGGCGTGGAAGAATTTATAGTCTAGTGAGGGAAGACAGATGTGTACACTACAATGTTATAATGATATAAGTAAGAATTAAAGAAGGTAGCGTGGTGCTGTCCAGGACAGAGACACTATAGATATAAGGCCATTTGAGTAGCAATTTCTTTTTTCTTGAAAATCAACTGCATTCATTGAAATACTTGCTATAAAAAGTTGGGGAAGGAAGAAAATATCCTGAACTTGCTATAGCAGAGATTTTATACTTAATGGTGTCCAATTAAGCAAAACCTGAATCATACATAGAAAGAGATTTTCCCACCCTTTTCTCACAGTTTTAAATTCAGCATCTTGTCTCATTTTTTTTCCCTCCATAAGTCAATGACTATAAACATGACCCATTAATGACTCAATGGAGAAAAAGGAACTAATTGTTTAAAATTCCCAGAAGGTCAGCATCTTGTTCCACCTAGCAAGAACTCACTTTTCCCTGTGCAGAGTCTCGGTTCAACATTTATTTTCCATATTAAACAGTTTAAGAGTTATGACTCTTTGGAGGTCCTCTTGGTGGCTGAATTGTGAGTGGGTTGCACCCTACTCAATATTCTCTCTTTAGTTAGTCTTTTTAGAAAGAGTTGTGTTGGGGCGCCTGGGTGGCTCAGTCATTGGGCGTCAGCCTTCAGCTGGGGTCATGATCCCGGGGTCCTGGGATCGAGCACCTCATCAGGCTCCCTGCTGGGCAGGAAGCCTGCTTCTCCTTCTCCCACTCCCCCTGCTTGTGTTCCCTCTCTCGCTGTGTCTCTCTCTGTCAAAAAAATGAATGGAATCTGGAAAAAAAAAGAGTTGTGTTTATTTCCCTATATTCATGGATTCCTTTATTTTTATTTTAAGTCAGTTAATTAACACAGAGTATATTATTAGTTTCAGAGGTAGAGTTTAGTGACCCATCAGTTGCATTAACACTCAGTGCTCATTACATCAAGTGCCCTTCTTAATGCCCATCACCCAATTACCCCATCCCCCCCCACCTACCTCCCCTCCAGCAACCCTGTTTGTTTCCTATAGTTAAGAGTCTCTTATGGTTAGTCTCCTTCTCTGATTTTGTCTTATTTTATTTTTCCCTCCCTTCCCCTATGTTCATCTTTTCTCTTTCTTAAATTCTACAAATGAATGAAATCATATGATAATTGTCTTTCTCTGATTAACTTATTTCATCTAGCATAATACCCTCTAGTTCCATCCACATCATTGCAAATGGTAAGATTTCATTCCTTTTGATGGCTGCATAATATTCTGTGTATATATACCACATCTTCTTTATCCATTCATCTGTTGATGGACATCTGGGATCTTTCCATAGTTTGGCTATTGTGGACATTGCTGCTCTAAACATTGGGGTGCAGGTGCCCCTTCCAATCATTATGTTTGTGTCCTTTGGATAAATACCTAGTAGTGCAATTGCTGGGTTGTAGGGTAACTCTATTTTTAACTTTTTGAGGAACCTCCATACTGTTTTCCAGAGTGGCTGTACCAGCTTGCATTCCCACCAACAGCTTGCATTCCCACCAAGAGAGGGTTCCCCTTTCTCTGCATCCTCACCAACATGTCATTTCCTGACTTGTTAATTTTAGTCATTCTGATGGTGTGAGGTGGTATCTCATTGGGGTTTTGATTTATATTTCCCTGAGGCTGAGTGATGTTGAGCATTTTTCATGTGTCTGTTGGCCATTTGGATGTCTTCTTTGGAGAGTGTCTGTTCATGTCTTCTGCCCATTTCTTGACTGGATTATTTGGTTTTTGGGTGTTGAGTTTGATAAATTTTTTTTTATAGATTTTGGATACTAGCCCTTTATCTGATAAGACATTTGCAAATATGTTCTCCCATCCTGTTAGTTGTCTTAAGGTCTTGTCAACTGTTTCCTTTGCTGTGCAGAAGATTTTTATCTTGATGAAGTTCCAATAGTTCATTTTCGCTTTTGTGTCTCTTGCCTTTGGAGATGTGTCTAGCAAGAAGTTGCTGCAGCTGAGGTCAAAAAGGTCACTGCTTGAGTTCTCTAGGATATTGATGGATTCATGTCTCACACTGAGGTCTTTCAACCATTCTGAGTTTATTTCTGTGAATGGTGTAAGAAAGTGGTCCAGTTTCATTCTTCCGCATGTGGTCGTCCCATTTTCCTAACACCATTTATTGAAGAGACTGTCTTTTTTCCATTGGATATCCTTTCCTGTTTTGTCGAAGATTAGTTGACCATAGAGTCGAGGGTCCATTTCTGGATTCTCTGTTCTGTTCCACTGATCTATGTGTCTGTTTTTGTGCCAATACCATACTGTCTCAATGATTACAGCTTTGTAATAGAGCTTGAAGTGGGGAATTGTGATGCCACAGTTTTGGTTTTCTTTTTTAACATTCCTTTGGCTATTGGGGGTCTTTCTGGTTCCGTACAAATTTTAGGATTGTTTGTTCCAGCTCTGTGGAAAATGTTGATGGTATTTTGGTAGGGATTGCATTGAATGTATAGATCACTTTGGGTAGCATAGACATTTAACAATATTTGTTCTTCCGATCCATGAGCATGGAATGTTTTTCCATTTCTTTGTGTCTTCCTCAATTTCCTTCATGAGTGTTTTATAGTTTTCAGAGTACATATCCTTTGCCTCTTTGATTAGCTTTATTCCTAGGTATCTTACGGTTTTGGGTACAGTTGTAAAGGGGATCAATTCCTTGATTTGTCTTTCTTCTGCTTCATTGTTAACGTATAGAAATGCCACTGATTTCTGTGCATTGGTTTTATATTCTGCCACTTTGCTGAATTCTTGTATGAGTTCTAGAAATTTTTGGGTGGTCTTTTGGGTTTTCAACATAGAGTATCATGTCATTTGCAAAGAGTGAAAATTTGACCTCTTCTTTGCTGATTTGGATGCCTTTTATTTCTTTTCACTGTCTGATTGATAAGACTAGGACTTCTAGTACTATGTTGGACACCAGTGGTGAGAGTTGACATCCCTGTTGTGTTCCTGACCTTAGGGGAAAAGCACTTAGTTTTTCCCTATTGAGGATGATATTTGCTGTGGGTTTTTCCTATATGACTTTTATGATATTGAGGTGTGTTTCCTCTATCCCTACACTGCAGAGAGTTTTAATCAAGAAAGGATGCTGTACTTTGTCAAATGTTTTTTCTGCATGTATTGAGAGGATCATATGGTTCTTGTCCTTTCTTTATTAATGTGCTGTATTACACTGATTGATTTGTGATATTGAACCACTCTTGCGGCCCAGGAATAAATCCCACTTGGTCATGGTGAATAATCCTTTTAATGTATTGTTGGATCCTATTGGCTCGTATCTTGGTGACAATTTTGGCATCCATGTTCATCAGGGATATTGGTCTGTAATTTTCCTTTTTGGTGGGGTCTTTCTCTGGTTTTGGGATCAAGGTAATGCTGGCCTCACAGAATGAGTTTGGAAGTTTTCCTCCCATTGCTATTTTTTGAAATAGCCTCAGAAAAATAGGTATTAATTCTTTTTTAAATGTTTGGTAGAATTCTTCTGGGAGGCCATCTGTTCCTGGACTCTTGTTTTTTGGGAGACTTTTGATTACTGCTTCAATTTCTTTGCTGATTATGGGTGCCCTCACCTTCACTATTACAATGAAGAAAAGATAGAAAAGACTATCTTTTCTTCATTGTAATAGTCAGGTTTTCTATTTCTTCCTGTTTCAGTTTTTGTAGTTTATATGTTTCTAGGAATGAATCCATTTCTTCCAGATTGCCTAATTTGTTGCCATATAGTTGCTCATAATATGTTTGTACAATTGTTTGTATTTCTTTGGTGTTGGTTGTGATCTCTCCTCTTTCATTTATGATTTTATTTATTTAGGTCCTTTCTCTTTTCTTTTTGATAAGTCTGGCTAGGGGTTTATCGATTTTATTAATTCTTTCAGAGAACTAGCTCCTAGTTTCTTTGATCTGTTCTATTCTTTTGGTTTCTGTTTCATTGATTTCTGCTCCTGTCTTTACTATTTCTTTTCTCCTGCTGGATTTAGGCTTTGTTTGCTGTTCTTTCCCCAGCTCCTTTAGGTGTAAGGTTAGGTTGTGTATTGAGACTTTTCTTGTTTCTTGAGAAAGTGCTGTATTGGTATATACGTCTCTCCTAGGACTGCCTTTGCTGCATCACTGATGCCTTAAAAGGATAACTCACAGAGGCAAAAAGTAAATTAGGTAGGAAACTATACCAAAGCAAAGAACTTCTCTTATCAATATTGAGAACAGCTGCTACTAGCCAAGTGTATACTATATTTTCCAGAAAAAAAGTGGTTAAAATAATTTTGAACAGGTTCTGTGGTGGAATAAAAACATATTAATTATAACATTTAGAGGATACATTTTGAAAAGGAAGACTGTAGATTAAAATATTAAAATATTTTGTTATGCTAGTTTAGCTGAATTTTTTTTTTGTAGAAGTATAATTAACATACAGTGTTATATTAGTTTTAGGTGTACAATGTAATTATTTTACAATACTCTGTATTACCCAGTGCTCATCATGATAAGTGTACCCTTATTCCCTTTCATCTGTTTCACCCATCTCCCCACCCACTTCCCCTCTGGCAACTACCAGTTTGTTCTTCGTATTTATGGGCCTGTTTTGGGGATTTTTTTTGGGGGGGGTCTCTTTTTGTCTTTGTTCATTTGTTTTGTTTCTGGAAGTTCCACATATGAGTGAAATCATATAGTATTTGTCTTTTTTGTCTGACTTAATTTCGCTTAGCATTATTATTCACTTAGCATTCTCTAGGTCTACCTATGTTGTTGCAAATAGCAAGATCTCATTCATTTTTATAATTGAATAATATTGCTCTGTGTGTGTGTGTGCGCGCGCATGTGTGTGTGTATACATCACATTTTCTTTATCCATTTATCTATTGATGGACGTTGGGTTGCTTCCATATGTTGGCTGTTTTAAATAATGCTGCAATAAACATTGTGTGCATATATCTTTTTGAATTAGTGTTTTCATTTTCTTTGGGTAAATACCCAATAGTGGTATTACTGGATCATATAGTAAATCTATTTTTAATTTTTTGAGGAAACTCCATACTGTTTCCCACAGTAGCTGCACCAATTTGCATCCCACCAACAGTGCGTAAGGGTTCATTTTTCTCCACATCCATGCCAACACTTGTTATTTCTTGTCTTTTTGATTCTAGCCATTATGACAGGTTTAAGGTGATATCTTATTGTTGCTTTGATTTACATTTCTGTGATGATTGGTGATGTTGAGCACCTTATTTCTGTTGTCCATTTGTATGTCTTCTTTGAAAAAATGTCGATTCAGGTCCTTTGTCCATTTTTAATCAGATTGTTTTTTGGTATTGAGTTGTATAAGTTTTCCATATAATTTGGACATTAACCCCTTATCAGATATATCATTTGCAAACATCTCCCATTCATCAGGTTGCTTTTTTGTTTTGTTGACAGTTTCCTTCGCTGTGCAAAATCTTTTTGTTTTGGTGTTCCAATAGTTTATTTTTGCTTTTGTTTCCCTTGCCTGAGGAGACATGTGTAGGAAAATATTTCTGTGGCCAACCTCAAAGAAATTACTACCCGTGTTTTCTTCTAGGAGTTTTATGGTTTCAGGTCTCACATTTAGGTCTTTAATCCATTTTGAGTTTATTTTTCTGCATGGTGTAAGAATGTGGTCCAGTTTCATTCTTTTGCATGCAGCTGTCCAGTTTTCCCAGCACCATTTGTTGAAAAGACTATCTTTTCTTCATTGTATATTCTTGCTTTCTTTTTTAAGATTAATTGACCAGATAAACATGGGTTTATTTCTGAGCTCTCTACTCTGTTTCATTGACCTCTGTGTCTATTTTTGTGCCAGTACCATACTGTTTTGATGTTAGAAGAACTCTCTGATCTATGATCCTTTTTCAGGCTGATCAAATATTATAATTAATTTTCTTAGATCCTAGGAAGATCCTTTTCCTAGGTTAGAAAATTATCTGTGGAATATGTTGTTCACAAACCATCAGCATGGACAATGAACCAACTCAAGGTCTTTTCAGAAATAGAAACATAGACTGCCAAGATTGTAATCGTTCTTTGTCAGTATTTTGATCAAATCATCCCTGGGGTATTTGAATCTCCTTCATAACATTCCCAACAAATGTTCATCCATTCCAAGTTGTACACCTGCAGAAAGGCAGACTCCATCTCCTAAGGCAGCTCATTCTATCTTTCAGTGGTTCTATTAAATATGTTTTCTTATGTTGGCTTCCTTGTAATATCCAATTTTTGGCCTGGACTCATCCTCTCTTTTTGGACATTTAGAGTAAACGGAACAACCGGACGTGGAGTTGTCCTACTTTTTGAAGATGATTATCCTTTTCCATCTGTGTCTCTCATTTAAAAAAATTCTCATTTCCTTTAACATCTTTGCCATGTTATAGTCTTAAGTCCTTTTATCATCAAAACTGCGGGCTTTGTGTTGACCTAATAATGGTTAAGCGTCTCTGGATTCTTCTTAGAGCACCCCACCAAGAATTGAACATAATTCCTGGAAACTTCTGACCAGGTTTGAGCTGAGTAGGGCAACTTTTTCTCACCTGCTGATTGCATCTCTTTTAAATTTCTTCTTGCTATTTTCAGTCCCAAATGACAGCATGTATATTTTGTCATCTTGGTTGTTCCATCTAATATATATCCTCTTTAACCTGCTTTGTGTCATCTACAAATTTGATAGCAACAACAGAGACGTATGTATTCTCACACATGTAAGAACAATGGACTTTTTCATTTTTGTGATAATAAAGTTGATTTGCCGGAAATGGTTCTTTATAGAGAAACTTCTACCATTCACTGCTGATTATGACTATCACGTGAAGTATTGAGAACATTAACACAGCATCTCGGCTCCCTCTGGTGTACACAACCATCTTAGACATCTTTTAATACTCTGAATCATTGAGTACAGTAATATATATTATTGATAAAATATAATGGGATTTGGCTTACTGTAACTCTCCTTTTAGATATGCTACTTGGATAGCCATGGATTTTAATACTTCTTTTGGGATTTTAACTATTTGTGAAACTCTGAGGTTCTCTTTCTCTTCACTGTGACCATTCTTGATGATTTAGGAAAGTTGTACTATGAATATTGAAGAAATTTAGGAAAAATTTTATAGAACTAATATAAAAATGATGTTGCTAGATGTCTAAGCTGGAACTATAAAAAGCCACTTGCTAACATAGTCTTTATTATAGTAAGCAATAATAACACATCTTGGATTTTATTTTTCTAATTCCATTAAAATTATAAATCCTAACCCAGTACTTATTAGCCCTTAAGATTTAAAAACTATTATAAAAGAATATGGATTAAACAGATCTTATTTATAATAAAAATTACTAATGATAACTTTTGAGGGTGTATTACATTATGGCACTATGTAGTTTACATAGGTTAATATTCATACACTTCATAATAACTTTCTAAGCTAGTTCTTTTGATCTCCTTTCTTTATTTAAAGGGTCAGCAAACTATAGCTTGATATGGTCAGATCTCACATATTTGTCTTTAGGGCAAATATAGCCTTTGTATGGACAGGTTTTGTATCCTGTGAGTTCAGAATGTTTTTTACATTCTTAAATGCTTGGGAAAAAAATTCAAAAGAACAATAATATTTCATAACCTGTGAAAATTACATAAGATTAAAATTTCCATAAAGTCTTTTTGGAAATAGCTACACTCATTCATTTATCAGTTGTCTATGAATGCTTTCATGCTGCTGTGGAAGAATTGAATAGTTGCAATAGTGCTCATATGGTATGTAAGGTCTAAATATTTATTGTCCGGCCCTTAACACAAAAATGTTTGCCAATCCCTGCTATAGATAATAAAAGTGAGGCTTTATATTTTTAAGTGATTTCTTTAGGAAACATTAGGTTAATTAAAATAATAATTTCTCTTTTAATTGATTTCTTCTCTATTTCAAGTAATTTTATAACAGAATCCCAACTAAATGTTAATATGTGTGTGTGTGTGTGTGTGTGTGTGTGTGTGTGTGTGTATACACAGAGAGAGAGACAAGTTGGAAATACGAGAACAAAGTGGTTGGTTTTTTTTAAGATTTTATTTATTTATTTGACAGAGAGATACACAGTGAGAGAGGGAACACAAGCAGGGGGAGTGGGAGAGGGGAGTGGGAGAGGGATTGGGAGAGGGAGAAGCTGAGCAGGGAGCCCGATGCAGGGCTTGATCCCAGGATGCTGGGATCATGACCTGAGCTGAAGGTAGACGCTCAATGACTGAGCCACCCAGGTGCCCCAAAGCAGCTTTTTAAAAAAGATTTTATTTGTTTATTTGAGAGAGAGAGTGAGTGAGAGAGAGAGAGAGAGAGAGAGAGAGAGAGCACAAGCTTGGGGAGAGGCAGAGGGGGAGGCAGATTTCTTGTTGAGCAGGGTGCCTGATGTGGGGCTGGATCCCAGGACCCTGGGATCATGACCTGAGCCGAAGGCAGATGCTTAACTGACTGAGCCATCCAGACACCCCTAAGAGAACAAAGTTTACTTCTTAAATAAATTTTAAATCTTAGGATTTACAAGTATTATGTGTATCTTTGTGTATTCAAAAAGAAAGAAGTATATGTTGACAGAAAGAGAAGCAATTAAAGATTGTAGGAAATAAAATGGTGATGGAATGGGTGGATGTGAACTCTTAAGTCTGTAACTACTCACTAAGGTTTTGGTTAGGCACTCAATGCAGTAGGAAGGCTTTTTGTCCCATTCTGGATTAAGTTTTCCCATTTCTGAAACTTCATTGATTAAACCTCCATAATATGGCATTGAAAATGTCATTTGAGAGGGAACATATAGAGATGCTTGGAAGTGAATGGTTCCTGTGTTAATGAGATGGTGATCCAAATTAAATAAAATGATGCACATGAAGTGCCTGCCAGAAACATTAGTAGAAAGTTAATAAACCATAGCCATCACCATAGTTTTAGAAAATCATGACTGGAATATCTGTAATCATCAGAGTAATCCCAGTGTTAAAGTGTCTAGACTAGACCCAAGATGAAATCACTTATGCTAAGCAAGCGGAAACAACTAAATTTCTATTCTTGGCTCTCCCAGGAAAGGAAGGGCTAGGCCACCTAATGAGCACTTGCTTGCTCAGTTCAAATTACTTAACCTAGCTCTAAGATTTCCCTTTGTTTCATACAAGGAAAGTAGCCCTGCTTTAACCAGTCAGCAGATTCCCAGTATAACTTTCTTGTTCCTGCTCAGTTTGATCTATAAAAATCTCTCTGCTTGGGGTGCCTGGGTGGCTCAGTTGGTTAAGTGTCTGATTCTTGATTTCTGCTCAGGTCATGATCTCAGTGTCATGAGATCAAGCCCTGAGTTGGGCTCTATGCTGGCCGTGGAGTCTGCTTAGAATTCTCTCCCTCTCCCTCTGCTCCTCCCCACCCCCTCTAAAAAAAATCTCTCAGCTTAAGCAGCCCTTTGGAGCTCCTTTCTATCTACTAGACTGGATTCATGAATCACTGAACCAAAGCCCATTAGATCAGTAAATTGTCTGTGGAAAATTTTCTTTTAACAGCAGCAACCTAGATACTTTGTGTCAGTCTTTCAGATCTTTAACATGTCTTCTTGCATGCTTCCTTGTGCTACCTGATGAGGATTCAAGATGATTAAAGCAAAGGAGAAATTATTATTTTATTGGAGAATACTGATTAAATATAATTTTCATTTTACAAAGGCTACCAAACAACTAAGGTAGATATGAACATGTTTCCTCCTTCTACCCTTGCCCTCTGGAGCCAGGAAGTCTTAAGATAAGAGTTCTTTCCCCTCTGTTTGGGACTTACATAGAAACCATGAGTTGGAAGGTGCACTCCTTTGTTATCAGTGGTCACAATTCCTTTACCTTAGGGATGAGGAAACTGAGACTCAGATAGGTAAGATCATCTGCCCCAAACAGAGCCAAAGCTAGCACTGGGCTCTAGATTCTTCCATTATACCACCATGCATTCTTTTCCAGATTCAAAGATTGGAAAACTTTCTCCTTATGAAGAGTAAATCCTTTATCCTCTTCTTTGGAGTTTCCTTCTAAAAATATTTCCTAATTTCCGTGGGTAAGTCACGTTGAAAGCTCTAAACCTTAGCTAGTATGCCTTGGAAATTCTTTCACACCATAATGTCTATTTCAAAGCTTTTCCTGGGATGTGAAATTCTTGATGATAAAGCCTAACTCTGGAGCAGTGATAGAGAGGATTTATCTGTACTGGGGAATGCAAACTCAAATGCCAAAGACGTGTCAGACAAGTAATGACTGTTTATAAATTAGTAAAATCTTAGGAGATGAAAGACAATAGGGAGTAGTAGGGTATGTGCTCAACTAGAAAAGAAATGTTAACAAAAGAGGCAGCTGTTATTCAGCTGATCTGATTGTTACCATGCGGGAATGTCATTCCAAATTTGCTAAATCCTTTGATAATTCAAAAAAGCTGGAAATCTAGACTTTGAAACGTGGAAATGTCCTGATTTTCTTATTACTGTGTAGGTCAAGCAAAACAATCTGTGAACTAGTTTGGACCTTTAGGAACGATTTTAGCAATGAAAATCCATAAAATTATCATTGAAAAATGAGAGTTTTACATGCAATTTGGGTTATAGGGTTTACAGTTTAATATTTTATGACTTTTCTTTTTCATTCTGAGAACAAGAGCATGCTATGATTAGCCTGTAGATTCAGTGTGGCTTTGTGCGTGAAACACTAGGTTGCATCAAGTGGCTCTGCTTTTGTTTTCTGCTTGAAAAAACTGACACTTGTTATGGCTATGTTCACTGTGTGAGCCATTCCCTGTTGACTTCTGGACAATCACTATAAATCTCTATTATTCTGCTGTTATTGTCTTGTTATACTGGTGCTGTTAAGGCATCTTCTCAAGGGAAGTGAGCCCAGGTGTGTACATACAGAACAAGAAATGCTCTCCTTTAAACACATAAATAGCTATTTTATTTGGCATGACACACATAAATGTTAGTGTAGCCAGAGGAATCTTGAACAGTTATTTGCATTGCAAATATTTCAAAAAATGGAGCAAGGGTATCAGAGCTCAGTCTGCTAGCCATTTGAGTTTTGTTAGATCAGAGAGTAATCCATCTTTTATTTTTTCCCAGTAATAAGTGTTGAAAGAGTTGAAATGCAGTCCCTTACAACTGGGTTCCAAGGCATAAGAATTTCTCATAAAAAAGAATATATTCTTGTACCCTCATGAAATTCAGTTATATAGACCTCTTTTTATGGATACTCTTTCTTTATGGCTTTGTTCAGAGCAAATGTGCAGAGTTAGGTTCTTCTTGTACTATACATTTCATTGTTGGTATCAAACTGATGGAAGACTGGAACAGTGCTTTCTCAGATTTCTGGGCATGATGGCTTGAAGGTCTTGAAAGTGAAGTTATGCTAACTCCCTCGACTGCATGTGTGAATAAGGGCTAATCTTGATTCTGGTACTTGCCAATTAATGAGGTGGCAAAAGATTATACGAAACACTGAAGTGCTGATAGGAGGTTGTATTTTGGAGAAATGAATGGAATTTTGAAAAAGTTTAATAAATGCTGGGAGCTCAGTGTCTTATTTCTATAAGTAACAGCTAAATATGGAGTTCCAAAAGTAGAGAAAGAAAACAGAGATTTTTAGGTAACTAATTTTCTGTTTGTTTTATTTTTGAGCTAATGTATAAGATTTGGTTAATGGAATCCTTGGGGGAATGTCTGACCTTTTTGCTAACTTGTATTATTTTCTAAATTTACTAAAACAGAAAAGGAAGTTAAAATTACAAATTTGCTTAAAACTTTTGGGGTGAAGTTTTAATAACCTGAAATTCTCCCTCTCTACTCCTATACTACTATCTCTAAACAGTTTTATATAGCTATGAGTAAAAAATATACATCTGAGCATGCAAATATTTTTTATTCTGTGAAAAATAGAGTCATACTATTTAAGTTATTCTGTTGTTATTTAACAATGTAAAATGAACACTGTTCTAAGTCAATATGTATAGATACGCTAAATTAATTATGGTATTTATTTTTAACATAACAGTGGCAAAGTAAGGAACTGTGACCCAGGCAGCTTGGTGACATGTACTGATATGCATACTCTCCACTCCCAGTTAAAAGAAATGATAAAAATAGGTAATCTAATGACCTGAAAGACTTGATTTTCTCTGAGCTGCTAGGATAAAAGAACTTAGGGCTGTCCTGCCCTTTTCATGAGGAACAAAGAGGATTCACTTAGAATTTTCTGCACTCACACAGGTTTAGAAAGGGAGAATGGAGGGGTACAGAAGCGGACACATTAGCAAACATATTGACAAGATACTGTTAATTAAGAGAGTTACAAGGTGATATTACAGAGAGTGAAACAAGGTGATGTTACACAGAGAGAAAGGGGGTTCTTTTTAGATGGCTTGGAAAAGGAAGGTCCAGTGGAGAATATCTGATTGGCAAGATGAAGCCAGATGTGGGGATTGCAGATTATTCTATGCAAAGGGTAAAGCAAATGCAAATCCTAATATGAAGCA
This sequence comes from Eumetopias jubatus, assembly GCF_037043125.1. Taxonomy (NCBI): domain Eukaryota; kingdom Metazoa; phylum Chordata; class Mammalia; order Carnivora; family Otariidae; genus Eumetopias; species Eumetopias jubatus. The sequence continues at coordinate 148,626,489 of NW_028274808.1, forward strand.
AAAATCCTACATACATTATTAACAATAGTATCAAACAATATATTATTAGAATCATGGCCTATAGGGTTATTGCAGAAATGCAGTGATTTCATTAGGAAATTTAAAATGTAATTCATTACAATGATAATTATGTAAAAGCATCCAGAGAAAAGACAACCTGATTATATATGAAAAAATGACAATTTAAGACAGCTGACTTTCAATACAACAATGGAAGTCAAATGATAGAATGATAGAGCCAAAACTATCAAAAATGATAGAGCAATATCTGTTAATCTAGGATTCTATACTGAACAAAATCTTATTTTTCAGAATAAGAGTGAAATATTTTTTCAGGCAAATGAAAACTGAGACTTTACTAACAATAGATTTTAACTAAAAGAATTTCTAAAAGATCTCCTTTAAGAAGAGGGAAAATGATCATTGTGAAAAGATCTTAAATTCATGAAATTTCAGTAGGTAAAACAATGGCATACCTGTGGAAAAATCTGAACAGTGACTGTATAAAACAATAACAATACTGTCTAATTAGTGAGGATAAAAATCTTGACAGAAATTAAATCTTATATAATAATTTCATATAAACAAGGAAAGAGTATAGTTATTGGAATCAAGCGTTCTAAGGTCATTGTACTAGTCAGAAGGGAAATAAAGCTAGAACTGGTGAGGTTAAATAAGCATGCCAAAATTTCTGGGGAAATAACTAAAAGAATAAAATTATTGCAATTTATTTAAGAATAAGTAGAAATACACACCTGGGGGTAAAATCAAATTAATTTAAAAGAAAGAAAAATAAGCAACTACAAAAAGAAAAAAAGGACAAATGAAGAATACAAAATAAGATGGTAACAATAAATCCAAATCCAAATTTATAATCAAGATGAAAGAGATAAATTTTTCACTTAAAGACTGATAAGACTGAATTAAAAACCAAAATGAAATTATATTATGTTTATAATTTATAAATCTAAAGACAGTGCTTTAAAAATGAATCAGAACATGTTATTCCAGTTTTCAAAATACTGAGATGCCTCTCCAATTTACACAGAGTCCACACTTTATAGTGGCTTATGGGTCTTACATGATCTAACCCTTTAACCATGATTTTCTCTTTCCCTTCCTTACTCTGCTCCAACCCCACCGGCCTTTTTGCTGTTTCTGAAACTCACTAGGCACATGCCAGATTTCAAGTTTTTGCTCTAGTTGTTCTTTCTGCTTCTAATGTTCTATCCCCAGATGTCTGCTCATCTAACATTCTTATCTTCTTTGGCCCAGATTTTACATTCTAATGAGGCATACTAAACTAGTTATTTTTGTAACTTACTCCATTCCTTCCACTTCTACCTTCTTACCCTGTTGTAGTAATTATTGACACCTATCAACTTTTAATATGTATATAAAAATAAACTTTTAAAAATGATTGTTTGTTGTCTGTTTTACTCCCATAGACTATAAACGCCAGGAAGAAAGGAATCTTTTTCTGTTTAATCACAGATGCCTAGAATAGTGTTTAACATATATTAGCTGCTTGTTCAATATTTATAGAAAGACCAAATAAATGTTATTTGTACACCTAGTTATTTATAGCATAGCATCTGACACTAGTGAACACTCAATACATTTTTTTGAATAAAATAATAAATGAATAAGTACAAAGCCAATAGGAAAATTTCAATTTCTACAATTTGTTCCATATTCTAGAATATGCTGAGGATTAGGGGTATAGAAGGAAAAAATTGGAAGGAATCAAAGACAAATGAACCTTTCTCCCTTTCTTCCAGAAGAAATGCCTAGATTGTAGATCCCCAGTTTCCTAGCACTGATGAAGAATTCTCTCATTTTTTCTCTCAGAGATGATCCTTAAAGCAGGATCTATACTACACAGTTTCAAAATCAATAGGTATATGATAATTAACAGTTTGGAGAACTATGACCTAACTAATGATGCAAGAACCATCAGTTTTTAAGTCCTAACAGGAAAATTTGACATGAAGAATTAGCTTTGCAGTCTGACTTGTAGAGATAGCAGTTGTCTTCTGCTGTGGACTGAATTATGTCCCTCCTTTACTCTCACACTCATATGTGAAGCCCTAACTCCCAGGGTGACTGTATTTGGTGATAGGGCCTGTGAGGAAGCGCTAAAGATTAAATGAGATCATAATGGTTGTGCCCTGATAATGATATCAGTAGTGTCCTTATGAGAACAGACACCAGAACTCACTCTCTCTCTCTCTCTGCCATGTGAGGACACAAGGAGAAGAATGTTCTCACCATGAACCTTAGAACAGCTGGGTTTAAAATTTTGGACTTGCCAGTCTCCAGAACTATGACATATACATTTCTGTTGTTTAAGCCACACAATGTGTGGTATTTTGTTGTGGCAGCCTGAGCTGACTAATACAGTTCTTCTGTTCTTTTTGCCATTTTGAAGATGACATACTTTTTGTTCTAGGGTCATATCATGTAGAATAAAACTGACAAATAAAAACAAGGTACAATACACAGATATAGGAAGAACTCAGATTCTGAGATAGGTTGGTTCCCTTTGAAAACTGAAAAGTGTAATTAACCCTAGAGTAATATCTTCAAGAAAAACAAAAAAGAAAGGAAGGAAGGAAGGCAGGAAGGAAAGAAGGAAGGAAGGAAGGAAGGCAGGCAGGAAAGAAGGAAGGAAGGAAATGAAAAGTGCTTTCTAAACTGCAGAGATAAAACTAACATTTTTCCATTGGTCAAAAATCTTCCAACAAATGTGATCTATAATATAAGGAGTCTATTTTTTCCAAATGTGCTTTCTTAGCACAATATATAATTAAAAGCTAATCAGACACTCAGTGGGAATACAAAATATAAGGGTATATTAAGAGCTGTTGATATATTTAATTCTGACAATATTTTACATGAAGGAAATTATTATTCTTGAGGAAAATTTACATGATTCTTGAAGACATTTGTGTAAAGAGAGTATGAGGATATGGTAGCTTGTTGCAGAAATGGCCTCAACAATTCACCTCTCTATGTGTGCTCAGAAGTAGTCCTTCATGCTCTTGCCCTTGAATTGACAATGTGACTTACTTTGATCAATAAGATGATATCAGTTGTGACAGAAGCTTACTTAAAAAGTACAACTCACTGGGCTTTTCTTTTCTTGCTATTGTTGGGATCCCTGTGACTATAGCATGTATATTAACTGGGCTAGTCAGCTAGTTGATGAGCCACATGAGGCCAAATCATCTCTGTGGCCTTTCCTGACAAAAACCAACTGCTAGATATGAAAGAGGTCATGCTACACCATCCTGCTCCAGCTAGGATGGCCTAGACCAGAAGTACACCCAGCGGATCCATAGAATGGTGAGAAATAATAAATGTTTATCATTTAAGTCACTAATTTTGGAGATAGTTTGTTATGAAGCAAATGCTAATCAATATAAAGAAATAGAAAATGAAATAAAAATAGAACAAAGATCAAGTGAAAACAAAACACCATAAAACAATTGTAGATATCCACTTAAAACTTCCTGAATTCAATGGTAGTCCTATTAATTCAATATATCATGGATTCCCAAGATGAAGGAAAGAAAAAACAATCTTGAAGTTCAAAACCAGTCTTCACTGAGAGAAAACATATTGCATTTAAAGGTAATAATACCTATCATTTCTGAAATGTCTTCTATGTGTCACTGTTCACTTCTTTACATATTTCACATCATTTAGCCTTTGTGAGTGCTTTGCAAGGGAGGTGTTTTTAAAGTCTTTTGACAGATGTAGGATCTGAGGCTCAGAGAAGTTTAGAAACTTGCCCTAGGTCTCCCAACTGCTGCGTAAAGGAGATAAAAGTTGACTGCAGTCTTTTGTGACAACACACTATCTGAAGACCACCAGATCTGTGAATGACAAGCAAAGGAATTCAGGCATGATTGTATGAACAATATCCAATCTAGGCATGGTTATACTTTAATGCAATGTGTATGACAGCTTTGCCAGAGACTTGAAAAAAAAATCTATTATAAAATGGAAAGTCTCTATTTTGATGCAAAACATTTTTAACTGATTTAAGGGAATTCTACAAAATTATCAGAATTGTTTTTCTTATTGGCAACTATTGATCTCTGTGCCACTGTCTCATTAACACTTTTATTACCTTGTCAATCAAATCCCCACCTGCACCAACCAGGGACTGAAAGGATTTGCCATTATTAAGACTGTCTGGTGCCCAGGAGCAAAGAAATCCTGCTGAAAGTGTAAGGATAAATCAGCAGGGATTTAGATAGCATTCTAGATGCAGAAAGCAATTCAGTTTAAAAAAAAAAATCAGAGTATTCTAACATCATTTGAAGAGAAAGATTTTTTTACTTCTTTAAATGTTTAGGATTTTAGTATTAAAAAAACCCTATTTCAAACATGTTTGGTTAAAAGCTTGTGATATTTGAAACTGTTTTGTGACCAATTTTATTGTACAAGCTTGCTGAATTGCACTGATCTCAGGGCAAAAGTAATATGTAGGCAATAAATGTTTCTTATGTGTGTAGCTAATTTTATCTTTTCCTCTAATAGTGGCCTATTAGAGCAAACAGATTAGCAGTTAATTGGTATCCAACAAAGAACTATTTCAGTTGTTATTTGCTTTTTTCCCTCCTCCATCAGTCATCTTAATCAATACCAATACACAAGTCTAGATTCCAGTGCTTACCATTACCTTATAAAAATCCTGCATTTAGAATGTCATTATTTGCTAGGTATTCAACAAATTACACACAAATTCACTCTTCTGGAGCTTCCCTTACTTGCCTCATTTTCAGCCATCAATAATTTCATGGTGATTACTTTCACAGTACATAGGCATTTTCAAATGTGTGAGCAGCTAATTTTGTTTGGGTCTTACACTAGCTTAATGAGTATTTATTGAGCAGATAACCTGTAAAAAATACCAATCTAGGCCCATTAAAGGATGCACAGATGAAGATAAGATGACCTGTTAAAGTATGTACACAAGCAACCATAATATAAAGCATATATGCTAAATGCCATAAGAATGGTACGCACAAAATGTCACAGGGAATCTAATGGAACATCAGGTCCAAGTGCTTGGAGAATCAGGCAAGGTATCATGGATCTTAATGCATGGGTGGTATTGGTCATGAGGCAATTGTGACCAAACAAAAAATACAAAAGAAGACAGGATGAGTATGTTGTGTCTATATGCATGTATGGGGGAGGTGAAGTTTAGAAAACAAAATGAGTCCTAGTACAATAAAAGGGAACATATATACAGGAATGCCAGATTCATAAATTTGAGCTTAATTTTATGGGTAGTGAAAAACAATGATTTTATATCAGAGAATGACATAATTAGAGCTATACTTTAGGAAAAGTAACTTGGCAATGGTATATTACAGCATATTTCAAGCTGAAATAAAATATGAAATACTTTTAAAGAAACTATTACAATTCTCTTGGATTCCTGGTGTGGATGCAAATTATTTTTAATACCACATAAATATGTGTACCTGTAAATCAAATATAAATCCTAATGATTATAGACCTTATGACAATTATAAAACCTAAATAAACTTAAAATTAAATACCAACTAAATAAGTAAACTAAGATAATCCAAATTAATAACATTAGACTCTGGACCAAGATATGACATAGGAGGTGCTTGAATTTCCCTCTTCCCGTGGACACACTAAGTATACAGCTACACATGGAGTAGTTCTCTCTGAGAGAAATCCAGAAATTAGCTGAGTCCTACACAGTGGGTGAAAGAGAAAGTACCCACACTGAGACAAGTAGGAAAGTGTGGGGACATACTTTTGCCACAAAACCCACCCTGGCACAGTGCCATATAAATGGGAGGGAATCTCCAACTCCCTGCTTCTTTTGAGAAGTAAAGAGTTTGACCTGTTCATTTGGCACCTCAACTTTTAAGGATCCCACCTGAAGTATGGGCCCCCAAAACATCTACCTCCAAAAGCCAATGAAGCCAAAGTCTATAAGACCCATAGGACTATAGAAAACAAGTAGTTCTCAATGGGCATGCTAGCACTCACAATGGCTGTACCCATCAAGGCTCAGCACAGAGGGAGCAGACAAAAACATTCATCTATCAGTTTTTTCTGGAAGAGATTTTACTGTATGCTTTACAAACTGTAGCCTGAGGGTCTGATTTCTGATCAGCCAGCATCTGAGTGCTGACCACAATCCTACAGTTGGGGATACTGAATGGTCTTGGTGCACTCTCAACTACTGGGAACTACTAAGAACAAAGATGGTGACTTGGATGATCACAAAAGTTTGAGGGAGGAAATCAGGAACTTAGGCCAGGCTGATTGACAAAGTTCATATCTTACATGAGACCAGTCTGTTAAGACTGGGAAGGTGGCTATTCTATCTAAAGCACAGAAATCAACATAATTAAAGAAAATGAGGAAATAGGAATATGTTCCAAACAAAAGAATAAATCTCCAGAAACCAATGTTAATGAAATGGAAATAAGTGAGTTACCCAGTAGAGTTCAAAATAATGGCTGTAATGCTTACTGAGATCAGGAAAGCATGCATAGACAAATTGAGAATTTCAACAAAGAGATAGGAAAAAAAATAGCAAACAGAAATCCTAGAGATGAAGAATACAGTAATTGAACAGAAAAATTAATAGAGGGTTAAATAACAGACTGGATGAAGTGGAAAAAAGTTAGTGAACTTGAAGACAGGGTAGTAAAAGTTATTTAATTAGAGGAGCAAAAAGGAAAAAGAGTGAAAAGGAATAAATGTAGCCAACTTCTTGCTTTCCTTCTGCCACAGTCACAGTTGGTTTACTCTGTGCATCACTTTGCATTGTTTGACATTCTTCATGCCCAGCTCCACTTTCCTTCACTCTCACTGCCCTGGGTTGCTCCCACCCCAAATAATTAATCACTCTTACTTAATCCTTGCTTCAGTTTCTATTTTCTAGAGATTTTTTGAACTGAGAAATGTTTAGAACTTTCAGCTCTCAGTCTCTTTTCCTCAGAATTATGCACCATGGGCTACTTTATTGAATGATAAGCAAAAATGATGTCAAGCAAAAATTAGAGTAGATAAGTGTATTTGCTTAGTAATTTACACCTCACCTAACCTACAAATAGATAAAAACTACCCAAATATCTGAAGCTAAATTTTAATAGTTGCATTTCTATTAAATTTAAAATTTTTCATTCTTATTTTCATATTAATATCTAAATAATTTTTAAAAATTTAGGTAAAATGATTTGCAGTACCTCAAGATTCCATCATTTACTAAGAAATGCGGCAAATAGTTCTTCAGTTCTATGGTATGATTAAAAAGAAAAGAATCTTGGGGTCAAAGACATGGATATGAATTCCTGTTCCATAATTCTTATTGTGTGGTATCGATTTTTTTTCCTGTGTATATTCCCTATTTAAATGTGTGGTTGTAAAAATAGAATATTATGAATCCATTGTGTGTAACATTATTATACAAATAGTTTTGTTTATAGAATTTACAGTCCTCTAAGTGTCCCAGGCTTATGGTCTGCTCTCACCCCCCCCCAACTTGTCACATATTCTCTTTTCTTTTAATCAGAAACCCTTTGCTCCTTTTCACCTTCCTAAGGTTCAGAATTAGATTACAATATGAACATTTGGCTATAATATTATGTTGATAACATCTAATGTTATGTTGATTTCTGAGTCATCTGGAGTAAGTCACTGAGCCTCTTTGCATATCTATTTTCTCAAGTATAAAATGCAAATGGAAACATTTGATCTGTCCTTATTCCATAATGATCTTTGAAAGAATGAAACAATCACCAAAAGAGCCATTTTTTCAAACACATAGGAGGGGATATACCATTAATAAAATTACCATTATTTTTTAATTTATTTTGTAATATTAAGAAAACAACAAAAATGGATATAAGAATACAATTACCTGGCAAACAAGATGTCCAAGGAGTGAGATGAAAAAGCTGTAAAAAATTAGGAACATTGTTTATCCTTAATGTAACAAAATTTCATTTGTTTTATCTCTTTTCACTAAATCACGTGACTAATTCTAATTGAAAGATGATCACCCATACAGTATAGGAAAAAAATTTATTTAACATAATTTTGGCCCCCAAAGACAAATTAATATATGGATATAATTTCTATGTTAACTTGAATAGATATATTTTTTAATACAGACATATTTTTATTGACTAAGTGAATATTTCTTACATGAAGATTTTTAAGATTTTTAAAAATAGGGGTGCCTGTGTGGCTCAGTCAGTTAAGCATCTGCTTTCAGCTCAGGTCATGATCCCAGGGTCTTGGGATCGAGCCCTGCATCAGGCTCCCTGCTCAGTGTGGAGTCTGCTTCTCCCTCTCCCTCTGCCCCTCCTTCTGCTTGTGCTCTCTCTCTCTCTTTGTCTCTCTCTCTCTCAGATAAATAAATAAAATCTTTAAAAAAAAATTAAAAAAACAGTGTTGTAAGAATGAAGGAGGTGGAATTTGAAATTTAGCAAATGACTAAAATACTACTAATTTGTTATATTTTAACCCAGTAACCTAAGTAAAAATGTTTTTATTTTTACAAATGTTCTCTCATGCCATTTCTTTTTTCCCCCTTAAGAAGTGTCTTGGGGTCAGGTAATTTATGCCTAAACATGTATTTAAAATAGAAAGTATATAGCAAACTTTTCAATTGTCTACCTCCCAGGAGGTAATTTAGCAGTGATTAAGAGTAGGGACCATGGAGACAGGCTGACTAGAGTGTGGATCTCAGTTCCACTCCTTAGCCATGGCACTGACATAGTTGCTTAGCCTCTTTATGCCCAAGAATGTGTCATTTGTAAAAGAAGGATAATGATGATCTCTTTGTAATAGAACTATTTTGAGGATTAGTTTTAAGTATGTAGAGGGCTTAGCACAATGCTGGGCACTAGTATAGAGCCATATTTTAGACTGAGGCAACAAGAAAAATCAGTAAAACTATCTTTAATTAAGAACACTAAAGAGTTTGTCTTTAATTAAAATGTGAATATAATTATAATTTTTAAAAATATCATATCAAAATATTATGAATCTTATTTATATGATTTTCTTGGCACTCCTCATTTATATAGTTTTTGGCACCCCAAGACAAGTGCCTCACTCACTTCACCCTAGTCCCTGCCTGTGGGCACATAGTAGGCACTCAGTAAGTATTAGAAAACATTAACATTAGGTCAAACAGACATAGGTTACTTATTTCAGATATGGGTTATAAGTTAGATTATAGGGGGCTTTGTGGCATGTAATAGGGGGACTCTTACCTTATGTTTAAGGATTCACAGAGGGTCTCCCAGAGGAAGTAAAATACTAGCCAAGACCTGAAGGATACAGAGACTTAGGTGAAGAAGCAGGAAAGGTGAGGAGAGAGTAGTGCATGGAGGTGACAGGCAAGAGAAAAATCTAGGGCATAAGAAGTTGACATAATCTAGGATGGTTGTGGCACAGAAGGTCAAGGGAACTTAACTATAGGATTAGGAAATTTATACTAATATGTTATACTAATAGGATTAGTATAATTTATAAATAATATGTAGACTCAAGAATTGCTTTATTGATGTGAGACCTGTGCCAGTTACACAGGACTCCTTGTTTGGAAGAATCCCATGCTTCTTTCCATGCTCTGTTATCATCATCTTGAAATTCTTTTTGAACCAGGGCTCCCATATTATCACTTCATTCTGGGACATGCAAGTTGTATAGCTGGTCTTAGGTAGACTTTATCATCAGTGCCTTTCAAGTAAGGTGGCAGGAACAGATGAAAGTTTAGAAAGATCACTATTGCTGCTGTTTGGGCCAACACTGAATGCAACCTTATTACTTGGAAACAGTTGCACTCACCCAGGAGAGAAATATTTTGGCTTAATGTGGGAGAGTGGTCAAAGGGATGAAAAATGTAGAAGGATATCCAAGATATTTAGGGAAAAGATCTCCAGAATAGAGTTGAGGTTAAAAAACTAAGAACCAAAGTGCTACGATTTATGTTAAGGGCATTATATTCTTTTAAAAATATTTGCATAAGGAAATACTAGAAAAATACATAAGAAACTAATAAGTGTTTAATCAGGTGTGGGGTAGTGGTTGAACAGAAGGAATAGGGCATGGGTGGAGGGAAACATCTGGGTGGATGTTTGTAGTTTTCTATTTTGTTTTGTAATATTTTGATTTTTGAAACATGAATGCTTTGAAGAGTCAAAAGGTAAAATATGAGTTGAAAGAAAGACATGCATACAAAAGAGAGTTACAAAGCACAATCTATGGAGCTTGGTAACTGCATGTGAAGGTGGTAAGGAAGAGGGAGAAGTAAAAGGTGATTGACTGTAGTGGTCCTTGTGGTTGAGCCCCCACAGTTCTTTCTACCACAAACGACTAGGTCAAACCAATGGTCCCAATCCATTTTCCTTTCCAGTGATTTGTTTAGGAATGGATCTGTGACCCAATCCTGGAAATGTGATCCACAAGAACATAGGCTTGAACACTGTATTGGTTTCCTAAGGTTGCTGTAACAAATTACCACAATGTGAGTAGCTTAAAACAACAAAAATTGATTCCCTCACAGTTCTGGGGGCTAGAAGTATGAAATCAAGGTATCCATAGAATGAAGGCTCTGAGGGAAGAATCTGTTCCATGCCTCTCTCCTATCATCTGGTGGTTGCTCACAATCCTTGGCATTCCTTGGCTTGCAGCTGGATTTCTCCAATCTCTGTCTCTGTCTTCACATGACCTTTTCTCTTGTGTATCTCCTCTGTTTCTTGGTGTTCACATGATATTCTTATAAAGACAACAGTCATTAGTTTGGGGAACTCAACATAATCAATAATAACCCTAATCATTAATTAAAGGGCTTGTCTTTAAAATATTGGATATTTTGTTCTTCATGGATTGAACATGACATCATCCTAATTATATTTGCAAAGATCTTCCTTTTTTTTTTTAAAGATTTTATTTATTTGAGAATGTGAGAGAGAGAAAGAGAGCACGAGAAGTAGGGAGAGGGAAAGGGAGAGAGAATCTGAAGCAGACTCTGCACTGTGCACAGAGCCCCAGGTAGGGCTTGATCACAAGGCTGCAAAATCATGACCTGAGGTGAAACGAAGAGTGGGACACTTAACCAACTGAGCTACCCAGGTGCCCTGCAAAGACCTTATTTCTAAATAGCATCCCAGTCACAGATATCTTTTTGTGGGACAAAATCCAACCCATTATGGAGGTCTTTTGAAAGTTTTCTCATTTCTAAGTGGGAGATGTGGAAGACATGGTCCCTTTTTCTCTTCAGGATGTTGTCATGTCTGGGAAGTGATGTTTAAGCCTGCTGCCAACACCTTTCTTTTAGTCTGGGGATGAAGCCAACATGTAAAGGAAGATAATTCCAAGAAAACTACAGAGAAGAGGAGCTAGTGCTAATGAGGGGTATTAAATTAGTGTTTAAGCCAATTTTAGTCAGGATTTTTATTATTTTCAGCCAATAGCGTGTTAAGTGACATAATGACACTCAGATTCCTTATTAGCCAATCAGATATGTGGTGATACTCTGTGGGAGTACTGAAGGAAAATAGTTCTGGTGTAAAAGATGTCACAACTATGTATGTATGTATATATGCATATATCTATCAAGAGAAAAGGATACTTTCCTTTTGGAATAATGTTACTTTTTCCCATAGAAAATATCTGATCAAATGGCTTATAAATAATTTTAATTATTCTAAGGGTTTCTCTACAGGACATGCCATCCACAGCCAACTTCAGGTTAATTTGTGATTCTACATGACACTTGTGGAGTTGGATCAACATGGAGCTCTATTGTCATTAAAACTTCCACAGAAGATACCATAACCGTATGAGATCTATAGTGTAATCACTTAGACATATGTATGCAACCACTTGGTCCTAAGAACCAAAAATCTAGGCATTTGATAAGGAGGCTGCTGTAGTGATCCCTGAGAGGGGTGACAAGGGCTTGATACAGTGAAATAGTGAAAGTGCTGTTAGAGAGGGTGGGATTTACTTTCAGAGGAGGAATGTAAAATTCTTGCAAGTATACTCGGAAAATGCAAATAGACAAGGTAGGCGGAAGAGCCATATCTGATGCCAAGTGTTTGAACCCCTCAACAAGTCTCTTTACATGCTGTCAAAACTAATCAGGCCTACTAGGCATGTGAAATTGGTTTGAGGACAGTTTATTTGATGTTATGTTTGAGTTCTTTGATTTTATTTCGCAGGTAGTAAAGAAGGAAATCATTTTTATTTAAGCTTTTTTGTTAATTTGTGAAATGCTGGATCCAGATGGAATAACAATAGGTCTCCTTTAATCTCCCATTAACCTAGCAAATATCTTTAAAAAAGTGTTGATCATTTCTAACAGTTGGACTTGGATTTGGTTTGATGGTGACCTTTGGTAGGTCTCTTAAAAATCATGAATAAAAATGGTATTTTTATAGAAACCATTCTGTACATATTTAAACATGTTACTGTGATACCAACTGATTAGTATAATTCTTAGGGATAGTGCATAATATCTGTTTGTATGACAAAGTTTCTTTTCATGAAAATACAGTGAAAAACATGTTAATTTATTTTTGACATACCACAAGTTGTTTTAATCTCATTTTTGCATTTGAGTTAATTTCTGAGAACAATGAGGAGCAGTGAACACTGAATCCCAGTAAGCATAGATTAGGCACCATTCTATTCACTTTTTTTCTTTCTTTCTTTCTTTCTTTTTTTTTTAATTATTTTTTTTGATGTAGTGTTCCATGACTCCTTGTTTGCGTATAACACCCAGTGCCCCATTCAATACATGCCCTCTTCAATACCCATCACCAGGCTAACCCATCCCCCCACCCCCTCCCCTCTAGAACCCTCAGTTTGTTTCTCAGAGTCCATAGTCTCTTATGATTCATTTCTCCCTCCGATTTCCCCCCCTCTTCATTTTTGCCTTCCTAATTTCTTGCTGCCTTGCTGCTTTGGGTTATTTATTTATTTATTTATTTATTATTTTTATTTATTTATTGAGAGAGAGAGCATGAGTGGGAGGAGGGTCAGAGGGAGAAGCAGACCCCCTGCTGAGCAGGAAGCCCGATGCAGGACTTGATCCTGGGACTCCAGGATCATGACCTGAGCCGAAGGCAATCACCCAACCAACCAAGCCACCCAGGCACCCTGGGTTCTTTGTTTTGTCAGTAATTTTCTAGTTTTCCTGTATCTTCAACATTTTACTTTTGTCTCATTTTCATCAGTATATATACACAATATAGCATTGCCTATGTTTATAAAATCCTTCCATAAACCTTTGCTTCCTCTAGTTAATCTTTTTCTTTCTCCTGACATCCACCCTTTCATTTTTTTAACAGATACTAATTCAGTACCCATGATATGACTGGCATATTCTAGGTGCTGCAGACACAACAGTTAATAAAGCAGATACAAATCCCTGCTTTGATGAAGCTAATGTGTGGAGCTAGTGTGTGGAGGCATATGATAAACTAAGAAGTAAATAAAATAAAATTTTATATAATGATAAGTACTAGGGAAAAAGAGAAGAGCAGGGGAAGGTATGTAGAGAGAGATCAAGGTTGAGGAGTTTGCAGTTTTATACATAGTTGCTCAGGGAAGACCTCACCGAAAGAGTACTATTTGTGCAAAGACCTGAAGGAAAGGGAGGAGCAAATTACAGAAATACCCGAAGGACACAGTATTTCAAGCAGCAGGAACAGCATGCACAAAGGCCCTTGGGCAAGACCACCTTTGACTTATTGGAAGACTATGAAAAGGCCCATATGGCTGGAATTGAGTGAGGGAAGTAGGCAGTTTAGAATTTCAAGTCAACAAGGTGGTGGTAGGGGACAGATCATGTAGGGTATCGTGACCATTGCAGAGACTGTGAGTGAAAGGGAAGCTACTGGTGGGTTTTGATTTGAGAAGTGATAGTTTAACTAGAATATTCTTGCTCCTGTGTGGCTAATAGACTCAAAAAAGGCAAGATTATAAGCAGAATGGCCAATTAGTGTCCAGAAGAGAGAGGGTGGTGGTTTAGATTAGGGATAGCCCTGTAGGGAATGAAGACTGGTAAAATGTGGACACATTTCCAAGAGAATGGAAACGTAATTTCTTGGTGGACTCAGTGTAGAGTAATGCAAATGTCATTTTATCGAAAAAATTAGTTCATATGTATCCAATTCTCTTGAATTCTTACCTCTTCGTTGCTCTTCAACTTGCTGAATATGGGGTTGTTTTGTTTTATATTTTTCTTTGCTCCTTCCCTTCCCTTGAAACTGCTATAAAAAATCATGAACACTAATAGGTGTTCTTTAGTCTTGATCTTATATAATCACTCTGTAGCATTTGAGCTGTTCTTCCTCCTTCCCTCTTCAAACTCTCTTCTCCCTTGACCTTATTTGAGTCTCAGTTTTTCATGGTATGTCAATCTCTACTGGTCTGATTTCTCTTTTTTAGGGTGCTAAGTAGGCTTTCCTTTTTCAGATGTTTGTTCATATGTCACTCTTTCAGTGAGACCTTCCCTGAGCAATTGATACAAAGTTGCATGAGTTTTCCCTGAAAACTCTCTATACCTGAGGGATTAATAAGGTTGCATTTTTTTTACTCATTCATCACTGTTCAAAGTTTTAAACTTCACAAAATTATTCAGTGATATTAGGACTACTGTGTTTATATATAAAGAGATGATATTGACCTGAAATTATAGGAATTTTATACATTACTATTGTCATTAATATTGGAATATTCTAATATATATATCACATATATTGTAATATGAACTCTTCACAGTGATGCCCTCAAATTGAGTTATATTTATCCATAACATTATGTTTAATGTTAATGGCCCATGAGAAGATAGTAAACAGAGGCTAAATCATGTCTCAGAAATTAAAGAGCTATCTATAATATAAATAGTGGCTTTTTACTGCACAGGGGAAGTGAGCTCCTTATTAATTGAAGAATTGTTGCTTGAGCAAGATGCCTTCTCTGAGTCATGATTTCAAATTTAATAACTTTAAAATTGTTTACTGCAAAAGATTATAAAATTAAATGAATTTTCATGTAAAACTAGTTTGACAAAGAATTATTAAGTTTCTTGATGATTCAAGCATTGCTCTGGGTGCTAGAGATATAATGATAAATATGATAGCCCCTGCACTCAATTAGATTGTAATCTGGTTGAAGTGATGAACCTTAAAACCAACTATCACTAAACATTTCTAGTACTCTATTAAAAGTTGATGGAGCCAGCGGGGGATGAGTGAGTAAGTCTTTCTTGAGGAGGTAATGCTTTAGTTGAGTCTTGAAGTTGAGGTATTTTTATCTTGATAAGGCTGGAAAAGGGAACCCAAGTTAGGAAAACATCATGTAGGCATGCAACAATAGGTCTCATTTATGTTGTAAGAAGCTCAGTATTGAAATCAAGGTGTATTTAAAGAGCTTGTAAGACAATAAAGATTTAGGTGTGGCTTCTACAATAAACTAAGAAATCTGAGCCAAAAGTCAGTGTTACTATGAAGGATTCTAAGAAGGGAATTAATGTGATTATATTAATAATATTAAAAGGTGACTTGAGCAGTGAGGAGGATGGATTAGAGGGAGTCTGAGCTAGAGAACAGGGAGAATTCTAATAATGTAAATCAAGAAAAAATGATGAGATCTGAATTAAACAGCAGTGATAGAAATGACATAAATTCAGGGCATGTGTAGGAAGTAGAAGAGACTGACTTTAGTGACGAGCTGAATCTGGAAGCCTCCAAGTTTCTGTTTTAGACTGGTTGGAGGACACCTTTCACTAAAAGATAGGAAATAAAGGGGGAGAAATCAGAGTTCAAGCTGAAGACAGCTTCCCCTTCAACATGCAACATGCTACATTTGAGGTTTCATAGCGTATCCAGTGATTTTTTTTTTTATAAGGACAAAATTCTTTAACATAGCCCTCAAGGCTGCACGCTTTTGTCCCTTCTATTGCAATCTATTCGTATGACTGTGTTCCCTAAAGCTCTCTGTGGAGCAACATAGGCCTTCTTTTTGACCCTTGTATTCACCATCACAGAGCCTTGTATGTGAGATTCTCTCAGCCTGGACGAACCTTCCTTCTCTTCATTGCTCAATTGTTTTCTTCTCATGTCTTGGCTCAGCTTCAGATTAAATTCCTTGGGGAAGCCTTCCCTGACTTCCTTAACAAGATTAAATGCAGTAGACTTTCACTACACTCTGAGGCCCCCAAGACTATATTCACTGTGGAAGGGGTAAATACTAAAAGAAAGACAAAGCAGCCAAAACACAACAGATTACCTTACATTTTTTAATCTTGTCAATGTGTGTCTGGTCTCTGGGTTCTAGGAATTCCTGGATCTAGCCACACCATTGTTGACTACAACAGAAATTCAAAGGAAGAAACTGGATCTGAGAAATATTCCAAGGGAAATAATGGTAAGATTTGATGACTGAACAGATCTGGGTATTATGTCTAGACTTTCCTTTCTGGGTAATTAGCAATGCTGGATGGTAGTAGAATTGACTGAAACAGGGGGAATCAGGAAGATGAATTCATTTTTCAGGAAAGATGATTAAAAATAAATGTGAACATTGAGAAATTATAAAGGACTCCATGCTAGCTGTGAGACTGATAAATCCTAGCAACTGCACCTCTTCATTAAAATTTAATAAAAGCCTTATAGGTTGTTAATGATTCCTTTCTTCAATGAGTTATATGACTGATAGACAAGAAGGGTCTTTTCATGAAATCAGTGGCTGCCTTGTAACTTCCAACCTCTTTTCATCAGACGTATTATAGAAAATATTAGTTGAAAGAAGTCATGTTAGGTAGTGATTTTGTTTTCTTTCTTTATTGGCAACATTAATTAACCTATTAGGTGGGTTATTCTGATGCCTGTTATTAGGACACATTAGGAGTTTTACTGCACTGGGATATGCTTAGCAGACATGACCTCCTGCTCTACTTTTCCAAACATCTGTTCTTCAGAGTTCACCCATAATGTCACTACCTAATTAGACTCTAACAGCACGAAAGTTTTTCTGCTAACTATAAAGTGGTTACGATAGACCATGAAATAGGAAAGCTAGAGACCTGACTTAAAGGAAAGGAAAGGTTATCTTCAAGCTTAAGTCTTTCATTAGTGAGTAGATATTGCTACTTTTGACCAAGCCTCTTTTGTTAAAGGATTACAGGTTACTCATATGATTCATTTTTCAGAGAGAAAAGTGATATAAAAAGGCCATAGGGAGGGCTATAACCTAGATTCTGTTGGACCCAAAAAGAGAAGGGGTCTTCAGGATCCAGTGACCTGCCATAGAGTTGGTTCTGATGCTTCCACATAGTTTGTATAAGACATGTTTTTTTCTTAACAATATCTGCAATTCTGTTTGGGTTCTCTCAGAAACTATCATCATGTTATGTTTAAACACACTAAAAATCATGTGTGATTCCTTTAACTATGGTATAGACTATTGAAGGAGCATAAATATATGCTTATCAGAATATGTATTAAGTAAAGTTTGAATGTATTAAGTAAAGTAAAGATTGCCTTAAAAATAATTTTTTTTATTTTAAGATCTGGGAATTGTTAAAAATTGATCTCAGGAATATTTGTCTAAACTATTTCCAACTTGCATTCATAGTGGATTTAGAAGTGAGGAGGGTAAAAGCATAGCAAGGTTATTCAGGGGTCTCAACGGTTAAATGTCTCATAAAAAGGATCCATTTCTACACATGTTCTTACTCACTGCACATTGCACACAGATGATTCTAATCACTGTTACTCAAATCACCTGATGCCTCAATTACCTTGGCTTCAATGAGCACATTCCGAATGCCAGAGCACCCATACACGTACTCTGATAATAGGCTGCCAATTAAGTTATCTTTCTCTGGAAACTTATTATGGCAGCTCAGTGAATATAATATCATTAGCGCCCTTATATCATCATAGCCTGGGCAGTTGCTGACACTGCATGAATATAACTGCTAAGCTATCAAAGTAGCTGCTCAACCACAATAGCCTTGAAATTATTAAAAAAAAATCTATAACTATGTGTGCTTGTGTACATATATGTGAAGACTGCAAGTGTGTGCATTTATGCATGCATGAGCGAATCAATTTTTTTGTATAAAACATAGGTAGGGAAAATGATCATCATACACAAGGAAAGCACAAATACCTAGATAGAAGATAGATAAATTATTAGTAAAAATTGCCTTAGAAGCTCACGCAACTTTGCCGCCAATAAGAGTGACATCAGTTGTAGCTGTGGTCAGTATTTCTCTATCATGGAATTCTCCCAGACTGAATTATGTCTTGTAAAAATATTTTATAAGGTACACTGTTCCTACCTGGGATCTGGGAGTGAAATTAAGGCTTTAATTAGAAGCTTCAAGGAAATTATGAAAGAATATTTGAGACTGACTAAACTTTCACTCTATAGCTAGAAGTAGAGACATTTTTCTAGTTAAGCATAAGGTTATACAAAAATTACAAATGTTGTTTACTGAGACACCAATGTAAGTTGGAATCATGCTTATTCATTCTTATTAATTCATTTATTTGACTCATTTTTATTAAGGAGCTGGTAAAGGGCATCAGGAGAGTAATCTGCTTTATCTGGACACTATTTCTCCTTAGAGTGGTGATAAAGAGCATGGTAACAGTCCTTTTGACTGGGTCAGAATCTTATTTTTACCACTCATCCTTGGTAAATTCTGTGATCCCTCTAAGCATCAATTCTTCATTTATAAAATGGGCATTAAAATAAGCACTTGCTTCATAGGCTTATTGTGAGGATTAAATAATGCAATACATACAAAGTGTTTAGCATGGTGTCTGGAAAATAGTAAATACTCAACAAATGATAACTTTTATTTCTATGGTTATTTGTATTTTAAATTATTTTTTTTAACACTTCCAAGTTGCATGGACTCTTCTTGGTGGTTCTTATATATAACTGGCCTGTGCTGATTTGTTACAATTTAGATTAGAGCCATTAGTACAATTTGGTTTTTATTTTTACGTTTGTTCAATGTTTTCCTTAAGTAAGATGTTTATCAATTGCGTTAATAAGGAAAATCGCTTCCACAAAATGACTGCTGTTTTAGGATTTTCTTTTGTTGCGGGTTTTTCTATTGTTGTTGTTGTTATTGTTATTATTATTTTGAAGCTTTAGCTCTGCTCTTAAGCTCCCTGGCTGATTGCCTGCATGCTCAGTTCTTTTGTTCTCTGCTGCAGTAAGTGAAACAAAGGTTACTTAAAATACCTCTTGGAGGGAATGAGTAACTTCCTAATTGAGGTTTTTATGTAAAACATTGTCACTCTCATACTTTTCCACTCTCCCCAAAGAAGTATGGACTCTGTAACACTTCCAGGTTAAACCATTAACCCCACTCTCTTGGCTGCATCAGTTCAATGTAGCCTAGTTAACCATTTCATATGCACTATTGTGTAGGCAGTACATCAACTTTCCTCCTACCAACTAAAATCTATGTGATAACAAGATATTTTCAATGTTTCTAACCACAGAAAAGAAACTGTACAATAAAAGAGAGCATTTAAGGTAAAAACAATTTCAAAAAGCAATGCACATTCTTAAAAGCTGAGACTAATTTTATACCATTGTTTCCTT
Source organism: Eumetopias jubatus (assembly GCF_037043125.1). Taxonomy (NCBI): domain Eukaryota; kingdom Metazoa; phylum Chordata; class Mammalia; order Carnivora; family Otariidae; genus Eumetopias; species Eumetopias jubatus. Next base: position 148,646,154 of record NW_028274808.1, read on the forward strand.
GGACTACCAAACTATACTCAAAGTATTTAAGTGTTACATTTTGGAAAACTGCTGGCTGTAATTAGATAAAGAGGCTTTTGAAAACAGTAGGGTGAATGGATTTACACATAATCTAATAATGTAGGAGTCCAGTATTGCCACATCATTCATCAAGTAAATATCTTTACAATATGCCTTAAAACATGACACAACACTGCCAAAATAGAAATTCCTTTCATTATGGACCACAAAGGAGATATTGCAGTGCTAGATTGTGAAATGCCCTTATTGGTAGGAGGGCATTCTCTCTGCTCTAATTAAAGACACTACCGAGTAAAGGATCCTAATACCAGTCATCATGGTTGAAACTGGAATATGGTTAGGAAAAGAATGACTCGCATATTGGTTTCTGCAAAACTATCATACTGAAAGCATGGTGTCTGATTCATTATTCTGTAAAAAGAGCATCTTGAGGAAGTTCTATGTGAATATCAACAGCCTCCCGGAGAAGGCAGGGAAGATGATGTGGGGGAATCAGGAGAAGCTGTTTCATCATCAGATTTGGCTTTTCTGTCTTGCATTTGACTCATAATGCAAGTCGTGCAGAAGATGGAGAGACAGAAACAAAAATATAGATCCCACTAGGCAGTTCCTTTTGATAGCCATCTCATTAGTAATAATTTAAGACTATTCCTTTCTGCATTCAGCTATCTGAATGTTATAGGGCATGGCAGTACCATTCATGGGACTAGTGGAAACATGCTTTACCTAATCTTGATTTATGCCCCTAAATTTGTAAAGGACTGGCCTTCACTCTGCTGAATTCCCTCATGCGGCCTTTGGTGCTAATGCATGAAAGTCTGAAATCTGCTTAAATTCCCCCTGTGGTCTTCCAGTATATGGAACATCTAACTATTTTCAAAAAATAGTGGAATACCAAAATAATAGAGGAGCAAGCGGCCTTCCTTTCTGAAAGCAATATTAAATGTTGATAGTAAAGAGAAAAATAATTATTTTTTGAGGTCAATTTAATTTCAGAGGACTTTTCTTTCTATTTGACCTATATTTGCAGATGATACAGATCAATGATGTAATTCATTCTAACTTCATAAACATGAAGGTGAGGTATTGAAAGTCACTAAAACATAGGAGGCAAGCATGGGAGAAAAGCCAAATCAGAGCTTTGTAACTGGGTCATTAAAAAGTACCAAAGTGAACCTTAGCATAGAAGGCTTTCTGAGGGTGACAACTCCGTGAGGAGGCCCAAGTTTCTGGTAGGAACTTGGTGTGCAAACATGAGGAAGAAAGGTAGACACACAATATATTGGATGAATCCTTGGATAGCGACCTTGATATTGGGCACTGAAGAGATTCCAAAAGGTAAAAAATTCTTACTATGGACATTTAAAAAAAACTAATTGAAATAAGAGGGAATTAGAAATTAGAAATATGGCATGAGGAATGATTGTGTCCATATGTACTCACACCATCTAAGTTCTGTATACCTGTGCCAGAAACCTTGGAATCACATCTAATCAGTCCTGAAGTTTTGTTGATTCTGTTCCTTCAGTAGTTCTTAAGTTCGTTTCTATTTATCTCAGATTTTACCAGATTGGGGTCCCAACATCTGTCACCTGGATTACTGTAATAATCTCCAAATTCCTGTGCAGCTAAGCAACCTTCCCTCCAATGTCTTCTGCACACTGCAGCTGGAGGGGCTTTTCTAAAGCACACATCTGACCATACTGTTTTTTCATTAGAACCTTTCACTTTCCATTATTCTCAGAATAAAATCTAACTTTGTAGCATAGCAGGCCATTCCCTCCATTGTTTGTCCCTTGCTTCCCTCTAAGATTCATCTCTCCCTCTCTGTGGTTCACCATTCCGAGGTCCACGAATCCCCATACTACATTTTTTCACAAGAGTACCTTTTCCCGCCTTTGCTTCAAGTACGCTTTTAGTTATCAAACTGAGTGTCTTTCCCTCTGGGCAAATCCCTTGAGACTGTAGTTCTTTCTCCAATGTGTTCTCATTCCATGCTTGTACCTGTAGCCACATAAACCTACTGAAATGTCCTGTGAACTTGTCTGTTTTCCTTAGACTATAAAATTCCTGACAAGCTCTGTGTCTTGTCAATTTTTTATATCCTCCTATATATTAGAGAATATTTGTTGAATGAATACATTGAAATAATAAATAATTATTGAATCAACCTACTCATAGTATAGCCGGTCAACAAATTTTCTGGACCAGTTCCCAATGGGTGAACTAGATTGAAATGATCCCTGCTTTCCTGGGCTAGTGAGGAAGAGAGTAAAAAAAAGACAAAAGTGCAGAATACTGAAGAAAAAGGAGTGAGGGCCAAATGAGAGACTGGGGGGGAGGGCCCTTAGGAAGTATAGGGGACTGTGGTGTATTCCTAGGAAAATTCCCTAAATGGGTCTGAAGTTGACAAGCACAACTGTGGAAATATGTTCCTTTTTAGCAAACTAAATGAGACTAAAATATAATTACTGTGGTTTTAAAATAAGACATGGGAACATTGTTGCAACCTATGGGCATTCACGGGGAAAGAGAAAAGAGAAAGAGAAAAAGTAGTATCTGTACTATTTTCTACTCTGCCTAAAGTCAGTTTGTATAACATTTGTATAAGATCTTTCTGTCTTTTTTTTCCTTTCTTTCTCGCTCTCCCTTTCCTTCTTTCTTTCTCTCTCTTCTTTCTTTTTCTTTTTCTTTTTCTTTTCTTTCTTTCTTTCTTTCTTTCTTTCTTTCTTTCTTTCTTTCTTTCTTTTTTTCTTTCTTTTTCTTTTTCTTTCTTTCTCTCTTTCTTTCTTCTTTTTTTTCTTCTTTCTTCTTTTTGATATGTATAATTGGAAAGAAACTTCTTCCTCTGTATCTCAAATAGGGCCAAAACCCTTTTAAAATGAGATTTCAACTTTGGCCCACAATTTCTGCTTCCAGGAAAGTAATAATGTGGTCCTTACTCTTTGCTGGAAATGTTGCCTGTCCTTCCTAGGACCTTAAGAACTACTGAATCACACCAACTTCGGGAACATATAAAACTGGGTAATTGAAAATTCCCACTTTCAGATAGAAGGCTGTAAGCAGTGCAAATAGTATTTGGATTTGATATTGCTTAACAGTGGTAAGGGCCTGTGGAATCTGATAAATCTTTATCTCTTGGTGTCCTGAAATTTCCGTTTCATTGAAATAAAAAGAATTGCTATATTTTCTGCCTCAGGGAGATGAAGCATCGTGGTGTGCACTGGTTAAGAGCAGGGAACCTGGAGTCAGATTGCCTGCGGTTGAAGCTTAGCTCCTCGATTCCTAGCAGTGAGACCTGGGCTGAGTGTTTCACTGGCTCTAGTTTCTTTGTCTGTAAAACAGGACAATAATGGTGTTGATTTTTTTAGGGTTATTTTATTTTTTAATTTTTTTTAAAGATTTTATTTATTTATTTGAGAGAGAGAACATGAGAGGGGAGAGGGTCAGAGGGAGAAGCAGACTCCCCACTGAGTGGGGATCCTGATGCGGGACTCGATCCCGGGACTCCAGGATCATGACCTGAGCTGAAGGCAGTCGCTTAACCAACTGAGCCACCCAGGAGCCCTAGGGTTATTTTAAAGATAAGTTGATAAATATGTGCAAAACATTTGGGACCGATCCTGGTACAAAAGGAATGTGAAGTAAATGTTAAGTATTATTGTGGTTGTTATTACTATTATTATTTGTATTTCCCAACTTGGCAGACCTACCATAAAAGAATGGGGAAAGGTTTTTCTGTGGAAATGATGTTTAAATAACAAGAGGAGGGAAAAAGTTTTCAGACAGAATGAAGAGGGAAAATCTGGAGGCAATGCGCTAAAGAAACAGAAAAAAAAAAAAAAACCAACACACAAAAAAACAAACCAACCCTGTCTAGCTGGCATGTCTGGAGCAAGGAAGAAATCAGTAGGCAGTTGAAACCAGAGAGGGGAGTGAAAGCCAGAAACTTTATGGTCTTGGAGAACCATGTTCAAGGATTTTGTCTCTTATTCCGAGATTAGTGGGCAACTCTGAAAGGTTTTAAGTGACAGTGCTGGTAACCAAATGGCTAGAGATTGCATACAACCTGGAGTGGATAGGTGAATTTTATCCCAAAGGTTGGAAGAAGAGGGATGTGGTTTGAGAGAATGGAATAGGGATCTGTATCTAAATGAGAAGTGGCAGTGTCAGTTGTGATAAGTCTTAAAACTTGAGGCTAGAAGTATTGTTTGAATTTTAGAGCCAGTGTAGAGCCACTTGAGCTGTCTGAGAAGCGAAGACTATAAAAGGGGAGTAAAGAATCTATCAGTGAACATACTTAGAGAAGATTGCACCCATGGAAACCTCTTATGCTGCTAAAGCCAGTCAGTTGTGCTCAACAGAGCATACCCTCCTGAAAAAGCAGAGAAAGCTAAACTGAAATGTTTTCAATTACTTAAAATCTAGGGACACATACTTTTTTTTCAATGTATGAATAATTTTAGTGTATGAATTTTAATAGAAAATAAAATCACCATTCAAGTAACTAACCTCATCCAACACCCAAAATATGCTCATACATGTACATGTAAGCCCCAAAGCAAGTGTGCTTTTCCTACATTTTCTCCTACCCTATCTGAGGCTGCACATGGCTGAGGGCCCTGCAGTTTGTGGAGACATACAAGTCTCCACTTTGGCTTGGCTCTTTCTCTCCCAGTGGCTGTGGCCCTAAGCAAATCTTTCTCAGTCTTAGTTTCTTCTTCTTCAAAGTGGGAGTCAGAAATGACAATATTCGAGAAATATTTTATAAATTTTGGGAAATAAGGCTTTTGAGTGAGACAAGAATGGCTATTGAGGCTCCATAGGATAGATAGAACATCTAGCAATCAACCTTCTTCCTTAGGCTGGCGCCTGCCTTCTCCACCCCATCTGTTGCCCCCAAGTCAGTCTTCAGCGTGCCCTGGAGGGCCTCTCTTTTTTCCACCCTCCAGCTGCTGATCCTGCTCATCAATCCCTTCCTTCTCCTCTTGTTCTTGTCCCCCTCCCCCCTTCCCACTCCTCACCCCTCCTCTTCTTCTTCTTCTTCTTGTTCTTCTTGTTCTTCTTCTATCTCTGTATCTATCCCTTCACCAGTGGTATCCAGTTTCGATTACTATGGATGTAGAATAAGTCTCAAAACGGGGTAAATTGATTCCTCCCACTTTATTCTTCTTTTTCAGAATTATTTTAATTTCTTTCCTTTTCCATATAATTTTTTGAAAAATCTATCATACCTACAGAAAAATCGTGTTGGGATTTTAATAACAATTACTTTAAATCTATACATCAATAATCAACTGACACATAACTATCTTCCAATTACAGAAATCCTTATGAAGACAGAGCTGCTATTTAGACATGACAAAAATCTGTATAGAATATGAATAATTTCCTTCTTAGCCATTTTATAAGAATTGGTGTTCTAGAATAGCCTCCAGAATTAAATGGAAAGAAATAGGTAAGAAGAAAATGGAATTTTCTCTTTTGTTTGCCAGGGTCTCAGAGCTGATCTCATTCTTGAAGTATCTAACTTAATGCCAATTTGTTAGATTCTGCCAGCTCCCAATCCAGAGTTAGTTAGGGCAACACATTTGAATAAAGCATTAACATTTGTGAAGGGAGGCATTGGAAAGACAGTGCTTCTTGAATTTTCCCACAGGAACAACCTAATTATATCTCTTATTTAATTTTCTGTAATTCTAAATGTAAATTGGAGGGAGCTAGTAGATTTTACAAGTCAGTGTCCTTGTTTCAGTGATATAATGATAAACCATGCTGAAGTAATGGGAGGTTCCACTTCATTACACCACTGTTTGTCATTTTTAATGTTCTGCAAAAAATGTATGGGACATATGGCATTTGAAAGAAGAATTCACTGCATTCTTATCTGACTTCCAAAGATCCTTTGAAGCATCTGTGTAGTGGCATTAAGTGTGAGCCCATTGACTGAATTTTAATTTTAATGGGAATCAATGAAATTTTGATATTTTATTAACTATTTGACATTGTCAAGAAAAAATATTTTTATTCATCACTAATTATTTATATTTAGTATATGAGTGCTGTTCATTTATAATCATTAAAGTGTAATAAACAGTAGTCAATTATGCACAACAAATACCTTTTCAGATATAGTGCTAATAAAAGCTAGGTATGCATACTTACTGGCAGTTTATAATCCATAATGGACCATGCACAATAAAGTTATGAAATTATATCACTTAATGGTTTTATTAACCAGCTGTTTTTAATTGAAAAAGTAATTTATATTCATGGTAAAAAATTTAAGCACTGCAAAGATGATACAATGAAAGTAATTCTTCTTTCTCTAGACCCCCTCCAGCACTCAATTCTCTAGTGTGGAGGGATAGCTGTAGGCCCAACTGCTATTTACAGTATTTATGTGATAAAAAATAGTTTAAAACCTCACTAACTCACACTAACTGAAAGGAAGGTCACTACAACTTGATGTGAAATCTGAATTATAGTATATTTCAAAAGAAATATAGCTTTACTACTTTGGGCTATAATGAGTAACTGCTGACTGAGAAGAGGGAGGATGGAGCAGAGCATTTATTTTTAAGTATCCATTTGTGCTTTTCAAACAGATTTTACCCATATTAAGTCTTTTAATGAAAAGGTACTGATACTGTGGTGCTTGAAAATTGTTTGCTGTCCTTCACAGTTAGGTATGCTAAGTATTTGCCATGTTGACAATATTCTTTGCTTATCAAATTTCATTTTACAGAAAGCACACAAGTAAATTCTAGCTCAGAACCTGAATTGCATTTGTGTCTTTTCATATGCCACATATTTCAAAGTTCTGAACTTAAATAGATGCTTTGCTATATTTCTATGAGGGCTGCATATGTTACTTGGGAAAATACTCGTGGAAACATGAAGATGTCATATATAATTCTTTTAAACATTATAAGGTGTTTTTGAGTACATTATCTTATTTTATCCCTACAGTTCCCTCTGAGTGCCAATGACAAGCATTAGAATGCTAATCTCTAAAGTGAGGCAATTGTCTTTTGGGATGTTATTGGACAATTATAATTTGGAAAAGACATTGATAAGGAGTAATGAATCTTGATGGAGAATGTATAAGTAGAGAAGGAGGAAGATATAGGGACAGTTATAGAAGTAAAATTTAATGACCCAATGGGTGTGTGGGACTGGAGGAGAGGACAACATAAGTATATTGTTACAGAGTTTTATATTATTCAAAATAGTATCCTATTATTTGAAAGTAGACTGTGGTAAGTTAAGATTCAAATATAAACCCTGGATTAACCACTAAAAATATAAAACAGTATAAATAATAACAACAGTGGAGATAAAATGAAATATTAAAAAAAAAATCTCAATTAATACAATGAAGGCAGGAAAAAGACAAGGGAATAAAGGACAGGTGGCCCAAGGAGGAAACAAGGAAGATGGTGGACTTAAAAACTCAACTTATTGATAATTACATTAAATATGAATAGTCTAAACACTCCAATTAAAAGCCAGAGGTGATCAGACTGCATTAAAAAAAAAAGCAAGCACTAACTATGATTTTTGTAACAAAAAACAAAAAACAACACTTTATATGTAAAGACAAAGATAAGTTAAAAAAAAAAAAGATAAAAGTAAATAATGGTTGGGGCACCTGAGTGGCTCAGTGGCTTAGTCGATTAAGCATCTGCTTTTGGCTCAGGTCGTGATCCCAGGGTCCTGGGATTAAGCCCCCCATTGGGCTCTCTGCTCAGCGGGGAGTCTGCTTCTCTCTTTCCCTCTGCCTGCCACATCCCCTGCTTGTGCTCTCTCTCGCTATCTCTTTCTCTCTGTCAAATAAAATAAATGAAACAAATAAAAATAAATAAAATATTTTTTAAAAAAAGTAAATAATGGAAAAGTTATATTGTGCAAATCCTAATCATAAGAAAATAGAATGTTTATATTAATAATAAATAAAACAGACTTTAGCACAAACATATTTCTAATGATTATTTTTAACAATGAAAGCATCAATTTATCAAGACCTAAAAATCTTAAAACTGTATGCAGCTTATAACAAAATTTTGAAATACATGAAGCAAAAACTAAAGATATGAAACAAGAAATAGATAAACCCTGCTATTTTTGATGACATGGATGGATCTAGAGGTAATTATGCTAGGTGGGAAAAGTCAGAGAAAGACAAATGTAGTATGATTTCACTTATATATAGAATCTAAAAAACACAACAAATGAACAATAACAACAGAAAAACCAGGAACAGACTCAGAGATACAGGAAACAAACTATTGCTTACCATAGTCGGGGGGGGCGGTGCTGAGGGGTGGGCAAAATATGTGAAAGGGATGAATAAGTAAGTTGTAGGTGTAACGTATGGCATAGAGAATATAGTCAATAATATTGTAATAACTTGTAATGTGACAGATGGTAACTAGGCTTATCATGGGGGATCATTTCATAATGTATAAAAATATCAAATCACTATGGTGCACACCTGATCGAATATTGTATGTCAGTTATACTTCAATAAAAAAAGAAATCCATGATTATTGTTGAAGGTTTCAACACTGTTTTTGGACAATCAATAGACTAGGAAGACAGAAAATCACTAAAGAGAATATTTGAGTAATACTATCAGGAAAATAGACCTAGCAATTGCCAGGTAGACCTTGACAAATATGGAATACTGTACACAATAACAGGAGAATGCACATTCTTTTAAAATGCACATGGGACATTCACTAAAATATGTCATATACTAAGCATAATATACCTAAAATATTTGAAGTCGTATGTAGTATATTCTTTGAGCACAAAGGATGTAAATTAAAATTCTTTAATAATGAAAAGAAAATTTCTTCACAAATTTATAAAAATTCCCAAATAGAAAAAAACAGTCATAAAGAAAATTAGGAAATATTTTGAACTGAATTACAATGAAAACACAGTTATATATTTTTTCATGGAGTGAAAGGAGTGCTTAGTGAAAATTTAAGTTCTAAATGTTTATATTAAAAAAAGGAAAAAAATGTCTGAAATTAATGCACTAAGGGCAGAAATAATAGAGGAAATCAACGAAATAAAAGAATGTAACCCTGAAATCTTGTTCTTTGAAATCATTAATGAATTTGATAATCTAGCCAGACTTAGAAGGGAAAAAAAATAGAGAACACACAAAGGGTCAATATCAGAAATGAAAAAGGAGATGTCAATCCAAATCTTACAGAAATTAAGATAATTATTAGGGAATATTATGAACAACTTCATGCCACTAAATTTGACAGATTCGATGTAATGAACAAATTCCAAAACTTGCACAATAAGTAATAGGAAATCTGAGTAGCTCTATATTAAAGAAATTGAACTGATAATAACTTTGTGACAGTCTTCTCTGGTGACTTCTATACTAAGCATACATGGAAAAAGAAATACCATCTCTACACAAATATTTCAGAAAAAAAGAGAAGGGACACTTTCTAAACTCATTTTATGAACTCCAAATTTTCCTGATACTAAAACCAGATTGATTACATTACAAAAACAAACTAATAACTAAAGGAGACTATCTCTCGTGAACATAATGGAAAAAAATTCTTAACAAAATCAAATCAAAGAATACAGGAAAAGGAAATACATCATGACAAGGTGGGATTTTCCCAGGCACGCCAAGTTGTTTAAACATTTGAAAATCAATAAATGTAATTCATTATGTTACTAAAAAAGGGGGAAATTAACAATATAATCATCTCAAGAAATATAATCATCTCAAGAGATGCAGAAAAAACATTCAACAAAATAAATAACCATTCATTAATAAAACTCTCAACAAACTAGGAATAAAGGAAATCTTGCTCAATCTGATAAGGGACATCTATAAAAAATCTAAAGTGAAGGTTATTACTAATGTTGAAAGACTGATGACTTCCTCCCTAAATTTGGGAACAAGACAAGGATGTCTTCTTTTTCACTACTTTTATTCAGCATTTCAGTAGATGACCTAGTCAGTATAATAATGAAAGTAAAAAAAGATAATAGGAAGAAGTAAAACTGTTTTTATTCACAGAGAGCGTGTTTGTATATGTAGAAAATCCTAAGGGATCTATAAAAAGGCTACCAGAGCTAACAAATGAATTTAGATAGGTTGCAGGATACAAGGTCAGCATACAAAAATCAATTTTATTACCATGCATATGCAACAAAAAATTGAAAATAATTAAAAATACCATATATGAGTATCAAAACATAAAATATCAAAACACAAAAATAAATGTAATTCCTATATACTGAAAACTGCAATGTATTACTGAGAAAAATTAAAGATCTAAGTAATGGAAAGATGTAGTATGTCCATGAATTAGAAGACAACATTTTAAGATGTAAATTGTTCTCACATTGAGATATATATATGAACAATCCTATTCAAAGTATCAGTAGATTTTTGTGGGTGTGTGGTAGAAATTATCAAGCAGTTTTTGTGTTTTGAAAGAATATAAAAAGCTACAACAATTTTTAAAAAGAAGAAATTTGAAAAATGTACACTACCTGATTTCAAGAATTAATACAAACCACAGAAACCAAGACAGTGTGGTATTGATAGAAGAAAAAAGTGAACCATTCCTCTTATGTCACACCTTACACACTTAGGTAAAAGCAAAACTTACAATTCTAGAAGAAAACATAGAATAAAATCTTGATCTTTTCTTAGGTCACAAAAAGCATAAACAATGACAAAAATTAATATATTGGATTTCATCAAAATTAAGAAGTCTATTCTTCAAAAGACTTACACAAATGAAAAGGCAAGCCACAGATTATGAGAAAATATTTGCTTTATATGCATATGAAAAATGGATTTGTATGTAGACTATAAAACTATTCGTTAATTCAAATAGCTCAATATAAAATGTGCACAAAATTTGAATAGTCACAAAAAGAGGTATATAAATGGTTGATAAGCGCATACAAAGATGCTCAACATCATTGATCATTAGGGAAATATGAGTTAAAACCACAATGAGATCCTATCACATACCCACTAGAATAGCTATAATTAAAAAGACTAAAAAAGACAAAATGTTGGTGAAGATGTGTAGCAACTGGAACTCTCATACATTGCTAAGAGGACTCTAAAATATTAAAACCACTTTGAGAAACTATTTGACAATTTCTTATAAACATATAAGTTTTATATGATCCAGCAATTCTACTCAAAGGTTTTTACTCAAGAACAAATAAAAAAAAAAAAAAATCCATACACACACAAAAAGTTGCATGAGAATGTTCATAAGAAGCTTTATTTTTAAGAGCTAAAAAACTAGAAACAACCTCAATGTCCATCAACAAGTGAATGGATAAACACATTGTAGTATATGTATGCAATGAAAACTGATAAGCAATGAAAAGGAATAAGCTATTGATACAATATAATACAATGATGAATCCCTAAAATGTTATGCTGTGTAAATGAAAGCAAAATATTTTTTTTGCATATGCATAAAGCATGCATACTTTATGATTCCATTCTCGTGAAGTTCTAGAACAGGCAAAGTTCATTTGCAGTGCCTGTAGCTGGGGTGGGTGTAGGCCTAGGGAGGGGACTTAACTGCAAAGCAGTACAGAGAAATATTTTGGAGTGATGGCAATATTATATACCTTTTAAAAAAGTTTTTATTTAAATTCCAGTTAGTTAACATACAGTGTAATATCAGTTTCAGTTGAACAACACAGTGATTCAGCACTTCCATACAACACCCAGTGCTCATCACAACGAGTGCACTCCTTAATCACCATCCTCCCACCCACCTCCCCTTTGGTAGTTTTTGGCATGTCTTTTAGCTTGTGATATCTAAAATATCTTAATTGTGGTAGTGTTTGTTTGTATTTGCCACAACTTCTTGAAATATAAATAATAAAATGGATGCATTTTATTGTTTGTATTTATACCTCAATAAAATTAAAACAAAAAGAATTATGGAAGTCCTCTAGTCTAAGATAAACCTACTTTCAATAAAAAATGATATATTGATATGATCCTATCTCTTCAAAATGCCCCTGAATTTTTTTCTAAACTATCCAGATATTCTGAGGTTCATTCAACAAATGTTTATCAACCATATGTAATGTACCACAAAATATAAAATGTGCCTTATATATGAAACAAGAATAATAAATGTATACATACTTGTACTGAATTGAATAATGTCCCTCCAAAATTCATGTCCCCCCAGAACCTATGAATATGATCTTATGAGGAAATAAATTCTTTGTAGATGTAATCAAGTTAGGATGAGGTCATACCAGATTATGGCGGGCCCTAATCTAGTGACTAGTATTTTTGTAAGAAGAGGGAAATTTGAACATAGAGACAAGCACAGAAGGAAGTTTATGTGAGACACAACAAAGACAGCCATGTGAAGACAGGCAGAGATTGAAGTGACTTATCTACAAGCTAAGGAATGCCAAAGATTACCACCAACCACCAAAAGCAAAGAAGCAGCAAGAGTCTCTTCCCCTAAACCTTTCAGTGAGAGCACAAGCCTTTGATGTCAGACTCCTAGCCTTCATATCTGCCAGAGAATAAATTTCTTTTGTCTTGAGCCACCCAGTTTGTGCCACTGTAGTGGCTCTGGAAACTAATGCAATATCCAATTTTTAAACTGTGAGGCAAGAAAATACTATGGATATATGGAAGAGTTAAAATAATAGTAGTTTGGATTCCCGAGGAAGATCTCTCTCTCTTTTTTTTTTTTCTTTTAAGATTTTTACTTATTTATTTGACAGAGAGAGACACAGTGAGAGAGGGAACACAAGCACGCGGAGTGGGAGTGGGAGAGGGAGAAGCAGTCTTCCCGCTAACAGGAAGCCTGATGTGGGGCTCGATCCCAGGACTCCGGGATCATGACCTGAGCTGAAAGCAGACACTTAACGACTGAGCCACCCAGGTGCCCCTCCCAAGGAAGATCTCTTAATGCAATAATCTCTAGTTCAGATGGAGAGATAAGTAGCAGTTAGCAAGACAAAGATGAGGGCAATGAGGTGTAATCAGGCACAGAGGTCGGCTTTTTGTGTTCTCTGAGTAAGGAAAGATCTTGCCATATTTCTAGACTCAGAGAGAAGGCAGCCTACTGAGAGTGGAGAGGACACATTGGAAATATGATCAGCCATATTTCTCTAAGGAGAAATCATAAGGAGACTGGGAGAAGTTAAGAGGGTAACTACTGTGGTAATTCAAGTGACAGATACCACTGGCTTAAACTAGAGTAAAAATGGTGGGAGGCCGCCTTATTTGAGATTTTTGGAGGTAGACTCATCAGAACTTCGTAATGGATTGGATGTGGGGGTGAAAGAGAGGGAGGTATTAAGAACAACTCTGGGTTTCTGGCATGAATAATTAGGTGACTGAAAAAGCCATTTACTGTCATGAGAAGACTGAGGGAGAAATGGTTTTGTTAGGAGAGGATCAAAAGTTGCATCTTGGACCTTTTAAATGCAGGATGCTTAAGTGATATCTAAGTGAGTATGTCCAAGAGATAGTTTGATAAATAAACCTGGAGTTTACATTTAAGAATTTTAAATGTATGGGTAATATCATAGATATACATATGTATATGTATATATGGGTACATATAAGAATTATAAATGTATGGATAATATATATATATAATATGTATGTTATATACATATCATATATCCATATAATATATTATGTACCCATTATATATACCCATACATATGGGTCTATTATAGATATATAGTATTTATATTATATATAATACCTATAATTGTTATTATATAATAATACCTGTAATATATATATTATATATATTACATACCTATTATATACCCATTACCCATTTTATATACACACACACACACACACACACACACACACACACACACATAAACACACATATATACCCATTACCTATATATATGGGTATATACCCATTGAGTATATATACCCATTGCATTACATATTACCCATTAATATTACATATTAAATATGTATGGGTAGCATATATATTAATATGGTAATATATATTACTCATACCCATAAATATGTTATATATATGTTACCCATATATTTTATATTTATATATATAAATTCTAGTGTAAGTAACATACAGTGTTGTTTCAGGTGTACAATATAGTGATTGAACAATTCTACACATTACTCAGAGCTCATCAAGGTAAGTGTGCTCTTAATCCCCTTCACCTATTTCACCCATCCCCCCACCTACGTACCGTCTGGTAACTACTGATTTGTTCTCTATATTTAAAAGTCTGTTTTTTGGTTTGTCTCTTTTTTCTTTGTTCGTTTGCTTCTTAAATTCCACATATGAGTGAAATCATAAGGTATTTGTCTTTTTCTGACTGACTTATTTCACTTAGCATTATACCCTCTAGGTCCCTCTGTGTTGCTGCAAATGGCAAGATTTTATTCTTTTTTTATGGCTGAGTAATATTCCATTGCATATATACACCACATCTTCTTTATCCATTCATCTGTTGATGAACACTTGGGTTGCTTCCATAATTTGGCTATTGTAAATAATGCTGCAATAAACATAGGGGTGCATATATCTTTTTGAATTAGTGTTTTTGTATTCTTTGGGTAAATACCCACTTGTGGAATTACTGGATCATATGGTAATTCTATTTTTAATTTTTGAGGAACTTCCATACAGTTTCCTACAGTGGCTGTACCAGTTTCATTCCTACCAACAATGCACGAGGATTCCTTTTTTCTCCACATCCTCACCAACACTTGTTTTTCTTGTCTTCTTGATTCTAGCTATTCTGACAAAGTGTAAAATGATACCTCATTGTGGTTTTGATTTGTATTTCCTTGATAATTAGTGATGTTGAGCATCTTTTCACATTAGTGATGTATGTCTTTTTTGGAGAAATGTCTGTTTATGTCTTCTGCCCATTTTAATTGGATTATTTGCTTTTTTGGTGTTGAGTTGTTAAATTCTTACATGTTTTGGTTACTAACCCTTCATCAGATATGTCACTTGCAAATATCTTCTCCCATTCAGCAGGTTGTTTGTTGTTGTTGTTGTTGTTGTTGTTGTTATTTCCTTTGCTGTGCAGAAGTTTTTAATTTTGATATATTCTGTATGGCAATATTTTAAATCATGGGAGTGGGTAAGAACATTTAGGGAGCGAGTATAATCATGAAAGGCTTTACACTGAACCCTGAAGAATTCCAAACTTCAGGGTTTGGATAAGAAAAGCACTCAAAAGAAGTACTTGAAAAGGAGGAGCCCGAGGGGTAGAAGGAATATCTGGAAAGAAAAGTGTCATAGAAGCCAAATAATGAGAATGTCACACAAATTAAAGTGTATTCAACTATGAAAAAATAGTTGTGATGCCAAATGTCTTAGACTGTCTTACACTTCACCAATATTCATTGTCCCTCCCTGTTAAAGTCATGCATGCCTATGGATTTACTTTGATCAGAGTGACATGAGTCATTTCAGGCTAGTATACACTTCTACTCTTTTTCCTTTAGCCATGGCACAAGCAATGATCCAGGTAGAGGATGATCTATCAGCCTGGCTCGTAAGTGAAAGCAAAGTGGAGCACAACCGTAGCTGATCTGTGATGGACATGTAACATGAGTGAAAATAAGCCATTATTGCTGTTATTGTTTGGTCTTTAATTACTGAAGGAACACTAGTCTATTTTGAATGATAAACCAAGTACAATACAAACAGAAAAGAGTACCCTGGCGACAAGAACATAGATATTTGGTGACCTTTGAAAGAGGATTATTGGTAGCATGGTAGATATCAACTTGCAATTAGGTGAAGAGTGGATAGGAGATAAGAAACTGGAGATAGTCTAAACTCTGAAGAATTTGTGGAGTGAAGGAGAGAAATAGTGTAGATACTTAAGGTGGGGGATATGAGATCATTGAAAAGGATGAATCGGTAGAGAGGGAGAGGGCTGAAGATGTAGGTGTATAGCCTCTAAGAAAGGGAGAGAAAAGAAAAAGTGGGTAGACCAGAATCTGATGGGATCTGTGCTTCAACAGGAGGGAAGAAGGAACAGATGGGGCGCACATCCATGGCTGGGAAAATTTGCAATTCTAAACAAAGGCAAATGTCTTTTAAAAATATTCACATTTTAGGAACTAATCTTCAACTCAGTTTTCTAGCTCCATTTTAAAATGTGGGGATTTGATACAGTTTTTTATGTAAACTCTCAGTCCAAAAAACTAAATTTGGTAAAAAAAAAATCCCATTAGGTTTCCATCTGCTTCATTCAGATTTATAGGGTAATTCTACTTGAATTTATAAAATTCTTTTCCTTTAAGATACCCTGGTCAAAATCTAGGAGATGCTGGAAATTTCTCATCTTTGTGAGTCAGACAAAGTGATTGATCCTTGAAGCAAAGCTTTTACTGATTATATTCATTTATGCATGCCCTGCCCTACTCTATACCTCTAAGCATCAGAGTCTCCTGATCCTTCCATCCAAAAGCATTTCCAGAATCCCCTTAACAGCTTAACAGCATTCTTTGCTTTGGGGACTGATGGAGAAGACATTGCAAGCGCTTTGGGGGAAAGTGTGGCTATAATTTATTTTCTGGGGAATAAGTAGTATTGCTCACATCATAATAAAAATGGATAAGCATGAAATGATTTATTTCCTGAAAGAATATAGGGATGTTTTATAAGATGCAGTGTAATTGTTAGGATTTGTTCCTCACCCAGTCTGACGTTGACAGGGACACAGCCATGATCTGTCTGAAACATTTTCCCCAGAGCTTATTGAATGGCAAATGTAATTCCTGGGGGAAAGCTTGATGTTCACAGTCTCTGAAGTGCTTACAGTTTAAAGTCAGAATAAAAGCTTATTCTATGGCTCTGACAGTTTAGTGGATATATTTAAGCTAGGTCTTGTGGTCTTAATACTGGTATTTCCACAATACTAATTGTAGTATTCCAAGCTCTTGTTAATTTTGATTGCATTTACAGTTGATCTTTGAACAGCATGGGGGTTAGGGACATTGATCTCTTGTGCAGTCAAAAATCTGAGCATAACTTTTGACTCCTTAAAAACTTAATTACTAATAGCCTACTGTTGAAGTCTTATGATAAACAGTTGATTAACACATATTTTGTATGTTATATGTATTATTACTTGTATTAAGTATTAGAAAAGAAAATGTTAATAAGAAAATTGTGAGGGGGATGCCTGGGTGGCTCAGTTAAGCGTCTGCCTTCAGCTCAGGTCATGATCCCAGGGTCCTTGGATGGAGTCTCGCACTGGGCTCCTTGCTCAGCGGGGAGCCCTCTGCCTGCCGCTCCCCCTGCTTGTGTTCTTCTGTCTGTCTCTCTGACAAATAAATAAATTTTTTTTAAAGAAAATTGTAAGGAAAACACATTTACAGTAGTTTACGGTATTTATCAAAAGAAATCCACATATAAGTGGACCCCTGCAATTCAAACCGCTGATGTTCAAGGGTCAACTGTATAAAATTTTTTGACCATTCCTGTATTGAAAGATTCTGGTGAGATCTCTATATTTATATTTAAGGGCTCAGTGGCAGGGAGGATAAGAGAACTTTCCTGTTCCTTCTCTTCCTTTTCTGCCTCCTCTTCATTATCTTCTTCCTTTTCCTTTTTTTCTCTTCTTACCCCTCTCTTCCTATTTATTCTTTTTCGACTTACATGTTAGCTAAATTAAATATTCGGTATAAATAATCTTATAAACTAGATTGCTCCATAAATTAATAAAACTGCTTGAAAAAGTCCACCATATTATATCTCTATTGATACCAAACATTCAGTAAATTTCAGGTGTCACTCACACTCATTTGTTTTTTTTCAGAGAGAGAGAGAATGCCTGCACACAGACACATACACATGCAGGGTCTGGGAGGGGCAAAGGGAGAGGGAGAGAAAGAGTCTTAAGCAGGCTGGATGCATAGTATGGAGCCTGATGTGTTTTCAGTGTGTGTTTTCAGTACTGTGTGTTTTCAGTACTGCATTCTAAAAGTGATTCCATGAACATCAGTGACATGGAAAACAATTTTCTTCCAAGTGCTAAAACATGTGAAATAATAAAAAAAAATCATAGGAGATAACAGAGATTTATGTAGCTAGTACTCATGTGTGAGACTCCATGAAGAAAGTAGGTTTTGAGCTGAGCCCAGGAACAGTTTAAAAATTATCAAAAAATTGATAATTTTTTCCTTACAGTTTCACATGTAAGGAAAAAAGCAAAGGATATTTTTATTAAAAGGGCTGTTAATAGCAAAGTTCTCTATAGTTAAGAATGTGATTAATTAACATACGCTTGGGTTGGTAGGGTGACTGCCTGAATTAGAGGTTAAGTTGCTTTCTAGAAGTATGAGTAGATAGTAAAATAATTAGAAAAAGCACCCTAATTGAGTAAAAATGTTAGTAAAGTACTAATATTTCCATGACCTTAGAGAGTTAATGTGGCTGCAGAATAAATCTAAAATAAACAAAAAGAAGCTTAGGAAGCTGAGAAGTCAAGCTCAGCATTGTTTGTTGTCTGCCTAGTGAGATGTACGAAAGGCATAATTTCTGTGGGTGTTGGAAAAGTTGCTCCAACCCACCTTATCTCATCATTCTCCGTCCCACATCACCATATTTATTCCTGTTAATTATCAGACATGCTCACAGTTGTTTGAGCCAATATTAATAATGATTATCATTTATTGAATATCTACTGCTTGCTCATGCACTGTGATGCAATTAAAATACTTTCCTTCTGTATGGGAGAAAGTGGTATCTTGTTAGGATAGATATATGCTTTTTTCTTTTTTAGCTAGAAAATGAAAGTCATCCATCATTCATGCCTAGAGGGAGAAAGTGGGGTATACATTTGATACCAGTATGTTGAGAGTAACTCACCTTGGAAATGGACTCATATTTGGGCTTTGAAGCTGTCATTTTCCCTATGAGAAGATAATTGTAATAGGGCCAGAACTGACAAGTGGGGTTTTGATGTAAACAATGAACAAACCGACAGATCAATAAATGCTGAGCAAGGCATGCTTCACCTCAGATTATATTGACTTACTGCAAAAATAATGGAGTGACAAAATGAAAATGTGTTATGTTTTATCTGAGTTATGGTCATAGCAATATATAAGGTAATAGATTAACTCAGATAAGACTTGCAGCAAGAGAAACATCAAGAACAACTCTAAGAAAATCAATTTGCAAACACCTTCGTGAAAGCAAGTTTCTAAGGAACAATCAACACACTTTACTAAAGAAAAATACTGGTCACACTTGTTTTCTATCTGTACTAGACAACTAGATTGGCCAAGAATTACGTTTTTATTTTAGCTTAAGGATTTGACCTTCAACAGAGGTTATTTTAGTAATTTTATTACTCAGAGGCTTCAGGTCACTGTCCTAGTGGGTCCAAAATTGAAAATCTTGGGTGCTTTTTGACAAGCTCTGGGTAGTAAAACTATGAAAGACAATGATAGATACCATTGGACTAGTGTATAAGTAGACAGTCTCTGCCTGTTAACTCACTTCTGCTTCAGCCTTTGAGTCAAGATCATATTCTCAGGGTGGTCTTAACCAATGACTAAAACAGATTGTGCTATAAAGGAGAGGCTGCTTCCACCCAATATGGGACTGCTCTAACAGGCAATTTTTATACAAGAGTGCCCTGTTGGCTTTCAGAGACTTTGTCAGACCCTCCTGCTCAGTTTTTTTTTTTCTTTTCTTCTTTCATAGGTGTTGCTTGCCAATGAAACTTTTGGATTCCTAATTCTTTCTCAGGATCTGCTTCCTAGAGAACTCAATTGACAGAGGTACTAGAACAAGTCCAGCAAAACAGCCAGTAAGATGGAATTTGGGATCTGGATGGCCCACCATCTTGTTGGCAATGAGGATCCTATATGAGGCAGTATCCCTGGCCCAAGGCCCCTGTTCTTGGCATAAGCTAGTGGTGGCCCAATTGCTAAAACTTTCATTGGTAGTGATTTTGGAGACTTTTATGAGAAAGGAGACACAGTGGGAGAGCACAAAATGCTGATGACCAAACTCAGGATTTAACAGTTACCAAGCTTCAGAGATGATTGAATGCTCAGCCAAAGCAGGACTATTGGGTCAAAGTCAAAATCCTGCTTGAGAAAACTTGTATCCTGGCACATCTGGGTAGATATGCCTAAAGCTTTTGGCTCCACAAATTCCTGTGATTTCCCAGAGTCCCCCAGAGGTGGTCCATGTTTCCTTATTAAGAGCTAGTGCATCTACATGTGGGAAGATACTGCTGAGTCCTCTTCCTTGTAAGGCGGCAGGAATTCCTCTCAGGATTAGTCCCTACTTGTCTCTTAGCTTGCAGGCCAAGAGGTAGGATTAAGTTGAAGGACAAATAAGCTGGAGGCATGTGGAGCAAGATATGGGAGAAAAGGACTTTATACCAAAGGATCTCCAAGGATTAACCAGCATGAATCAGCAAGAGCTGCTGGAGTTTACCTGGGATTGGATTTTCAGCATGTCAGAATTAAATCAAAGAGGCTAAAATAAGGAAGAGCCAATTGACTTGGAACATACTCTCAGGATACTTGCTTAATATCCTAGCAAAGACTCAGGCAATGGAATAAACTTGCTGCAAAAGTGACTCTTAGAAACAGCCCTTGTTAAACAAAACTGAAATGATTTCAGTCATAAAAGATGGTAGAAGAAGAGATTTATAAAGCTTGGAAATGGATGCTAGAATGAAAGAATTATGTGAGTCTAGAAGACCCTTAGTAAAGCTGGGAAGACATACCATCCCCCAAACCCATCAGGAATGCATTAGTGAGAGGGATTCCAGCATCACTAAAATGTTAGGAATGACTCTCCTCTGAAAGTCAGGGCTTATGCTATAGGGATGATATAGCTCAGAAGCAATATAGGCCAGGTAGTAGCAGTTAAATTCCAGAAGCCAGGAGTCGTAATTTTTGTAACCACTGTTAAGGTCAGAGCTATAGCCCAGGGAGCTTGACCTACAGAGAATTGTGGAGATGGTTAATAGAATGCAGTATGTCTAAGAGCAAAATAATGGCAGCTAACAAGGATATTCCTTAATATATATAATAAAAATAAAGCAAGAATGGACGAACAGAAAACTGAAGACCACAGCCTCAGTAAAATGGTTCATCATTTGCTCAGTTTCCATACCTGTGCCAATTTTCAGTCTTGGAACCTACTGATTGATGTGGTGGCAAGTCTATCAGGGAAAGGAACTTATAACAGCACAGCAAACATGTTCTGTAATGATTTCCTCAGTCCTTTTTCAAAGGACCAATAGCCACTTACTCCAGTGACTCTATATTGGGAAAAAAGAATATTCAAACTTTTTGAGTATTGGCACACAAGGCTTCAGCTGTTCTTGATACCCAAAGGGCTGATGCATCATTATTGCTATAGCCCCCATTGAAATGAAGGTATACAGGAGCTAGGTAATAAATATAATCTTGGCCAAAATCTATATTAGAGTGAATCCATTGCATCTGAAAATCCAACTAGTCTTCATTTCCTTTGGACCCTGAATGTATAATTAGGATTGGTGTTCTTGACAATTGGAGAAACTCTCACATTGGGTTCTTGCTCTGTAGTGAAGAAGGCCAAGCAGAAGCCCCTGAAACTGTCCCTCACTGTTCAAGATAATAGGGAGGAGATTAGTACCACTTTTAAAGACTAATAAACCTCTATAAAGCAGCCACTGTGGAAACCAAATGTAACGTGGAGAATGAGTATAGACTGCCTCAATCTCAACCAAGTGATAGCCCCAATTGCAACTGCTATACCATACATGGTATCATTCCTAGAGCACATTAGTATGACCTTAGATACATGGTATCTGACCACTGAATTGGTGAATGCATTTTTTTTTCCAATAGAGAAAGACAGTCATAGTTTGTATTCATATAGAACAGAGAACAACACGCATTCACAAATTTGCACCAGTGCTATGCTAAGTCTTCTAATCTCTGTGATAACATAGTCCAAAGAGATATGGAATGATGTGGCATCCCACACAGCATCACATTGATCTATTACATAAATGATATCATGCTGATCAAGCAGGATGAGCAAGAGGTGGTAAGAATGTTAGAGGTCCTGGTGAGACACATGCCCTCTAGAAGATGAGGAATCAACCTGACAATAAGAAACCAACTATGAGTCATTGAAATGATAGTATTTGAGAAGATCAAACATCCACTTGATATTAAGTCAATTATCTTGGGCTTCTTCTGTCCTGGAGATAGCAGTAATCCCTTCTCATAGGAATAAGCACTTATCCTGGCTACTGTCTTTCATTCCTGAAGAGCCTCAATCAGCACTACAATCCAGGGGCTTATGGAGTACTTGGTTCCCAGGCAGTGAATCCCTATATATAGTACCTGACCAAGAGACCCACTGAGTGAAAAAAATAAGGAGGTGGGCCTATGACCATAGGATCTATTGTTTGAGTTATATACTGTACCATCCAGAAGCAGCCAGCTTGATAGGTCACTGGAACAGTCTACCGAAGGCACAGCTGAAGCACTTAGTCAAAGGCAATAGTTGTGGGCATGAAGGGTCACACCACGGGTTATAACATGCCCATTGAGTCACAGAATATATATGGTATTGTGAACTCAATTAATTGGTCTAGCTACAAATGGGTGGAAGCAAGAATGTCTCCACTTATCACCATTTCCAATAACCTGCTGAGGGATAATGTTTACTTTCCCTTCAACTCTGGACTCTGCAAGTTAGAGGTACTGGTCCCCAAAGGGACTTTACTCTTGTCAGGGGACGCAGCAAGGATTTATTTCAACTCAAGCTAGAGTTGCTGCCTGAGCACTTTGTACTCCTTATGTCCAGGCACCAGCAGTCAATAAGAGAAATTAAGATAGTGGTAGGGATAATTGATATGATCATCAAGAGGAGGCAGGGATGTTGTGGGAGCAAGGAATAATATATGTGGAACTCTGCACTCTTTTGGGTGCCTATTGGTAATTTCTTAACCAACTGTGATTATAAATAGACAAGTTCAGTAACTCGTATATAAGAAAGACATATTTATTAGAGCTCAGACCTCTAAGAAGTGAGGATACAGGTCATACCCCCAAGTAGGCCATTGTGACCACCAAAGGTGATAGCTGAGGTAAGGAAAATTTAGAGTAAATTGTGGAAGAAGTAGATGATTTTAGCCTTGGAACCAACCAAAGTGATAGGGGTTCTATGTAGTTCTTTTCCCTAACTCCCTAATGTTTTCTAAGTTTTCCTTTTGTAAGAGAGGCCCATCAGAGTCCTGGAACTCCCTGCACATATATGGAGAAGTGGATTTACATGGTGCAAGGAGGGGACTGTGGCAGATCAGATCTTCCCTCAGGAAAGAGTTCATTGCCCTGCTTTGAGAACTGTGCTTAGCTGACAGCCTCCAGCGGTTAATTTCTTTGGGTTCACTTCTAATTTTGAGTGAAGGTAACATTCTTCTGGTTAGCCAATGACAGAGAAAGATTCTGGTCTACCACTTTTGAAAGGCCTACCCACTTTTGCCCAATGCATTAGAACTCCTTTAATGGGTATTCTTCCCTTTGGAGCTCCTCTTGTGTCATCCTAGACTTTGTCAAATCTGTGATTCAGACTGATCGCTCCCTTACTCAGTCCTGCTTCTTACCTTTTCCTTTCACAGGTGTTACTCCTTGATAACACTTAGTACTCTTAACTTCTTAGAGAACCCAATGTCTCACAAACCAAAGCATATATGGTATATACATTAAAACTTGGGATACTGCAGCACTATTCCTAAAGATTAAAAAAAATCAGGACATGTTCCAGATTAGTAATTAGAAAACTTTAGGGTAAGGGGGAGGGTAGAGAAAAGGTTGCAAAGAGGTATTATATGAGAGCAAACAAGAATGATTATGAATAAACAGTCTTGGAAGACGAGGGCAGAAAAATAGTCTACAATGCTGACTTGTTTACCATATTCTGAAAAACTCGAACTAGGGAGCTACTTTGAAACTTAATGGGATTAATTTTAAGACTAATAAAATAAATTTCTTTTATTATTATGTATAGCTATAGACTTAGGATAATAGTTACTTCCAAAGAAAGTTGAGACTGAAATACAGGTTAAAGACTTCTAAATTCTGATGATAAAGACAGAATCATTAATTAAGGAACTGTTGGAGATCATATATTTACATTTATTTTTTGAAGTTGGTTTTTGGGAATATACCCATTCTTTCTTACAGTGAATCCCTTGGATTTGTTATCAGAGACAGAATGCTGTGTGGGATGCCTGAGGCCTAGGGGGGAGTGGTACTCAGATTTATATGTTCTTAGACATGGGTGCTCCCTTTCTCAGGGCCAAATATCTTTAACTTCATTCCATGAAGGAATATCAATCATTTCTCTTAGAAAAAATAAAGTACGATGACTGCCTTCAAATAATTGAAAGGCTGATAGTATGGCCAAGGGGTAAATAGTGGAAGGAAGGAGAGAAGATGCACACAGAGGTATCTTCACAAGGTGTTAAGCTCCCTGTCACTGGGAGTGTTCAAGCAAAAGAGGGACAGACATATCAAGGAAGTAGAAGAAACTTTGGGAGGGCATTTATCTAGGTGATGTTAAGAATCTTGTTCTAAGTTTAAGGAATTGAAATTGGGATCTAACACCATGTGAAGACCTGCTATTCCGAGTGCCCCATATAGAATTCAAAACAAAATAAAAGGGGCTAAGATATAGAAACAGTAATACATATGGCATCTATAGGATGGATTATATAATAAACTAACAGCCGAGGTGCTAAAGGTATATTACAAGGTTGTTCAATCTTTCTCTAGAGGACTTATAATCTATATAAAATCCTCATCTATTTTCTGGAATAGCTGAATTCTGGCACATTCTGAGGAGGTTGGAATAGCAGAGGTGAATATATTTGAGTGTCTTTAATGTCTGCTTGGTCCCAAGATTTGATTCTTTGAATTTGTGCTGTCTTTGTAAAAATAGGGAATTTACCAATGAAATTTCTAAGTTAGGAGAACCCTATTACAACTGTAGTGAAGAAGGTTATCATCTATAATTTTGGCTATTATGATGTAAGGAGAATGGTTTTTTATGTACTATATATGTGCATATGGAGAATGGTTCTGGTATGGAAAAACATATACAGACATACCTTGGAAATATCATGGCTTTGGTTTCAGACCACTGCAATAAAGTGAATATTACAATAACGTGAGTCAAATAAATTTTTGGTTTCCCAGTGCATATAAAAGTTCTATTTACACTATAACTGTAGTGATTAAGATGGTGTTTGCTGAAGGTTGGGGTAGCTGTGCCAATTTCATAAAATGGTACAACAATGAGTTTGCCATATCAATTGATATTTCCTTTCACAAATCATTTATAGCATGCAAAGCTATTTGACAGCCTTTTACCCATGGTAGAACTTCTTTCAAAATTGGAGTCCACCCTCTCAAAGTCTGCTGTTGTTTTATTAACTGAGTTTATGTAATATTCTAAATCCTTTGTTGTTATTTCAACAACCTTCAAAGCATCTTCATAAAGAATAGGTTCTATCTCAAGAAACCACTTCTTTGCTTACCGTAAGAAGCACATCCTCATCCTATAGAGCTTATCATGAGATTGCAGCAATTCAGTCACATCTTCAGGCTCCACTTCTAATTCTAGTTCTGTTGCTATTTTCCACCACATCTTCTTCCACTGAAGTCTTGAACCTCTCAAAGTCATTCATGAGGGATAGAATCAACTTCTTTCAAGTTCCTGTGGATGTTGACGTTTTGACCTCTTCCCATGAGTCATAAATGTTCTTAACGGCATCTAGAGTGATGAATCCTTTCCAGAAGGTTTTCAATTTACTTTGCCCCAATTTATCAGAGGAATCACTGTCTTTGGCAGCTATAGCTTTACAAAACGTATTTCTTAAATAATAAGACTTGAAAGTTGAAATTACTCCTTGATTCATGGGCTGCAGAATGGATGTTGTGTTAGCAGGCATGAAAACAACATTAATCTCTTGTATATCTCCATCAGAGCTCTTGGGTGACCAGGTGCATTGTCAATGAGCAGTAATATTTTGAAAGAATTTTTTTCTGAGCAGTAGTTCTCAACAGTGGGCTTAAAATATTCTGTAAAGCATGTTGTAAACAGATGCTGTCAGCCAGGCTGTGTTGTTTCATTTCTATAGCACAGAGTAGATTTAGCATAATTTTTAAGTGTCCTACGATTTTTGGAATGGTGAATGCTATTGTCTTTTACTTAGTCACCAGCTGTATTAGCTTCTAACAGTAAAGTCAGCCTGCCCTCTGAAACTTTGAGGCCAGGCACTGACTTCTCTCCAGCTAGGAGAGTCCTAGATGGCATTTTCTTCCAACAGTAGGCTGTTTCATCTACACTAAAATCTGTTGTTTAGTGTAGCTACCTTCATTAATTATCTTAGCTAAATCTTTTAGATAAAGATTCTACATCAGCACTTGCTGCTTCATTTTGCACTTTTATTTTTATGGAGATGGATTCTTTCCTTAAACCTCCTGAACCAACCACTGCTACCTTCAGACTTTTCTTCTGCAGCTTCCTTACCTCTCTAAGCCTTCAAATAGTGAAGAGAGTTAGGGCTTTGCTCTGGGTTCAGCTTTGGCTTAAGGGAATATTGTGGCTGGTTGGATCTAACTAGACCCATAAAACTCTCCTTATTATCAATAAGGCTGTTTCACTTTCTTATTATTTGTGTGTTCACTGGAGTAGCACTTTTCATTTCCTTCAAAAACTTTTCCTTTGCATTCGCCACTTGACCGTTTGGCACAAGAGGCCTTGCTTTTGGTCTGTGTTGGCTTTCGACATGTCTTCCTCATTAAGCTTTATCTTTTCCAGCTTTTGATTTAAAGTGAGAGACATGTGGCTCATCTTTTCACTTGAACACTTAGGGCTGTTGTGTAGGGTTATTAATTGGCCTGACTTCAATAGTGTTGAGTCTCAGGGAAAAGGAAGAACCAAGGAGAGGAGAGAGATGGGAAGCTATCCAGTCAGTGGAGAGGTCAGAACACATACAGCATTTGTTAATGAAGTGCACCGTCTTTATATGGGCATGGTTTGTGGTTCCCCAAAACAATTACAATAGTAACATCAAAGATTACTGATTCCAGATCACCCTACCAAATATAATAACAATGAAAAATCTTGAAATATTACAAGAATTAAAAAAATGTGACACAGACATAGAGTGAGCAAATGCTGTTGGAAAAATGTCGCTAATAGACATGGGATGCAGGGTTGCCTCAAACCTTCAATTTGTAAAAAAAAGTGCATTATCTGTGAAGCACAATAAAGCAGAGCATAATAAAATCAGGTATCCCTGTAGTGGATTTTTATTTATGTAATGAAATGAAAATGATGATAAATCCATATGTTCATAAAGCCAATACAAAATGAAATTATGGCTTTAGAAATATTTTAAAGCCTATTTGAAAGCCGTAAAAGCCCAAAGAATAGTGATCAAAATAATTCACAAGAGTTTGTCATTTGTTAGATTTTATTTTCATGTTTATATGAAAATTTCAGTATATATTTACCCCTCATTTAGATGCTTATAAGTGGATTAAATACAATTTAGATTTGAGTGACTGACTTCCAGAAATTGTATGACAGAGTAAATAGGCAGCATGAATTTAGAACACACTGTGCTTCAAGGTATTAGTTGTAACAGAGGGGAAAAAAATGAGCCTTTCAGTTGTGAAAATTGATAGATAGAAAAATAAACTTCATTTCAACAAAAATTTGTTGTTTCGGCAATTTGCTCTGTACTGTGAGCTCTATGCTACCAGGAATCCTAAGTCTAGTTTTCTAGTTTAGTGTTCAGTGTTTCCCTTAGTTTTGGAAATAGGACTCATCTTCATGAAGAGATATACAATAGTGTCAGAAATAATATGGGTTCTGGAGTCCAATTTTGTTTAAAAAGATGTTAAATAAGAGTAAGTACCGCATTATTTCCACTTGACGAGCTATATTTTTGTGCTTAGTCAAGTAGATCGAACATTTCTAATAATTTTGAGAAATTATGAAAAATTTTATCATGTGTGGGCTTGATTAGCTGGCCAACTATAGAAACATTTATAATTACAGTTTGGTGGATTATGTAAGTGGACTAATTAACATACCTGCATACATTTAGGAAGCATATATTGAAAATAGAAAAAAATTAATCTTAATAAATATGTGAGGTCAACATTTCAAAATTAATTGAGAAAAAATAGCAGAGGAAGCTACAAGCATGCATTATGCCTTTCCTTTTGTAATCTCCCACTTTTATTCTTGTGGATGATTCATTCAGTCTCTTAATTAAATAGTTCCTCTACTTCCTTGAATCACTAGCCTCCATTTCCATTCCACCTCTACCAAATACCAGTATGAATTTAGGCTTTAGAAGGCATGGCCTACCTCTGAGATCTAGAATTTGCCACTCCTCCACTGTCTACAGTCTTTTTATCTATTTTTGCTCTTATTAATATACACACATCAGGCTGGGCTCACTCACTCTCTTCACATCCAGTATCCTGCTTGGATTGTTTCACTTAGTCAAAGATATAATTAGTTGTTTTTATGTTTTTTTTTTTTTTTTTTTTGGCATTGGTTAAACTCCCTTTTAAATGTGAGAATATTTCATTTGAGTATGTATTTTTTGAAAATAGTACATATTGGATCACACATTCAGTGCTACATAATGTAAGTATTAATTTTTAAGAATAAAGTTATTAATTACATCCATGTCAATCTGAGTGGAGGTTTTTGGATTATAAATAACATTTTAGATGAGGATTCATGGAGCTGAATAAAAGTAACTCTTGGTCAATATATAATATGGTTTTTAAATGTCTCATTGGTGCTTATCAGTATTGAGATCTTAGAGCAATGTTATGGTTAAACTTGTCTTTAGTAGATAAGGAAGTGAATTGTGAAGCACATCCAATACTCTATAAATAAATCCTTCTTTTGGGTAAGTAACACTTAGTGGAGATACTTAGTTATAGTTTAAAATATGTTTTCAAATAATTTACCCTTGAAATAGAAATGAATTACTGCAAGAAAAGAAACAGACTTGAGATAGAAAGTAATTTTGTAGTTTTATTAGATGACTTATTTGTTCCCTACCTGGGAACCTATATCTCTGACTCTCCTTCACCCATTTTGCCCATTCCTCCACCTGCCCCCTCTGGTAACCAACAGTTCTTAGTATTTATGGGTCTGTTTCTGGTTTTTGTTTGTTTTGGTTTTTAAATTCCACATATAAGTGGAATCACACAGTATTTGTCTTTGTCTGACTATAAGTCATTTAACACATCACTTAGCATAATGTCCTCTAGGTCCATCCATGTTGTCACAGATGGCAAGATCTCATTCTTTTTTTTGTTGTTGTTGGAGTAGTATTCTGTTGTATAAATATACCACATCTTTTTTATACATTCATCTATCAGTGGAAACTTAGGTTACTTCCTTTTCTTGGCTATTGCAAATAATGCTGTGAGACGCATAGGGGTGTGTGTATCTTTTTGAACTAGTGTTTTCATTTTCTTTGGGTAAATGCCCAGTAGGGGAATTACTGGATTTTATGGTATTTCTATTTTAATTTTTTGAGAAACTGCCATACTGTTTCCCAAAGTGTTTGCACCAATTTACGGTCCCACCAGCAATGCACAAGGTTCCTCTTCCTTCCCATCATTGCCAACACTTGTTTTCCTTGTCTTTTTGATTCTAGTCATTTTGATAGGTGTAAGGTGATATCTCATTGTGCTTTTGATTTGCATTTCCTTTTTGTTTTCACTCAAAGTTTTTTTAATCTTATTTTACTTTTTTCCCAAACTCATCAAGTTTTATTCATTAAATACATACAGCTTTTTGTATGTCAGTCATACCTCAATAAGGTATTTCCCTGATGATTAGTGATGGTGAGCCTCTATTCATGTGTCTGTCGGCCATCTGTGAATCTTCTTTGGAAAAATGCTATTTGGGTCCTTTGACCATTTTTTTTTTAAATTTTTTATTGTTATGTTAATCACCATATATTATATCATTAGTTTTTGATGTAGTGTTCCATGATTCATTGTTTGCATATAACACCCAGTGGCCCGTTCAATACGTGCCCTCTTTAATACCCATCACCAGGCTAACCCATCCCACCACCCTCCTCCCCTCTAGAACCCTCAGTTTGTTTTTCAGAGTCCATCGTCTCTCATGGTTCATCTTCCCCTCTGACTTACTCCCCTTCATTCTTCTCCTACTGCTATCGTCTTCTTTTTTCTTTTTTTTTTAACATATATTGCATTATTTGTTTCACAAGTACAGATCTGTGATTCAACAGTCTTGACAATTCACAGCACTCACCAGAGCACATACCCTACCCAATGTCTATCACCCAGCCACCCCATCCCTCCCACCCCCCACCACTCCAGCAACCCTCAGCTTGTTTCCTGAGATTAAGAATTCCTCATATCAGTGAGGTCATATGATACATGTCTTTCTCTGATTGACTTATTTCACTCAGCATAACACCCTCCAGTTCCAGCCATGTCGTAGCAAATGGCAAGATCTCATTTCTTTTGTTGGCTGCATAATATTCCATTGTGTATATATACCACATCTTCTTTATCCATTCATATGTCGATGGACATCTTGGCTCTTTCCACAGTTTGGCTATTGTGGACATTGCTGCTGTAAACATTGGGGTGCACATACCCCTTCGGATCCCTACATTTGCATCTTTGTGGTAAATACCCAGTAGTGCAATTGCTGGATCATATGGTAGCTCTATTTTCAACTGTTTGAGGAACCTCCATACTGTTTTCCAGAGTGGTTGCACCAGCTTGCATTCCCACCAACAGTGTAGGAGGGTTCCCCTTTCTCCACATCCCCGCCAACATCTGTCATTTCTGACTTGTTAATTTTAGCCATTCTGACTGGTGTGAGGTGGTATCTCATTGAGGTTTTGATTTGGATTTCCCTGATGCTGAGCAATGTTGAGCACTTTTTCATGTGTCTGTTGGCCATTTGGATGTCTTCTTTGGAAAAATGTCTGTTCATGCCTTCTGCCCATTTCTGGATTGGATTATTTATTCTTTGGGTGTTGAGTTTGATAAGTTCTTTATAGATTTTGGATACTAGCCTTTTATCTGATATGTCATTTGCAAATATCTTCTCCCATTCTGTTGGTTGTCTTTTGGTTTTGTGGACTGTTTCTTTTGCTGTGCAAAAGCTTTTTATCTTGATGAAATCCCAATAGTTCATTTTTGCCCTTGCTTCCCTTGCCTTTGGTGATGTTTCTAGAAAGAAGTTGCTGTGGCTGAGGTCGAAGAGGTTGCTGCCTGTGTTCTCCTTTAGGATTTTGATGGACTCCTGTCTCACGTTTAGGTCTTTCAACCATTTAGAGTCTATTTTTGTGTGTGGTGTAAGGAAATGGTCCAGTTTCATTCTTCTGCATGTGACTGTCCAATTTTCCCAACACCATTTGTTGAAGAGACTGTCTTTTTTTCATTGGACATTCTTTCCTGCTTTGTCGAAGATGAGTTGACCATAGAGTTGAGGGTCCATTTCTGGGCTCTCTATTCTGTTCCATTGATCTATGTGTCTGTTTTTGTGCCAGTACCATACTGTCTTGATGATGACAGCTTTGTAATAGAGCTGGAAGTCTGCAATTGTGATGCCACCAGCTTTGCTTTTCCTTTCCTTTGACCATTTTTAAATTGGATTATCATTATTATTTCTTTTTTTTTGGTGTTGAGTTGTAGAAGTTCCTTATATATTTTGGATATTAATCCCTTATCAGATATATCATTTGCAAATATCTTCTTCCATTTAGTATGTTGCCTTTCCATTTGTTGATGATTTCCTTCACTGTGCAAAACCTTTTTATTTTGGTGTCATCCCAATAGTTTATTTTTGCTTTTGTTTCCCTTGCCTGAGGAAATACATCTAGAAAAAAATGTTGTGATGGCCAGTGCCAAAGAGATTACTGTCTATGTTTTCTTCTGGGAGTTGTATGGTTTCAGGTTTCACATTTAGGTTTTTAATCCATTTTGAGTTTTTTTTTCTGTATGGACTAAGAGAGTGGTCCAGTTTCATTCTTTTGTATGTAGCTGTCTAGTTTTCCCAACACCACTTATTGAAAAGACTGTCTTTTCCTTATTGTATATTCTTGCCTCTTTTGTTGTACATTGACTATATAAGTGTGAGTTTATTTCTGAGCTATTTTGTTCTATTGATCTATTCATCTCTTTTTGTGCCAGTACCATACTATTTTGATTATTATAGTTTTGTCTAGTATATCTTGAACAATGGGATTGTGATACTTCCAGCTTTTTTCTTCTTTCTCAAGATTTCTTTGTCTATTTGGCAGTCTTTTGTGGTTCCACAAATAACTTAGGCTTATTTGTTTTAGTCCTGTTAAACATGCTATTGGTATTTTGATAGGGGATTGCATTGTCTGTAGATTGCCTTGGGTACAATAGACATTTTAACAATATTAATTCTTCCAGTTTATGAGCTTAAATACCTGAATATTCATTTATATTCATATTCAGTTAAGAAAAGGCTGTGAAGGATAAGATTTTGGAAGTAAGAGTCAGCCTTACATCACCTTAAGATACACCAACTTCATGGAACTGAAATAGTACCTTAGCATAATATACATATGCAGAATAATGGAACCTGCTTGAGGACATTATGAGTTAAGGGATCGTTCTGACCACTTGATTAATCATAATACTATATGATGTAGAATATAATTCAGTTAAATAAAAATTAACAGTAATTTTATTTGGCCATTCTCATTGATATGTAAGTATAGCTCGAATCTGCCACAGTTGCCTAATATCATGAATATATTATTGATTTGCTCAACCAGTCTTAATAAATTTACCCAGAGGGGTGAGACTTAGCTGATGGACATGTCAGATGAATGTATGAAAACCCACTTTACTTTCTATTCTGTTATATTCCTGTGTTAGGATGACTTGATAGATGGTTTCACAGTCTAAAAATCACCATGTGTTTTGGCTTTAAAACATCAAGAAATCATGTAAATCTGCAGCATACAATTCTGATTATTTAAATTTATTTGAATTACTGATGTGCAGTATTATGAGTTTGGCAAATCATGTCACATCAAGGTCATAGGTCAACTTAATTTAAAATAGTGGCCTTTTGATATGGGCTGCTGAGGGTAGCCAAATGGAAGTGCTCTCTACTTAATTACCATCTATGTGGTGTTATGGCTAATAATGTTACATGCACCCTTGCACCTCTTGAGATTTAATCCTCTTCTCAGCTGGCATTTTTATGTTTGTATTGCTATGACTACTTCAACCAAATTGTAAGAGCCCCGGGCAGAGGCGGAATCCTCTTCTAAGTCAGTACA
The DNA here is from genome assembly GCF_037043125.1 of Eumetopias jubatus. Lineage (NCBI taxonomy): Eukaryota > Metazoa > Chordata > Mammalia > Carnivora > Otariidae > Eumetopias > Eumetopias jubatus. The sequence continues at coordinate 148,679,592 of NW_028274808.1, forward strand.
GAGCAGAGCTCGTTGTCAGTGTGTTTCAAATGATTCCGAAATAAAACCTTGTGGAGTCTTACCTTACTGACATCAGTGGAATAATGAAGGTGATAGCAAAGAGACGAAAATAGATTCTTGCTATAAAGTTCTTAGTTTTTCTTGGCTGATATCATTAAAATTGTTTTTTTTTTTTTGTATGTCTCTGGGCTGGGTGTTTGTGCTATAGCAATAGGGGTTTCCTTAGTCCTTTCTGCTTCTTTCTTGCTATTTTTCCTCCCTGATTTATAGTGCTAGGTTTATGGCTCACAAACTCTCACACTTCCCATTCAACATCTGTCTCCCTATTATGGCACCCTTCAGAGAACTGAGATTGAAAGGAAATATTTTAATCTTAATAAATGGGTAACCTGTCTGAGACATGAAGATATTCCCCATGCATAAGCTATACTTTAGAAATAAATGAGTTGGTCTAATTTGCAATTGTCCTTGAAAATTAATGGTATGCAATTAATAATATGCTAATTCATTTTATTCTCTGTTCCATATGGTATTGGCTTAAGTCTCATACTAGGTTTGCCCTTTTGAAAAGGGATGAAAAATAATTTCTTACCATTGAGAAGTTTTAAATAAGAGGCAAGGTGATTTATTGGGTAGAACTCTAGACTAAAAGTGCAGAGATGGGCTTTATTTATCCACTTGTTGTATAATCTCAGGCATGCAACTTACATTTAAAGGATGTTGCCCACTGGAAGATAGAACTAACTTGGTCTTTTTGTAGATGTTAATTTTATAGCTTTACTCCACAAAAGATTAACAAAGTATATACCCTGACATGGAATTGCTAACAAGCCCACTTAGTTGAACTGTGAACAAATTCAGGATTTCTGTCTATTCTATAGGTACCTTGTCACTGTGAATGTAAGAATTACCTCTGCTTCAAGGGCCCAGACATTTGGTCTCATCCTGTTTAAAAAACCTAAGGTTTCTGCTTCAAGTCACCTTGAACACTTAGTTTTTCTCACTAAGACCAGTTGGCCATATAAATGGATGGTTTTACAAAGTGTTCTGGTGGCTAACAGCTTTCTGTGTTTTTCCAGTGTTTAGAGCTCTTCTTCATACCTCTGCGTTTTCAACCATAACTTGTCCTGTACATCTAGTCTCTTTTTTACTTATATTAGGGAGCTACCATATACCCTTAGGAGGATGATATTCATAACATTTAACCAATAGAGCATTGCTCCTGACCAATTATAAGAGATACCAGCTGTGAACAACTGGAACAGCTGGGCAGAGCAAACCAGCTGAATATCAGCTCTGCTTTTAAGCTAAGATAATCTTATCAAATGCTAAGTATAAGAAACCCCGTGGTTGCCTTGTCTATGTCTCCTCTGTATTCAGTGTTTCATTACATTCCCAGATACCTTACTGTCTCTCTACCTGAGGGCTTTCATTCAGCCTTTCATTCAGACGGTGGGTGCTGGAAAATTAATGCCACCAGGAAATTCTTAGTTAATAATGAATAGAAATTGGAGTGTAAGTACTCCAGTGTTCTTGTCCCCTAGATCAGGCAACTTTAAAAGCATATTCCATACTGCCTCCTGGAGATCCTCAGCAGGATTAAACCTCTGTTGTCTCCAGTAGTCTCTTGCTTATTAATACACCTATATTATCATTTCTCCCCTTGTTTTTGTGATCACCCCAGAAAACAGATAAGTCATAAACGAGGAGGTGGCATTGAACCCTAGGGAAGGCAGTGGTTTTTCCTCACTGGAATTTTTGTGTGTTCTTTGTGTGGGTTTCCTTTCTTTGCCACATTGTTGATTGGCATCATTATCTGAGAACTCACAGATATGACATCCCATATAATATTGCTTTGGATAAAGGGAACCAGTTTTGTTTTGTTTTGTTTTGTTTTGCAAAGAAAGCACATGATCATGAAATTCACTGGTCCGATCATATATCTTAATCTTGAAATAGCTGGCCTAATGGAATTTTGGAATAGCCTTCTAAAAGCATAGTGAAGTACAGCCCTGCAGAATTGGGGTACTGTCCTTTAATATGTGGTATAACCTCCAATCAATGGCCACTATATGTACTGTATTCATATAGAATACACGGGTCTTGGAACAGGGGTGAAAGTTGAAGAGACCCTTTGCATTATTCCCAATGACCTACTTGGAGAAATTTTGCTTTTTATGCTCTCTGCTGGATTAGAGGTCCTGATTTCTGGGGAAGAGATGGGTATTTCTACCAGGGGACACAGTAACATGTCTCACTAAATAGCTGCTGCCAGGTCATTTGGAGCTCTTTGTGCATTAGATTAACAGGAAAGAAGTTACTGTACTGATATGTAATTAACCCACATTAAACAAGGAGATGAGGTTGCTGCTATGTAATAAAGACAGGCAGGGGTTTGTTTGAAGCCCACAAATTCTCGGAAATTCTTCTTGAGGCTTTAACAGACTTTTAAAACAAAGATTGCCATAAGCTCTTGTTGGATTGGTCCCTTTATCATTATGTATTGCCCTTCTTTGTCTCTTATTATAGTCTTTTCTTAAGGCTTTTATAACAACACAAAGATATAATCAGGGCTTGGACTTCTCAGGGACAAGCAGAAGTAGTGGCTAAGGTACTTAAAGTGAGTAGAGCAAGTGGTAGCTCGAGATGTATAATGTCAATTATAGCCTCAGTGTCAACTGCTTTAGTGAGGACTGTAGCTTATCCCATTATATTTCCTATTTTAAATCCCCATTAACCTTCTCATTGTAAGTCTTATTTGTTTTTTAGAAATTGTTATGGACCATCAACTTGCAAAAGCAGTGATGAGACAAATTGAACTTATCCTGGGAGATAGGTGAATCTGTGCCATTGCAAGTGGCACACTATAGCAGATGCTATTGATGCCCCAAGAATATACCCTTCAACGTTCACTGTGCAATAGCACTCATTGTTTTGGTACAAGAATATATTGATGATGATCTGTTTTAAAATCCTTCGGCTCTCTGCCTGAGGGCTTTCTATTATCCCCTGCTCAGGGCAAGCCACAAATTGTGGGGGGAGTTAATATTTCTTGAGAACAGTTCTTAACCAACGAGGAATGGGAATTGGAGCATAAATGCCTATAGATTATAACCACCCACAATGGGACAGCTCTGAAGTTCTTTTTTCATTGTCTCTTAGAGTTTCCAGAAGGACAGAACCCCAGATGTCTTCAGTAGCAGCCTGCTCATTAATGCACCCTGTATTGACTCTTTTCCTTCCCTTTCTCACTTCCCCACCACTCTCATGGTGCTTCTTAGCATCAAATTCTGTCCTGCCACTCAAAGCTACTGCTGAGTTAAAGTTAAAGAAGAGTCTTGCATGCTGAACTTCTCACATTTTATCATGTTGACGTGCACTGTGTATCAACAAGAGGAAGATGTAGAAGAACCTGTCCATCTTTTTCAACCACATCATCTTTTTCACTAATTCCTTTTCATATCTTGAAGAAATGGAGGTTCTTTGGAAAATATATTAGAAACATTTAGAGAGTCATTTGGATAAAAACACCTCCATGAGAAATTAAAATTTTCTAAACTAAATCAAGATCTTTGTAACTATCTTTTAAAAATTTACAGATATAAATAGGCACCATCTATGTGAGAACCAGAACCTTTTTCCCACACACTCAGCCTGGGCACCGAAAACAGAAACAATAATTTACTCTCTACATTAATATGATTTTGCAATTCATTAGCATTTCTTTATTCTTCCAGGGCTGTCCTGCTTAAGCAAATGGTATGATTATTCATTACAGGAACTTCTTAGAGGACTCATCAACTCTTCAGTGGACAATATCAACAGGCAGTTTGTGCCCAGAGATTGTTTGAGCCCCTCAAAATCCTTGCCTTATGATTTCCACTAAGCCTGGATGGTTATATCACGATCCCTACCTAATCCTAACTGTGCCCCTGAATTGAAAGACTCACCTAAAGCCAAACTTCCAATTCTAAATAAATTCTGACTGTACTTTTCCCTTTGAAACACTTAAGAAAGCTGGCCTAGGAGGGGGTAGTTGTGTATTACTTACTAAGAAAATAAGATCTGGTAAAATTAAAGCTCAACCTCACTGTGGGCCAAGTCATATGCTGAACACTTTATATGTACTATTTCATTTTATTATCACGAGAGACTGAATACACAAGTTGACATAGCCAGACCTTATATGACAGTAGAATTCTGACCCACATCCCTTCCTCCTCCACAACCCTTCCTTACCTATTCTTCCTGAGAAACAGCTGACCACAAAGAAATACATTTCTTGATCAACTCTCTTGTCTTGCCATCCATTCCTCCATACTCAGTTCTTGCTAGTCTTATTTACTCCTCCATGAAAAAGAAAAAAATCTTTTCTGCCTAACCTTTCAGATGCCTGCAGAGCTTTGTGGTCAGAGTTTTCTCCTTATTGCTGTAGTCTCCTCTGTCCTATTGCATGTTCCTTTCCTTTTATTACAATAATTATTTCAAATAAATTCTATTCTTACTCAAATCTGGATTTGCTTTTATTTAACATGTCCAGTTGAAATGTAATGCAAGCCACATATGTGATTTAAAATTTTGTAACACACACACAACACAAAGGAAACACGTGAAAATAATTTTAATAATCTATTTAACAGAATATATTCAAAATATAATCATTTCAACATGTAGTCAATATAAAATTATTAATAGCCTGTTTTATATTCCTTTCTTCAACTACATGTTTGATATTCTCACTGGGCTCAACTTAGCTGCTCCTCCTCCTGCTGCTGCTCCTCCTCCTGCTGCTGCTCCTCCTGCTGCTGCTCCTCCAGCTGCTGCTCCTCCTCCTGCTGCTGCTCCTCCTCCTGCTGCTGCTCCTCCTCCTGCTGCTCCTCCTGCAGCTTCTCTTCCTCCTGCTGCTGTTCCTCCTGCTGCTCCTCCTCCTCCTGCTGCTGTTCTTCCTCCTCCACCACCACCACCACCTCTAGTTTAGTCTCTCTTCTCCTTGCTTACTTAAGAAGCTTGCATGTTTTTAGTTTCTGGATTTCAGCATATGAGACACAGTTTTTCTTTCTCCAACTTACACAAATAACTGAGTTCTTTGACATTAGAAAAGATTAAGAATACAATGAAACATGCATGATCATTGCCTAATGTCAGATTCTCTCACCTCAGCTGGGAGGAAGGACACAGTCCTTGCTTATCTAAAAAAATATTGTGCTTTAACCAATATACACAGAAATATTATACAATAACCCCAAAATGTCTCATAATCAGGCACGTTTAGTGGGTTAGGTTGGTTGGGTATATAGAATTGAATATTGGGGTGGTAAACTATGGGGCAGGCTCAAAAGGAACAGGGGATAATTGTACTTGACCAAAAAGTGTGAATTTATGCATTCTCTGAAGTTTTTGTGTCTTGTTCTCTTTAAAAAAAATCATAAAAACAACACTTGATGCTTCAGTATTCACATTTGAGTCCAGATCATCTATGCAAAGGGAAGAATAGCTTAGAATCTCCAGCTGCAGCTTGAATGCATCTCTGGAGATTGCTTTGAAATATCACTACATACTCAGCATTTGAGAAAGTGAAGTTGATTTGAGAAGGATTGCTGCTTCAGTGGTCCATGTGACTCAACACATTTCCCCAAGTGCCCATCCACTGTCATCACTAATGTAGCACCGTTCACCAACTGAACACACAGGAACTCTTTGCTTGGTTTGCTAGTTACAAAGATGATAGATGGGCCAGTGTCCAGGCATCCTTTCTCTATGGATGGGCTTAAAAACCATGTTCTTATTTAGATTCTGTTTCATTTTATCCTCTTTTTTCTTCCTCTCAGTTTCAGCTATCATAAAGCAGCATAAACTTCACACCACCTGAAAAATTAATTAATTTTATAAATTTCCACTAAATTCCGCTAAAATTTATTCAGAACCTAGTTGTGTCAGGCATTGTGTTAAGCACTGGATATGAACAACTAAATAAAATACTCAAGAATTTGATTCTTTAGAAGGGACAGATATAGAGAAATAGATATATAACTATAATAAATATATGATCAATGCCACAATAGAATTGTTTTATTTTTTTAAAGATTTTATTTATTTATTTGAGAGAGAGAGAGAGAGATCCATGAAAGAGTATGGATAGAGGGGGAGGAGCAGAGGGAGAAAGAGAAGCAGACTCCCTGCTGAGCAGGGAGCCTGGGATCATAACCCGAGTTGAAGGCAGATGCTTAACTGACTGAGCCATCCAGGCTTCCCAATAGAGTTGTTTTTAAGATGTGGGCACATCAGTGAGTGAAATTAATTTCATGGGGGGTGGGGGGTGAGAGTATAGGGACAAAACAGAGCATGGTGGTTACATTTGATATGATATTTAAAAGATGTCATACAGACCAGAAAAAGAAAGATGCCCTGAGCAGACAAACACCAGCAGAGGCATGATGTATCAAGGTGAGTAGAGGTTTGGGTGGGGTGGAAGAAAGTAGTAGGTGATCTTAAAGTTATAAACTGTGGATAGATTATGTATCTTCTGGTAAGCCATGGTTATGTATCTGCTGGTAAGCCATAGTGAGGAGTTCATGATTTTTTGGTAGTTCATTGGGAACAGAAGGAGATTGTGAAGATAATGACATGATATGACTTGTGACCTAAAATTGTGATTTTGGAGACCGTGCAGAATAGTATGTAAAGGAATCCTAATATAATATGTAGAAGAGACTTTAATTTGGACATTTGTAAGTGTACCTTTTTAATTCCACCTTTTCTGACATGTAGCTCTTATTTTAATTTGCAGTTCCCTGTCCAGGTGATATTGTTATATGGCCCTTGGTGTCTAGTTATTTGGGCCTGTCCATGTCCATGTCAGAGGGATCTGCATATGAGGTGTGATTCCTCTTCTCCGCTTTGGAGGATCTTCAGTTATCCTTAATAGCCAATGAAGGTTCTTAAACAACAACAACAAAACAATAACCATTAAAAACAAGCTCCCTGCAAATAAATTTATGATAAATTATCTGAATCTCTAGTGCAGTGTATGTCTGTCTGTCCAAGAGACACATATGCACAACTACACTAAAGATGATAAGCCTAGCCAATGTTTATTTAATAGGGACGTAAGGAGACACCACAAACATATAGAAAGAGTGAGAGATAAACCAGAAAAACACCCCGAGGGAGAGAGACACACACACACTCAGACACATACACTGGGAACTTAAAAGTGTGGCTCAGTACTTGTTTGGAAATAAAAAGGAACAAAGTACATATATGTTACAACATGGATGAACCTTGGAAATATTATGTTAAGTGAAAGAAGCCAGACAAAAAAGGCCACTTATTGTATGATTCCATTTAAATGAAATGCCCTGAATGGGCAAATCCATTGAGGCCGAAAGATCAGTGGTTGCCAGAAGCTAGTGGAAGGAGAAAACGGTAGTGATTGCTTAATGGATACCATCTTTATTTTCGACTAAGAAAGTGCTCTGGATTTAGGTAGTGGTGATAGTTGCCCAACATTGTGAATATACTAAAAATCACTGAATTAAACTGGTTAAAATCGTGAATTTTTTGCTGCATGAATTTTTTCTCATAAAAAAAATCACTCCCCCCACACAAACCTCATAGAGAGAAAGCCATAAATACAGTAGCCACTTACTACACACATAGAAGAAAAGCAAAACTTATCTACATAAACATATACAGAGAAATACACAGAGAACAAGAGAGAGAGACATAATCATAGACAGATACACAGAGAGAAAGAAATGAGGCAGAGAATGCACAGGAATCAGAGTTGAAGTGTGGGTGCAAAAGACTACATTGAAATATAATGGAATCAAGGTAAACAGTAACTCCAATTTGTAAATAAATTACTTTAATGGTAGTATTGACATGTCCCAAAAGGAGATTTAGATTATATAAAGGTGATCTTTTTTAAAGACATTTATTAGACTGTAGCAATGACATAATATGTAAAATGATATTTCAGACACTGAAACCATTTAATTATAGAATAAGAGAACATATGAAAGAGAATAATTGGAATTTGAGACTTGTGGGAATATCTGTTTTAGTCATACAGAAATATTCATCTTTAATATCTGTGACATTGCATTACAAGTAAATAATCAGTGTGTGAATATAGTGTGGAAAGAGGAATAACGTTCTTTAGGAATAAGTTAAACTAATTTCCTATATATAATATTTGGTCTTGATTTTCTTACAGCAGAAAGCTTTATTATCTCAGTTGATTTTATTTTCCTGATAAAGGGCTGTTCTAATATTGTCATGCCTTGCAGCCCTGCTATTAATTTTAATAAGAATTTAATAAGTGTGAAATCCTGTGGGAATTTGCAGCTGAAAGTTACCAGATGTTCTGTGTGAGGACAATGTGGTTTAGGTGTAACTGAAGGCTGTTGTGCTGTTCTCACCTTTTAAAAGAGAGTTGAGTGTCCTGCTAATCTACACAGTTCTTACTTAGTTTCCCTCTTTTTAATTCATATTGCATCCTTTCCTATACTTACTATGGAAACTTTGGATTTGTTCCAAAAATATGTTGTCACTTCACCACTGAGTATTGCAAGAAGAGAAGAAAAGTTTGTCTTATATACTGGGGTTGGAGGAAAATAACTGTTCCCTATAGTGGTTTGACTTCACCTTATCTTTCCAAGGTTATGCACTTTACTACATTCTTGAAAGAATGCTTCCAGCAAAGTGCCTCCTTATTATGAATGAGGTCCCCTTATTGTTCACGGGAGTGCTGGAAGCCACCTTTTTTTTTCAGCTTCACTTCTTTTATTATCCTCTTTTATCTTGCTCACTTTCATCTTAGGCTTTCTCTTTGGCTTATAAAATGAGTAAGCTGCACCCAAGGAGAGGTAAAGGCCATGACTCAGACAGTGGCCAATGGAAGCTTCTATAAAGTCTAAATCTTTTGATGAAGGTTGCAAAGTAAAACATAAAGGTGCTGCCATTTCTATAGAAGAGATGAAAGACTGTTTGAAGGACAATACATATATGTCCAATTAAAGATTACTAAAATTAATGTTTGCAAATTTGGCATTTATTGCATTGTAGAATGTATTGATAAGGAGAAATGGGCAAAAACTCAGCCAAAGACTTTCAGTGATGAGGGAAAAGGGCTTTGTTTTAGAGCATCTATTTTAATTCATGAGGCTATATGTTAGCCATGAAATAACAGAGACATGGAAATGCATATTGAATAAATAGAAAATTGTTTTCCTATTGGCATCTAGTGAAGATCAATACCTACTAAATGGTGGAATATGTAAAGCAGTTGTGTGATAGTTACCGAATTATTAACGGCTATATCTTCCCTTTCAACCTTTTTGATTTTCTGTAGGATATGACATGCTGAGCAGTCACTTTCTTACTTTCTCTCTTTTACCTTCTTAGTACTTCATGCTCCTGATTCTCCTCCTGACTTCTTAACTATGGTTTTCACTCTTTGACTGCTTTTCCTTCATCTGACCCTTATATGTGAGTGTTTGAGATCTTGTTTTGGATCTTCTTTTGTGCTGTGTATTCTCCCTGGCAGGATGGTTTCTGTGGACTCATATATTTATTATCTTCACATTTCATAGATGGACCCACTTACAGTCATGGTTTTAATGGGCACACACATATTTATGATCTCCAGATTTCCACCTGCAACTCAGATTTCTTCTGAACTGCTTCACCTTATTGAGTGTTCCACTGGGATAGCCCACAACCATATTAAACAGTTTAAGACTGGGCATTTACCTTAAATACAGTTATATTCAAAATGAAATAATGTATTCAACTTCCTTTTCAACTTACTCTTTTAGTTTATAAGGTATCAAAATAATCGCTTCTCGGCCTTTGGGCTAAGATCAAGTGTATAAGGTATCAAAATATTTCTACTTTTTCTTAACCTGAAAACTTGGGAATCATCCTAAATTACCCATTTTCCCTTTTGCTCAAGATAACCTCAGCATTGTGCTGGTTCAATCCATTTCCCATCTCTTACCTCTATATCACACGTTCTCATTCATTTTCTTGGGCAAATATCTTATGAATTTATTCTATATTATTCAGCACCTTCCTAGTTTCACCCTTTCTAATTAATCTGCCCAGAACCATACTTAAAAATTGCTGATATGACCATGTCACTCTCAAGTTTAAAATATTTCAATAGGTTTATATAACTTGAAGGCTACAGGCCAGAGTCCTTTATGTGACATACAAAACATATCATTTTATGATATCTATTTATTTACTCAGTCTTGTCTTTACTACTTCTCTAAGTTGAACCCAGAGGCCGAATCCTAATGAATGTCTTACAGTTTCTCAAATAGGTTGCCTTTCCTGTTATGCTCTTTCCTTTTCTTTTCCCTTTTTAGATCTGCTTTGAGAGGCTTCTATTATATATTATTCAAGATCTGGACTGAGCATCATCCTTCTATAACGTCTTCCCTGCCTGTCTCTCCTTCCCAGAATATTTTTTCCTTCTTTTACCAGCAGAGTAATTGTTAATTTATGTACTCTCTCTTATACCCCCATTTTATGCCACATTATGAATTCATTAAAGCAGGAAACTTGCCATTTTAATGATGATGATGATGATGATGATAATTGTTCCAGTGGAGGATTTTGAGGACTGACAGGATCTGACATAATTAGAAATGATCACTCTGGAAGCTGTGTATGGGCTGGGATGTAAAACAAAAGACTAGCCCTTGTAATAAGGTAGGTGAGATGTGATAATGGTTTAAATTAAGTGGTTGTGGGAGAGATGAGATAGAAGTAGATGGATAAGTGCCGTGGGTATGGAAAGAAGGTGTCAAGGATTTGGGCCTGATTAAATAGATGGATAGAATGGTCACTTACCAAAACTGAAAGACTATGGGATTAGTGAACTTTAGGGAAATCAGGAGTTTTGACAGGTTCAGTTTCAGATACCTATCAGACATGTAAGTGGAAATGTTGAGCTGGTAGTTAAATATGAATCTGAAATTCTGGGTAGAATTCTGGAATGACATAAATTTGGGAATTAGTATATTGAAGGTATTTAAAATCATGAGGTAAGAGGTCATATAGGAATAAAAGTAGGTAAGAAATGACCAAGGTTTGGAGATGTCAATATTTAGAATATGTAGACATGAGGAGAATTCAACAAAAGAGTCTGGGAAGAAGTAGGCAGCAATTAGATGAAGTACCAAAAGAGCCAAGAGAAAAACATATTCTAAGGAGGCAGTGATCAAATATGTCAAATGCTATTAATAAGCCATGATGAGAACTGAGACTTGATCATAATTTTTAAATGAAAACTCACCATTTGTTTATTCCTTCATTCATTCCCAAGAATGCATTTGAGAAAATTGAGAAGTACTGGTGGGAACTCTAAATCAAATATGAAGAAAACATGTACAGAACAGGAAACAATTAGGATCTACTAATAAATCTCAGAATACATGTATATTCATGCATGTTCCTACACCATCAGGGAAATTGGATGCACAAGGTGACATGAGTGAAACTAATGCCCATCCCACAGTCTGTGGGAGAATTGACCAGCATGTTATCTGGAATTTTCTTTAATCAAAAGAAAGGAAGCCAGTATTTCAGACTGTAACAATGTAGCTTTTCCCTGAAACCATATTGAGAGTTTCTATAAAACAATTAATTGTTGAGTGAAAGAAACCGGAAGAAGTTTGTTTGACATGATTAGAAGTGGTAGAGTGGATTTGAGTAACATCTGATATTCACTGGCACTATGTGAACATGCAAGCATAATGACATTTTTTAAAAAGGTTAATGCATGTATTATGTAAGCATGGCTTACTTTAAAGCTGTGCAAATTTTCCCCAAGTAATAAAAAAGAAAGTCAGCCTCCATTTTATCAATACTAAATACAAAAGTTCTAATACAAAACAGTAGAAGTACAAATAAATTACATTTAAATTTCTTTACCGTGAAGGGTAGAACCATTCTTTTAAGGAAATTAGCAATTGTTGAGTTTATTGTCCCCAGTTTAAAATAATTAAAAATAAGCAACAACAAATGGTTCAAAATTCAAATGAACTAAAGGGGAAAAATTTCTGTCCCATTAATCTTCTCTAACTGCTTAGTTTTTTTCCTCTTAAGAGATAGCCAAAATTATTAGTTAAAAAGAGGCATTTTATGTTCATGTTAATAATTATTTGTTGAGTGACTTCTACAAATAAGATTCTGTGTTAGATGTTGTGGTATCGGCCTTAAAGGAGTCTGAAAAAATTCAAATCTGACTCTGAACAAAGTGCTACCACCACAGCTCCACTCTGGGATGGTTCTGAAGGACAATGATAACAAGAAATCTCCCTAGTCAGCAGAATTTTAAACCTTGGGGAAAAATAGCTAGAGCACTGTGTCATCAGTGGCTATTGGTTAGATTGGATGGTTAAGAACAGAGAAGTAATACAATTAGAAAATTTAACAAAGTCCTAAGGAGTATGCTGATAAATCTATCAGAACTCTCTGAAAAGGCAGAATCCAAAGTCATTCATATACCATGTGAATGTCCTCTACAGAACAACCTCAGCAGAGGAGGAGCTTAATAATAAGATAGACAAGATGGTACATTCTGTCCCCAGACATTCTTGTTCTTGCTCAATGAGCTTACAAATTTTCCATGATATTGAAAATTGAGGTTATGCATGGACTCAGTAAATGGACTTCCTGTTACCACGGACAAATGGCTATAGCCACTCTGAGTGCCCAATCTGTCAAGAACAGAGACTAATACTCAGCCCCCAGAATGACATCTTCTTATGGTGATTAACCAGTCAACTGTGGCAGATTGGTTATACTGAATCACTTTTCTTTTTTTTTTAAAGGATTTTATTTATTTATTTGAGAGAGAGAGTATGAGCGGGGAGGAGGGGCAGAGGGAGAGGGAGAAGCAGGTTCCCCGCTGAGCCGGGAGCCTGATGCCACCTGGAGCTCAATCCCAGGACCCTGGGATCATGACCTGAGCTGAAGGCAGATGCTTAACCCACTGAGCCATCCAGGTGCCCCTGAATCACTTTCCTAATGAATATGCATATGTTCTGAATGGAATAGACACTACTCTGGATACGGATATACTTTCTCTTTCCTCAATTGTTCTTCCAAAACCATCACACATGGACCTGCAGATGACTTTGTCCTTGTGATGGTATTCCCCACAGTATTTTTTCTGACTAACAGACTCATTTTACAGCAAATAAGATGTGACAGTGGGCTTATAATTGTGGAATTTACTGGTCTTACCATGTTCTCTATCACCCTGAGGTATCTGGTTTGGTAGATAATGTGGAATGGTGTTTTGAAGACTCAGTTTTGGTGCTAGTTTGAGCAACAACTAGCAAGTTAGGATGATGGCCATGTTGTATATGCTCTGAATAAGCCATCAATATGTGGTAGCTTTCCTCCCATAGCAGGATTAACGGGTATAGGAATCAAGATGTGGAGATTTGAGTGACTTTTCATCCAATCATTTTTATGATCAGCTAATGAAATTTCTCCTTCTTTCCCCCTAACTTTGGACTCTGCTGGTCTAGAGATAATAGTTCCCAAGAGAGAACAGCTTCCAGCAGGGCACATAGGAATAGTTTCATTAAACTGGAAGTTGAGATTGGGATCATACTTGGGATCGTCATACTTGGAAATTAGCAGACAAATAAGGTTACTGTACTGGCTATGGTGATTAATCCAGACTATCATTGGGGAAATTGATATTGCCCAATAGGTTAAGGAGGAATCTCTCCAGAGTTCAATAGATTCTCTGGGACACTTCTTAATACTTTCAATTTTTGTGATTAAATTCTAATGGGAAAAAAAATACTCCCATGCAAAAAGGATGACTAATGGCCCTGATCCTTTAGGAATGTAGATTTCGATCACCTCCCTGGCCAAGGTGCTTGCTGAGGGCAAAATATACATGAAATATATATGAAAGAAGACCAGTTTTTACCAGTGGTACCAGTTGAGTACCAGTTGTTATCATGCACCCTGTTGCCAAAATGAGGACTATAAGTATTTCTTTCTTATTTTGATATAAATGTATTTTGTATGTATTTAAACCATTTTTTCTTTGCTTCTTCCATTCCTCTATAATCTAACATAACGTGATAATAATAGCGAACCTATATTTAAGTTATGGTATTTAAGTTATAGGATATCAAATAGAAATGTGATTTAGTTAGATGATAAACATCCAAAGATGGATAGAACGACTGCATCTTTTCTTCGGGAGAATGTTAGCATATTTTTGGCTGTATAAGGGATAGTGGTTTCATTTGAAGTGAATATGTGATTTTGCTTTTTTTTTTTTTAATTTTGCAGTTGTTTTTGTTTGGAAGTTAAGTATGGTTAAAAGAGATGTGTATGATGCTAAGTCAATAGAAGGTGGACTCTGGTGACTTTGTAATGTGTCTACTTAACTAATCTGGGACTACTTTTCCAGACTTCCTTTCCTTCCATGGTTCTGGGCTGGGGTGGACCAATTTGTGTGAGATCTGAAAGGTGGAAGAGAGGCAACAACCAAGTGGTGTAACTGGTGTGGGCTCAGGCATAGTTGCACCACTTGTACATTGTTAGGCAGGCTGACCTCCAGGTCTTGCTAGATCTCCTCCTTTATCTTCTCCAAATGCTAGAACTTCCTACAAAGCTCCATGGTAAAGTGTGCCAGGACTCCAGGAAACTTTTACCACTGAAGTGGGAGGCTAGAGGCTTGAAGGAGGTACATGACCAAGGCAGGTTCTGGTGAGAGACAGATGCAGGTTTGTTTATCCTTATAAGTTAAAGCTAATCCTCGTAGATTCTAATTTGTCCTTGTTCTCCCCTAATTTGTATTTATCTTCCCTTCCCGACTGTTGCTGCAGGTTACTTCAGGCCCAGCACTGTGTGTAGGCACAAAAGATGGACCTGAAGTACATAAATCTCTAAATAAACCCTTATATTACCCACAGAGGTTCTGCTACTCTGATGGAACATGACTTAGAAATGTTCCAGTCATAAAGACACAATGTGTATGAAGGTAACTTTAAGATAGTGTGTACACTCTAACGTATTGGAAGCATGGGAGAGGGACAGGGAGAGAAGAGAGACACCCAGGGATTGGAAAATACTTCCCATAGGGAGTGTCATTTTGTTCTCTGAATCTTGAGGAATGGGTGGAATTTCTACTGGTGTGATAAAGGAACAAAAATAGAGACAAAGAGGTGGTTATCTACTGAATGCATACAATTGCCAGGCATTGGCACAATGGGAAACAAGATAGGCACAGTTCTCGATGTTTTGGAATTTATAAGTCTCACAGGCATGATTCACACTGAAAATGTGATGCACTTTATCTGGTGAAGGATTCCAAGTATGTGCTGCATGTTTTTCTCTGATTGTAATTAAATGACCCCTGGATGACTAGCTGAATCTTGAATACCCTAATAATTTCCCAGTATGGATAACTTTTTGCAATAGATCACTAACAAGGTGTAAGGAACAAGTCTCTGGGCTTTTGGTTTCTTCCACTTGTTTCCCATTCTTACTCCTTCAACCAGCTGCTGTCTGCCATCTGTCAGCACTATTCTATTGAAACAGCTGTTGCTTAGATCACTAATGCTCTATTTGCCAAATCTCACAGACGCATGTTGGCCCTGTTTTATTTGACATTACTTTGCCATTTGACATTGTGGTCATTCCTTTTTTCAAAAAAATTCTTTCAGCCCATGATACTTCTGTCTCCTGCATTTCCTCTGTTTGTCAGCTTCTTCTTAATCTGTTCTATTTTTTGTATTTCGTATTTGTTTTATGGCATCTGATTGTGCCAAATATAACCCGAAAGTCAATTTATCATTCCTTTTATCCATCAGTCTAGGCAACCAATTGGCGATTGACTCTTGAGCTAATAAATCATTAAATTCCTTTTTTGATTTGGCCCTGTTATTCAGTTGACTCTCCCTATCTGATATTAACCCCACATGACTTCTTCCTGGCTACTATGAGAGCCTCCTTTCTTATCTACCTGCTCTATTTTTGTGTTTCTCCATTCTAACCTTCATGAGGCCACCAGGCACGTATTTCTAAAGTGCAAATATGATTGTGTAACTATTCTTCTTACTCTTCAGGGACCTTGGGATAAGAACTAAACTTCTTAAAAAGTGTTAAAAAATAACCCTGCATTATTTGATACTTGACGGCCATTCAATATTCAAATTCTAATACTTGCTCCCGCCTCTCCAACCATGTCAAATAACTTAAAATTCCCAAAAGAGTCCATAATCACTTTATCTCCCTAAAAATGACCTTCTGTCTCTTTATCTACTCAACTGACACCCACTCATGTTTCAGTAATAAGCTCTAGGGTTATTATTAACTCATTTTTTCATTCAATTGAAATTGATGGACCAACTTTGATATACCAGGTGGTTGTCTCTCTCCTTCATGAAGCCTTCCCTATCTGGTTGCTTTTTTATTTTTATTTTTTTTGGCTTCCATTCCCATTGTTTCTGACTATCCAGTGAATAGCACTGGGTATTCCCTGCTATCCATTAAAATTTGGATTCAAGTAATCTCTGCTGTAACTAAAATCCTATTACACATAAGTATTGTTGTAATTAACTTGTGGTTTCTTTGTCTCTTTGTCTTCTTTGTGTCTCTTATTATACTGTGTGTGTGTGTTTCCATCGGCTACTATGATTTCTGCTACTTTTATTATTTCTGGACACATTATTTTTCTGAATGGGGTTGATCTGGAATCAGTAGACCTGATGGAATGAATTATTTAATCTCTCTGAGGCTCTCTGTCAAACAAAACAAAAATAAGAGAGAAACAATTGCTCAGAACATTTCATGAACTTTTTGGGGATTTAGATGAGACACTCTAGGATAAATTATTTTATAAATGGCAAAGCATTATTGTTTTAGTTCATTCCAAGTTGCGAAGAGTAGGATGTTCAGGTGACTTCAAAGAATGGAGTCATGGAAAGGGCACAGACTGCAGTTCTGCTCCAGGGCTAAGCTAAGTGCTTCTATTTGTTTGTCTCTGCACACTCTTTCTCTCCACTTTTCAGTGTGTTATGTTTCTAGTGCTGTTACTACCAGTCACATCCTCACACTTCCTTTGTGCATTCCGTTTATCTCCGCCACTCTGACCCCAGCTATCTCTATCTGGAGGGCAAGTGAACAGGGAGAAGGAGGATTCGCAGCCTAGCTCTGCCATCAGTATGATTGTTTCTGACTCTCTTTGGTGTCTCTCATTGGACACACCTGTTTTTTTTTTTTGTTTTTTTTTACAGGATTTCTAGTTTACTTTGCAAATCTGTTTAATTTTCTTCTCAGATTCAATTCTTGCTTTTGTATTGGTACTCTCTATACTGATTTTTTTTTTCTTCATAGTTTCTGCTAGCTCAAAATATTTACTCAAATTATTTACTGCATGACTTTTTCCTAGCTTCATGGTCCCTTTTTATATATCTCTTTAATTTCAGTCATGAAAATTAAAAATTTTATATTTTTAATTTCAAATTCTATAGAATTGGCTAAGCTTTGGACTAAATTTGGACTTTATCAAGTGACCGCATAGATCTTCTGGCCAGATTATCAATCAGATACCCATCTAAGCTGGGATATAGTGTTGGGTCATATGTAGTTGACATGGCCTTTGATATGACCTGACTGACAACGTGATTGACATATTTAGTATATTTATGTAAGTCTAGATATTTTTTGTTGAAAATGATGATGATGGAATGAATATATGTGTGTGTGTGTGTGTGTGTGTGTATGTGTGTATGTGTGTATAATATAAGTGAAGAAAAAATACTCTAGCAGGAGTATGATTAACTGGGCAGTCTCATATATTATTGGTCAAAACAAAATTGTCACAGCTTGTCTAGAAATCATGTTTCAAAGTTTATATTTTTATTTCTATTTCCAGAACTTTTTCTTGAGGAAACAGAGATGTTCATAAAACTTTATGCACAAAAACATTTATTGCTGTGTGCTTTACAATAATGAAAAATTAGAAGCAATCATGATTTCAAACTATTGAAAACCATTAGCAAGAATTTTGTCTGTTTTGTCAATGCTCTATTTTGACTGCTCAGAACAGTGCCCAGCACGTAAGAGACATTCAATAAATACTTATTAAGTAGATGTATGCTGAATCTTTATTATGGATAATTGGACAATACTAAAGATGATGTAACTCCAAAATGGTTTTTAACATGTGGAAAAGCAGTTCTTATATTATTAGGTGAAAAAGTAGAATCTCTCTCTCTCTTTCTCAGAGAACAAAATATTAAGTGTACTTATTCAGTGAGGTAGAATTACAGATAATCTTTTCCATTATTTTGTTTTTCTGTCTTTTTTTAATTCTTAAAATTCATTATTATTATTTATAGCCCAAAATATATAATATACTTTCTGATATTTTTTTCTGACTTTTCTGACTCATCCTTAGAAAAAGGTAAGGTAAAGGAAAGGAACTACCCTGTGTTGAGTTCGTGTGTGCTACATGCAATTTTAGGGTTTTGCATACAATTTTCTAGAATCCTCCCAATTGTATAAAGTAAGAAACATCACAAGTAGTTAAGTTACTTGCCCAAGATCACTCAGTTTATTACATAGCAGGTATTTGAACATAGTTCATTTTAATTACAGAGCATGTTTCCTTAACCATTAATCCTACCCTGACTCTCTGACTAGCCTGCCTTGATTAAGCCAGACCTTCTTGACTTTTCCCTTCACTGAAATTACATATTAATCTGACCCTTACATGAATTATTTGGTCATATTCCAATTGCTTTGAGTGATTTAGGCTTGTTTCTTAACTAGATAAAGTAGTAAAAGCAGTATTTTATGTTCCTTTTATATTTTCCTAGCACTTAGTATACCTATAAGCACAGTAAACATTTGAGATTTATAATTATTAATATCTTCAATGAATCTATAAGAAACAAGAAAAATTTAAAATGTTATGGATATGTATATTTTTTTTTTGCCTGGTAAAGGCCCATTATTGCCAGTGTTTTTCATAAACCGTGAACATAATATCCTAAGTTTTAAATTTTATTCCTGTCATTTCATATTCATTAAAGACTCAGAATGTTCAATTCTTCCTATTATAGAGAAATGTGAAATCTGCATTGCTTAGCCTACTTTCTAAGATGTTCAATAATCAGAACCTGGTTGTTTTAACCCTACTTTGTATTTCTCCTACTTCTCTATTTTGCACACACTCTGCTCAAGGCCGGATGAATTACTATTTTTAGAATACTCTAAGCCCCCTTCCACCATGTTATTGCTTGAGTTCTTCCTTTGGCCCAGAACAGTCTTATAAATAATTTCCAAATGTCCAAATCCTACCTGTCTTTCAAGGCCTGTGACTTAATTCAGTCTCTTCCGGGAAGCTTACTCTGATAACCTTGACTCATAGTAACATTTCCCTCTTGTGAATTCTGGTACCATCTATCTGTCCTTTCATTTCACCCTTATAATTTTTTTTATTGTGGTAAAAAACACATAAGATGAAATATCTCTAAAGAAAATTTTAAGTCTACAGTTGTTTACGCACATTGTTATACAATAGATCTTAAAAACTTTTTCATCCTGCATGACTCCATTTCTCCACCCATTGGATAGTAACTCTCCACCCCCCACCCCCTAGTTCTAGCAATCATGTTTCCACTTTCAGTTTCTATGAATTTGACTACATTAGATAATTCATGTAAGGGGAACCATGCAGTATTTGTCCTGTGACTGGTTTACTTCACTTGGTGTGATGTCCTCAAGTCTCATCCATGTTGTGACAAGATTTCCTTCTTTTTTAAGGCTGAATAAAGTTCCATTATGCACGTGTGTGTGTGTGTGTGTGTGTGTGTGTAATCACACTTTCTTTATCCATTAATCGGTTAATGGACATTTAGGTTGTTTCCACTTCATAGTAATAGATTTTTGAACAAACAAATTTATTGAAATTTCCTTAATTCCATTTTTATGGCACTAAAGAGATGGTTAAAAAAAATCACAAAACTACATTGGGGAGGGTATGTGCTACGGTGAGCGCTGTGAATTGTGCAAGACTGTTGAATCACAGATCTGTACTTCTGAAACAAATAACGCAACATATTTTAAGAAAAAAAAAAGAAGAAGATAACAGGAGAGGAAGAAAAGGGGAGTATGTCAGAGGGGGAGACGAACCATGAGAGATGATGGACTCTGAAAAACAAACTGAGGGTTCTAGAGGGGAGGGGGATAGGGGGATGGGTTAGCCTGGTGATGGGTATTGAGGAGGGCACGTTCTGCATGGAGCACTGGGTGTTATGAACAAACAATGAATCATGGAACACTGCACCAAAAACTAATGATGTAATATATGGTGATTAACATAACAATAAAAAATTTAAAAAAAATCACAAAACTAACATTGCTCTCCTTTCCTGCTCATCCTTTTCCTTTATAGCTATACTCATGATTAAATTTTGGGTTACTTTCTGTTTCTCTTTTTGGGTTACTTTCTGTTTCTGTTTCTTTCTGTTTCTCTTTTTGTTCACTATAACCACTTTTGATAAGCAATCTATTTTTTTTTAATCCAGGTGACATCACAGCCATCAAAATTTCCTAAACATTGAAAATGTTTAGGAAACATTGATGATAATTTTATTATATATTTACATTATGAAAAATGAAGATAATTACAACAAGAAAACTCAGAAATTAGATTTTAAAGGAGAAAAGCAAAATCCTGAATTTATTAATGGCACTTAGAAGATATGCTGAATAGCTTAACAACATGCATTTCCAAAGGGGTGAAGTAAAAAGAAAAGGAAAAGAAAGAGTGTAAGAGAGAGAAGGAAATAAAACTACCGATTTTGCTTTATAATACAGACATGTTGTTTCATATTTACCCCATGTTGGCAGTTGTATATGTATACACATACACACATCATGTGTGTATATATGTATATATATTATATATGTTTCTGTATGAACTGCTAAAAGATAAACTGAAGCATATTAAAAATGTTGAGAGTTTATTTGAGTTAAAATCAGTTCAAATTTGGGTATCTAAATTGAACTAAATTCATTTTTTTTTTTTTGACAGTCAACATTTTTTATTGTTATGTTAATTATCTGGGTTCCAATATCATGGAATACAGGAAGAATTTTTTTTTCTTTTTAAAGATTTAATTTATTTATTTGACAGAGAGCACAAGCAAGGGGAGCAGCAGGCAAAGGGAGAGGGAGAAGCAGGCTCCCCACTGAGCAGGGAGCCCAATGTGGGGCTCGATCCCAGGACCCTGCGATCATGACCTGAGTTGAAGGCAGACGCTTAATGACTGAGCCACCCAGGTGCCCCTACAGGAAGAATTTAATGTAGTTGACAAGGGAAGTCTTCAAGAAGAAAATTCAATGACAGGGATTTGAGGGGCAGAGTTCCTGGAAATTCACAATTGCCCTTCATCGTTAATTTGATACAGCTGCCAAAGTTACTTCTGTATCTCTCAGTTTAAATTCTTAAGAAATTCTTAAGAAACGGCAGAGAGAAGATAATTGGCCTAGCTTGGATCACATATTCACTCTTTTAATCTTCTATGAAGCTATGAAAGCTTAGTCCCATTCATTAAGCTGGGGAGAATTGAGGGGCATTTCAAATAGTTATATAATATTGTCTGTGTCCTTAAAGACCTGTCCAACATAACATTCCTCTGACCGCTTGTACTTTTCTTCATCTTTGGTTACTTCTTTCTTGGGTATCTACAATTTCCACATAAATTTCTTCCATTAACACTTTTATTATTGTTTTCTTATCTGCTGGCATGTGGTCTCCCAGAGTAGGGGTGTATTTTGTCCATGTTTACATTCCTAGTGCTTATCGAAGTGTTTGTCATATAGCAGTTGAGACGTGAACATAAAATAAATGAATAAATATGGCTGAAAGATAGTAAATGTCCATTGCTCAGCGACCTAGCATTGAACTACATGTATATTTTTACATGTAGCTGAATAAACTGAGCAAAGCTGAGCAGACATACTTTGAAAAAAGTGGAAAAACTTAGGATGCCCTAATTCTACATTACCTTTATAACCATAACCTCCATAACCCATGTTGATATATTTGGTCTCCTGGAAGGCATCTTATCTTTTATTTTTGGCACAGAATTTAATAGGGATCTGATCTTCACTATCAGATTCAGTTTTTACTCATAGCAGAATTGTGTGTGCATTTTTTGAACCTCTTAGTAAAAAACTATTGATTTTTCTCTACTCCCTTATACCCAGAGATTCTCAAATCAAATAGTAGAGTTTATTTCTAGGTTAAGACATAGATATCTCAATTCCAAGAGAAATATTAAAGCGCTTATATTCTACTCTCCAATGGATACAATTAGCTAAAGCCCTGTATTTTTTTTGTTGGAAATTAATAATTAGACTTAGTTGTAGAGCTATGAATATGTGTGTTGTGTGTATATATGTATATGGATGTATATGTATATACTTAAGATATGTATTCATAATATGTATATAAGATATACATATGCACATATTTGAGACAACATGGATGAACTTGGAAGATATAATTATTAAGGAAAATAATTCAGACACAGAAAAACAAATGTTGTATGATCTCACTTATATATGGAATTTGAAAAGGGAAAAAAAGAACCTAAAAAATCTTAGCTCATAATAACAGAGAATAGAATGGTGGTTCCTAGAGTCTGGGGCATGTGGAAAAATGGAGAGAAAGGAAAAATGGAAAGCAGAATGGTGGTTGACAGGGACTGGAGGGAGGGAGTTTTGGGGAGTGATTGTTTAGTGGGTATAAAGTTTCAGTTTTTTAAGATGAAAAGTTCTGAAGATGGATGTTGGTGATGATTGCACAACAATATGAATGTACTTAATACCACTAAACTGTAAACTTAAAAATGATACAGATACTAAATTTTATGTTATATGTTTTTTGCCACCATGAAAACAATGGAGGGGAAAAAGTGAAACGATTGAAGGGGGTCCTGGATCTCCCTCCCCTAAAGTCTTCTGAATTGCTTTTTATCAATGTCCCTGCAGCTTTTTCTGCTGGTCTTCCATCCAGATCCTGGCTGTTAGTAATTCCCTGCTCTTATAGAGGTGATGATTAATGATTAATAATGATGATTATAATTATGAGGGTGATGATGATGGTGATGATAATGATGATAACAACGAGTGAAAGTACAATGAATAATTATAATAACCCTGGAGAGAAAATGGGAAAGAGAGAGTGAAAAGAAGAGGAATAAGAAGGAGCAAGAAAAGAAGAATTACTGTTTTCCAGTAGCTGTGCTACTGGTTTTGTCCTTTCTTTCATGAAACATTTTTGGCATAAAAAAATGAAAAAGAGAAAGTGGAAAGTCTGTATGTTAAAGTCAGTAATATCATTATTTCAGGATAGATTTTTCTGGATCCAATTGTTCTAGTATTTGATACATATTAGAACATTTTTAATTTTCAGGACAATTTAAGACAAATGTTTCTTAATTTTTCTTTCAGTAAAATCTTTGTAGTCTAGCCTAAAAATGTGAAAAAGGCCGAAGACCAAGTGTATACATTTTTCATCCCAAGGATTTACCAATGTGCCTGATGTCCATTAAAACTTTAAATATTTATTGAATTTGAATGAATAAAGTGGTATTATATTAAAATGGCCTTAATATGAGAACATAACAGAAGAGATGAAGTAATAATATTAATTGGGAGAAAGCAATTTCTAATTAACTGAAGTGATAAGTGGGGAGGGAGTGGTTATGTGAGTTTTAGATTTAAACTAATAATATAAGTAGGCTTGCTTCTTAAAATAAGTGCTTTTCCAGTCTGTGGGTAATGTGAATTCATGAGGTCAGGACAAAAAACTTTTTTCGGATTAAAGTCTTAAAATCATTCTTTGTTTTATTGTATCTAATTAATATGAAACTGTTTATCCCTAAAGCCCTAATACCGTATGAGTCATGAGTCCATCATTACCACAAAAACAGTCTTTGGCTTATACATTTATCTAATATTAGAGTATAGCTAGATGTAATTTCCTTTTTTACTGAGTCTCCTAGTAACTTCATGTGGTATCACTATCTTTTATAAGCAAACATAGTCTTTACAATGTAGGATAACCGCTATCCTAAACTCTTAATTTACATCAAGTCTCTCCATTCTCATATAATAACTATTTGAGGTAGGTGCTATCATCATTCCCATTTTACAAACAAGGAATCTAAAGCATCCAAGAGGGGTTAAGAGAATCAGCTGGTAAGTAGGAGAGCTAGCATTTGGACCCAGTTAGTCTGGCTCTAGAATCTGAGGCTCTTAACTACTAGCTTTGCTATATCTGGGCTATGCTAAAGCGGCATTTCCCAAAGATCATTCTTCAGAATACTGTATCACGAGACACTGTGATAAAACTTCTATATCCACACTAGTTTGGCAAATATTTAAGACCATTTATACTTAGTATTAGTTTCCTTTTGCTTTATACAAGATTGTCTCTAATTTATTGAATTAAAACATACAAATTTATTTTCTTACAATTCTGGTGATGAAAGGTTGTAACATCAAGATGTAGGTAGGGCTATATTCCTTCTGAAGGCTGTAGGGAGAATCTTTTTTCTTGCTTCTACCAGCTTCTAGAGGCCTCCTGCATTCCTTGGCTCTTGGCCTCTTCCTCTATCTTCAAAACTAGTAGTTTAGCATTGGAACCACTCAAATAATCCAGAATAAACTTTCTATCTCAGCTTTCTTAACCATATCTGCCAAGTCCCCTTTTCTATGGAGAGTAATATATTTATAGGTTCCGGAGATTAAAGCACAGGTATTATTGGGGGTCATTGTTCTGTTTACCACACATTTTTTTATGGCATCACAATGTATTGAAAACTATGAGAATTCTTCAATAATGAAGGTTTGTCATCTCTCTCCCGAGGAGGAGTCCAAGAAGGTGGAGGAGTAGGAGACCTTAGTTTTGTCTGGTCCCAGGAATTCAATTAGATAGCTATTAAATCATTCTGAACACCTATGAATTCAGCTGGAGATCTAAGGAAAGAATAGCTACAACTCTACAGATAGAAAAGGTACCACTTTCTGCAAGATAGGAGGTGTGGAGAAGTGAATCTGAAATGATATATGGGAAAATAAACCGTGGGTGGGAGGGAGCCTCCATAACCTGGTGCTGGAAAGTGATAGAACAGCGGAGCACAGAATCAGAACTTTTAGAAGTCTGCTCTGGTGAGGGACTTCCTGCCTGAAAGGGACTCAGGTGGTGAAGCAGGGTGGAATCCTAGGTGGGACAGTGTAGTCTCAGGATCCCCAGGCTCACAGGAAGACAGGAGGTGCCTGAGTGTGGCAGAGCTCCCAGGCATTGGAGCGGGGAAGCCAGCTGCAATCAGGGAGCCCAGGAGTGGCCACTCAGCTTGGTGTTGCCATAAACCATGAACTGTGGCTCAGTCAGATGACCACTCTCTGCACAGGGGCCCAGCAAGCAGCAGAACTGTGGGGAGACCCCCTCCCTCCCCTGGGAGGAGTGGCCCAGGTGTGTACCACAGGAATCTATAGGGTTTGGAGACTTGAAACGGGGTCGCATGCCTGAGATAGAAATGCTTGATCACAGGCTGGGTGAGCACGGAGTGCAGACAGAGACAAGGGAGACAGGAGTGATGGACTGCTTTTCTCTGAGGGTTCCCTGAGGAGTGGGTCCCAAATTAATAAAATCATGTATGAAAGAGGAGCAATCACAACCAACACCAAAGAAATACAAACAATTGTAGGAACATATTATGAGCAACTATATGCCAACAAATTAGGCAATCTGGAAGAAATGGATGCATTCTTAGAGACATATAAACTACCAAAACTGAAACAGGAAGAAATAGAAAACCTGAACAGACACATAACCAGCAAGGAAATTGAAGCAGTAATAAAAAATTTCACAACAAACAAGAGCCCAGGGCCGGATAGCTTCCCAGGGGAATTCTACATTTAAAGAAGAATTAATACCTATTTTTCTGAAGCTGTTTCAAAAAATAGAAATGGAAGGAAATCTTCCAAACTCATTCTATGAGGCGAGAATTACCATTATCCCCAAACCAGACAAAGACCCCATGAAAAAGGAGAATTACAGACCAATATCCCTGATGAACATGGATGCCAAAATTCTCACCAAGATACTAGCCAATAGGATCCAACAATACATTAAAAGGATTATTCACCATGACCAAGAGGGATTTATTCCTGGGCTGCAAGTGTGGTTCAACATCTGCAAATTAAGCAACGTGATACACTGCATTAATAAAAGAAAGGACAAGAACCATCTCTCACTAGATGAAGAAAAAGCATTTGACAAAGTATAGCATCCTTTCTTGATTAAAACTCTTCACAGTGAGGGCGCCTTGGGTGGCTCATTCGGTTAAGCAACTGCCTTTGGCTCAGGTGATGATCCTGGGGTCCTGGGATCGAGTCCTGCATCAGGCTCCCCCTGCTCTGCGGGGAGCCTGCTTCTCCCTCTGCCTCTTCCTGCCACTCCCCCTGCTTGTGCTCTCTCTCTCTCTCTGTCAAATAAATAAATGGAATCTTTAAAAAAATAATAAAACTCTTCACAGTGTAGGGATAGAGGAAACATACTTCAGTATCATAAAAGCCATATACAAAAAGCCCTCAGCAAATATCATTCTCAATGGGGAAAAACTGAGAGCTTTTCCCCTAAGGTCAGGAACATGGCAGGGATGTCCACTATCACCACTGCTATTCAACATACTACTTACTAGAAGTCCTAGCCTCAGCAATCAGACAATGAAAAGAAATAAAAGGCATCTGTATTAGCAAAGAAGAAGTCAAACTCTCACTCTTCGTAGATGATATGATACTTTATGTTGAAAACCTAAAAGATGCCACCCAAAAATTGCTAGAACTCATACAGGAATTCAGCAAGGTGGCAGGATATAAAATAAATGTACAGAAATTAGTTGTATTTCTATACACTAACAATGAGACAGAAGAAAGAGAAATCAAGGCATTGATCCCATTTACAATTGTACCCCAAACCATAAGATATCTAGGAATAAACCTAATAAAAGAGGCAAAAGATCTGCAGTCAGAAAAGTAAGAACACTTGTGAAAGAAATTAAGGAAGACACAAAGAAATGGAAAAACATTCCATGCTCATGGATTGGAAGAACAAGTATTGTTAAAATTTCTATACTACCTAGAACAATCTATACATTCAAAGCAATCCCTGTCAAAATACCATCAGCTTTTTTCACAGAAATGGAACAAATAATCCTAAAATTTATATGGAACCAGAAAAGACCCCAAATAGCCAAAGGAATGTTGAAAAAGAAAACCAAAGCTGGTGGCATCACAGTTCTGGACTTCACGCTGCATTACAAAGCTGTAATCATCAAGACAGTATGGTAGTGGCACAAAACAGATGCACAGATCAATGGAACAGAATAGAGAGTCCAGAAATGGACCCTGAACTCTATGGTCAACTAATCTTCAACAAAGCAGGGAAGAATGTCCAATGGAAAAAAAATAGTCTCTTCAACAAATGGTATTGGGAAAATTGGACCGCCACATGCAGAAGAATGAAACTGGACCACTTTTTTACACCATCACAAAAATAAACTCAAAATGGATGAAAGACCTTAATGTGAGACAAGAATCCACCAAATCCTAGAGGAGAACACAGGCAGCGACCTTTTTGACCTTGGCTGCAGCAACTTCTTGCTAGACACATCTCCAAAGGCAAGAGAAACAAAAGCAAAAATGAACTACCAGGACTTCATCAAGATAAAACTTTCTGCACAGTAAAGGAAACAGTCGACAAAAAACAAAAGACAACTGACAGAATGGAGAACATATTTGCAAATGTCTTGTCAGATAAAGGGCTAGTATCCAAAATGTATAAAGAACTTATCAAAATCAACACCCAAAGAACAAACAATCCAATCAAGAAATGGGCAGAAGACATGAACAGACATTTCTGCAAAGAAGACATCCAAATGGCCAACAGACACATGAAAAAATGCTCCACATCACTCATCATCAGGGAAATACAAATCAAAACCACCATGAGATACCACCTCACACCAGTCAGAATGGCTAAAATTAATAAGTCAGGAAATGACAGATGTTGGTAAGGATGCAGAGAAAGGGGAACACTTTGACACTCTTGGTGGGAATGCAGGCTAGTCCAGCCACTCTGGAAAACAGTATGGAGGTTCCTCAAAAAGTTGAAAATAGAGCCACCCTATGATCCAGCAATTGCTGCTATTTATCCAAAGGATACAAACATAGTGATTGAAAGGGTCACCTGCAGCCCAATGTTTATACCAGCAATATCCACAATAGCCAAACTATGAAAAGAGACCAGATGTCCATTGACAGACGAATGGATAAAGAAGGGGTGGGAAATATATATAATGGAATACTACTCAGGCATCAAAAAATTGAAATCTTGCCATTTGCAACAACATGTATTGAACTAGAGGGTATTATGTTAAGCAAAATACGTTAATCAGAGAAAGATAATTATCATATGATCTCACTCATATGTGGAATTTAAGAAACAAGGCAGAGGATCATAGGGGAAGAGAGGAAAAAATAAAACAAGACAAAATCAGAGAGGGAGACTAACCATAAGAGACTCTTAATCATAGGAAACAAACTGAGGGTTGCTGGAGGGGAGATGGATGGGGTAACTAGGTGATGGACATTAAGGAGGGCATGTGATGTAATGAGCATTAGGTATTTATAAGACTGATGAATCACAGATTTGGACCTCTGAAACCAATAACACATTATATGTTAATTAATTGAATTTAAATAAAAATGTTTTTCTTTTTTAGAACTCATATGTAAGACATATCATTTATAGTACCATAAGAAGAAAAACTATTGCTAAGTAAATTGTGATATCATATTTTCCAACTAGTTTTATTTTACATATATGAAAGTCACTTTTAGATTTAGACATATTTTATCATATATCACTCATATATAAATAAAAAGTGTAAGTGAGATAAATGAGTTAAGATATTCTGAAAATTTCACATTTGGAGTTTCTTGTAAATTACTTCTGACTCATGATTGTTAATGTTTATGTTTTTTTTCTAACAATACTACCCTCTGTGTAATCTAGAGTATTGACAATATTGTATTGAAAAAATCTAAAATAAGAGAAGACAAATCAAGCAAAAAATAAAAGAACTAAAACCTGTGCTCTTTGAAATTTTGTAGAGCTAGTTTTTTGGGAATGTTGTTAAATACCTCTGAGCCATCACTTCCTTCCAACTGCACAATGAATGGTTTGGCTTGAGGTTAAAAGAATGCATCACTATGGATTCTGGCACTTTCTTGCAAGATATTGACCCTGATTCTCTAAATTTGAAAGTAACACTTTTGTGTTACAAATATAAACATGCAATAGCATAATTTATCATAAGGCTGATAACAATTGTTCAGAAATTTCAAAATTTGAAAAAAATTCCTTAAAATTGACAAAATATGGCAGTTGCATTTCACTAATAAGTTGGTGAAATAGTTATTTTGGATAGTGGGAAAGCAAAAGTGCTAGGTATATATTGGATCATTATGTTATACACCTAAAAGTAATATAATGTTATATGTTAATTATATCTCAAAAAAAAAAATCAGAGGAGTACATCAGTTTGAGGTAAAGAGGTCAAAGTACCAAGCTGCCCTGGGGGGAGTTGATGACCATCTGTCATGGATCTTCTAAGAATGGCTCTGTTTTGGATGGGAAACGGGCCAAATGAATTCTCATTCAGACACAGACCTGCTTGTCTACTAGCTGGTCTGTGAAGCTGAGCTAGCTCCAGAAGGAGTTATGGAGAAAGAGGCTTTGAAAGGATGATATGACTTGGAATGCCATAGGATGTTAATGTGCATTTCGGTTTTCCATACACAATTTCCTGAAAATCTGTCTCTTCTTCCCTGGGCAGCCCCAAAGAGTAAGGTAACAACTTTTAAATCATAATGTCTCAATGAAATGTCCAAATTTGTCTCTATTTCCTGAATGTCTTTACTGCCAAAAACTCAATAAACTTAAGGAGGAATTGGGTCAAAACAGACTGCTTAAGCTTTTTGCAAAGAAGACTTCTCTCCCATAAGGATGGGGGGCAAACTATAATAACTGGAAACACAGTGACAGTGGTTGTGGATTGTGCTGCTTTGGGTGTGCATGAGAAAGTGTAATTGGAGGTGCCTATTTCTTTGGTCCAAGGAAGATATGACCAATGGGAGAGAGCCTCTTTGACTTTTCCCCCCGATTTCCACCCTACTCTACCAGTTTAACTCTTCAGCTTTTGTCCTAGCTTTGCTTTCTTGAGTTCCAGAGGGTGTTCAAGCCACTTCCACTAACTGAGTTTCTCCAGCAGCACTGGGGGAGAGGATTCTGTAAAAGGATCAGGGTCTAAAGGATCAGGGACTAATAATGGAATATCAATAAAGTGCCTCTTATAACTTAGTTTTCTTCCATTGTCCTCAATTGTCTCCACACAAGTGTCCATAATTTGTGTTTATAGCACTTATTTTGCTTACATTGTCTTTTGTGAATGTCTTTTTTTTTTTCTTGTGAGATGTGAGTATGTGTATGATGTTTGTCCCTTAGGTGGAAATCTAACCAACAGTGTGTTAATGCTTTTTTCCCCCCTTCTCAGAGCTAAAGACAGGTCTTTGCCACAGAGGATGCCCAGTAACTGATAGAACACAATAGTGACAATAGTGAAAGGACACACACTTCACTCTGCTTTCCCAGTATTGCTATTCCTATACATCATTCCACCCTTAAAAAAAAAAGTACCAGAGGAATATTGCTGAAAAATCAGGGAGTGTTACAGGTCAGGTTTGATCTAAGGTCAGAAATTAATGTAAGACTGCCCAGTATTGATGTAGTTTCTTTCTCTGGAAATGTTAAGATGTTCAAGTACAGTTGTAGGATGATAGCTGGTTTAAATCCATACTGGAAAAGGGTGAATGAGCTAAGGGGATTTGCAGGGAATGATTATGATGGTAACCCTATGTAACTATCAACATGTAGAGGATGGACAAGACATGAATGGGTGATTAATAGTGAAAAAGAACGAAGGTCAGTATTTTGGAGGTCTAAATTTTGTCAAAGAAATGTAGGAATGGAATGGCAGTATCTGGGCTGGTTGATAACAGGTTCCAGAACCAGAATATCTTGATTTGAATTGAGACTCAGCCACTTATATGTATGTCCTGGACAAGTTATTAATGTCTCTGTGCCTCAATTATCTCATTTATATAATGGGATACAAATAGTTCTTATTTTATCATGTTGTTTTGGGGGTTATATAAGTTGATATATGATTGATAAGTTGCTTGAAATAAAAGGTGTGAAGATGGTAGTTGATGGTTGAAACAGGGTGCAGAAAAAGATTACTAGAGGTAAAGAAATCAAGAAACCAAGAGACCAGGGTCTGGGAAGGACTATCTTGCTCAAGTCACTGCTTATCAGCATTTCTTTTCTCAAATGAGATTCTAATGTTTTTGTTAGACTGAATTATTGGTCCCGATTTCTCACCAATTCTTTCATCCACACCTTGCAATAGCCTCATCCTGGAAAATGTGTATATCTTTCATCTTAGCCTTGAGCTTGCTCATACCACTTGTCTTAGCCATTATAATGAGATGAAAGTGACACATTATCAGTTCCAATCTTAGACCTTAAGATGCTTTGTATGTTCTGTTTGAGCTACCTTTGCCGTGACCATGAGAAGAGCCATCTCTAGGTGGTATTGCTCTTCCACACTGAGACCCAGAGAGAATGTATGTGAGGCAGAGTCAATCCAGCCAACCTCAGATCTTCACGAGGAAGCAGAGCCTCCTCAGCTGTCCAAGCCTGAGAGTAGCTGTCCTGGCTGACCAACCTACAAATTAGTAAGAATCAAAACATATTGTTGCATGTCCCTGGGATTGTGTGCTGATTTGTTTTGCATCAATAGCTGCAAAATTGATATAGTAATTTCATGATTCCAAGCTCTTAGTTTTCAGAGTTTTCTTTAAGAAAATTCTTAAAGCTATCAAATCATCTTTCTTCAAATTCCCTGTCATTATATGAGATAAGCTCACTTAGAATTTCAACCTTTTACCTGGGTTGAAGAAAAAGGAAATGTAAAGATGTATAATAAGTTTGGATAGCAAAAGTCTAATTATATTCTATAGTGATTGTCCTAAATATAACAACACCTTCCAAATTTCCAAGTGTTCATGTTAAAATGCATGAAATTATATTTTTTAACAAGAATTACTTTGTGAATATATATATTGTTATAGAAGTATTCAGCTTATGACATATTTCAATAAGCTATATTTTAGGATCAATGACTCATCGCTTAGGAATGAGAGTAGCATATAATGAATCAAATATACTTTTAATAAAATAAGAGCTAATAGAGGTCTTCATAAGAGCTAATATTTTTGAAATCTTTCTTCCACATGTTGCTTTATATGACTTACAATGCTTAAACTCATGTAAGCCTTACAAGAAGCTCAATTAGATGTTAGATATATTTATTCAGATTCATTTTACATGTGAAAAAATTCATCTTTAGAGTTTTTATGTAAGTTGCCCAAATTTGCATAGCAAGTAAACCGAAGAGGTGAGGTTTGAATTCTAGTCAATGTTATTAATCACTTTTTAGCACTGCAGTGAGTAAAATGTTTTGGTAAAGAGCTCAGACTCTTTTAAATCTTCGTATTTTGAGCTCTGTCTTTACTGTTATGCTTACCAGTTCTATGCATCTTTTTCTTTTCTTATAAAATGGGGAAAATGATAAGATTTATCTTACAAACTTGTTATAGCTAAATGTCATAATTCACATTTAACACATAAAGCAAAGTGTGGTAGGTAGAAAGGATTCAATAAATGTCACCCACTGTCCTCCTTCTCCTCCTCCTCCTCATCATCATCGTCACTGCCACTTAATATAATTTAATATTTATGTGAACACCCCAATATTGAAGTTAAAGTTCGTTTATTACAGAAAAACAGAATTGGTTGGTAATAAAGAGCATCTGGTATTGTCTTTCTCCCACTAGTCTGAAATTTCATCTTACAAATAGCTAGTGATAGGAGATTTCAAACCCTGTCTTCCAGTAAATGTGGAGCTGGTAATTAAATTGTTTAGAAGGTCTCTTTGTGCTCTTCTCTCTGTAATGCTGATTTAATCATCTTCAGCACATAGTGTCCTATTGGCAGGATTCCCATGTGTACTTGTAAGTGGAAGGTTATATGCTAATGGATGTTCACTGTGTAATGGGAGCATGGGGGATAAGTATTTCTTATGGCTGAGCTTGTAACTCAGGTTATGGTTCCTGTTTGTACTCAGTTGTTAGTTGTTGCACATCTTACCTGATCATGTAAAGGCTGAGTTGAATATACGCAGTCTCTCATTTGTGCCACTGCAGGGGTTTTATGTGCTTTTATTTCATTCCCTTTTCTAGCAAATATCTTTTACCTCTTAATATTCCCCTCATGGTTGAGTGGACCCTTGCCATTCACAGATTTAACATTTGTGGTTTTGGTGAGTCACAGGAAGTTTGGAAAATTAATGACTTTCAATACTGTTAAGTGTGTGGAGCTCATGTTTGAATCGTGTGTCCTTGAGGCCAGTCTGAGGGGAGAAAATCATAAGGCTATGAGTGAGCCTCATCAACCACTCTATCTCAATGTCAACATGGTTCTGTTGTCCTTAGCTTGTCTTTAGGTAAGCAGAGGCCCTCATTAGAGGTCTTGAAGGGTTATTTAAATGCATCATTACATTCAACAGATTTATGTGAAAAATTATATGCTATAGTGACATTTACGCATGTGGGAATTTGCAAAGGTCTTTTGACATATTCCTTGCGAATGTTACAAGTTTATGGCATATGTTAGATTAAACAGACTGCACTTTGGCCTCTCCCTATTGAGGATTATCCCAAAGGGTACTGGTTTTATAATAAGGTTCTGGGAAATTGATGGGTGGCAAACTCAGTTAGGACTGTTGTCCTGCCTAGGCACTAAAATTGAGATCAAATTGTCAGTTCAGTTCAACTATATTTAGGTGTTTCTCTTTTAAAATTTTAAAGGAGTTTTGCAACTTGAAATGTTGGAAGCTAAGGCATTAAGAAGAAGAAACAATGCTGTGCATGAGCCACTTTGAATTACATTTGTAGAACAGGCAGACACAAAGTGTAGAAGAAAACTTTCATGAGCACCTGCTTTGTGTCAGGCATTGTGTTTCATGCTGTCACACATTATCTCGCTGGTTCTTAATACCATTTTAAACAAAGGTTAGTATGGATGGAGAGAAAGTTTGAAGGGTATGCATGCATAATTAATTAAGCAAGACAAATTAACACTTGTGGAGGCTCCCAAATCTCAGTGTAGAATTTTAATCAATTAAGCTGTAATGTATTGAGACCCCATTCGTAAGCTCTAAAACCAAATTATTGGTATGTTTAATGTTCTGTTCAGTTTATTTCTACTCCCAAGTTTCAGAGTCTTGGATCTCAACATGAATGTGGCAAAACGTTGTATGTACAATGCTGTATTAAATTAATTTTAAAAATGATTCTCTTTTCCATTTCCATGGATATAGTGTAATTCTCTACATTGATTCTAGGTATAGCCAAATAACTTGTTTGGCCAATGAGGTGTTGGCAGACTTGACGAAAGCAAGGTCCCTGAGTGTGATTAGACAACTCTTTTGAGCTTCTGCTACTGCTATGAGATGAACAAGACAGGACCCACTTGCCGGTCCCAGGAGGAGGGTTAAATGGAATGGAGCTTACCCATCACAGGTAGGTTAGAGCACCATCCAGGATGCCCCACACTTGGTATAGTAACCTGAGTGAACTCAGCCTAAATCCACATTCTACCCACAGATATGTGAGAATAAAGAACTGCTGTTTTGAGCCATTATTTTTTTTTAAAGATTTTATTTATTTATTTGAGAGAGAGAATGAGATAGAGCATGAGAGCAGGGAAGGTCAAAGGGAGAAGCAGACTCCCCGCTGGGCGGGGAGCCCGATGCGGGACTCGATCCCGGGACTCCAGAATCACGACCTGAGCTGAAGGCAGTCGCTTAACCAACTGAGCCACCCAGGCGCCCTCGAGCCATTATGTTTAAAATAGGTTTGTAGTATAGCAATTTTGTAGCAGTAGGTAATGGATATATATAATATTAAGAAGCCAAAGAAGATATAAGAGGTAGAGAAACTTTTTAGCTAGCACATCCTTTTATTTCAAACCTCTGTATTGACTGAATTGTGTTCGCCTAAAATTCCTTTGTTAAAGCACTAGCCCACCAATGTGACTGTGTTTGGAGAAAGAATTTTAGAGAGGTAATTAATTTAAATGAGGTCATTAGGATGGGGCCCTAATTCTGATATTCCTACAAGAAGAGGAAGAAACACCAGTGATTTCTCTCTTTACACACACACACACACACACACACAGACCATACAAGGACACACCAAGAAGGCATCCATCTATAAAACAGACAGAGAGGCTTCACTAGAAACCAACCTTAATAACACCTTGATCTTGGAAATCTAGCCTCCAGAACTGTGAGAAAATAAATTCTATTGTGTGAGTCATCCAGTCTGTGTGTGTTTGAGTCACCCAGACTTCTACAAACTTCTAACTCCAAATAAATTTGGCCTGAACAGTATCCTCAAACTTGAATAAATTGATAACAACATGTTCTTGATGGTGTAGTAAAGTACCTGGATTTTGATGTATGGTTTGGGAACAGTAAAGGAGTGAGTGACTGGAAAGGAAAAATATCTTTTATTTCAAATTTCTTTTCCAAGAGAGGCCAGTATCCTTTTGTTACAGGCCCAAGAAATTAAGGTACTGGATCCATTTCCAAAGTCCTTACACTTTACACTAAAAACATGGCAATATTTATTTGGCATCTACCTTATGTCAAACATAGGTTACTGTGCTAAACATAAGGTGGGATAAAGATGAGGTGGAGTAAAGATGAATAAAAAGATCCATAATGCAGCATATATATTGAATGTGAGTCTCATTTAGTATATCCTTCCTAAATAAGGAATAAGTTTAACTCTTCAGCTACTTCAAGACAAGAGGTAAAATTTTAGTGTTACTCTGGATTCTGCTTTTTGGACCTCCAGAGAGGATCTTTGGATTCTTAAATTTCTTTCTTTGGGGTAATACTTGGATGGAACATCCTTAGAAATGTTCTAATCCCTTAGCTGCCTCAGGCTCTTTCGTTATATCCCTAAATCCAATTTAGGAACTATTTCTGTTGATTTAGAAAATTTCCCTATACTGCTTTAGTATATTTGTTCATCCATTTCTATCTTTTACCATTGCATCATAATGCTGAGCAGGAGGCATTTTTATCCATCATACAGCTGCCATTCTTCACATGTGGGAGATTGTATTCATTTTTCTCAGGCTTTGTTTTCCTGTAAATGTGCTGAAATAACCGGTACTCCATTTGTGTGTGTGTGTGTGTATGTGTGTGTGTCCTTTTACTTCATTTCTAATCTGTGAGTTATCTTCTGTCACATGCACCTTAAAGAGAGATCATAGGATTCTTTTTTCTTTTTCTTTTTTAGAGGCCCGTGGAATGATAGATTTTTACCCATTGCTGTCTCCTTGACTATACTCACTACTCAGGCTGTGGTGTTAGGATCACAATCTCTTTGATTATTTTACTTCTCCATTTCTCATTTATTTTTGCTTTTCACATGATCTTTCATTTTCCCCTATGGAAATTTTATTCTTCTGATTCCCTTGGGAATCATCGGTCTCCCTGCTCAGCGGAGAGTCTGCTTCTCCCTCTCCCTCTGCCGCTCCCCCTGCTTGTGCTCTCTCTCTCTTGCTCTCTCTCTCTCTCTCAAATAAATAAATAAAATCTTAAAAACCAAACCAAACCAAACCAAAAACAGTTCCGAACTGCTCATCCAGGACATTTCCACGCCTATCATCAAGTGTTAGATTTTTGACACGTAACTTGATTAAGTTTAAGATAAAAGCACAATATTTCTCTAGCTGCAAAATAACATTTCTGTCTTATGAGAGTCTTTAACATTTAGAATGGTAGAATGGAAAATATCCTGGACTAGGAATCAGGAGACCAAGGTTCACCTCCAATTTAATATTATAATATTACTAACTAGTTGGTTGTTCTTAAGGAAAACAACTTCATTCTTTGGTATTCAGTCTTGTTCTATCTTTAGTCTTCTAGGTTACATGAGTACTTTCTTCTAAACACTGTTCTAAAAGAACCATTTGATAAGTGTACTATTAGGAAAAAAATCTCTGGTCACAAAAGCTTGAAAAATAAAGCAGTCTGTATTCTCTTCTTTGAAATTCACAACCTACATGAGCATGTTAAAAGTTTCAAGAAGTTCTGGAATTTAAAAAATAAAGAGAAGAAAAAAGAAAAATGTTGTTGGATTTTATTTAACCAAATGACTCCTTAGCTTATTTGGTCAATCATGGATTCTCTTCTTTGGGAGAGATGCACCCAGAAATAATTCTTTGATCTAATCAGGTTAGGAAAGGCTGGTATCTTCTGGTCCTAAAACCCTACAAATTTTTTATAAACTGTAATAAGCTAGTTGGCTCTATTTTACACTAAAGATTGATTTGTTAAGAAACACTTGTATGAATTCTGACAAGAAAGATTATATATACTTTTTGAAAGATATTTGAATATAGTATAAAATAATCAAAGCCATATTAAATTCCAACATTTCTGAGATGGTTAGAATAATTTCTTACTCTATTGAGGGATGTGCCCTTGGCCTAGCTTCAGGCCACTACATGAATCCTTTTCCCTTGACCTCTCATAAAATCCTCTCTTCTTTTTCTTTTCTCTATTCAAATATGAGGCAACCTTGGGGCTTCAATCAATTGACAGGCTGTAAAAATATTGTTGCCCTAGAGCAAGTCATAGGTTCCTATTGTGGTTTTCCCATTAGTAACTAAAAAAAAGAAAGTCTTTTAATGTGGGCATGTGTTGAATGTTTGAACCATTTGTGCAACTCAATAAACATTTTTC
This sequence comes from Eumetopias jubatus, assembly GCF_037043125.1. Lineage (NCBI taxonomy): Eukaryota > Metazoa > Chordata > Mammalia > Carnivora > Otariidae > Eumetopias > Eumetopias jubatus. The sequence continues at coordinate 148,717,679 of NW_028274808.1, forward strand.
TTTTTCTTTTTTTTAGAGAGCATGTGCATGAGCGGGGTCAAGAAGGGGTAGAGGGACAGGGAGAAAGAGAATCTTAAGCAGGCTCCATACCCAATGTGGAGCCTGATGTAGGGGTCGATCTCATGACCTTGAGATCATGACCTGAACTGAAACCAAGAGTTGAAAGCTTAACCTACTGAGGCACCCAGGTGCCCCTAAACATTTTTCTTTTCAATCCCCTAGCTATAAGCCCAGTTCATTGACAACCAAGACAAAGGAAAGAAGGAAGGGAGGGAGGTAAAGAGGGAGGGAAGGAGGGAGGAAGGAAAGGGGAGAGAGGGAGAAATTTTATGTTTTAGGAAATAATCCTTTAGCAATTTATGACTAAGAGATGAAACTAAAGTTTTATAGAATGAATGGAATTGCTGGAATCAAATCTCAGTTCTGCCACTTAAACTGTTTTCAGTGGAAAAAGCCAACATTTGGGGGCTTAGAAAAGCAAATGTAAATAGTAAAATAATAATTTATTAACTATTTTCTTAATAATTATGTGCCTTTGGGAAAAATAGCCTTAATACTTTTTACCTTTAAAATAATGATAATGATGTAATTAATAGTCTATTATGAATGATTTTAGGATTTACTTTAAGGCAGGTCTTATATTAAGTGCTTTAAAAAGCATTATTTTATTATATCTATATAACATACAACATAAAAGACTTGTGGGGTTGCACAGCTTCTCAAGATCAGAAATGAAGTCCAACTCAAAAGTGAGTCTTAAACACTATCCATACTGATTCAATGTCAGCATTACAATGTACACATCTGTTTCATGAGGCAAAACTTTAATTCTTGACAGCAATTGAACATTTGTTTTATTATAATTTTCTAGAACACAAATTCATTATCTAACCAGTTGGACATATTGACATTAATGCTCATAATTTAGTTTATGGATTTAATTAACTTCAACTCCCTGGAAGGAAATTACTGATTGTGCAATTATCTGTTTCCTATACCTAGAAGGTCCCAAGTCAAGCACCAAAAATGATCATTTCCTAGAGAGTATTTTCAAGGAAATACTTCCCATAGTTACCGTGAAATGCTAAATAATCAGGTTCCAGACAAACCAGAGCATCCCTAGGCCACAAGAAAGAGAAAGTCTTTGAACTTAGTTAAACAAAACTATGAGAAATAGATCTTATTCTTAAAAAAATATTTTAAGGTGTCTAGTTCTCTATTTTCTTTTGATCTCATCAGTATTTAAAAACTATTATGTAAGTTTCACCATGATACATATTTGTGTTTCTGGATTTGCTGTGTTTGGACAGGTGAGCTGGTCTACAGATCAGAGGAGGAATAAAGGAAACAATGGGAGGATCTGGGCCTACCTGGTTCTTACTCTTTCTGTGGCCTAGATAATGCATAGCTCAGGTACCCACTGTGGCTTTGCTTTTCTGCATCTAACATTTATACTAATTCCCTTCATTTAAACAGAAGTGATATTAATGAGTTAAATGATACCAATATGTACACGAATATAAATACATATACTAGGGGTGCCTTAGTGGCTCAGTTGGTTGAGTGTCTGCCTTTGGCTCAGGTCATGATCCTGGGGTCCTGGGACTGAGCCCTGCTGTAGGATCCCTACTCAGTGGGGAGTCTGCTCCTCCCTCCACCTCTCCCTACCTCCATTCATGCTCTCTCTCACTCTCTCGCTTTCTCTCAAATGAATAAATAAAATCTTAAAAAAAATTTTAAAAAGAAACACTAGCTACAGTTTATGGATCTCTGTTTTCTGGACAGAATTTTAAGTATTTTAAACAAAATACCTTGCTTAATCTTCACTGCATCTTTATGAGGTAGGTGCCATTATTATGCATATTTTATTGCTGAGGAAATGGAGGTTTTTGGAGAATTAAGGCATGTGTCCCAGGCATATGCTGCTACCATCTTTAGGGAATATATTTCTATTTGAGTATTCAGGTAGATAGGCCCATTTTATTCTAACTTTTGCCTCACTTTGCTTTGTATATCTTCAAAAGTCCTTTCTTGTATGTTGGATCAGGGCTTCATGGGCGCACAGGACATTTGAGAATGAGTACAATGTGAGTTTCATGAACTATTCAAATTCTTCTTGTTTGAGAATTTCCCCAATCTGTGAAATGGGTGAAAAAGGATAATAACATCCTTTTAAATTTGCAGAAGTTGTGCTATCTATTGTCATTTTCCTACCAAAGCATATAAAAGTAGCCAAATTGGTTCACACACAGATACAGACATATGAATCTTCTAAATCTTTTTCCCCCCTTGTGTTAACTCTTTTTGTGCTCTAAATTGACAACGAAAACATGATTTTCACTTTTCCCTTGCCTCCTCCTTACGTTGACATTCTCTAACAAGGGATTTTTGCCAAGGTGAATTTCCTTTTTTTTTTTCTTCCCAAAGTGACTTTCTAGCATTTCTAGCATTGCTGATCATATTTTTAAAAATTTCAGTTTGATCCAACTCTGTTACAAAATATTAACTGTTACTAGGTATGCTTGTTTCGTTTTTTAAATTGTGAAACATTTTTTCTGACCATTGATGAAATTTCATGTTTTAGAAAGTTTGGAAACTTCAGTAAAGAAGTAAAAAAGACACTAACAATTTACTTAAATATAGCCCTGACAAAGTGATTAATTTTTTTCTATTGTAGGCTGTATTTACTTAGTTTAAAATACAATAATATAATTGTATTTTAATTATAATAATATTTAATTTTATATAATAATATTTAATTTTAATAATAATTAAAAGTAGTCACATACTCCACCCACAAGACACCACTCTCCAGAGGAAAGAACTTTCAACATTTTAGCTATATCTCTGGAATTTACACTAATATTTCTAAATTAAAATACATATTCTGTTCTTTCTTGAGTTTTGAATTTTTGATATTATCTATTGATTTTTCTTTTATGGTAGATGAGGATTTGTGTTCGGAGACCACTAGCTTTCAATTAAACTCACAAGTACTTACAGCACACCTATTCTGACCATACGATTATGATATTTTGGTTATCAAATAGGGAAATGAAATAGTCTTAAGTATTTATATCATTGTGGATATGTAAATATTGTTATAGCTGAACAAAATATCAAAATACCATATTATAATTACATTTGCTTTCTTTTGAAACTTTTCTTAAATGTAGAATTAAAAATTGCCTCTTTTGGTTTGTTTTCTTCTCTATGTACCCATTACTGACCCTCCACCAGCTCTCTGACATGCTATCAAATCCTCTTACTTGCCTAGAAGCTATGATATGCTACTAGCAATGAGCACACCTAGCATACTCAGGTCCTGTGATCTAAACACCATTTTCTAATAGAAAGAATCAGTGTTCCTTAGAGAAATAACTGACTCTAGGGCTGGGACGGTGCAAATGGGAGATTAGCCTGGAGCATGTTTTAGTACTAAAAGTAGTGAAGTACTCTAAGGCAGAAGGGTAGGGTCATATCAAGGGGCACAAGAGATAACCCAAAACCCGGAACAGTTTAAGTAGTATTGGATTATGACATGAAGTAAAAAATAAATGCAAATGAGTTTATATGCTGATATGAATAATTAAATAAGTAAGTAGATGGGGGAGAAGAGACACAACTTATTTATAGAAAAATTCAAACAATATATATATATATAGATAACTTTGCCCCCTCTTCAAGAGATAAACTTTAACCCGAGTCTAATCATAAGAAAAATATCTGAGAAACTCAGATACCTGGCTAGCACTCCTCAAGACAGTCACATGAAATACAGGGGAAGATTGAAGAACTGTCAAAGGTAAGAGGAGACTGGGAGACATAACAACTCAGTGCAATATGGTAGCATGACTTGGACGCTAGGAGAAGAAAAGGATATTAGTGGAAAACTTGGTAAAATCTAATAAAAGTCTGGACTTCATTTATATGTAAAGCACTAATGTTAGTTTCTTAGTTTTGGCAAATATACCATGGTAATTCAAGATGTTAACCATGGGGAAACTAAGTGAAAAATATATAGGAAATATATGGACTATCTTTGGAATCTCTTCTGTAAATCTAAATTTATTTCTAAATATAAAGTTCATTTAAAGAAAAGAATGCTTCTCACTAAGGCCAAACATATTAGGTAATCTGTCAGAGGCTTTTTTCTTTCATATGAGACATTTTTCTGGTGCCCTTCATGTTCCTGGTTCCATGGAGACTGCTTGCCTTCTTGGCCTGCCGTTCAGTTATCAACATGGCATTTCCCTCCTTCCATCATCCTGGGAATTCTCTTTACCTCACTGAAACAGAACCATTATTTCCTGCCTCCTACGGCCTTTTTCTGTATGTCTCCAACCACCACTTTTGGAGTAGCTGTCTTAGGTATAGTACAAGAGAGTTACATTTTTGGACATTTGTCAAAAAATGTCTTTGTTCTACCTTACCACTTAACTAATAATTTTGGAAGAAATTTTAGGATAGAAAACTTCTGAAAAGAAATCAACACCTACCTTATTCCTATATTTTTGCTTATCACTTTATTTATCCCCCATCCCTCTTTATCATCATCATCATTATCACCGGAAGCATTTAGGATATCTTTATCTCTAGAGCTCAGAAACTTCGTGTTTATGTGCCATGGTGTGTGTCACTTTTCATTAGTTATGGTAATAACTATTGTACGTTTTGCAGTTTAGAGAAATGTTATTTTAGTTTTTTGAACAAATTCCTCCTTTCCATTTTCTTTGTACCTTTTTTTCTGGAACTCTTGTTGGGCAGCAATTGGGCTTCCTATATTAATTGTCTAACTTGAACTGAAGGCTTAATTGTCATATTTATATATTCAAAAGTTCTTTCTTTTTCTTTTTCTCTGTTCTTTAAAAAAACAGCACCCTGTTCTTTTTTTCACAGAGCAGTATCTTCAAGAATATTAATCATATGTACCTTTGGAAGTTGACTTCTATACCCTGTATTGTACCTATTTCTTTGCATTTGTTTGTTTTTATGTTTTGTTGTTATTGTTGTTGTTTATTTCTAACATTTATGTTAAAGGTTTTCCTCAAGTGTTGGGTGATCTCTGACCATCTGTTTATATTAAAGATTGAAACATTAAAAACCAGAGAATCTGGTATTTGCGCAGCATTTGTTGGCTGTTGGACTTCACTGTTGGGTGATCAGGCAGAATCACCAGGTTGTTAGGGGTGTCCAAATTTCACTATTTGTATATCTTTTCTTTGGGCTGATTGTTTCTCCAAGGAACATTCTCCATTTATAGGCTGGGGCAGTATAACCAGTATAACCAGGCTCCTGGAGTCCTGGACAATGTAGTAGAAATCACAAATTTATATATGTAAGTAGTCTTCTGTTTTTAGTAGTAAATTGTTGTCCTATTCTCAGCTGTTACTAATGTCTCCATCCTTGCGTCCAGAGTCTAACTCTTTTAAGACCTCCAAATATACCAAAGTTGAGAGAAGTCTTGTGAATGGTTCGGGTTGGAAAGGAAATTAGGAGGTCTAGCTGTTCTTTCAAACTGATTTTTAAATACTCCTAATTTTAGTCTCACCATGATTTCCACATTCTGAAATGTCTGGTCTTGCGATCTCTACCTCTTCCTGGGATTCTGCTACTTAAACGGCTGCTTTGTGTTGGCATCCTTTCCTACATGGGTTTCAAGTTTCTCTTTTTTAGGTTTTCAGTTTCTCTTGTTTTAAATAACTGTTTACCTCTCATCCACTTGGTTTTCATGCTTCAAAACCTTGTTGACATCTTTTGGCTATTACACACTTTCTGTTCCTCCTTAGTCCTGGAGTTATTCCCTTCTTTTTCTTCTTCCTCCTCTTCCTCCTCTTCTTCTTTTTCTGTGATTTTAGTGGGCTTACAGGAGAGAGCAGAGAGTGATGCATGCACTTAATCTACAATATTTACCACGCATCCTCCTTCAGTTTTTATCTAGAAACCTTCACAAGTTTAATTTCAGTAGAACATGTGGTAATGACAGAGTGCTGACAAATGTAATTAACTCAGGGCTTATTCTTACTTTTTTGACTGTCTGAATCATGAAGGGGGGGGCAACCAGTATCAAGCTGTTTTATTTATGTAAATAAATACTTCACCGAAAAATGCCAAAGCTTAGTTTGTACCCAGTTTGAAAGGCAGAGTATTTACATAAAATAACTTGTTCTTTTGGAAGAGGCTTGCCTGTACTGAAAATGAATTTGATTAGGGCTAAATGTGTGATTTGTATTGACATTTCTGAGATGTTCAGATTCTTGAATGTGAAATATAAAATGAGCTTCAGTAAGGGTGTGAGGCTAACACATTTCAGCCGACCAGTTTTTTACGAAAAGTCTATGGATTAAAAATAATTTTGGATAGCTCTAATGCTGGCTGACTTAAGTTGTCATTGTCTTGAATCTTAAACTCAGAAGCATACTGTAATAGGAAATTTCAAATTACCCCTTGAGCTTCCCCAAGAAGTCTTATAAAAATGGGAATGAAAACACACAGTTGTTTTGGAGGCCTCTGTGGCATCAGATTATGGCCTAGTACTCAGAGATGACTGTCCATATGGAGTATACACTCATGATAAATGGGCGGAGTCCAGAGCGTACGATGGCATTGCTAATTCTAGGCAGGCCTATCAAACTTGCTTCCATCTTTTAAAGCACTGTAGGCAAGTACTATTAGACGCTAAGGAACACCTTCATATCTTTGAAAGGAATTCTCTCTCTCTTTTTTTTTTATTTGGCCCTTCTCTTCCTATGTCAGGTGGGAACCGGCCATGTAGGCTTCCCTGTGTTTTCCAAGAGGCACAGAGGATGTGTCATCCTGAGTTTCTTCTTTTAAGGTTTACCACACTTCATGTTTCTACTGTGACTGGAGAAAATAACATAGAAGTAAGTAAGGAAGGCTTCATTAGTTTGCAATTTAAAAAAATGGTAGGGCGCCTGGGTGGCTCAGTCGTTGAACGTCTGCCTTCGGCTCAGGTCATGATCCCAGGGTCCTGGGATCGAGTCCCACATCGGGCTCCCTGCTCCACAGGAAGCCTGCTTCTCCCTCCCCCACTCTCCCTGCTTGTGTTCCTTCTCTCACTGTGTCTCTCTCTGTCAAATAAATAAATAAAATCTTAAAAAAATAAAAAAATAAAAAAATGGTAAATGGGAGTTTACCATTGTCAAACTGGAATTTGAGTTAATATTTTTTTTTCTTTAAAGATTTTATTTATTTATTTGAGAGAGAGAGAATGAGAGGTAGAGAGCACGAGGGGGAAGAGGGTCAGAGGGAGAAGCAGACTCCCTGCTGAGCAGGGAGCCCAATGTGGGACTCGATCCCGGGACTCCAGGATCATGACCTGAGCCGAAGGCAGTCGCTTAACCAACTGAGCCACCCAGGTGCCCTGAGTTAATATTTTCTAAGTCAACCAACTTGTTTATATATGTTCTAAGCTTGTATTATATTCCATTCTTCAAATCTGGCTTTGGAAGAATATTAACTTATTATAATGTCTTTTAAAGATCACAGTCTTTCATCATACATCCCAATTAGAGTATTTTAATGAGATTCCAATATATATCTTTTGGTGAAGTTAGTAGTGTGTTTCTTATTGTTTTGTATATTTTGAAATTTTGATTTTTTTATTATGTTATGTTATTACCATACAGTACATCATTAGTTTTTGATGTAGCGTTCCATGATTCATTGTTTGCGTATAACATCCAGGGCTCCATGCAATACATGCCCTCCTTAATACCCATCACCGGGCTAACCCATCCCTCCCATGCCCCTCCCCTCTAGAACCCTCAGTTTGTTTCTCAGAGTCCATAGTCTCTCATGGTTCATCTCTCCCTCCGATTGCCCCCCCTTCATTTTTCCCTTCCTTCTCCTAATGTCCTCCTTGCTATTCCTTATGTTCCACAAATAAGTGAAACCATATGATAATTGACTTTCTCTGTTTGACTTATTTCACTTAACGAGTAGTGTGTTTCATAAAAGAAAAGTATAGAAATATTATTTTACTTTCTTTATTCCCAATAGACCTCAGATATTATATGTGTCAACAACAAGAATCTTCAGATGATGGTATTTAAACGTAGGAGAAGTTATAAATAATTCCTCTGTGGCCAAATGTAACTCAAATCACCATTACTAGATTTTACCTATGTCAAAAGTAGAATATACATTTTTTTAACCTCTTTAACATTTAGTTTGATCCTGAAAAAAGCATTTTCTTTCATTTCACTTTAGGACTACTAAGACGCATCACACAGGATCTGTCTCCAACAAACCAAAAATAGAAAGGAAAAGAAGTTCAGGTAGGAAAAATATTTAAAATATATGCTACTTGAATATACATTTTTTAAATGACTCTCATTAAAATTTTCTCTGAAAATTGCTAGTTTTATAGCTAAATACATGAAAGATATCAGTCAATCTTTCCTTATTAATTCTATATTGATACAGTGTGTTCTAGATTTGGTGGTATTCTTTATGTCAATTTGAATTTATAGTAATTTTTCATCAGTGCATTGTATTACAGCTTGGGCACTATGGTGAACTCACTGATGGATCAAACCAGAATATTTAGATGGAAAGAGTAGTCAAGGAAGTACAATCATTACTAATGTCATTCAGTTTGGGAATAAATGTCCTTTATAGGGTTCAAGAGAATCTCAGGCCAAAACCTTTTTTGAAAGTGCTATTGTTTATTTTTCTCTGGGGCACAAAATCAATGTGCTATTTCTCCATTTCAGACTGCTACATTAAAATGTCATGACATATGTGTTTAAAATGTAAAATCTATAAAAAAGAAAAAAATCCACTTAATGTTGATGATATTTTACTTTTACCCTTTCTTCATGGTACAAAAAGTTGTCCTTTTTCTTTTATTCATGACCAAGTTTATATGTCATTTATTTACAGATGCATATGGAGAATGCCCTCCTTTCTACTTGGGTGGGGAGGGGACAGAGTAATCCTTTAACAGGCAGTCTTGTTTGCAGGTTCTTAAAGTTGATTTTTCTTCCTCTATTTCCTGTGAGAGACTGCTTGATTTTATGCTTGATCATTTGCTTTTTAGCTATTTAGATGTTTGAGGATGTCTGTGTACAAAAATATAAAGGGTCTATATATTATATTTATTATATAATATTACAGATTATATATAGAGACTGATTCAAATTGATATATCTAAATAGCCAGACTGAAACTAATATGTAATTTCTGTTCCTTCTTCAACTGGTGCCAGTCAAACGAAATGAGGTAATATTTGCCCTTGCTCATAAATGTGCCACCTGATGGTTCATAAGCAATCTATAGCTGCAATGTCTTTCATATCATCTCTATATTTCTTTCACGTTTGGAAGGCCGAGCTTTTAGCTTAATTTCCTTGAATTTAGCTCATTCGTTTAAGAGCACACAATGGATTATTGGGACAACATCTTTAATATCTGGGCTGGAACAGGAATTACATCTGAAGGTAGATTTTGGTGAACAAAACTTGTGAGGGTTCAGGTCTTTTCTTAGATATCCAAAATTAGATACAGACATTTGTTAGATTTTTGTCTGAAAATGTATGTCTGTAAGTTTAACTAAAAGGTCCTTAACTTGAAATTTTGATTTTTAGGCTAGCTGTTCTTATGACATCATCTTCTAGGGATCCATGGCTATATTTATAAATATAATGTACAATTTGAGAGTTCAAAAATATACTTTGGTGCTAAGGTTACTTTAATAAATTTTCTGAGTCCCAGGAGGATTTTAATACAGAATGACTTTAGGATAAGTGAACCTGGTGTTGGCCACGGTAGTGGTAACAACTCTCACAATTTGTCCATTATATCCATCACCTGATCAACAGTAGTTGTCTATAAAGAGGTCATCTGAACTTTCTGTTGTCCTAGCTCAGGGAGGCCAGTCCTATCTCAATGACTCAGTAGGACTTAGAATACAATGATACTGTATCACCCATTTGCTTGTTTGTTCAACACCATGGAGATAGGTATAAAACGCCCCATTTTGTTTTCAGATCAGTAAGTCCCTTATAATTGTTAAATAACTGTTCAAAGTCCCTGATATAATGAACAGTGGCTAAAGTTGAAGAGTTTTTTATGACAGTGTAGAGCAACATAATCAGTTCAAATGAAATCAGTGGCCGACTGCTAGGGTGAGGGAAAAAGGGGAAGAAATAAGTTTTAAGATGAGCTCAGCATGGAAAGCTCAACAGTGATTCCAATATAGGTTAAAAATACAGAGAAGATTAAAAAATATCTGTGGATGAGGGTGGGTTTCTCTAAGTGCTGAAATACAAAATAGAATTGTATAGGAAATGGAAAAGAGGGGAGATCGAAAGGAATAGATATAAGCTAGCCATCAAGAAATGCAGGCACACAATAAGAGAGTCAAGAAAGCAAAATGAAATAATGTAGCTAAGGGACTCAAAGGAAATAAGAAAAGTTTCTATAAATACATCCAAGAGAAAGAACAAAACAGAGAGAAAAACACTGTAAAGCAAAAATGTTAAGCATGCAAAGACTCAAGAAATGACCACAAGCCTATCACATCTTTTATACTTCTCAGTTGCTGGCAAAATCAAGATATATATATATATAAAAAAGAATAAAGAATGAAATAGAGTTTTTTAAAAAAAATTATTTTGCATGTGTATGGAGACAAAAGAAATTATTAATGGCAATAATAGCCAAAGCTATTATTAGGGAAAAATAGCTATTGTGAAAGAAAATTTTATGATGTACTCCTGCAGGTTAAAACTAAACGTTTTTGATTGTTTTGAAAGAATTGCCTAGCTTGTTATAATCCCTGCAAGCTTTCAATAAAAACTTTTTAAGAAGAGAAAGGTGATATAATCTCATCTAAATCTAGAACTATGAATTAGAATTTTCATCCCAGAATATATGATGCACTTGCAAGCATCAGTGAAGTATGGTTTACATAACGATTATAATTTTAAGTTTTGTTTTATCCCAAAACTTGTTAGGAATTTTTAGGTTTCAGATTTTGTTTTGGGGTCAGGATGTAAAGATTTATTTTGTAAACTTTTTCTGGGGGGGTGATATTAATAAGTCCAAATACTGTTGTTAAGGAATATATACCATGAAATATACTGCAATTTAAAATATAAAGAAAACATAATTTCTAGCATTATGATGCAACATTAAACTAATGAATTTTCCTTTTTGTACTGTGTTACTTCTACATGTGTTGAATTATTTTCAAGGTTCACATGGGGAAGTTTTCCCTATGGGTGAGGCCTCTACATCTACTGGAGTATGTTTCACTCCATCCCTGAGTAAGTCCTTATGCCCCACTGTCCTTACATCATGTCAACTATAGAGTTTATTCTTTCCTTCTAAAGTCAGCTTTCTTTTCCTGTGGTTACATAGTTAAATCAGTAGAATGTAGCATTTATAAAGGCCTTAAAATATCTCTTCGTATGGTATATGTTGTCAGTTTCTTAGCACTAGAGGGGCTCATTGGTAATGGTACATTAATAAATTGAATCTGTAGGTTTTTCTGCTGTCTGTAGATGCCTGTTCTATGACCAGCAACAGAAAGAGAGATAAGACCGACACAGATGGGGTTAATAATTATATCAGAAATACATCTAGTTGCAACACAGGTAGCTTCAAACCAGATAATTTAGAAATAGTTTGGATAATTACTAATTAGGTCTACTGACAGCAGAATTTGAATTATTCATGAAAACCTGAAAGCAGAGGATAATTCATTCCTGAATACCTCTAAAACTAATTGGAAAGTTGTTTATTCTATTTTGCACTAGGTGATGTGCTGATAATTATTTCATACTTTATTTTTGAAAATTTTATTTTAGAAATATCTTCAAGTGACAAATAGAACACATTGTTAAGAATGATCTTGTGCCTCAAAAATTATCTCAAAATACTGTATAGAAAGCCACTTTTAGTTAATTACTAAACTCAAATCTATGAACTTTCTGAATTCCCCTCTCAAAATATTAGGAAGATTTCTTTGGCAAGGGTTTTCAGCAATTTTTCCTGTAGTTTATTTTATAATATTGATTTTTACTGTTTAAAATATTGCTATTTATTTGATATGTATTACATATATAGTGCTTCTTAGATTCATTTTCATTTTTTGCAAGTAGAGGGATATTCAATATTAGCTTTCAGAATGATGCCTTATATTTATAGATTATATGTTTTTATTTCATCATTAACCGTAATTTGCTTGAGTAAATCTTTAGGAATAGAAAGACACAATTTTAGTGATTAAGAGTTTTCAGATGACAGAGCTATTCAAATATTTATTGATTTAAACATTCAACCATCTTGTTTTTGAACAACTAATATGTGGCATTCTGACTTTGCAAGGCAATGGAAATACATAGTTTTGTGTGTGTGTGTGTGTGTGTGTGTGTGTGTGTTGTTTGTTTGTTTTTTACAATTCAGAATCTAGTGGGTATGTGTGGTAAAGATGGTAGCTAGGTGCTTTCATCTGGAAGTTCTGTTCTCCTTTCATAGTGTGAAGAAATCCCTGGGAGGGAGATGCCCAGTGAGGGCTACATTTCCCCTGCACATTTAGCATTCAGGCATTGCCATAGGACAAGATTTTTGCCTGTGGAACGTGAACAGAAATGATGTTTATTAGTTCCTGTTTGAGATTTGTGAATATAGTTCCAATTTTTTTATCTGCTCTTTGAAACTTGAGGATGGCAGGGTGATCAAAAGAAGCCTAGATTCCCAATCACCACATGGAAGAAAGCCACCCAACTGCCAAGAGAACTGTGCTTGGTCTGAGAACCTTCCTGCCCCATGGCAGCCACCCCACTAAAGACTGTGATGACATATAGCCACAAGAAGGCACTCCCATCAACCTCCACTTGTTAGAAGAAATGGCCAGACACAAAATTCCCTCCACACCTAACACTGAGTAACCTTTCCTCTTTTGAAATGCCCAGCAACTATTCACTTGCCCCCTCCAGCCAACCTGTCGGCCAAAAATATCTGGAGACCAATTAGAGAGTCTCCCCTGCTTCCAAAGGTACCGTTTTAATAGAACACTTGTATTCTTCTTTATAGTCTTTAAAATTTACTTTCCTTTCTGACACCTTTGATCCTCTGATGAAATAACAGTGATGGCACATGGGTTCTCTTGCCCAAGTTTATAAATAAACAGGCTTTGTTATTTTTGTCCCAGACCCAGTTTTGTCTTTGACAGGACTTTTAGGAGTGAGAAATAAACCTTTATTGTTAAAATACTGACATTTTGGGCTGGTTTATCTCAGCAACCAGCATTACCTTACTGATTCTGGATGATAGCCAGGAAATCATAATTTTAATATTGTGCTAATTCAAGTACAAAGGGCCTATGACAAGAAGGGAAGGAAGCTGTGGGAATATATTGGAGTGCCACCTAATGTAGTTTTGGGTGTTGGGGGCAAGTACAGTCAGAAGAGGAAACATGCAGGAGGCGAGATTTCAGCTGGGGTGTGAAAGACAAGTAAGAGTTAGCCAGCCCAAGAGGAGATGATTAGGGAAAACACGAGAGACAGTGGGAGCAGCATGCAAAAGGCACAGAGATGAATGAAGGCACAGAGCATGTGCGCAACAGTAATGGGGGTGAAGCAAAGGGAAGATGCTATGGTGGGCCTTTTGTATGATGTTATCTTGAATTTTTAAGTCGCCAATCTAATAATCAGTAATAGCAAGTTTCTTAGGGGTGTGGGCATGACAACAGGGAAGGACACCAGTTAAAAGTCTGTGGCAAGAATCCAGTTAGGAAATAATGAAAGCCTAAGGAATAACCATTTCATTGGGGATAGACAAAAATGACTGCAGTTGGGAGCTCTTGGGGAGGTAGAACTGAAAAAGCATAATGCCTGAAGGACTAAAGGAATGGGTGGTGGCATGAATTAGGAATTAGTAAATATAAATTAAAGGCACAGGGCATACCTCGGAGAGGAGAAAAGATGCATTATTTAGTTTCAGATGTCTCCATGGGGACGCATTGGTAGACTACCTGAGACTGTTTGGAACACACGACAGGGGTCTTGGGTGGAGACATAATTTTAAGCTTGTCAGGAAGTGCATAGTAACTAAAATTATGAAAGCAAATAAAGACCGCATGGGAAGAGGGTTAAAAGAGTAGATAATGAAGAGGACTTATGCCCAAACCATACAGGACTGTTAAGAAAAACATCTCTTTGCATTAGGATGGAAAAGCTGGGGCAGAGATAAAGGATAAAGAAAGATAAAGCACTGAAAAATTCTGTGAGGAGGTTATTTTGAGCAGAGACCTGGATGAGGTGAAATAGAAGAGAACTAATGGGAGGAACAGAGATCTTTGTCCCTTCACCACGACCAGTTTCTTTGGAAGGTTGGAAGAAAAGGCACAGTGCAGCCAGTTGAGGACTAAATGGGAAATGAGGCTTAGTTTTTGAAGGTGTTTCCCTGAGGAGGAAAAGAGAACTAGACAGTAGGTAGAGGGAGACTTAGAGAAGACTTAACTTAGTTTTGTTTTTAAGTAAAATTAGAGAACAAAGTACCTTTGAAATGCTTGGGGGAAATTGGGGGGAAATATGTGGTAGAGAGGGAGGAATTGATGGTGCGTGGTTGATGGAAAATGCTGATAATTTTGTTTTTGGCAAATAGGAAGCTATAGCTCCAGCTACATTTTTCTCCCTGAAGAAGAAAAGAAAATAAGGATTAAATATCAGATGACTTGAAGAATCACCCTAGGAGCAACAGGATGATTCATATGTTTTATAGGCTTAATATCAACATTCCTCTTTAATTACATTGATTCCCTTAAGTCTTTCAGACCTTTCTACAGTGGATTTTCTAATCCTGCCTCAGAAGGAAAGGTTGCTTCCTTGAATTTCTATGATCATAATATTGGATCCACACAGAGCAGCATGTTTTGCTGCAGTTTGGAACATTCAGATTTCTCAGACAATAGTGTTTCAATAAAATTTTTGAGAGATGAGCAAAATTAGAAGCCATATATATTTTCTAGCTTCAGTATATAGTGGAGTTATAAAGTTAAGTATGTTTTTTACTTTATAATATATTCTTATAAAAATAATCTCATACACATTTGTAGACAGTTTTTTTGCCATAAAACGTACCATTTCATTCAAAATTGCCTTGTCTCTTCACATTTTTCCATGATAGTTATGCTTTTATTATAATTTCTAATTAGAAGATCCTCTCCATATTTTTATTCCATTCTGTTTTCCCATGATCTTCAAAATCCATTTTAAGTTTTTTTACTCTATATGTTTCAGTAACATTTTGGGCTAATGATATTTCTTTCCTTCTTCAGATTGTATAGTTGTTATTATCTGTAACAAGTATTTTGGCCTTTAACTGAATTCGGTCTTATTTCATGTGTAAATTCTTTCTTCCCTATAACATGTCAAGAAACTTGAAGGTTTCCCTTCCTTCCTTCTGGTAACATAATCTACTGCTTCCTTTACAAACTGTTCCTCCTCTACTTGGCCTCTCAGCTTCGTGACCCCAATCTCCCCCAAACATGAATCTTCAAAGCCAGCAACAGCAGATCTTGTCTTCATGTCACATCTCTCTGCCTCCTTTTCTGTTGTCATATTTATCTCTGATTATAATTAGGAAAGGTCCTTTGATTTTAAGAAAATATGTGATTAGATTGGGTCCATCTGGATAATCTGCCCATCTTAAGGTCCTAACCTCAAGCATATCTGTAAATTTCTTTTTGCTATGTTATGTAACATATTCACAGGTCCTCATGAATAGGTCCTCATGAATCATTTTGGGGGTGATTTTTCTGCCTGCCACCCCATCAGATAGTAAGGTTTGTCTGAGAGACAGAGATTGATCATTCATTTAGTCAACAAATATTTATTGAGCATTTAATATGTGACAAGCACTGACATAGGAACTTGGGATACATTATTGAACAAAACAGACCAATATCCCTGATTTTGCTGATTATTCATTCTAGTGCCATGTGTTAAAGACAGGATCAAATTTCACCTCAGTGGTAACCATGGGTTTTCCAGTTTTGTGTTGATAAATTCTCAATTTTGCTTAAATGAGTTTGGATAGGGCTTTATCACTTGGGCCTAAAATGACCCTGCTTAATACAAGCAGTAATAGACTTAAAACAATATTTATTGTGTGTAATACAGTACTACTCTGCTTTTATTAATTGTACCTAGCTAAAATTTAAGATATCCATCAATTTTCAAATTCAGAAGATTACCCAATTATTTACCCTTTGGTCGTTCAAAAAATATTTACTGAATAACCACTGGTGCCAGGGTGAAACTGATGCATATTTGACTAATTTCACACAGCTTACAATGTGTCAGATGACAAATATTGAACTACTGAACACACACATATATTGATATAGATATAAGATTTCAAGTCATGATATTGCCATGAGAAAAGTTTCATGAATGAAAGAATAGCATGCCACAGAATGCCATGGGAGAGGTTAGCATAGGCTAGCTCACAATTGAGTAAGAGCAGGTTGAGGGAGTCAAATTGACAGATGATTTTCATTTTTTTTTTAAACTTTTTTTTTTTTAAGATTTTATTTATTTATTTGACAGAGAGAGACAGCGAGAGAGGGAACACAAGCAGGGGGAGTGGGAGAGGGAGAAGCAGGCTTCCTGTGGAGCAGGGAGCCCGATGTGGGACTCGATCCCAGGACCCTGGGATCATGACCTGAGCCAAAGGCAGACGCTTAACTGACTGAGCCACCCAGGCGCCCCCGATGATTTTCATTTGTAAATGAAATGTAAACTTCAGGGGTGTTTCAAGGGTAAAGATGTGCAGTTGAGGATCTCCAAATTATCATCAACAATAAAGTCAGATTCAGTACCTATCCTTCTATAGCATTCATCTTTCAAAATCTAAAAACGGTAACACATCAACTCTCATATTAAAGATAGATTTGTGTGCTTCATAAAATGTGGGTCAAAAAAGCAGTTTTTTTTGTCAAGTTGCTTTATCCTTTTACTTACTTTAAGAATTCTATACTCAAGCTTTTCTGTCTTAGACATAGATACATAACTTGTAAAACAATGTTAGTAAAAAGTCAAAGATGATCAAAGCAAAAATACCTATAGACAGCATTTTCAAGGACTAAAGGAATTTGAAAGACAATAATTAATCAGGACAGTGTGGTAGAACTAACACTGGATTAAGAAATTAGGAAACCCATGTTCTAATCTCCTTTCTGCTTATGATTCATTTCGCTTACATGGATTTCAGCATTTCATGTATAATATAGAACTTTTTTTCTTTCTAAATTTTCTTGCAACTTAATATTCTTTATGACTTTAATTCACGAAAGTACTCAAACATATGAAGGAAAGACATTCTCTTACTGTTGAGTGAGTTTTTGGTGTTTTGGCAAAAGACAATGATAGCACTGAAATATAACTGAATCCAAGTCATTTAATAGTAAACAGTTTACTGGCTGGTTTCTTTCATTATCATGTGGATTGAGCCAGGGAGGATGCTTATAACACTGGAATACCAAGAAATTTACATTCTAGGACCTTTAAAACAAAGAGTCTTCCTTATCTCAAGTGCTTTGAACTTGGCCACAGTCGGGGTTTATAAGGTCATTCAAAAGTTCTGAAGCCAAATTGAAACTCTGAAGTTCTCTTAGGCATTTCGTTTCTATCATTCAAATAGCACTTCTCTTGGGCTGTTTAGCATTATAGCTTTGGTTATTTTTTACCTTTGTTACTTGACAACACTTTCTCTCTGAGGTCAAGAATTATCTGTGTCTTATATATATTTATGTCTTCTGAGATACCACTGAAAAATGCCTGTATTTTAGGGGCATTTGATAAATATTTGTTGAAAATATAGATTTTTTTTTTAATATAGATCTTAAAGTGAGTTCCCTTGTTCCGTTGAGGGGCGTCTGGCTGGCTCAGTAGGAAGAGCATGCGACTCTTGATCTTCAGGTCATCAGTTTGAGCCCCAAGTTGGGTGTAGAGATTACTAAAAAAAAAAAATAATAATAAACTTAAAGAAAAATGAGTTCCCTTGAAAAAAAATCAAAAGATAAAATTCAAGAATATTACACATCAAAAGAGCCTTTTATTTGAAAATATTTAAAACATCCTCAAAAATCTCAATATTATGTAACAGTGGCAGGGGAAAAAACTTGAAAATATCAGTGTCACATTCTTTCAATTGAGGTCTTAAAAGATTCTACCCTTACTGAAAGATTAATTTAAATTTCTGAGGTGCATAAATAATCCCACTATTGTAACTGAACCAATGTGTTTGCTCCTTGGTGAGTCAGAACCTATACCAGGTTGAGTTGTAGCACAAAGAAAGGTTTACTTGCAGTGAATAAGGAGATCATGGGGAATGACTTCCAAAGCTGTGACTCCCCAGCAAGGGTGGATGGCTTCCTTTTATTTAGGATTATAATGAATATTTAGATAGGGCTATTTGTCATCATATGTAGAAGCAGGCATAAGAGTGTGCATGTGCCTTAGGGAAACATGCCTATACATACATTGCATGTTATGTAAATGAGGCTGAGGCTCCTTGGGTGGAGATTTTAGTATTATAATAAGCTAAAAGTAGTTGTCAGTCATTCTAGGGGTCACTCCAAGGTCCATCTGCACAGGCGTGAGTCAAGTGTTCTGCTCAAACTGGTCTGGGTGGTCTGGGTAGTCTGGGTCAGCTGGAGGAGGGGCAGTTTCACACTTTCCATTTGCTTGAGTTAAGAGAGACACTGGAAAGAAGAGCCTAAGGAAAAATATGGGACAAAAGTTGGTGAGTACAAGCAGGTGGGCAGTAAAGGTCAGGTCTTGGGGTCTCGCTGGTGACACTGTGTCACATGGTTTCTTCTGCTAAAAGTGAAAATACCAGAGACATAACTATGATGCCAGAGAAGAGCAAGAATTCAGGTATCCTCTCTTAGATATCCTTGTTACGAATATTTTGAATAGCATTTGCCAGTTGCAAACCGGAAACAGATCCCTGTGTTCCCCACTTCTGGCCCTGCCACCAAATCCCCCAGGGAAATAGTTGTTAGGAGGGCTGCGATTCATTTTATCTCATCAGGGCCTCTCATAACAATCTGGATAACATGTAATATCTCTGTATTTGGTGAAATGTGATGTTTAGTGGTGGGCACAACAGAAAGACTCTCTGTCCTCATTATGATTATGTATCCTGACAAAGTAAACATTACATTTCCTTGTCAAGTGTCTGTAGTCCTGTGCATGCTTGGTAAACATTATCCTCTACTCTCTAGACATTATTTTCAATATGGGTTGCATTTCTTTTGCGATTCAATAGTAATATCTGCTCTTAAACACACAGAGTCTGTCCCTTATTCTTTAGCTGTGCCATTTGTCAAGAGGGTGACTGAGGTGGAAATGATAAGTAGAACCATGACAGCTCACACATGCTCTTCATTCAGACAGGGGGCTCACTCAGCCTTTCTGCTGTTGGAGTCTCACACCATCTGTTCAGGCTTGTTGCTGGATAGTACATGTTCTATGACTTCTCCTTAGTTATCACACACCTTCAGAGGATTGGCCCGGAGAAAAGATTGTGTGCTTTTCCTCCATGAGTATAAATGACTCAGAAAGATACCTACTGTTTCTAAACATAAACCTCTTCTTTTACAGAAATATTTCTTTGCAACTCTAGGGTTGGACATATGTTGCATTGTGCAGTTACCTTTGGTGAGGTGAATGTTTGGGATGTATCTCTGATTGTTTTTCTTGTCAGTGGCCTAAATGTGAAGTTGTCTCTATGAGGTTCTAAAGGTGCACTGTCCAGGTTCTCCCTGTGGCCACATCACGACTTGAAGTTAAAGCTGGCAGCAAGGGGGTAAGAGTTGAAAGAATGAGCTTTTATGTCAGCGAAAAAAAGAGAATGTCAGCCCTGCTATTTACTAACTGTGATTGTGAGCAAATTGCTTAAAGTCTGTGTGCCTTAGTTTCTTCATCTTAAAGAAGACTGCCTCCATGGATATGTCATGAGGATTAGGGTGAGGTAACTGATATAAAATGCTTCACAAAGTGCCTGGTGCCCCATGAATTCTAAATAAATAGTAGTTACTCTTATGATTGCTATTGTTGTTAAGCAGGACATTTTCAGTGTCTGGGTGCCAAAATTATTCACACCAGCCCTCCTAATTTTTCTGTTTATTATGTTCAGAGAATTTTACGCAGCTGTACAAAATCTTGCTTACGTATTTAAAACTGGTTTCATTTATTTTCCATATTTGAGAATCACCTGTATGTACTTGTCTAGATTTTATGCACTTTTTCCCATTCTTCTTTGGGTAACTAGTTCAATAGGCATTATTGAGGAATTTCCCAAAAGAATAGGTGAAAATTGAGAGGCTAAAATTATTCATTCCACATTATTTAGTGTGAAATCTTGAAACTGATAGAACATTTGTGGACACAAAATCTTATAATCAATTAGTAACATGTTTTGAATAATGTCTCTTCATTTTACTCCCTTGCTTCCATCTCCCCTGAACACATTTACTACCAGATGGCTTTAGGATGTTTTTAGGCTATTGAACAGACTGGACTGCATTCTGCTCCTGAAGGGCTGTTACCCACATGTAGGTTGTTCATGAAACAGAAGAGTAGAGTAATACATTGTGGTAAAACAATTTTATATTCAAGGCAAAGAATATGTCTTAATTTATTTGCATTCATTAAATGAACATTCTTCTAAGTAGACACATTTCAGTTGAAGGATTAGGCTATGGATCTTGTAAATGTGTTTCTTCTGATGCCTTCCCCCCTCTGACTTCTCTAGAAATGCTTCCCTTTTGATGAAATAGAAGAAAGAATTAGCAGTACTTGCATTCAATACAAGCATTTCGTATAGACTCTGACATATCTTTATAGGCAGAAAGTTTAAACATATTGTATACATCAAACTGACTGTCCTCACTGTGTTAAGAAAAAAAAGCAATTATTTTAAAAGTCACAGTTCCATGTAAAATATTGCTTCAAGAAGTTCTTTGGCTTTGAAGTGGTGTCTAAACCTTTGCATCTTTATGAGGTCATATTTTTCAGACTGAATTTTAAAATATATCTAATAAATGTATGTACACATGTCAAGGCAGAGGGATGCTTTGTATATGAATTTAATTAAGCAATAGGCCACTTTGGGACTTGTTTTATGGAGCCATTTGTTTCATGTGAGTTCAACTGCCCAAGCTACCGTGCAATAATGGTCTCATAAAATTATACTCTAGAGGGTCTTATTTCTACTATAATGTGCTTTTACTTAAAATTTAGTTTAATAGCAACACTTTTCCTTGTATATCAACTGTATACAAGTATTAGCTATCAGAAAATTTAATAGTTAAAGAGCTCTTGGTTTTCTGTATTTACTGTTGGAAATTGTTCATTCAAAAAGAAAAAAATGAGAAAAGAAAAAATGTACATATTACATTAGTAATAATCTTTGGATTTGCTATCTAATTATCTTTTGAAATACTCTCAGTTAAATCACTTGGGAGTATTTTTGCCCTCAGCATGTTCATCGCATATATGTGCTTAATCCCAGCTTCACCTTCTTTGAAGGTACACCATTTACAGCAGTATTTCCTGGTGTGTGCCAGAAGATGGGCTCTTTATTAGGAAGGGCTATGGTAATCAATTGAGACCTAATTCTAGTTTTTAGTAAGCTTGCAGTTTAATAAGAATCTTTATGAAGATTTGTCAATAAAAGTTCGTAAAGTACTTGCAATTTACAGCAGTGTGTACTGGATATATTTTCAAGCCATGAATTGGTAGGCCACAAATGTATCATTCTTTGTTTTTCTACAATGGAACTTAGTTTCTATCTTGAGCAAGACTCCCTTAGAGCTAGGCAAAAGTGGCCCTTGCCCAGAGTGCTGTACTCTAGAAGACCTAAATTGTCTTATATACAGGTACCCATCAATTTAAAAAAAACACATAGGTTTTTCTTTCACTTGGAATTTAGCACTTAGTGCTTGTACCCCTATTATCGCAAATACCTGCTCTCTTGACTAGTATTACTTCTGCCCCTGGGTAATATTTTTCTTCATTTCTTGAAAAGGCAACTGTGTCCAAATGCTATAAAAGTTGTGGGCTGTGCCACAGATGGCGTTGGAAATAAGCATAGCTTCAGAGTGAGGGGAGGATCAGAGCCGGGGAAGGGTTTGGGTAAGAGACAAGATCAATTAATTGAACTGTCAAATGCTTGTAATAAACCCAACAGATTCTTGCAAAATATAGTATCATTTCTCAGTAGTGCTGAGCATTTATTTTCTTGTTGCTTTTCACATCCTAATTGTGTTTCCAAAGACACTCACAAATAGCAAGTATTCACAATATGTTGCAAAGCTTATAATATTTTACAGGGTTAAATAATTCATATTTCTCTTAAATTTGTATTTACTTAGGCTTAGATAAAACTTTCATGAAGCGTAATACTGATTGTTGCTTTACATTGGTAACTAGACAGAAATTAAATGCAAAATTGTGATGAGCTGTACTTTTATAAAATATTTGATAAAATTTAATCAGCATTTTTAAAATTAAAAATTTTGGCCTTATTTAATATTTTTTATTTAAAACTGATATTCCTAACTACTTCTTAAGAGTTCTTTTGAAATTACTTAAAAATAATTTGAGGGAAGAATAATTTCAGGGATAACATATGAGGAATATTTTTTATATTCATTTCATTATGAGTGACTATATATTCAGATTTGTGTACTTTAAATTTAATGACAGTTTAGTTTTTAACAATTTAAAGGAAATTTAAAAAAACCTCAAAGAGGGGGTCTGCTTAATTTTTTAAAACCTGGGAAAATTTAAACAGGTGACTGCCCATTTATTTATTATAATTTATCATAAAATTTATTAATAAGTCAAAGAGACAATGGGGAATACTCCTGTGTGACCCTGGAAAATGTACTTAAACTTGCTATGACTCAATTTTTCTTCTGTGAAATGAAAATAATAAAATGCTTACCTCATAGGGTGCTGTATGGATTGAGTTAACATACATGTAAAGTTCTTAGAACTGTGCCTGACGCACAGAGTGCTCTAAGAGGTTTTCATCAGTATCAGTATGATGGGAAGGGTAGATGTGATGGGTAGAGTTAAAGGCCAGATGAAAGGAAACAATATGTAGGGTATTTTCTATTAATTATTTATTTACTTATTTATTTTGAAGATTTTATTTATTTATTTGACAGAGAGAGAGACAGTGAGAGAGGGAATATAAGCAGGGGGTGTAGGAGAGGGAGAAGCAGGCTCCCCACTGAGCAAGGAGCCCAATGAGGGGCGAGATCCCAGGACCCTGGGATCATTACCTGAGCCGAAGGCAGACACTTAACGACTGAGCCACCCAGGCACCCCTCTATTTATTTATTTTTTTAATTAATTTTTTTTCTTTTTTCTTTTTTTTAAGTAGGCTCCATGCCAAGCGTGGAGCCCAGTGAGGGGTTTGAACTCATGACCCTGAAGTCAAGACCTGAACTGAGATCAAGAGTCAATGTTAACCAACTGAAACACCCGGGTACCCCAATATTTATTTTTATTTGTGTCTGTTATTTAACTATACTTTGGATTCCATGTATAGGAAGGAGCTAATGGAATGAGGAAGGTTGCCAGTACAGGACAACTGGATAATGGTTGGAGCAAAACTCTGAAGGCAGCAGGAAAGGACAGGAGAGAAAGCATTTATGAAAGAAATGCCTTGGGAAAAAGAAGCAATGCTTTTTCCTCTGACATGGGGATGAAGGTGATGGTGATGGTAAGGAAGCAGATGAAGGACTTTACTCCTCTCTGTAATGTGAAGTTGAAATTGAGTTAGATGGAATCCAGCCCATGTATTAATGGGAGGAGATAAGGAGAAAGAGAGCTGCTCTGAACCATCTAAAAGGATCGATGTGTGATGGCCAGGACTTGTTAGCATCATCAGTCCATATAATTGTCATATTGACATGTCTGGGCTTTCAGAAGTCTGGCGGTAGAGGAGAGCATGCAGAGTTTGGATTTATTTAAGTGATCATTTTTCAGGATGTTGAACTAGAAACATATTAGGGTAAAGAAATTGAGGGTGCTGGCAAGAGGTTGGTTAAATTGATATACAGATTTAGGATGGACAGTTAAGGAAATAAGGTTAGAAATAAGGTGGTAGGGCAAAAAAAAGGAGGGACAAAGGAATCAAGATCCCTTGAGGTCAAACAACACAGAGTACAGTGGGCATGAGAGAAAGAATCAGCTTGCCAGACAGGGAATAATGAGTTTCTGGTTTCAGACGTGCAAAAATTCTCACAGAGGCTCTTTTCAAGACTTCTTAGAAAACTGTGTAAAGGAGTCAGGGTATGAGATAGAAATCTTGTCCTCGAAAGTAAAACAAAACAAAAACATTAATCAGTTGTTCATCAGCCATACCTATTAATTATAAAAATTAAGCCTTTAAACCAGGTGCTTGCTTCTAATGTATGTTAAAGAAAATGAGTAATGGAGGATGCTTTGCCAATGCAGCTTGCTCATAGACCTTTCAGGGGAGCAATACCACAAGTCCCCAAGAGTGCTGAATAATTATTAATGGAAGAAGTGTTCTACACTTGGATTGAATCACTCAGCCAGAAGCTGCGGGAGGTGCTTTCCATCTTGACAATGTAACAATGCTCATTTGCAAACAAGTACTTAAGTGAAATAGGACCAACTTAATGCAGAGCTTGAAGTCATGGCCTCTGGAAAAAGACTACTATCCTTACAGAATTCTCTGTGCCTCAGTTTGTGAAATAAAGATAATAATACTATGCACCTTAGGGATTGTAATGAGGACTTAATGAGTTAATATTTGTAAAAGCTCTTAAGACAGTGCCAGGCACATGACAAGACTATATAAATAGTATCACACAAAGAGGTATAATAATAATAATAATAATAATAATAATAATTAATAATAATAAAGAACATCAGCAAGTATCAGTAGCAAGAATACTGGAGTAACTAAAGGTCATATGCACAGTTCTCTGATCTCTCAGAGTCCCATAATGTTTCACACAACATTTAACTGCCCCAAAGAATATGACTTCAAGTTACCTTAGGTTATTAGAGGACATTTTCTGAGCCCAGAGCTCTGAAGCCCCTAATGCTGGACTCTGCCAGTGGATTTATCTTATTGTTCCTTCTGGCCATGGCTCCACAGTGTGTTCAGTATTTGCTTGGTCAACACTGTCTAATAGGGTCTATTCAGCTTGCTGGGCACTGCTGTGCATTCTCTGCTGAGCTCTTGGTACACTAATAATTATTTCATTCACTTTCATGTCCTTCCAGCTACTGCTGCATTTCTCTGCTCATTTTAACATCCCAGTTTTGGGCAGGCATTTTCTATGTAAGGTATCTTCACTCTCTGATTGCCCAATCACTCATTAAGCCATTGTAATTTTGTTTCCTCTCTCATCATGTCAGGGAATCTGTTCTTTTCATGATCACCAATATTGCCATACTCAATTTCTATTCTTTCATCTAACCTCTCAGCAAAATTGATATAATAGCCCATTTCCTCTTTATCAAAAAAAGCATTAGTTCCTCTTAGTTTCCAGCATACTGTTTTGATTTTCATCCTTTTTCTCAGTCTCCCTTATAGGACTACTTTTTTTTTTTAAGATTTTATTTATTTATTTGACTGTGAGAGATCAAGCACAAGCAGGGGGAGCGGCAGGCAGAGGGAGAGAGAGAAGCAGGCCCCTTGCTGAGCAGGGAGCCTGATGCGGGACTCCATCCCAGGACCCTGGGACCATGACCTGAGCTGAAGGCAGACACTTAACGACTGAGCCACCCAGGCGCTCTAGGATTACTTCTGTACCCAAACCCTGTGAAGCCCAGAGCTCTCTTCTGTGTCTCCTTCCTTTATATCCTTTCTGAGTAGTTTATTTCTTTCCATGGCTTTAAATGCTTCCTTTGAACTCATAGTTTTCAAATTGATTTCTCATACCCAAACTACTTTCTGAACCCCCCCGACAGTTTGGCAATTTGCAACTGTAGGGTTAAGAGAGAAAAGACTTGAGGTGGAGAACTTCCCATTTTGTGGGCAATGAATAGATCTTATCTGCCTAATGGTGACTGGCTGTCCTAGGCACTTTCATTATTTCCCTACCACATAAGAAGGAATATTCAATTCTTGGTGACAGTTTAGGATTATCTGACATACCAGAGGAAGCAATTAAATATGAATTTTGTAACAACCTTTTGTTTCCAGGCCAAATTTCCTGCTGGAACATCTGTCAAAAGAAGAATAGG
The DNA here is from genome assembly GCF_037043125.1 of Eumetopias jubatus. Taxonomy (NCBI): domain Eukaryota; kingdom Metazoa; phylum Chordata; class Mammalia; order Carnivora; family Otariidae; genus Eumetopias; species Eumetopias jubatus. Next base: position 148,743,960 of record NW_028274808.1, read on the forward strand.
AGCTAAGTCATATAGAATTGCCTTACTTTTGATTTCAGTTACAAAATCTATGCAAGACTTTATTGACTTCCTGTCATATTGAGTTCTAGAACCTCCAGATAAAGGTAGCCTGGAATATTCTAAAATTTAGAGAGTTCTTGTGCTTTATTATTTGGGAGGTGCTTGCTTAGTAGAGAGTCAGGTGCCAGTGAAGTTTCCTGAGGCAATAGCTACTTTAACAGTGGAGAGTGGTGAAGCAAGCTATTCTGTATGAAGAGAATCTGGAAGCCATCAAAAGCATCTCACACTTACTACGTCCAGACCAAATTTCTGCCCCAAATCTTTCTTCCTCTAGTTTTTCCCATTTTGAGCACTACATACCCAATTATTCAAGTCAAAATCCCTCCCCTCACTGGCTACATGTAAATGATTAGTAATTCCTATGGTTCATACTTACAAAATATATTCCAGATTTAGCTTTGCTCTCCATCTCCAACTGCCACCACTCTTGTCCAGAAAGGCATCCTGTCTCATCCAAACTATGACAATGGCCTTATTGATAGTCTCTCTTCTTCTCTTGGCTCCATTTTATTCTATATTTTACTCAGTAGACAAAAGATTTTGAAGAAAATGAGAACATGTTACTCTTTTGCTTAAACTTTTTAATGGCTTGATATTTCCCTTAAAATAAAATTAAAATTCTTCAGCCTGCTATACAAATCCCAGAGTGATCAGCCTGCACCTGATTCATCACTGTCATCCCAAGGCCTCTTTCCCTTTGTTTATTGGACCAGCCTCTCTGAACTTCTTTCAGGTCAAAACATGTCAAACTTTTCCTAACTCACTTTGTTGATAAAACTTGTGACCATATTTAATATTGTCTCATTATTCATTCACATATCCCTTCGTTTATGTTAAGTATGTTCCCACTGTGTGCCAGGCATTTTTGTAAGTGCTAGAGATAAGAGCAGTTAACAAAAGGGGGAAAAATCTGCTATTAAAGATCTTACCTTCTAGTGTTGGGGTGATAAGGAATAAAAAAAATAAAATAATAGGATGGCAATAAATAAGGTCTAAATGTGATGACTTAAAAAAAACAGTTGCATGAGTGTATTATTTATAAATATGGATCACACAGGAAACAAAAAATCAATAACAATAAAAAGTGTTGAAAGTAGTATATTATGAGCAGTAAAATTAAATGTAGAATGTGGAAGAGAAGGAGAAAACCAATAATTCTAATCATAAGTTTTTCTTTTGATTTTTATCCATGTCTATGTAATAGTTTAAAAAAAAGAATTTTAGTTTTAATACAAAAAACCCAGAATTGAAAGCATATAAACTTTTATTAAGGGACTGCTTTTGACATGAGTTGATTTTAGATACCTCAATTTGAAATTTTATGTACAGCTTGGGTATTTGTATAATATGTATAAGCGATTCGATATTTCTGGTTTTTACTCCATATATATGTTGTCCTTTCTCTGGAATATTGTTTGGAGGTTTTGATATGTGTGTTTCAGTGAATGGTATAAAAGATAGAGAAATAGAGTATCTTCCTGTTCTTGTTCCTTATTCCTCTTAATTTTGAAGCTCAGCAACTCTAGTTCACTTTTATGTTAGTATGGATTTATTGTTGAAAATGATGAAAGATTGGCTTTCATACAGCATATCATGTGCTCTGAACAAATATAGTCGTGCAATATATATTTTAGGTTAGATTTAGTCTGTAAAAACCAGGCTATTAGATTATGTACACAGTTACACGGAGCTCTTCTTTGTTTAGAATGGCTAATGTCTTAGTATTCATTTGAAAGAAGAAGAAAAAAAAATCACATCTTCAGCAAATGTGGCTTGTGGTGATGTCTACCAGGCTTGCCAGTTTTATTCTAGTCAAGATGTCACTGTGAAAAGGAGAAATCTTCAGGAGGGAATGATGTTCAGGGTTACCGTTCTATGCTCCCTCTTCTCTCTGTTTCTCATGTTACCTTCAGGTTGGAGCAATTTTATCCTGAGCAATGAGAAAGGAAAAATCTCATTTTTCCCCCCATGCCTCTGGCAGAAGACCAGGAACCCTCTTCTTTGCTGTTTTTGTGCTTTGGATTTCTGTCTCTCAAAGATTTGTGAGAGTAGATTTTAAAGACTGTTTTCTGTATTTCTAGTTCTGGTACTAGGTGTACAGATATTCCCTTAAACATGTGACCAAAATATCCTTGTGCAATATATGATCATGAAGGAATCTATCACTCCCCTAAAGGGAAAATGAGTTCTGTTTATATTTCATTAAGCAGGTTAGTTGGTTAGGCGCTGCCCTGAATCCAGCCAAAGATAGGTACTTCTGCTTCTATGAATCAATATACCCCAAAAATAAGATCTCCGAGAGTGAAATTCACAGAATTTAAATAGAGTTCTCACAAGAAAATGTGAACAGTAATCTTCTGTGTTCTGATCTGTTTAACTTGTCCTCGTTGAAATTTCTCTCTGGATTTACCTGGAATCCTTAGCTTGAAGGAGTCAAATACATTAAATGTTTAAAGAGTATCCTTTTTAAGGGGTAAGAAAGGACCTAAGGTTGGATGCCTCAAAGAGCTTTGACAATTTTGATACTTAATCTTTGTGATCTCATGAGTCTCCCATGACTTCAGTTCTCCTTGTGTATTCTAATCACCTAGAGAAGTGGTTAATGGTCTCTATTTTTTATCAAGCTTCTGTGTGGGATTTTTCCTTTTGTCTTAGTCAGCTTGGGCCGTGTCTTAGTCCGTTCAGGCTTCTAGAACAAAATACCATAATACCATTAAATAACAAATTTATTTTTCACAGTTCTGGAGTCTGGGAAGTCCAGGAATAAGGCACCAGCAGATTTGGTGTCTGATGAGAGCCTGCTTCCTGGTTCATAGACTGCTGTCTTCTCACTGTGTCCTCACGTGGGAGGGAGGGAAGGAGGAGAGAGAGAAGGAGAGGAAGGAAGGGAGAGAGATGAAGAAAAAGCACACTCATCATCTTAAGGACACTAATCTTTCTCATCTTATAAGAACCCTAATTCTGTCATAGGGACCCCATCCTCAGGACCTCATCTAAACCTAATTATCTCCCAAAGGCACCACCCCTAAATACCATCACATTGGGAGTTAGGGCTTGAACATATGAATTTTAGGGGGTCCCAAACATTCATTCTGTATAATTCTGCCTCTGATCCCACAAAATTCATGTCCTCCTCACATGTAAAATATACTAATTCCATCCTAAAAGTCTTAACTAGTACCAATATTAACTCTAAAGTATAAAGTCCAAAGTCTTATCTAAATATTACCTAAATCAGATGTGGATGAGTCTGGAGATATGATTCATCCTGAGGCAAAATTTCTCTCCAGCTGAACTTTTGAAACCAGATGAGTTACGTGCTGCTAAAACACAATGGTGAAATAACCATAAGATAGTTATCCTCATTCCCAAAGGGAGAAATAGGAAGGAAGAAAGGGTTGTTGGTTCTCAAGCAAGTACAATACATAGCAGGGCAAATACCATGACATATTAGCCCTCTTTGGTTTGATGCTCTGCCATTCAGACCCACTGAGGCAACAGTTCCACCTTCTAGACATACCATGGGGGTGATGGTGGGGTGATGGTGTCATCACCCCCATGGCTCAATGGGGTGGCCCTGACTCTTTGCCCTGGTGGAGCCCTGCCTATGCAGCTTTTTGCAAGGGCCCTGCCTAGGTGGCTCTTCTGGGTGGCAGTCCTGCCCTTTGAAATCAAGGTGGAGGCAGCCTTGCCCCCCAAGCCTGTGGTGGGAATAGTAGTCCTGATGATCTCTGAATTACCTATGGGGACTTTTTTTTTTTTAATTTTTAATTTTTTATTCTTTAAATTTTTAAATTTTAGTTAATTTTATTATGTTATGTTAGTCACCATACAATACATCATTAGTCTTTGATGTAGTGTTCCATGATTCATTGTTTTTGTATAACACCCAGGGCTCCATGCAGTACGTGCCCTCTTTAATACCCATCACCAGGCTAACCCATCCCCCACCCCCCCTCCCCTCTAGAACCCTCAGTTTGTTTCTCAGAGTCCATAGTCTCTCACGGTTCATCTCTCCCTCCGATTCCCCCCCTTCATTTTTCCCTTCCTTCTCCTAATGTCCTCCATGCTATTCCTTATGTTCTACAAATAAGTGAAACCATAGGATAATTGACTTTCTCTGCTTGACTTAGTTCACTTAGCATAATCTCCTCCAGTCCCATCCATGTTGATGTAGAAGTTGGGTATTCATCCTTTCTGATGGCTGAGTAATATTCCATTGTATATATGGACCACATCTTCTTTATCCATTCATCTGCTGAAGGGCATCTCAGCTCTTTCCACAGTTTGGCTATTGCGGACATTGCTGCTATGAACACCGGGGTGCATGTGGCCCTTCTTTTCACTACATCTGTGTCTTTGGGGTAAATACCCAGGAGTGCAATTGCTGGGTCATAGGGTAGCTCTATTTTTAAATTTTTGAGGAACCTCCACACTGTTTTCCAAAGTGGCTGTACCAACTTGCATTCCTACCAACAGTGTAAGAGGGTTCCCCTTTCTCTACAAACTCTCCAACACTTGTTCCTTGCCTTGTCAATTTTTGCCATTCTAACTGGCATAAGGTGATATCTCAATGTGGTTTTGATTTGAATTTCCCTGATGGCTAATGGTGATGAACATTTTTTCATGTGTCTGTTAGCCATTTGTATGCCTTCTTTGGAGAAGTGTCTGTTCATGTCTTCTGCCCATTTTTTGACTTGATTATTTGTGGGGTTTTCAGTGTTAAGTTTGAGAAGTTCTTTATAGATCTTGGAAATCAGCCCTTTGTCTGTAGTGTCATTTGAAAATATCTTCTCCCATTCTGTGGGTTGCCTCTTTGTTTTGTTGACTGTTTCCTTTGCTGTGCAGAAGCTTTTTATCTTGATGAAGTCCCAAAAGTTCATTTTTGCTTTTGTTTCCTAAGCCTTTGGAGATGTATCTTGAAAGAAGTTACCGTGGCCAATATCAAAGAGGTTACTCCCTCTCCTCTAGGATTTTGATGGATTCATGTCTCACATTGAGGTTCTTCATCCATTTTGAGTTTACCTTTGTGTATGGTGTTAGAGAATGGTCGAGTTTCATTCTTCTGTGTGTGGCTGTCCAAGTTTCCCAGCACCATTTATTGAAGAGACTGTCTTTTTTCCATTGCATATTTTTTCCTGCTTTGTCGAAGATTATTTGACCATAGAGTTGAGGGTCCATATCTGGGCTCTCTATTCTGTTCCATTGGTCTATGTGTCTATTTTTGTGCCAGTACCATGCTGTCTTAGTGATCACTGCTTTGTAATATAGCTTGAAATCGGGCAATGTGATGCCCCTAGCTTTGTTTTTCTTTTTCAACATTTCCTTGGCGATTTGGGGTCTTTTCAGGTTCCATACAAATTTTAGGATTGTTTGTTCTAGCACTTGGAAAAAAGTCATTGGAATTTTGATCGGGATGGTATTAAAGGTATAGATTGCTCTGGGTAGCATAGACATTTTAACAATGTTTATTCCTCTGATCCATGAGCATGGAATGTTTTTCCATGTTTTTGTGTCTTCAATTTCTTTCATGAGTGTTCTGTAGTTCCTAGAGTATAGATCCTTTACCTGTTTGGTTAGGTTTATTCCAAGGTGTCTTATGGTTTTTGGTGCTATTGTAAATGGAATCATTTCTCTAATTTCTCTTTCTACAGTTGTGTTGTTAGTGTATAAGAAAGCAACAGATTTCTGTGCATTGATTTTGTATCCTGCCACATTACTGAATTGCTGTATGAATTCTAGTAATTTGGGGGTGGATTCTTTTGGATTTTCCACATAAAGTATCATGTCATCTGTGAAGAGAGAGAGTTTGACTTCCTCTTTGCCAATTTGAATACCTTTTATTTCTTTTTGTTGTCTGATTGCTGTTGCTAGGACTTCTAGTACTATGTTGAACAATGGTGGCGAGAGTGGGCATCCTTGTCGTGTTCCTGATCTTAAAGGAAAGGCTCTCAGCTTTTCCCCATTGAGGATGATATTAGCTGTGGGTTTTTCATAGATGGATTTTATGAACTTGAGGAATGTTCCATGTACCCCTATACTCTGGAGAGTTTTAATCAGGGAAGGATGCTATATTTTGTCAAATGCTTTTTCTGCATCCATTGAGAGGACCATGTGGTTCTTCTCTCTCCTCTTATTAATGTGTTCTATCACATTGATTGATTTGCGAATGTTGAACCACCCTTGCATCCCAGGGATAAATCCCACTTGGTCATGTGGATGATCCTTTTAATATATTGTTGGATCCTATTAGCTAGGATTTTGTTGAGAATTTTGGAATCCATATTCATCAGGGATATTGGTCTGAAATTCTCCTTTTTGATGGGGTCTTTGACTGGTTTGGGGATTAAGGTGATGCTGGCCTCATAGAATGAGTCTGGAAGCTTTCCTTCTGTTTCTATTTTTTGAAACAGCTTCAGGAGAATAGGTATTATTTCTTCTTTGAATGTTTGGTAGAATTCCCCAGGGAATCCATCAGGCCCTGGACTCTTGTTTTTTGGGAGGTTTTTGATCACTGCTTCAATCTCGTTACTGGTTATTGGCCTATTCAGGGTGTCAGTTTCTTCCTGTTTCAGTCTTGGGAGTTTATAGGTTTCCAGGAAGGCATCCATTTCTTCTGGGTTGCTCAATTTACTGGCATATAGTTGATGATAATAATTTCTAATAATTGTTTCTATTTCCTTGGTGTTAGTCGCGATCTCTCCCCTTTCATTCATAATTTTATTAATTTGGGTTCTTTCTTTTTTCCTTTGGGTAAGTCTGGCCAGTGGTTTATTGACCTTATTAATTCTTTCAAAGAAGCAGCTTATAGTTTCATTGAATGTATCTACTGTGTTTCTGGTTTCTAATTCATTGATCTCCGCTCTAATCTTAATTATTTCTCTTCTAATGCGTGGCTTAGGCAATGTTTGTTGCAATTTCTCTAGTTCTTTAAGGTGTAAAGTTTGTTGGTGAATTCAGGATTTTTCTATTTTTTTGAGTGAGGCTTGGTTGGCTATGTATTCCCCTCTTAGGACCGCTTTTGCAGTATCCCATAGGTTTTGGACTGATATGTTTTTGTTCTCATTGGTTTCCATGAATTGTTTAAGTTCTTTGATTTCCTGGTTGACCCAAACATTCTTGAGCAGAGTGGTCTTTAGCTTCCAAGTGTTTGAATTTCTTCCAAATTTTTTTAAATATATTTTTTAAGATTTTGTTTATTTATTTGACAGAGAGAGACACAGCAAGAGAGGGAATACAAGCAGGGGGAGTGGGAGAGGGAGAAGCAGGCTCCCCACGGAGCAGGGAGCCCAATGCAGGGCTCGATTCCAGGACTCTGGGGTCATGACCTGAGCCGAAGTCAGACGCTTAATGACTGAGCCACCTAGGCACCCCACTTCCAAATTTTTTCTTATGATTGAGTTCCAGTTTTAAAGCATCCTGGTCTGAGAATATACAGGGAATAATGTCAGTCTTTTGGTATCAGTTGAGACCTGATTTGTGACCCAGTATGTTGTCTATTCTGGAGAAAGTTCCATGTGCCCTTGAGAAGAATGAGTATTCTGTTGTTTTAGGGTGGAATGTTTTGTATATATCTATGAGGTCTATCTAGTCCAGTGTGTCATTCAAAGCTCTTGTTTCTTTGTTGATTTTCTGCTTAGATGATCTGTCTATTGCTGAGAGTGAAGTATTGAGGTCTCCTATCATTAACGTATTGTTATCAATATGACTCTTTAATTTGGTTAACAGTTGGCTTATGGAGTTGGCTGCTCCCATGTTGGGGGCATAGATATTTACAATTGTTAGATCTTCTTGTTGGATAGACCATTTAAGAATGATATAGTGTCCTTCTGTGTCTCTAACTACAGTCTTTAGCTTAAAATCTAATTTGTCTGATATAAGAATTGCTACCCCAGCTTTCTTTTGAGGTCCATTGGCATGGAAGATGGATCTCCATCCCTTCACTTTCAGTCTGGATGTATCTTTAGGTCCAAAACGAGTCTCTTGTAGACAGTGTATGGATGGGTCCTGTCTTTTTATCCAATCTGCAACCCTGTGCCATTTTATGGGAGCATTTAGGCCGTTCATGTTGAGAGTGATTATTGAAAGATATGAATTTATTGTCATCATGTTGTCTGTGAAGACTTTGTTTTTATAGATTGTCTCTGTAAATTTCTGTTGTATATCACTCTTGGGGTCTTTCTCCTTTTATAGAACCCCCCTTAATATTTCTTGCAGGGCCGGCTTAGTGGTCACATATTCTTTCAGTTTCTGCCAGTCTTGGAAGCTCTGCATCTCTCCATCCATTCTAAATGACAGCCATGCCAGATAAAGTATTCTTGGCTGCATGTCCTTCTTGTTTAGTACCCTGAATATGTCTTGCCAGCCCTTTCTGGCTTGCCAGGTCTCTGTGGATAGGTCTGATGTTAGTCTGATGTTCCTCCCTCTGTACGTAAGGAATCTCTTCCCACTAACTGCCCTTAAGATGGTTTCCTTGGTTCTAAGATTTACGAGTTTTACTATTACATGCCTGTTTTGTTGGTGTTGGCCTGTTTTCCTTGATCTTGGGAGGGGTCCTCTCTGCCTCTAGGACACGAATGTTTGTTTCATTCCCCAGATCAGGGAAATTCTTAGCTACGATTTGCTCAAATATATCTTCTAGTCCTTTCTCTCTCTCCACCCCCTCAGGGATCCCAATAATTCTGACATTGGAATGTTTCATGGTGCCACTTATTTCTCTGATTCTATTTTCATGGATTGGGTGTTGTTTTTTCCTGACCTCCTCTTTTTCCTTCTTGTCTATTAATTGTTCTTCTAGATAACTAATTAGTTCTTCTGCCTTGCTTACCCTAGCTATTAGATTATCTAGATTAGATTGGATTTCATTGATAGCATTTTTAAGTTCTGCCAGTTTAGCTTTCATTTCTGCCCTTAGAGACTCTATGTTGCCATTAGTCGGTTTCTCCATTCTAGCTCTTGTCTTCACAATTGCTACCCTGAATTCCATCTCCGACATCTTGGTTATATCTGTATCCATTTGTAAATCTGTGGCAGAGGTCACAATCTCTGAGTCTTATTTTGGAGGTTCCTCCTCCTAGTCATTCTGTTGAGGGGTGGTTGAGGTAATGTACAGAGTCCAAATTATTGACCACAACCCAAGCAAGATGCACCTGTTTTATAGGGACCTTAGGGTTGCTGGCCTCTTGTTCTCCCAGCCTGTCTTCTGGGGGAGGTGCCTGCCGCCCTGTTACTCAGGCAACTCTGTTTGGGCAGAGTTGCCCTGCCCCCTGTGGGGGCGGGGATGGGCTCAGTGAAAACCGGTTTTTTGGGGCTTTTGTTCTCTGGTGGCTTTCCCTGGCGGCTTTCCACATCTCTTCCAAGAATCAGAGCAGAAGAGATTGTTTTTAACCCTCTTCCTCAGAGCAGAGAGATCGCAGTCTGTTCTTCAGTGAGCTCTCCAGGCCACACTATCTCCGTTTCTGTCTATGCTGCTATAAACTGCAGCATCCTGGGTTGTGTGCACCTCAGCAGTGCTCCCAGTCCTCATCTCCTGGTTGGGGCATATCTCTGCTCTTTGTGCTTCTAAAACTGCCAACTGTCCCCCTTTTGCACACGTGGCCCTTGAAGGATAATGCATGTTTACAGCCTTCCTTCATTCCATCGTATTTGTCTGTTTCCTTAATCCCAGCAGGAGGTATTTCTTTTGGTGTAATCCTATCTCAGTTCCTGGATTCTATTGAGATTAAGTCCATGGTTCACATCAACATTCATCTCTCCATCAAATAATTGGTCAGCCATATTTTCATGTTCTCTTCTGAACATACTTTCTCATTTTTTGCAATATGGACAGGCTGAGGATTTTCCAGATCTTTAAGTTTTGGTTTCTTTTAGCTTAAAAATTACTCCTTCAATTCATTTCTCTTTTCTCACATTCAACTGTAAGCAGTCAGGAGGAACCAAACCACTCCATCAACACTTTGCTTAGAAATCTCTTCAGCTAAATATCCAGTTTCATTGTTCACAAGTTCTATCCACAGAATACTAGAATACAGTTCAGTCAAGTTCTTTGCCACTTTATAATAAGGATAACTTTTCCTCTTGTTTCCAATAACCTCATTTCTGTCTGAGACTTCACCTTCAGAATCACTCTTAACATCCATATTTCTAGCATGCACTTTAAAATTCTTTTAGCCTCTACCCATTACCCAGTTCCAAAGCTGCTTTTACATGTTTAGCTATTTGCTATGGCAACATTCCATTCTTGGTACCAAAATCTGTATTAGTGAGAGTTCTTGAAAGAAACAAAACCTATGTATATGTATATAAAGCCTACATATAAATAAAATAAAATATTATTTTTAAGATTGGCTCATGATTGTGATTATGGAGGCTGAGAAGTCCCATGGTATGCAGGTGGCACATTGGAGACCCAGGCGAGTCAGTACTATCATTCCAGTCTGAGTCCAAAGGCCTAACACCCAGGAGAACTGGTGATATAATTCCATTCTGAGTCCTTAAGACTGACAACCAGGATAGCAGATGGTACAAGTCCTAGTCCAAGGGCAGGATGAAGATTGATGTCCCAGATCAAGTAGTCAAGCAGAGAGAGAGAAAGACAGACAGAGAGAGAGACAGAGAGAAACACCGACAGAGAGACAGAGAATTCTCCCTTCCGCTGCTTTTTTATTCTAATCAGGCACTCAGCAGATGAGATGAGGCCTATCTACACTGGTAAGGGTACTCTGCTTTACTCAGCCTGTGGATTCAAGTGGTAATCTCATTCAGAAACACCTTCCCAGATACACCAGGAATAATATTTAACTAAATATCTGGGTACTCCATGACTCAGTAAGTTGACACATAAAATTAATTATCACAAGTATACATTTTATTAGATCAAATAATTCCCAATATCCCATTGACAGTGAAGTTCTATTTTTTTAAATTTTTTTTACTTAGCACCTGATCTTTCAGAACTATTTCTTCTCCCAGTTTCTTCCCACAAGGGAGGCCTTGACTATAGAAAAGGAAGTGTAAAGTCAACCATGCAGACTTCTATACCAATCCTGACTGTATGCCTATTTTGGAAAAGTTGATATTGTATCAATAGCTATAAAAACCAAGAATGCTTCAAGAGCCTTGTAAATACATCAACTTAATAATAAATATTAAGCCTTTCCGGGACTATTTTCAGATAGTTGCAACATTCATTACCCTTCCTTTGAAAACATCAAATTCTAAAACAATAGCATAATGGTTTTGTGAAGAGTTATTTCTAAGATTAAATGGTGAGAGCCCTTTTCCCTTTGAGCATGTTTGTATATTATTCCTTTATAGCATGTAAATATGTGTGCATATTGAAATACCATACAAATCAAAATTAATTTTTTACTAAAGCAGGAGTGATAATAAAATCACTACCTTTATGTGTACCAGCAAATAGAAGAGAATACTCATTGGGTATACATTTGTATTTTATATGATGTTTTTGTCCCATAACCAAATGTGTTATGCAAAATCTAATATTTCACATTTTAATCATTGATTTTGATAAAGTAATGGCATTAAGAATTTACTTAATATAGTAATTTAGAGAAACAAAGTAAAAAAATACCTCCCCCAAAGAAAACAATAATGTGCATGTTATAGGTATGGGAAATTTGGAATGTTTTAGATTTCCCCAATAAATAGCAGACATTTAGAAAGAATTGCAGTATGCAACATGGTTATCCCAATTTTATTATGCTACCTTTCTAAGGGCAATGGGCTCTTTTCCATCCACTGCTTCCTCTTTGACCTTGGTGCTTTGTTGTAAAGGCATTTAGTTACTGCTTTTATGTGATGGCAGAAATACCTGATTTGGCAAGTGTGTACTTTATGAAATGTGATATGGCATCAATCATCATTAACCCAAATATCCCCATCACATGCAGGGCCTGACCCCATCACATCTGGTTTCCTATTTGAAAATCCTTCACTTTGTGGAGGTTTTGCTGATAACAATGCTCAGAATGATCTCTAGGCAATGGAAACTGACAGAAGATGAATTATCTGCCACTCAGGAGGATGCCCTGACCATGGAAACAATCAAGTACAACTGTCCGTTATTATTGTTTTTTCCCCTTGGCTTTCTTTATTTCTTGGATTAGTTTCGAGCTCAGCATCTGCTTTAAAAGCCTACTGAAAATCTCAAGAGAACATACAAAACAGAGAACTCCCAGGGAAATTATTCTTAGTTGGTAGCAAATGCAATCTTCTCCTCTTTGTTGTCCAAATAATATTTTGAATTGTGACACATTAATTTTTCCAAAAAAGCACTTTAAAGTTACACTTATCTCATGTGTGGGCATCTTAACACAAGAGTTTTTGTTAACTATTAAATTTCTGGACAGATTATAAATTTGTGGTTAGGAATCAGGGGTTTTATTCTCCTGAAAAGCCTTAGGTAATTGATGATGTGGTATCAGTCACTAAAGACGGCTGCATATACAAAATATTTTTATCCTTTAGGATTGACCCAAAGTTTTATTTTAATATATCTAATCCTTTGCTCACTAAACGCTAATTCTGGACTGTTTTACAAAGAGACTGAAACCTGAACACAGCTTCCTCCTCATCAACAACATATAAGCAGCAGCACAGAGTTCAGGGAGCAGATAATCCTACTTCTCTTTTTGACAATTCAAGATGTTTCAGACGCCTTTGAAATAGAGGGGAACAAGTTCGATGTTAGGTAAGAGGATCAAATCAGAAAGTGATCTTTGCAACTTTGTGCATGAGCAAAGAGGACCATTTGAAAATTTAAATCACTAGACAGGGAGTTAAGGGTTGTGGAAAGGCCAAGGGATTTTGAGGTGTTAGGAGAATTGTAAAGGGAAAGATTTCCTAAAGATTTCTGTCTAGATTAGGGTGCCAAACTCAGTTGCCAATAGGAGCCAGACAGGTGATATCAGTTAAGTGAGTTATGGGTTTTTTTTTTTTGCACATTAGAAATGCAGCAATAGAATTATAACTTCATGTAACCATATGAATTCATATGGTTACATGTGAGATTCATTCATAACCATATGAATGAATCTCACAATCTACTCAAAAGAAGGCAAACGTACAAGAATATAATCTGAATGATTCCATTTTCATGAAGTTCAAACAGACAAAGCAGGTCAATGGCATTAGAAGTTAGGATAGCAATTCCTTCGTGGGAACAGTGAATGGAAGAAGGCACAAAGGGGCTTCTGGGTGCTGATAATGTTCTCTTTCTTGATCTGGGTGCTGGTTGCATAAATGAATTCAATTTATGAATATTTATTGAGCTGTATACTTATGACTTGTGTCCTTTTATGTATATATGTTTTACTTCAATTTAAAGTTTAAAAAATATGTCCCAACAAATCTTCAAATCCACAAAATTATTTGTCTGTCTTTTTTTTTAAATCTAGAGCCTAAAGTTCTGATTTCCTTATTCTAGTCTTTAGAAGAGGTGTGAATACTGGGGTGCCTGGGTGGCTCAGTTGGTTGAATGTCTGCCTTTGGCTCAGGTAATGATCTCAGGATCCTGGGAGGGACCCTGTGTCAGGCTCCCTGCTCAGTGGGGAGTCTGTTTCTCCCTTTTTCTCTGCCCCTACCCTCACTTGTGCTTCTCTCTCTCTCTCTCTCTCTCTCAAATAAATAAGTAAAATCTTTAACAAAATAAAAAAAGAAGAGGTGTGAGTATTAAGAGTTGTTTCTTCCCCAAAAGAAAAACAATTTGGTACATTGTGACAGTAAATAGTGACTGGTACTACTAGGCCTTGGTATCAAGAGAAATAATAAAGTGAAGTGAGGACCATGAAAACTAGGGAGTTACCTTTCTACAGAGGACATCTGCTTTTATATTTCATCAGATTTGTACCATATGGTTATGTGTGCTGAGGGCTACCAGGTTTTCTAATTTTTAAATTAAGCTAGGAATCTTGATTTTATTTAAAAACTCCACATTTTCCGGTTTTTTTTCTTCAGATTTTCAGTTTTTGAGTAATCTTTTTAAGTACTGTGACACTAGAGGAAGGAATGGCTACAGGTCAGATTTGACCTCCAGTTTGATCCCTTTGGTGTAGGAGGGTTGGTTGACTTCTGGAAACTTCTGTGCTATCTCTGTTGATGCTGACAAAATTTAAGAAAGGAACATAAAGATGAGTGGGGACAGGAAGGAACATACACGTACTTTTTAATTGAATTTTGTGTGCGATTTATGACAGTGTTAATGATAGTTTCTTCATTTTCACCTTTGGGGATCTAGAAAATGGGGTGTGACTTACATGCTCTGGCATCTCAAATTTGAAGAATGGTGGATTCTATGGCTTTCTTCATTTTCCAAACTGCTTTGAACATGTTTTCTCTTTGATTCTTCCAAATGCATATGTATTGGTTGCTTACAGTGTTCTAGGCATTGTGCTAAACATTCAGAATTCATGTTCCCATTTAATGCTCAGATACTGTGATTGTCCACAATTTGCTGGTGAGGAAGCTGAAGCTTCCCTAAATTTATAGCAAGTTAGTGATAATCAGGATTTGAACCAGGCTTGTAGAGCTTGTACTCTTAACTACTAATCTATCACTAATCACTAATTTTATCATTGTATCTAGAGATATGTAAATCAAAAGACTTCAGGCCTGTATTATACCTGAGAAGACTGAGGCACAGAATCTTAAGGGACTGGAGAGAACTAGGGCTGCTATTTAATGAAAGAAGTTTGCTACATGCCTTTTGTTCTTGTTCCTATACTCCACCCCCCCCACCACCACCCCCAAGGTCATCCAGGGAGTGAATTTCATTTTAGCAGATTTCTCTAACAGTAGATTCTTTCCTGTCACATAGCAGTATAATTATCCTTTATTTGTGAGTATAATCTAAATAAAATCAACTTAATCTTAGATGATAAGGTGTAGACCAAATAAGAAGTGCACTGATGTCTGATATGCATACTGAATTAACATTCTTGATGCTTAGGATAACAACTAATGGTGCATCTCCTCTAAGCTAGTGAATTAGAAAGCCAGGCATTCATCCAAATATGCAGATGTTTAGCCTTGTGTAGGCAAAACCTCTGAATGACTGATACAATTTTCACTTTGAATTATATTCTTTGGTGCTACACAGTGGCCGAATATCAGGCAAATGAATGTATGACTTTAAAAAGAATTATTTCAATCTTGACCAACAGCAGCCCCAGTTGAGTGGGCAAAATATATATTTTATGGCTTGACTTATTCTTATATTGTACTTATTTAAATTTTAATTGGTCCTTTTGAGTTTTCTAGTTTTCTTCACTAAACCAGTGATTAAGTTTCACAATTCTGTTTACTAGATGGAATTTAAGTGATCTCAATAATCAAAACAAAAATTAGTTTTGTCTGTTCCTCTTTCTCCTATTCAGTCTGGTCAGGAAATCATAAAATATTTAATGCAACATTTGAAATCCGAGAGTTGTAGAATTATCTCTTGAAATAGGTTGGAATGTATCAAACAAAGCATTTTATTTGTAGTTTTGCTTCCTAAATGTTTACAATAAAAATAGGGAGACAGCTTTATTGTATTTTTGCTAAATTCATTAGGACTTCTATTCAGTCTGTTAATTGTCCCCTCCTGTTGTGTGGTCGTAATGAAAATAATCCATTTTTAACCAGTACCCTCCATTGTGGCCCTGACGTTTCCATGGAAATGAAATAGCTTGTTCTGACATTATTTGCTGTACATATTTACAGCACATTAGGTAACACCTGGGCATTGAAATCTTGCAGTACAATAGGCTTTTATTTTTAAAGAACACCAGCAATACCATGTTCCCTTCACATTAGTTTCTTGCCATTTTGGTGGATGAACATGTGAGCAATAATTACCAACACTGGTCTTAGGTTGGCAGTTAGATGAGATTTTTCACTAATATATATTATTATATTATATTATATTAATGTAATATACATATATAACAAGTAGAAATGTACTAGAATCTTCACAACATAAAAACAGAAAATCTTATCTTAGTCTATTTTTATTAAATTATAAAAATGCATTCTTCTCCTTAGCAGGTGTCTCAAATACATATGTGTAGCTGTATTTGTATTCACCATTTGTGCATGCCTAGCAGGTATCAGATGCTACAATGATAGCCAATGCTACAAAGATGAATAAGATATATTTCCCTGACCTCAGAGAGCTTAAATTCTAGAATGTCAAATGACAAATCTGAGTAATAATGTATAGTAAACATCTTCCAACTTGGGTAAGCCCCAGAGCTAAAAAGCACTATCACATTTAGAGTCAGATGAAAGGTATAAAGATCAAATGTCAATGATCACCTTTCCTTTTTAAATATAGTTTCTTAGGTGATTTTATGCATGGCTTTGGATGGATACATTTTGGAGGATCAGAGAAGCCATAATCCCTGCCATCTACACATTCATGCTTATCTCTCCCGGCTACTTGGCAGAACACACATACCTTTCCTTTATCTTTCCCTTGCATACCACACAACAATCTCAAAACAATTATTTAATCTCTCAAATTTATATTCCATTCCCACATCATGGCAGGCATTATTACCTAGTTTTCTGAGATTGTCTGACTCTCAGAAATCTCATTTCTTACATCAAAATTTCTACATATCTTTATTCTTTACATATTTTCCTCCTGCTTCAGAAATAGAAATAACTTTCCTCTTCAAGGCTAATATTCTCTACCCATGGTCTTGACTCTATTATCTCTAACCTCTTTTGGGCCCCAAAGTTCCCTTTGGCTGTGGTTAAGATTGTCTCTCATATTGTCACAGCAGCACTTATAGCAGGATTTAAGGCAGTTCCAAAGAATTCCTTCTGCTTCTGGTAAAATTATGATTCCACAGCTTTGACACTGGCCAAAGCAGGATTTTAGAAAGCCCCAGAACTCCACATGCTTTTAGTAAGACTATCACTCCCTATACCCATCACTAGCCACAACATTTCTCTTAGTGTGACATACTGTTGATGAGACCAAGAATCAAGTTGATTCCTCACATTCTCTAAGAAACCATCAGGATTAATTTCATCATGCCCTTCTTTGGGCACAAATTCAAGTCCCCGACTCCAGGGACATCCATCATGATTTTAGCTTCACATGGCTCAATATGTTCGCTAATCCGAATCGGTCTCTCTCCCTTCCCCAGTTGTCCACCCTCTTCTGCTGTGCTCTCTACAAAATTCCCTATATCTTTTGCTCTAGGTAGTTCTTCACCTTTTATGCCAAATGAAGTCAGATATCCTCTTAGAAAACAGCTCTCTGAATGGTGACATCATTTTCTTCCATATTCTACTGGGACCAGAGATAGATTGGATGTCTTCCATGTTTCTCATCGTCTCTTCCAAGTCCCTGTCTGTCCCTTTTTTTGTCAAAACTCCCGGTTTGTTTGAAGCAAATGACTACAGCATCCTCTACACTTCTTAAACACTCATCCTCAAAAGTCCCACCTATGTCTTCTCATAAGAAGACTGCTGTTTTATTAATTCATTCACGATGTCTGTTATTTTTCCTAGTATCTTGAACATTGAGATAAGTGCTCTAACACCCTAGACCCTCAGTTTCTTGGCTGCATTATTATCCCTAATGATTATGTCCTCTACTTATCCTTAAGGCATACTCTGAGCTTGTCATTATGAAAAACTACAGTTTCCACAAAATCTTGATTTCAAGGATTCTACTCTCTCTGCTAATATTTCTGGCTCCCTTGTTTCATTATGACTCCTACAATTCTTCTACCCTGTATACCCCTGAGGCATGCCACCTTTTTAATCTACCTATAACTTCACAAATCTTCACTTTTCTTTTTATTTGGATTGCATTGCACTACTATTTTTATCACCTTCATACTCCCTTGAATTCACTTCAACTCTGTTGTCTCTCTTTTTTCCCCACATTGCCTGGTAGGATACAAACACTGGCTAAGCCCACCTTTTAGGCATACATGCACCACTGCAGCCAAAGGCCGCTGGAGGAAAAACATAAATGTACTCACTGGTTTCATTTTAAAATCATAATCGCAAGCTTCATGTGTTTCCTCAGGACTGCCTAGCTATCCTCCTCCATTTTAAAAGTCAATTCACCTTCTCATTCTTTCAAAAGATTACTGCACATCTTCTCCCCTTTCCTTAGGGTTTCAGTATCCCTTTCACCTTCTCATTGTGAGTTGATGACTCTCGTCTTATAGCACTAAGAAAATAGAAATAATCACAAGACAAATACTCACATTTTTTTTTCACATGAAACCTGGCCACTCCCTGCATCTGGACATATAGTTATTGCCTATCTACCTTTTACCATGGATGAACTTTGCATTTGTGCATTGGATTACAGTCCTCCTGACTGACTAAAATTAATCCCACAATTTTCTCCTTTCCTTTTTTCTCTGTTTTCAGTGGTTTTGCTGCATAACAGACCACTCTAAAATTTAGTATCTTAAAACAAGCATTTTGTTATCTCTCGTAGGTCCTGTGGATCAGGCATTTAGTAAGTGATCAGCTGGGTGGTTCTGTCCAAGGATCCCTCATGTGACTGTAGTCAGAACATGGCTGGAACTAGCACAGATGGAGCAGCGTGTCAGGAGCAGCTGGGGATTGACCAAGTGTTTCTTTCACTTCAGATAGTCTCAAAACTATCACTCTGTGATATCTCTGCCTGGGTTGCTTTGGGTTTCCTCACAGTGCAGTAGCTTTAGGGCAGTCAAAACATTTACATAGTAGTTTAGGGCTATAGTGGGAGTGTCCTAGTAACCGGGGTACATTTCACTATCTTTTCTGTCCTAGCCTCAGGACGACAATATGCTTCACACAGCATCTGTCTGCTGATCCTTTTGATTATAAGACAGTCACAGACTACACAAATTTGGGAAAAGGGACATAATCCCATTTCTTAATAAGAGGAATGTTAAGGTCCCATCGCAGGATAGCATGTGGGAGGGGATATATTGCTGTAGTCATTTTTGGAAAATAAATCTGCCTCTTGATTAGTGAATATTTTCTTTACTACTAAAGTATTACCATCCACATACAAAGGCACTGCAAAAGCAGTCATCAGAAAGAAAAAAAAAAATCCCTCTATCTCTATCCGCACCACCCGCCCCCGCCGCCTGTATACTTTTACTCTCTTCCGTTGCAAATTTTTCAGAAGAGTTTTCCATTTATAATGTTATTTATTCCCTCAGTGGAATCCAATTTCATTTCTACCTCTCCACTAAAATACTCTTGAGAAAGTCATCCATTTTTTGAGTCCAATTCTCATTTGACTTCATTACTTCATGGTATTTGATAGAATTCATGATTCCCTATTTTTGGAACACTTTTCTTGTGTGATTTCCCAAGCTCCACTGTCTCTGAGTTTTCCTCCCACTTTTCTGGTGATTCCCATTCCTCTCCTTTGCTTCCCTGATCTATTTAAGTTGGACTGCACCAAGATTCATTCCTCAACCCTCATCTAGTTCTCTTCTACACCTGTGTCCTAGATTATCTCCTCCAGTCCCCTGGCTTTAAATTACACCTCTTAGTCATGACCTCCCAAATTTCAGTTCCAGTCTTAAACTCTCTGTACTCTGGACTAATATGTCTGATTGCCTTTTTCACATCTCCACTTCGGTCATCACATAGGCATATAACATTTAATATGTCTAAAATAAAATTCTGTCACCGCCCCACCCTTGCCCCCCCAAATATGCTCATTTTTCAGATTTCCTCATTGTATAAAATGGCACCCTCATTTACCCAGGGGCTGTGCAAACATCTAGGAATGATTCGTGAGGTCTTTCTTGTCTTCATCCTTGATAGACTAGTCACCCAAATTCCTTCCATTACACTTTTAAAATATACCCAGACTTTGTGAAATCCTCACTATCTCCACCGCTGCCATTCTAACAAATATATGTTACAGCTGAGAGTAATTTATTGGGGTCGACAACAAATTTTGTCTATCTCACTTCTTTCCCCCCAATAACAAAAGTTATCTTTAAAAAACATAATTAAAACAATTTTTTTTTGCCCCTAATCCTTAAATGGCTTCTCCATGTATTGAAAATAAATGCAGTGTCCTTATTATAACCCACATATGTGTTCCTACATATGCTGGTCCCCATCCACCTTTCCTCCCTCATTTCCCACCACTCTCACGCTGCTCATACCTTTCTAAACCCTGTGGCCTTCTTGCTGTGCTTTGATCCTAGCAAACCCCTTCTTTCCTCTGGACCTTTGAAATTAGTGGCTTTTTTTTTTTTCCCTGCCTTGAACATTCCTATACATTTCCAGTCTTCTTTTACTGTCTTCACTGTTTTCTAGATTCTTTAAAGATCACAGAAAGCATAGTTTCTTTCAGTATCTAGGGAATGTAGTTATCCAGGTCATGAGACTGGAGTTCTTTCAGAGGTTCTCCCATCTTACTGCACATGAAAATCATTCATGTAACTTTCTAAAGTACAGAATTCTAGGCTCTACTTAGGCATACTGAGTCATTACCTTCAAAGGTAGGTCCATGGATCTATACTTAAACATTTCCTGCGGTGTTTCTTCTAGTGGCCAGTTTGTGGGCTAGCATTTGGGAACTACTAATAAAAGCCTAAGGATGTAATCATCAAGACAGAAAAAAAAAAAAAAAAAGCCTAAGGAGCCTAAATTCTCTTTTGATGATGTCGCATATCTTGGTTTTAATTTCCTCTCATCATTATTTTTCTTATACTTCCTATTCCAACAAATGTTCTCCTGGAACATAGAAAAAGGCAATAAAATAGGATATGAGACTAATATTCTTTCTGATATTCATTAATAGTAATCCATTCACCAACTTCAGTAAATACCTTCTATTTTATAATAGCATGTAAACTGAAACATACTTGTTTTGCCATAACACATCTCAACTTTCGTGAATTTTTATTTATTTCTGATGTAACACATCATTTGGGTGCATTAACCATACATATTTTATATATTGCTCTTAAAAATCGAAGTTTGAATGTTTCCATGTATTGGTACATCTGTTTCTTCAGATAGATCTGTTTCTTCTTTTTACCTCACCAGTGTAATTTGGTTTCCATAGTTGGTTTCTTGGCCTTATATATCCCCTAATTCTTTCTAACATTTCAAAATCCCAGACCATGAAAACATGCTTGCTTCTTTGATTTAAAAAAAAAAAAATCGGTTTACCTCAATTTGGGACAGCGTTTTCAATTTTCCTGCATACAGGAACCCCTTTATAGCATCAACCTACTTAATACACCTCATGTTGTCCTGGTTATATTTTTACTGTCTGTTGGTTGAGAAAACCCAAATATGTCTGTGCACTCATGGATCCAATTGCTGCATGCCTGTTATGGGTCTTTTAGAAATTTAGATATGAGAAACATAGCTAGTGTTATGGAGAGAACATGTTAAAATAATTGAAACATACCAGTTCCCCTGGCTGCTTACAGTGTTTCCCCAAAATCATAAAAATGAAAATGGAAATACTACTCTCTATATAAATGACTTAGTACATATTGACCCCAATGAAGATGTTGGTAAAATCCGGGAGCAAAGAACTATGTTTAAGTTTAAGTAAGTTGTCCTAGCATCCCTCAGCCTCTTTAATGGAATTGTTAAAACTGGTCTTCTTTGACTATCTATATGGAAGAAACGAGGTGAAGATAGAAAAACTGGTAGGACCTGTTAAAGGGCAGGTCTTAAGTTTGCTTGTCCACATGACTGCATCAAATAAAGGAGTAGAAAAAAGAGGCATGGCTGGGCATAAGTAGAGGAGGCTAGTTTTGGCCAAGTCTGCTTATCACATGAATGTAGGAGTTGATAATTTAGAGAAAAAGCTTAATATGGGTTTGTGACTTCTAAACATGGTAACACTGCTCACAAATATCTGTCCTCCAAGAAATGTCCCAGGTAATAAATAAGTAGCTTAACAAA
This sequence comes from Eumetopias jubatus, assembly GCF_037043125.1. Taxonomy (NCBI): domain Eukaryota; kingdom Metazoa; phylum Chordata; class Mammalia; order Carnivora; family Otariidae; genus Eumetopias; species Eumetopias jubatus. The sequence continues at coordinate 148,765,941 of NW_028274808.1, forward strand.
TGTGGCTGCCATGTTTTTTGGCCAATACAATGCTCTTCTTTCTAGCTTCTTTCTATCTAGTAATGGCTTTATGACTCTTTTTCTAGCGATGAATTATGAGTCGCTGTCAGCCAAGTGGAGTTCCTGGAATGCTTTTAAATTCCTGATAAAATACGACACATTTACCAAGCATGCCACTTTACGTCTTGTCTTCCACCTCCTCCTCCCTGAAATTCAGATGTAATATCTGAAGTTTAGCAGTCATCTTGCAATTATGAGGCCCCAAACCAACAGGCTAACGATGGAATGACAGAAAAATAGGAAGCTTTGGTTTCTTGTTGAAAAGAAGAACCAGTGCCAGCCACTATTAATCTCCAGACTTCTAGTAATATATGAATAATGAATCTGTATTGGTTTAAACTACTGTTTGTTGGATTTTCTGCTATTTGGAGAACAAACTCCTAAGGGATGCAATCCTCCTACCCTACAGTAGGTGGAACAAAATAGGAAAGGGAGGGGAGTAGAATCTGGTAAAAGTTATTCTGCTCCTGTAGAAACTCTGGCCCACAGTTTGCAAACAACTTGTGGTCTTATCTTATTTTTCCAAGCCAAATTCTTAAGAATGCAAATAATCACTGTATCTTTGTTTTTACTTCCTATAACAGATAGTACCATGCCTTGCGGTACTTTATTCCTTTCTCTTTTTTCTTCCTGTCCAGATTGGAAAAAGAACCCTATTGATAATAGGTTCTGCATGCCAGGTGTTATAATAGGGATAGAAAGAGAATCGTGGTAGCTCCTGCCTGAGGGAATTTCACAACTTAGTAGCAGAGACAAACAAGAGCATGCATAGCTGTGACATGTCATTATATATGCATGAACAGGGAAATAGTGGAGAAGAAAGGAGCTATATCTAATGGGCAAGTGAGAAGGGCTATAATGATTTCCATATTTTTTTGCAGTAAGTTACCAGGTTAAGAAAATTCTTTTGTAATGTATGTATAAGGGAATTAGACAATTTTTAGTGTGATGTGTCTTCATGAGTTGGATAAACTGCTAAAAAAACTCAAGGGTAGAATAAATCTATTTGACAGGAGAAGTGATGTTCATGGATCTTGTTAATATATATATATTTTCTGAAACATTCCAATCTTTTTTTCTATGTGTGTGTGTATGTGTTATGAAATTCATGTCATGCTGTATCATATAGTATGTGTTGCCCTGTAACCTGCATGTTTGCTATTTCTCATAAACATAATTTCATGACAAAACACAAGTATCTGTCTATTATCATTCATAATGACTATAGACTATTTCATAATATGAATGTATGAGCAATTAATTTAAAGTATTCATTTATCATATATTTAGGTTATTTAAAATTATTTGAATTCAACATCCTTGTATCTAAAAAATATACTTTTACCCAATTCTGCAACTTAAAATTTATGGGAGATGGCTAGCTGAGGAAGGTCACATAAGCTATAATTAATGTAAGATAGCCCAAATGGCTTCCTCTGTGTGAGTGATGTGCATGCATACATTGCTCAAATGCTTTATCTGTTAACCTGGAGCCAAACAATGTCCTGTTGTGGGAGAAGAAAGTCCTTTTTCTATTGGAAGCTGTATCTGAGGGTCTCAGAGTCCTCCAAGGAGAAATTTTTCTCCTGTATCATTTAAATCGTTAGTGAAGTTTGATATTGGACAAAATCTAAGATTTATGTAGTTTGATTTGACAACATGACCTTTGTGTCACCACAGATAAATTCCAGAAGTGCCATTTCTGGGTGAAAGGGAATGCATTATTTTAGAAACTGTGGAACATATAACTGGTCTATTGAACAGTCTGAATTAGGTATGGTTAAATAACCTTGTTCTATGCTCTCTCAGATTTCCTTTTTTCTTTCTTGGGGGACATCTTGGACAATTCCCTCAGCTTTTTTGGTACATTCAGGTATATATAAGAAAGTCTAGTCAATTCAAGTCCAGTTTAAAAGTCCAACTGCATGTCCAATTTATTGCCCATCTCCTCTTCTCCTAGGTCCCCCCCAAGCCAGGCTTGGGGAACTTGGAGTAGAAATGAAACAGTCAGCTCCTAAGACATCTATTCCACCTCTGTTTTCCCTCTTACACATCTTTTCTTTTCCAGCTAGTAGAACGGGGAGGTATGATAAAAAGAAAAAAAGAGAGAGAGAAAGTGTTTTTTACTTATAAGTTTCTGATTAGGGTCATCTCTTGGATCTCCCGGCTGTTTTTCTCCCGTGGCAGGCATTCTGCAGGCTGGCTCTCTTGTTGTGTTTGTGTGATTCTAGAAGGGGAGCTCCTCAGTGCTCAGTTCCTTGACATGCGACGTCTGCTTCACTGATATCTGTCAAACACACCCTAGGTCCTCCTTCCGGTTGGCAACACAGCCTTTTGTTTCTGGGTTCCCCTTGCTTGATTGTCTGCCTTCGTGACTTTCAGACCAACACGATGTTTCAAGTTTTATTGCTTTTCATTATGTCTACTTTCTCTAAGACAAAATCGGCTGGAGTACAGATGACACCACGCTCTTCCCCTTCTGCTCTATCTTCCCTCTCAACTTCCTGTGTCCACTGCTGCTCGAATATTCCTCTGTGCAGATCATTCAGTGTGCCATATTAAGAGCCCCAGCTAATGAATGAGGTTCAGTGTGCCATTTTAAGAACCCGAGCTAGGGGGGCCTGGGTGGCTCAGTCGTTAAGCGTCTGCCTTCGGCTCAGGTCATGACCCCGGGATCCTGGGATCGAGCCCTGCATCAGACTCCCTGCTCCACGGGAAGCCTGCCTCTCCCTCTCATACTCCCTCTGCCTGTGTTCCCTCTCTCACTGTGCCTCTCTCTGTCAAATAAATAAATAAAAAAATCTTAAGAAAAAAAAGAGCCCCAGCTAATGAACGAGGTTCTGTGTGCCATATTAAGAGCCCCAGCTAATGAATGAGGTGGCAGTATCTTTAATTTATTTTCTCAGAGATTCATGATTTGGCTTTAGGGGAAGAACAGGGAGGGCATAGCTTCTCTTAGCTTAAATACTCGAGATACCCTCTTCTTTGCTGGTCTGCTGTGTTCATCAAACATGAAGAATGTGAGGCTTGTATGAAGGATAATTATTTGTTTTCTTCTTAAGAAATACTAAAAAATTACCTGACCCACCAACTCATTTTGATATTTATTGCTCTTGATTTTGCGTCCCAGACCTCAATTCTTCAGATATCAGGAAAACTCTCATTTAATGTCCTTATTCATATGAATAAATTATCTTCCCCAAAGTCACTACTTTTGACATCTAACTGTCCTTATGAGAATTGCTTACCAACAATGAATATTAAGATTTATTTAAGTTTTACTCAACAGGTAGTTCTAGAACTTCCTTTATGGATGTTTTAATCAGAATTTCTTCAGTTAGGCCGAATTTTTAAAAATGTGTTTATTAGCCATTTGTGTTTCTTATGTAAATAGCATAATCATGGAGTTTAGCTCGTTTTTCCTTTTTTTTGATTTTATTTATTTATTTGATAGAGAGAGAGAAAGAGAGCACAAGTAGGCAGAGCAGCAGGGAGGCAGAGGGAGAGGAGAATCAGGGTCCCTGCTGAGCAGAGAGCCTGATACAGGGGCTAGATCCTAGGACCCTGGGCAGACGCTTACCCAACTGAGCCACCCAGGTTCCCCTAGCCCATTTTTCTAATGGATTATTCATACTTTGAATACTGATTTGTGGAATTTATATTGAATATAATATATCCTAAGCATTTTATTGCTATGTACATTGTAGGTTTTTTTTCAAACTTTGGTCTTTGATTTTTCACTTTATTAATGATAGTTTTTCCTTTACCATATTTTTAGTCTTTATGTAGTCAAACTATCAAACTCTATCCTTTGAAATACGTATTAAAAGTAATTTCTCATTCTAATACATTTATGGTTTCTTTTTGTTATTTAAATGTTTAATCCATTTTGAATTCATTTTGGAATAAAGCGTGATAGATATGACAATCTGCCATGATATTTTTTTTTTGGCTTTTTAAGTTTTTATTTTAATTCCAGTTAGTTAACATATAGTGTTAAATTAGTTCCAGGAGTACAATATAGTGATTTAACAATTCCGTACATCACCTGGTACTCATCACAACAAGTGCACTCTTTAATCCCCATCATCTATTTAACTCATCCCCTTACCCACGTCCCCTCTGGTAACCATCAGTTTGTTCTCTATGATTAAGAGTCTGTTTCTTGATTTGTTTCTCTCTCTCTCTCTCTTCTTTCCCTTTGCTCATTTGTTTTGATTGTTAAATTCCACATATGAGTGAAATCATATGGTATTTGTCTTTCTCCGACTTATTTTGCTTAGCATAATATTCTGTGGCTCCATCCACTGCATTGCAAATGGCAAGATTTCATTCTTCTTTATGGCTGAATGTTATTCCATTGTATATAAATACCACATCTTCCTTGTCCATTCATCAGTCAATGGATACTTGGGCTGTTTCCATAATTTGGCTATTGTAGATAATGCTGCTATAAACATTGGGTTTTGTATCCCTTTGAATTAGTATTTTTGTATTCTTTTTGTAAATACCTACTAGTGTGATTGCTGGGTTGTAGGGTAGTTCTATTTTTAACTTTTGAGGAATCTCCATACTGTTTTCCAGAGTGGCTGCACCAGTTTGCATTCCCACCAACAGTGCACAAGTGGTCCTTTTGCTTCACAACCTCACCAACACCTGTTGTTTCTTGTGTTGCTGATTTTGGCCATTTGGACAGGTGTCTGGTGCCACTACAGTTTTCAATGTTCTCAATAACCTCTATCTCTTTAAATTCACCTTTCTTCACTAGTATAAGGAATTATTTTATACATTTGCTTATTTCATTTATTTATCTATTTACTCACCCATTTATTTATTCAGGTTTTAATATATCATATGATAAGGCTTCTTACATTATTTTTACTTTCAAAGATTTTATATTAGTTATATTTACTTTCAAACATTTACATTTCATGATGAATGGTATACCTTTTCCAATTTTCTCATTCCAAAAAGTCTCTTTCTTTCCTTTCTCCCTCTCCCTCCCTCCCTCCCAGCCTCCCCCTCTTCCTCAATTATGAACACCATCACTCTGTTTTATTGACATGTTCAAATAATTAGCTCTGGAAACAAGTTTCTTAATTCATTAATTTCTAGTCTTTAATGAATAATCTTCCTTTACTTTTCATATCATTATTGCATTTTTCTTTTTTAACATGTTGAATTGAATGCCCAGTTCAATTGTTTTTATTCCTTTTTTCTTTAATTATAAAGCATACAGCACTAGCTTTGGCTATAACCTTAAGATTTGGTATATAATCATTCTATCGTTACTAATTTTCAAGTAGCCTATAATTTTGGTTTCATTTTCTTTTTACCAAAGAATATGAAAATTTTTCTAACTGCCTAGTCTTTTAAAAAACTATTCATCTGATATGAATATCACTTTGCAGTCAGAGTATGGCTTGTAATATGGCTCCTTGTCAGGGATTTTATTTTCTTCAGCACCAGTTCTAATTGTTATTTTTTTTCCCAATATAGGTAGTTTATATCTTTTTATTACATTTTTAAACCTCCTTATAATTTTTAAAAAATTTCATCCTCTTCCATTTTCTTCTAATATTCTTGCCTTTCCAACTAAAGCAAGTTTCTTTCTCATGATTTTCTCTCTGACATATAGTAGGTACATTTTGCAAAATTAGAAATTAAGTTCAGGAATTTTCTTCTTGTATATGGAGCTACTTCAAAGGGTATGTCTTTCCTCTAGGTCTTCTAATTGCTCTTCTTAGATATAGAGAATAAATGCCAAGTTTTATGGTTAGTTCAGGGCTTGGGTTTCATGGTCATGGAAAGATGTAGAGACAAGTAAGAAATATTTTTCTACTCTTCCTCGGGTCATGCGTTTCACTTAGGAAATTATAGTGTTCCATGAATTGTAGAAGGATTTCTTTAATCAGATACACATGCTTTAAAATAAAAAAATAGTCCTTTCTAAATTTTGACATTAGTTGCTTGGCAGTATTAATTTAAGTTATTGCAAAAATTTGCCATTTTTTTTGCATTGAAGCAGAAGTATAAAATACTATTCCTAACCTCCAAAATGACAATTTTCATAATTTATTATTATTATTATTAGTTTGCTGCAAAAGACTACTCATGTTTGCATTTTAGCACCTTGCAAAGTGCTTAGTATATACCATGTCTTTAATAAATATTTAATAAATAAGTAATCCTTGATTGCAGAGAAATGAAGAAAAAGGCAAATGATATTTTAAATTGCTTTGGTGACTAAGATTTTAATATTTCAAAATTATACTGCATGTGGATTAAGAAATTAAGCAGATGGTCTAGAAGTAAAATATACTTAGAAGTTTGTTTTTTCAGATGCTAGGACTACCCAATGATATAAAATTTCCAGTGACATAAATGATTTCCTTGTTCCTAATTTAAGGGAATTTTTTTTGGTGCTGCCTATGAGATTTTTAGACTTTGCCTGCAGTATCTGTCACTTCTTTCTAGTCTTTCTCTGTGTCATGGACATGTTTTTAGTTTGGTAATAACTAGCAACAAAGTTGAAAGAACAATTAAATTAAAAAAATCTGCTGACTTTTTTCACAAATGTTTCATTTCCTCTTAGTACTTCAAGAGAACAGTTTTGTGCCTTCCTTCTAAGGGACTGAACAGAGGTTGAACTGTGTAGAGCTTATGCTTCAAACTAAGGATCATGGAAATCGGGACCAACTCCTAAGCTGAAGCAGCAGCTGGAAAAAGACCAAAGACAGGAAAGAGTGGAATCACTTGATAATTCAGATAAAGCTAGCTACGCATGAAAGTAGAAGGAGTTGGAGATCTTAAGTACTTGGTCTGTTTATTCCTTAGTCTGATCTGGGCTTAAAGCTGAGCAACTCCTTAGTCAGGTAGCACTTCTCTTATTGTCCTAAGAAAACATTATGCACCTTACACTGTGCTGGGTACTATGAAGGTGTGAAATACAAACACTATCCTTGATGAGGAGACTCATTCAGTGAATTGAAGAGTGAAGGTTTGTTATCATGAAATTCTAATAAAGTAAGTATTAGAGATGTGAGCAGATGAATGAAACCTTCATCATGTGATACCCTGAATTCTGCCCACCCTACTCATAGGTGCTACTTTCAAAGCTTCTGTTGAGTTGTTGAGTATGCAGAGTCTTGACTGGAGTTTGAGCAAAGGGGCTGTAAGAAATATTTGTTTTATTTATTCTTATTTTTTTATTTCCTGGCAGAGCAGAGGACAGAAAAAAGAGAAATGGGAGAAGAAAAATAAGAGAGGATGGTCAAGTGACATAGAATAATGACAAAGTGAACTTTTAAGTATAGCACTATTTAATATTGAATTTTAATTATTATTTTACATTTCATGTTAGGTACATGAATACTTTCTTTGACCTGTTTTTATGGAAACATAATAAAAGAATAGTGTTCCAAGTTTGAGTCCATAGTGGGATAGAGATAAAGGAGAGTAAAAGACAAAGTAGAGGACAAAACTCCAGCACAATAGAGGTCAGATGCAAGGAAAGGGAACCAGAAGTGACTAGGGATTCATGAACCCCACAAATTGACAGAGATCTTACTGAAGGCATTGTACCTTCTGTAGCTCATGGAAGGTAAAATATTATCTGGCTCTTAAACTGGGAAGAAAACCACAGCTGATATTTAGATAACATAATAGGAAAGGAAAAATTTGTGTGGCACACATAATAAATCACCTGGTGAAGTAAAATGGGCAAATAACTGGGAGTTCCAGTAAAAAAAAAAAGTCATGTGACCTTAGCTGGGGCTTATATGGTGATTTGGATACTAAGAGATGGCACAGAATTATACTGTAAATATGAAAAACATAAAGGCACTTCTAATTTGTACCAAAAATATCACAATTTAGACAAGTAAGCGAGGTAACAGTTTTGAAAATAGAGATGGTCCCCTACCTACAATGGTTTGACTTTTGATTTTTTTTGACTTAGGATGGTGAGAAATTGATATGCACTCAATAGAAACCATACTTCAAATTTTGAATTTTGATTTTTTCCTGGGCTAGTGATAAGCCGTATGATGCTTTCTCGTAATGCTGGGCAGCAGTAGCTGTAGGTGCAAGTCAGCCCCATGATCATGAAGGCCAACAATCAATAAAATTCCAACCATTCTGTACCCATATAGCCATTCTGTTTTTCACTTTCAGTATAGTGTTCAATGAATTACATGCTATATTCAGCATTTAATTTAAAATAGGTCTTGGGGCGCCTGGGTGGCTCAGTTGTTAAACGTCTGCCTTAGGCTCAGGTCATGATCTCAGGGTCCTGGGATGGAGCCCCGCATCGGGCTCCCTGCTCCACAGGAAGCCTGCTTCTCCCTCTCCCACTCCCCCTGCTTGTGTTCCCTCTCTCGCTGTGTCTCTCTCTGTCAAATAAATAAATAAAATCTTAAAAAAAAAAGGGTCTTGTGTTAGATGATTTTAGCCCAACTGTAGGCTAATACAAGTGTTCTGAGCATGTTTAAGGTAGGCTAGGTTAAGGTATGAGGTTTAGTAGCTTAGATGTATTAAATGCATATTTGACTTACGATATTTTCAAATTACAATGGGTTTATTGTATCATATAACCCTACCGTAAGTCAAGGAAGATCTGTATAATGACATTCAGAGTTGATTTATGGACATTTAATGTCAGTTGCTGCCTAAGGAATATGATTTGAAGAAGTCAGAATAGTTCTTGTGTTCCCATCATGGATAACTCAAGCTCTAGGCAGATATTAAACAGTATTATCAGGTCTCATAAGTGACATCTCTATTCCCTGTCTTTAGAGTCAATTGAGAAATAGATGGGCGTTAGAAGATAGAGAACAGATTAGGTCTTGCAGATGTAATTGCAGCCAATATGTGCTAGATCGATCTGATACTACTCCGGGTCTTCCTATTCCAGGCCCGTGAGGCATAGACACCATTGCCTGGGGACACATCGCTCTTCTACTCGCCTGGGGAGAAGAGGAAGAAGGTGTGTGAATTCCCTTTTGTTGAGGGCTTGTGCTGGATTAGCTCAAACCAGTCCACCAAGTGTCACATTCCACCCCCATACAGAGGAGGAGGGGAGAAACAAGGAGGCAGGAGTATTTAGATAAGATCTTTTCTCATGGAAAACAAAAGGGTATCAAATAAATCTCCCAACTTCAATCCCAACTACTTTATCCCTTTTGAACTCTATATAACCCTTGCAGGAATAAAACATGCAGTTGTTATAACTTGATCACACATTGATGTCAATTACTTTATCAGTTCCTTTCCAGTGTGGTCCCTGATGATGCCCAGCAAGCACACTGCAGCCTTTGTAGCGCATCCTGCACCAGGAGCCAGACACCATTCTCCGCCTGGTTCTAAAACAATGCTCCTGCTCTTGTTCCATGAACCCCACCTTCTGTCCTGCTGCGTTGTTTTCCTGACTCCACTGCTGTCATGGTGCCACCCATATGGGTGGGGGAGATCTTCTAATCTGGTTTATTTAACAGCTAAGAGAAGCTTTGGCAACCAGAGGGCAGACAGAACATGAGCTCACTGGAGATAGAATTTCTAACATGAAAAAGGCATTGACAGGAAAAATGGGAAAGAAACTAAAAGATGAGATGAGAGAGATTGTGCTGAGAGTGCCTACTTAATTATTTTGCCTTAGGGCCGATTTTTATGACATTAAATTATTTTTATTTGAAATCCAGATAGATGTGAAACCCCATGGAAAAAATTAAGAAGTGTGGTGATAAGGACAATGTGAATATGCTTCACTTTAGATATCAATTATTGTGAATAATGGACAGTCAACAACTGTGAACAAAATGGTTTAATATAAAAATGTGCATACTTAATACAGCCAATCAAAGCAGATAACTATATATATATATATATATTTTTTTTTTTTTTTCTTTTTTCAAGTCTAAGTAGGCTGAGAAGATCCATGAGCCTATTTACCTAACATAGAATTCCGGAATAATAAGCTTTTCAACTTTTTGTCTTCTAATGTCATTAAAACTATTATGTGTTTGTGCTCTCTGTGATGTTATTGATGACTTGAACTGTAAGACATTTATATAAATAAGTGAATGCAGTTAGAGAGAGACAGGAGAGATATTGAGGGAATCTGCTTGTTTTTTAGAACATTTGAGCTGAAAATATTCTATATGTTACAGCTCTTTCTCTACCATACACATATGCAGACTGTCCTACATTTGAAAACTCATCTCCTCCTCTTGGTGGTTGGCTGGTATTTTTGTGAAAGCAGCCATTTCATTTCAGTTGGGCATTAGCTCGAGCCATCTGCTGCAAGGGTTTCCCATGGTCTATAGCCATGACAGTGTTTGAAGTTATGCTTCAGGGTATCTTTAAAAACATTTTGCTTCTAATTTCTGTTTGTAGGTACCCTACTTTGCTCCTCATCCATAAGCTGCTTGAATATCCTGAGCACATCTATCCTCCCACTGATTCAACTTAGCAGATCAACGAAGCAGTCCATATTTATTGAGCTCCAATTAAGTGCAAAACACAGGGAGGTGGCTCTGTTGTATTAAATTTCAATGTAGGTTGACTGGCTGCATTCCAGATCCTCCTTGTTGGTAATTCTGACTTGCCATTTAATGATATGTAGTACTTTTAGATGCTGCCAATGAACTGTTCAAAAACAGAATGGTTCCTCTAGAAGAGATATGTGAAAATTATAGAAAATAATTAAATGTAAGATTTTTTTTTTCTGGAAAAAGCAGAAAAGTGTTTTGCTGAGAATCAGAATTATCAAAACTATTATGGTAGTGAAGTGAACTCTAGTTTCCCCAGACAAAAACATCCAGGGAGCTTTTTGGGATGAGCACAGTGCTTCCAGTTAGGTGCTATAAAACACTTTAATCCCTTTGCATTTCAAATTTTTCCAAATTATGTTCAGGTTAGACAGTTATGATGAGGCTTATGACTTAAGTATGCAAAGAGCACATCATAATTATGATTTGAGGTATGAAGGTAAATAATAAACATATTTAAATGGTCTACTATTAAGATAAAGTTAAAATTTTGTATGAGTTAGCTTTCCGGGGTGTTACAAATTTCATCTATATGACATAGAGTTGAGATCATGGATGTCAGAGCCTGACACATATGCACTGATAACTGCCTCTAATACTCAAGAACCTTGGCAAAGGCACTGCAAGTTTCTAAATCTCCTCTGTAAAAATGGAGATAATAATACCATTACTTCATTCAATTGTTTTGAAGCTGTTATCAGAGAGTGTAAGTTCTTCATATAGTTCTTGACACATAAATGTTAGGTAGTGTACCTATTGTTATTATTCTTGCCCTTTTTGAAAATTACCATAAAGAACAATAATAGACTCTGAGAAACAAACTGAGGGTTTTGGGGGGGCAGGGGATGGATTAGCCTGGTGATGGGTATTAAGGAGGGTAATCGTATTGCATGGAGCACTGGGTGTTATACGCAAACAATGAATCATGGAACACTACATCAAAAACTAATGATGTACTGTATGGTGAGTAACATAATTAAAAAAATAATAGATGCATAAGCACATCATGCTCAGTAGTCACAGTGAACAGATTAAAAAATAATAAACACTGTTCATTACAAAATGACTGATAAGCATCAGATGAGAAGTAGATAATACCTGATGTTATTAATGACAATAAAAATGATGGTGAGGGGCACCTGGGTGGCTCAGTGGGTTGAGTCTGCCTTCGACTCAGGTCATGATCCTGGAGTCCTGGGATTAAGCCCCTTGCTGGGCTCCCTGCTCAGTGGGGAGTCTACTTCTCCTTCTCCCTTTGCCCCTCCCCTACTCCTTGTGTGCTCTCTCTCTCTCTCTGTCTCTCAAATAAATAAATAAATAAATAAAATCTTTAAAAAGAGTGGTGGTGAAAAGAGCAAACTGTGCTTTGAAAGGTTTTTAAACCTTGATTCCTTCAATTTTTCACATGAGACTCTAAATGTAGTCTCTATCTCATAGACTTATACGACAGTGTGGTGAGTTAATACATGCAAATCAGTTATGGGCAGCATAGTGTTCGGTACATGGGAGGTGTCAAAGCATGCAGCATCACCATCGTCATTGCTGGCATCATTATCACTAGGTTAATCTTGTGATGTGGTCATCTCTTTTGATTGATTTAAACTACTTGATAAGACACTCTATGGAGGTTTTGAAGTGCCCCTCATACTTCTCCTTCTGTATTCTGAACCAGTTAAAGGATAACCATAGAAGATGACTGAAACAACAGCTTCATAACTAATAAAGCTCGGCTGGAGGATCCTACTTAAACCTGCAACTGAAATCAGGATTTCTGCTCTTTCCCCAGCTGAACTGACCTTTCCACCCTAACGTGTAGGTTTCTATCCTTTCTAGGCAGAGCCTACTCTGATAGACTTATATCACATGGAGCAGAGCAGAGTATTTGTATTCAGAGGTAAGCTAGATGGGAGAGTGCACCAAGAGGAGTTTGAGCTACACCTTCTCAGAGCTTATTTCTTGATCTCATCCCTAAAATGAGCCATTCCTCTTCTCTAGTGAAATGTGAATGAGAGGATGTGGATATCTTTCCTCCAATACCATTCCCTCCTGGGAGGGCAGTGTAAATTCCTCCCTCGGTGAGATTGCGAGATATATGGAGGTAAAGCCATACCTATCAATCTGGACCGACATGACACACTTTAGACTCAGCAAGCCTCTCCTAACCCCCCCCTTTTTCCTGGATCATTAAGTAAGACTTAAATTTCTTGCACTTGAGAATTTACTAGCTGGAAAATGGGTTTTTGATGGACAGCACTTCTCTCTCTTGCCGCAATAGTTAGGAGATTAAAGAAGATAACTGCCTTGGAGATGCTCCAAGAGCCTCACATAAAAGGAGCCATTATGTTCAGGTATCATGGACTAGATTATGGGTCTTGTAGATTGCTAACAATTTTAATAGCTAGTTTGTTTTTCTTTAGCAGTAATTCCTTCTGATATTTTCCATTTTTAATCAGGCAGAACTTACCTCCAAATTTCCTTTGTTTGTCAAAACATTGTTTTCTCCAAAAAAAGTTGAGGCATCTTTCAAGAACAGAAAAATATAGTCTTTAAGATTTCTTGACATTTATACCAAAATAGCAATATAGCTGAAATCAAATGGGAAAACTTAGAAAGCTAGAATGATAATTGCAAAAAAGGGGAGGGAATGAAACAATTTTCACCGCTTTTGTTAAAAAGTTTATACTTGTCATACTATGCTACATCTTATTTTTGAAATGCATTGAAAGTTGTCACTGGTTTGATCTCAGATAGTATGGCTGCCAATTCCTTCCCCAGCACTCTGCCATTTGGCTTCTTTCCAATGATGCCATGTGTAGTTTTCCCTTCCCTCCTCCTTTTTCTAAACAGAGAAGAAAACAGGTCCATTTGGTATTAGCCTGCAATCTGTATAATTGAAATTAAAATTCAAGACATGAATATGTTTTTAACTCAGACGGCCAACTGCATTCACAATTCCTCAAGTTTCCATTTTTAAAAATCTTTAAACATGATAGTCTTAAAGCTTATAAAAGAATATGGTCTGGGTCGAAGCCAAAATTGGAGTGATTTTTCTTTATCAATTTTTGGCTTATTATTTTTATTTTTTCTTAGATGTCTTAAAAGTGACATGTTATTGTACTCTTCACTGGTTTCTAATTTGTCAAGTTCACTTTAAAAAAAAACATTATCCATTTACCAGGTGATCTTTATATAGTGTATTTTATAAAAGTTATTTCCTAGTATGTGAAACTTAGAGAGGGAACTCAGATTTTCTGTGTCTTGATAGTATCCACATAAATCTTTCCTTCAGTGAACAGAGCATTGATTACTAGGATATTAGGAGACAATAGTGTTTCATATTTTTTTCTTCTAAACTTGTCATTTATTCTTCCATGTTAGTGAGCAATCCATCTAATCTGTATGTCAATAGATATATCCACATACTATGGGTAGGGTCATTAGCTACCTGCTAACTTCTAAGAAAAATTAATGTACTTATTTCACAGGTCTTTCCTTCTAAGGAACTTGAATTGATCTATACATATGTCATTGGTCCTCACCAAATGTTGGGGGGAGATTTGGCAGATGTCTTTATGTTACAAATGGTTCCTCCTGAGGCCTTACTTTGTTTACCACCTGGAAAGCTTGTGGTGGACACAGTGGATCTGTCACCAAGACAGGGGGCACTGTCTATAAACCTTTGGGGATGGGGGAGTGCTATGTGCACAATGGGGACACATTTTCCCTGGGTTTTGCAATCTGTTCTTATTTAATGAACTGTAACCACTGATGCACTCACTAATGCTCTTGATCGGAAGAATTTCTGGGCTTTAAGATGGGGAGAAAAGAGGTAGATAAAACAGCTTCTAGCCTTTTCCTCTCTTCATTTCTTATTTGTCTCCCCCTCCCCAAGGGTAAAGGCAAAGTGGGTGAGCAAAGTAAAAGGACAGTCAGTCTTGGACACTGTAGAATGTACGATAGAAACTACAAAGGTGAAGGTTTAGATCTGTAAGAACTTTGCCCTTTTCTTTCTAATGCCCTCTTTATGTTGAGTCCAGTATAAATAAATATATCGCTTGCACTGATCTTACGAGCAGTGAGTCAGAATACATAACACATTCCTTGAGCATAAAGATGTTGGAAATTCAGTCCACAGTAGCTGATCTAATAGGCTGATGATCAATAAGCATATTAACCAAGTAGACTCATCCTAGACAGTTCATATCAGTGACTGGTTGCTCCTGCTGCCACTCGCTGAATAAGTTTATGGATGTTTTGGCTCCAAATTTTTGAAAATGAACCTCTCTGGATGCCAGAATTGCTGGTCTGCCCTGCATGTTACAGGTAGGAGCCGGGCTGTCTATAGATGTAAGTGAATTTGAGAAGCAGTGAAGTGGAAGGGACTCAAGGACTGTACCAGCTTGCTACTTGGACGGTCTCCAACACAATGTCAAAACAGCAGGGACTCTCTGTGCACCTGCCCAGGCTGCACTTAAAATTAATGATTATTTGTGAGAACAGACAAGGAGGAAGATCTACTCTGTTCACAAGTTTGTGGTGTGGATTAGCTTCATTGGTATCTAATGGCTGACTGCCACCAAGCTGATCTTTTTTTGTACTTTCTGGCTCCTTCTTCAGGATGCCAGAAGCTCTTTGTTTAGCTAGTGCTTTATCTAATTCTGGCACAATCAATTCCACCTCATTCTCTCTCAGCATAATTGGCAGGACTCTATTGTTTATAGGGAAGGTATTTTCCCTCTAATTTAATACCTGGAATCTTCCTATGTTTCTTCCATTAAAAAAAAATATTTCTTTGTCCCTTTCCTATTTTCTTTTTTTTTTTCCTCTCTCTCTCCTCCTTCAAGCTATATGAAAAATCTATCATGTAACTGAATTACCAACTTCTATTGTTCTTTCCTTTTCGGGTCTATCTTCCTACTTATTTTTCAAAGTAAAATTAAAAAAAAAAACCTCTCATCTCAATGTGCTTCTTTTCCTTTAAAATGCACAGTGAAACAGTAATTTATGCATAAGCATAGAGTTTGTTCATTGTTTAGTAATATCTATATTATATAATGAGGCTGGTATATAGAACATTTCAGTGATACAAAAGTCCCCATAGTAAGTATAAAGTTATCTATTGTAATGTCCCATAAACATATTTTTATTGCAAGTCCAATGGGAGTCCTGCTCATCATTGTCATTTTCATAGTTGTGTTTATCTTTAGTGAGTACCTGCATGATACAGAAGATCAGATAATAATTTATCTTAGTAGCTTTTAGGGCCGTTGCCTCCAAAAATCTTGGCTTGCTGTTACCTCTCAGTTAAACTTTTGAAAGTATGCCTCCTACCAGTCAGAATGGCTAAAATTAGCAATACAAGAAACAACAGTTGTTGGTGAGGATGCTGAGAAAATGGGAACCCTCTTACACTGTTGGTGGGAATGCAAACCGGTGCAGCCACTGTGGAAAACAGAATGGAGGTTCCTCAAAAATTTAAAAGTAGAATTACCCTACAATCCAGCAATTGCCCTACTAGGTATTTACCCAAAGTATACAAAAAATACTAATTCTAAGGGTACGTGCACCCCGATGTTTATAGCAGCATTATCTACAATAGCCAAATTATGGAAAGAACCCAAATGTCCATTGACTGATGAATGGATGAAGATGTGGTATGTGTATGTATACACACACATGTATATGTATATATTTCACTATATATATATATATGGAATATTACTCAGCCATAAAAAGAATGAAATCTTGCATTTGCAATGACATGGATGGAGCTAGAAAGTATTATGCTAAACAAAATAAGTCAGTCAGAGAAAGACAAATACAATTTCACTCATATGTGGAATTTAAGAAACAAACAAAATGATCATAGGGGAAAAAGAGAGGCAAGCCAAGCAACAGACACTTAACTATAGAGAACAAACTGTAGTTACTAGAGGGGAGGTGGGTGGGTGGACAGGTTAAACAGGTGATTGGGGTTAAGTAGTGCACTTGTGATGAGCACTGGGTGTTTTATGTAAGTGTTGAATCACTAAATTGTACACCTGAAACTATTACACTGTATGTTAATTAACTGGAATTTAAATTAAAAGAAAGTGTGCCTCCTATATATATTCTAATTTATAAATCATATACCTATATATATCCACACATATACCTTTATATATATGATTACTACTGTAACATAAGGTACATTGTAAAAAATATATAAGCAGACATTTAAAAGTCTACAGTGGAATGAATAAAAATAGAAGTTCTTCTATTTTGTTCTTGCACTCCAGTAGATTATATTCTGCATACCCAGAGATGCATACTTTGGGGATTTGTGAGTCTCATATCTGAGTGAGCATTAGAAGAGTCTGGAGAAATTTTAAAATTTCCATTGTCTAGACCCCTCCCCATATCTACTCAGTTAGGATCTCTAAGATTGGAAGGTACTGGTGTATTTATTTGTGAACACTTCGTGATTCTGATGATCTGCTATAGATGGGATTCATTGCTTTAGGACAGATGTTTTTTAGAGAGAGTCACAGTTTGACATGAAATCCATCTGGAGGCAGTGAATAGAATGTTGGGATTCCCAAGGGTCTTTTGACATGAATGAGGCATTAGGCATTGAATTGGCTCACCCAAAAAGATACTGAAGTTCTAACTCCCAGTATCTGTGAATGTGACCTTATTTATAAATAGATCTTTGCCAATGATCAAGTTAAGATGAGGTCATCAGTGTGGGACTTAATCTAATATGATTGATATCCTTATAAAAATGAGAAATTTGGACACAGAAGCAGACATCCACATAGACACCATGTGAAGATTGCAATTATGCTGCTGCAAACCAAGAAACTACCAGAACACATCCTTCTCTACCACCCTCAGA
Organism: Eumetopias jubatus; assembly: GCF_037043125.1. Taxonomy (NCBI): domain Eukaryota; kingdom Metazoa; phylum Chordata; class Mammalia; order Carnivora; family Otariidae; genus Eumetopias; species Eumetopias jubatus. The sequence continues at coordinate 148,783,425 of NW_028274808.1, forward strand.
GGGAGCATGCCTTACTGTCACCTTGACCTTGGATTTTTCCAAGATTGTGTGAAAATAAATTTTTGGTGTTTGAACTACCCAGTTGCGCTACTTTGTTAGGGCAGCCCAGGGAAACTGATGTAGAACCATCAGTTCTTTTCCCTGATGCAGGGAAAGAACCATTTGCAGCCAAACCAACCAAAACAGTTTGAACCAAATTAAGCCAAAAAGGCCACACCACCCTACTCTCTAGTTTTTCCTATTCTTTTTCGTGTTTCTTTCCAACATGAAGACATGAGAGAGTGTCTACTTTTAGGATGAATAGTTTAAATATAAAATGTTCTGATATAATTGTGCTTTAAGAGAACAAACTATAAATTATATTCCAATACGAAAGGAAACAAAAACTTAAAAAGAAATAGAAATGAAAAAAGAAGATGAGCAACTATACCAATACAACCACTATAGACATTTGGTATGTTCCCATAACTTTCCCCTTTATGTACTATTTAAAAATATATTGAAGAACTTAATTAAACGTAACATATTTTATATGGGTGGATAGATTGAAAATATTATCTATATTCATATATTTTACAAAATGTGTATAGACTTTGACTAAACATATCTATTTATCTATGCTCCTTAAGAGTAATAGGAAAGAAAATAAATCCACATAGGCAAAATGAATGAGAGAAGATAACAGCAGAAAAGATGTGTCAATAAAATAGTGGAAAAGAGAAAACAAAGAATAAATGGTAATTGACTTAACAGTTCAGAGAAAAGGGAAATCTGATTGCCTGCACTGGAGGAGTACAGTGCAATGAAGTGAGTCATTTCCTTCTGAGAACACCTTGAAATACCAGGAATTAGAACCAGTAGGTACATCTAAAACTGGAGGAAGGACTTAAGACAGGAAAAAATAGTTGAACATTCTTATTCTTTGCAGATTCCACATAAGGAAAGTGATTCTCTCATATTTTTTTTTGCAAGGTACTTGTTCTGATGAAATAAAATCCTGGCTTAACTAAAACAATTTATAATCTGGGCAGTTGAATGTCTTAGAAAATGGCCGTAATTTTTTTTAATTCTAGTTCTGCCTGCTTTAAAAGTTCATTTTTTCCCATCATCTGGTGAAACTTATTAATATGCAAATAGTGATTTTGTAAAAATTTTTTTCTCTTAGATATTAAAGGGAGAAATGCAGAGACTAAAATATCATATTATCAGAAAGAATTTTTACAAAATATAAAATAATAAAATGATATATTTTTATAGGATAAGCCATGCCTCAAAACACTGAAATGTACTTGTTAGAATAATGAGTGCAAAGTGCAATATGACCTTTTTATGTGAATTAGGTAAAATGAATTCTGTCCTAAAAATAGCATTACTCCTATTACCTTTATTTAGAATGATGCTTTTAGGTAAATAATGAACTATCAAACAAAGGATGCTTAATATGTGCACAATTAAAACATGTTAATGCCAGTATTTGCTAATCAATACAGATAATGCTCAGTTGGTTTTTGTTAGACATGGTTCAAACTAAAGACATTTCTTGGGAGAATAGTATTTTGGTCATTACAATTTCAATTATGTGTTAGAATCATTAATTCACAGATCTTGGGTGAACTTTACTTGAGGTGAAACTCTTCCAGTTTGTTCTATCTCATCTTACAGGGATGGGGTTGCAGTACTACCTATCATATACAAGGATATAGTTAGTATGCTTATAATGATGATTATTTAAGTTATAAAAAAGTTTGGCTTGGGATTTAAAAAAAATGAATCTACATGATGCAGTATGTCCAAAGTTCAACTACTCCTTAGAGACAGAGACTCCATTAATTCTGAATATACAAATATTTTTTTAGAATGAAGTATGTACAGTGCTTTTCTAAGAGCCTTGGCGTGTCTAGGAGTGACCTGCATAACATGTAGTGACTGTTAAATAGTGAACTAAACCAACTAACACTATAAGCTTACTTTCAAATAATTCAATTCAAAATAAATAGATGATCTTATATTTCCCTGATAGTCTTCTTGTTCCTTTTTTTTTTTTTTTTTGAAAGAGAGAGAGAGAGAGTGAGCAAGCTGGGGGGAGAGGCAGAGGGAGATGGTGAGAGAATTTCAAGCAGGCTCTACACCCAGTGCCAAACCCCACAATGGGCTCGATCTCACAACCCTGAGATCATGACCTGAACTGACATCAAGAGTCAGAGCCTTAATTTACTGAGCCACCCAGGTGCCCCTATTTCCTTGGTATTCTTAATGGTCTTTTAGAGCAGGGCTATCTGAAGCTGATGAACTTTTTAATTGTCGAGTATCTGAATTCTCGATAGGAACTGAAATAGGCAGAGATAATGAAGTGTAGATGGTTTCTCCTATTGACTATAAGGGTTTTAGGTTCCTCAGGTGACTAAAATTGTTGGAGATGTTACAAATGACATGGGAATTTGTCTAGAGGAAATATCTGTTACAAAAAGTAAGAATCGATCATTTCCTTGGAAATACTAGCTCCTCTTCTGTTTTATTTAAAATTAATTTTTTTTCAAAAAGAGATCAAGGATGTCTGTTTGGGTTAATTCTATATTGATACACCTCCCTTTTATACTTCTCATGTAGCATTTAAGATCTTTTAATGGGTAACTAATTCCTAGCAAAAAGTCATTGATATTTGGTACCATTTTTATTTTATTTTAAGATACTTTGTGACCTATACTTTTCCCTCCTTTCTTTTCTTGCTCATCATCTAGGGAAAATATGTATATTATTATGTTAGAATTCAATCAGGTTTGCAGTTTTTTAGTAAAAATTTAATTATATAGATTTTATTTAAGAAAGCAAACTAATTTCATTGTTTTCTTCTATAAAAACATCTCACTAAAGAACATACTCCTGATTATTGCAGAGTCTTAAGATATTTTAAGTGGATTATTTGGAAAGCATAATATAAGAAAAATGATTGATTGATACTAGAACCAAACTTTATATTTGAGTGTAGTTTGTGCATATTTTATAATTTCAATGAACTAAATTTATTGGGGGAAGAATAAATGGTTAAAGGAGCTATTTAAACCTTCTCAAAGCCCATTGGCTTGAACTTTTTCCACCAAGTATGTCATTTATCATTCCTACTGAGTGAGTAGAAGGTTAGAAAATTGTCACATTGGTGCCAGCACTTAGTAAATTTTTTTTGAGGGAGAAGAAGGAAAATCTAAGATGGCAGATTAATACACATTCAAACAGAATAGGTTTCTAAATATTGAAAATTCATTTAAAAATATTTAGTGATGACCATTTAGGGTTATTCTGCTGTGGCTCAAAAATGAACAAAATAGACATGATCTCTGGTCTTCTGTCACATTCTAGCGGGAGAAACAGACAATAAAACAAGGAAACAAAAAAAATTTAATGAACTGCAAATTGTAATCGAGTGCTATTTAGAAAAACAAACAAACAAAAACAAACAAAAACATGGTACCAAGGTAGATGATAACAAGGAGGATTTTTTTATTCTTCCTTTCTTAAAACTTAACTTTCACTTTAAACAAGGGCAAGGAAGATAGATCTTTGACAGTGGCATTTCAAAGACTGGTGAAATGGAACTATATATGCAAAGAAAATGGAGAAGTATTTTCAACAGAAGGAGCATCCTGTTCAAAGACTCCAAGCCTGGAAAGAGCTTGGTGTGTATTGGCAACAGGAAGAAGAAGCATGCGGTTGTAGTTGAAAGAGAAATGTGACATTCTATGGGATTGAAAACTGAGGACAAGTTAGTGGTTAGAACAGATGGGTCCTACAGGCCAAAAAGGAGGCTTTGGTTTTTATTCTAAGTGCAAAGGAAAAGGCTTGAAGGGAAGTAAGATTATCCAATATTAGTTTTAAGAAAATTCTTTCTGCTCTTTGGAAAACAAATTTGAGGGGAATAAGAATGGAAGTATGGATTTAATTGAGAGTCATTTGCTAAAACTTGGCCAGAGACTTTGGTAATCTGGACTAGAGAGGTGTGATTGGAAATAAAGAGGATGAAATTGAGACATGTTTTAGAATCATAAGTAAGAATCATTGATGTGTTTGGTGTGATGCAAAGAGGATGAAGTAAAAAAGAGGAACCAAGGGTGATTTAAGTTTCAGACTTGTCAAATTAAAGTTTGATGTGAATTTCTAAATTGGGAAAATGTTGAGGGGCAGGTTTTAAGAAGGAAAGAATAAAACAAACATCTATTTGGCTCATGTTATGTTTGAGATATATGAAACCTTTGAATAGGAAGTCAAGGAAGATGGTGAATATGTACATTTGAATCTCAGTGGATGGGTTTTTCTCAAAGTCATGTGAATGAATGCATTTGCTTAAGGAAGACGATAACAGGAGAAGATAAGAGAGTCTAGGATCAAGGACTTCCCATCATTTAAGATTGTGAAGAGGAGCAGGAGATAGCAAAAGGGCTGAACCACAGTAGGCAGTGCAGGAGAAGAACCCTTGGAGAGAGTTGTGTCCTGAAAGCCAAGAGAAGAGATTATTCCAAGATGAAGGGCGGTCATCTCTCATGAGAAGGCTGCATACAGAACAAGAGAGATAAAGAATATTTGGCTACATGAAAGTGACTTTGACAAGAGCTGTTTTGGTGTCATATATTTTTGCCATTCCACCAAGTCAGCTTTACTCACCTTCTTACTAAAAATGATAGTAAATAGTAACCTCAAGTGAGCATATGAAATTGCCATGGGAAGCTACAGATTTTTGTGAAAGAGAAATAGACTTGACTTTATTTAAACATAGCCAATTTGATTTCAGAAAGTTGGATGGAAACAACTTACGAGATTTTAATTCAATTGCTCTAAACTCATAGACCTTTTCCTAGCTTGTTTGCTAAAATATTTGAGGTTGTTACTAATACCATGTTGATCCCACTGTCAGATATAGGGATGGCAAAGAGTCAAGAAATAGTCAGTGCTTGGTTGGGTTATTGTTTGTGTCCTATATCTACACTTGGTTGCAATGAGAAGTAGAATTATCCCAAATGCTTCAAATGAAGAGAGCTTTAGTGAGCAAATTATTTGCAGGAAACACATATTAATAGCAAGACACATGAAGACCTACAACAATGGGAAATTTTTGCTACCCCTAGATCTCATGGGACAAGAAGAGGAAAGGGTGTTATTGGCACCCAGAGAGCTGGTATTATGGACGAAGACAGCTCAGTGGAAACAACACTCCTGGAATGCTGAATTATTGCCAGGGACATTGCAGTGAAAAGGAGGGGGAGTCAGGAAAGAAATAACCCCTCTGCCTCTCATCTCATCCTTTAATCTCCCAACTGTGTCCTCTCTTTGACCAAACCTAAGCGGAGACAAATATCATGGTGATATAGTCTGTGGAGTTCAGCTACTTAGAATTCAGCTCAAAAGAGAAAAAAAAAATTTAGAAAAAGAAGGTGGGTGGCTTCTGGTTTCTGGACAGCATGTAAGGTCTGTGGAAGTCATCACTCAATCCTAACAATAAGTAAACAGCAGAACAAAATGAAAATTAACAACTCTTTTTGGATCCATCAGAGAATTGAGGTCACAGGGTAAACCACTGCTCCCAAAATTGGAAAGACAGACAGATATAGAGAATAACAAGTTACCAGAGCAGAGACCCAGGAGCAGAAACCTCTGTGGGAACATCTGCTGGGTGGGAAAACCTAAACTGTAACTGACAAATTGCAGGAGGCTCAGTACAGACAAACTGGAGAGTTAAAACTCCGGGAGGGCAAGTCTTATGAGGGAACACCTACACTTTTGTGAGTTTTACTTGCAGGATGTCTGCCAGGTTATAACAATGAAGATTGGAGGAAAATCCTGTTGGGCTTCCAGTAGAGGGAGGGAAAAGTAACCATCTGAAATATATCAGAGCATTCTTTTCTTAAAGCCAGCATTCAAGAGAAGCTATTTTACCACAGCCTGACCTATTGGGGTTTAGTCAGAGCCTAACTGACCCACGGGAAGGGAAATATTCAAGTCTACCCCTCTGGCCATCCTGTTCCATGTTAAGGATGGGTGAAAACTGAGAAGCATTTGAGAAGTACAGTCCAGGGGTACAGATTCACTACAAGATTGAGACCTAATCAAAGGACGATAGAATTCTTCCCCTCCCCCACACCTCACCACCACATTGCTAAAGGCCTATTTACCACAATGCCTTTCACTTAGTACATTAGTTCTCAAAAATAAATTACAAGACATATTAAAAGGCAAAAATCATACTTTGAAGAGACAAAGCAAGCATCTTAACCAAACTCCAATATGAAAGGAATGTTAAAATGACCAGACCAGGAATTTAAAACAACTATGATTTATATACTAACAGCTTTAGTGGAAAAAGTAGGCAAGAACAAAAAATATGCAAGGACAGATGGATAATGTAAAGAGAGAGATGGCAATTCAAAGAACGAATCAAAAAAGAAATGCTAGAGATAAAAAATACTGTAACAGAAATGAAGGATGGCTTTGACAGACTAATTAGCAGACTGGACATGGCTGAGGAAAGTGTCTCTGAACTTGAGGCCATGTCAAAAGAAACTACCAAAACTGAAAAGCAAAGAAAAAAAAGGAATATTTAAGAACTATGAGACAACTATGAAAGGTATAACACACACACAATGGGAGTATGAGAAGGCAAAGAAAGAGAGAAAGCAACAGAAGAAACATTTGAAAAAAGAATTTTCGGTTGGTAGACAGCAAATTGAGAATAACCAGAATACTGGGTTATTTTACTCCTATTTTTTTGTAAGAGGAAAATAGTAAAAATCTCTTCTGCTTTTTGATTGCTTGTGACTTGGTGGGGGAGGATAAAAGGAAATCAATACAATTTATATATGAGATAAGGTAGAGAATTATTTGCTACATTTGGTGATGTAGAGAAATGGAAGGAAAGAGAAAGGTAATAAAAGTAATGTGATAGTGAAGGATGGGGCAATGTCCTATGTCACCTTTTGCCACATCCCCTTAAATCATTAATAAAGTGTGAAATTCCTGCAAGTGTTGGTGTTAGGGGGTCATTTCTGTATAACTGTGTCAAGATTGAGCATAGCACCTAGGTTAGAACTAGGTAAATACAATTCATAGAGGCAAACATTAAGAGAAATGGAACCATAAGAAAGTCAGATGTAGGGAATGAACCCAAATCGTGGTTTGGTCTGGAATCCTTCATTTGACAAATTGCAGGTTAGAATTTCATTTACCTAACTTAGATGATTCCGGGTTCCTTAAGTGTTACAGCCTTTCCTAGATACCATACCCTCCTGTAAATTGCCTCAGTATTCACAAACCATGTTTGTTTGTTTATCTTAAATAAGGAGGTAAATGTCTATTGGGAATTAGGAAATTAAATTGGGTTCTGGGACCCTATACGCAATGGGAAACAATTTAATCCAAAGCAAAAAAAAAAAAAAAAAATCAACAGGGTTGGTGAAGCTGATTATTATAGCTAGTTTGTGTGTCTATATCAGTAGATTCTCAACCCATGGGTTAAACTTTGACTAGAAAAATATTCAGGTTTTTTTTTTTTTTTTTGGTAATTACTTTGTTCTTTCATATTGGGTTGGTGGTTTGGCATGAGGAAGGAGAAATGTTATTCTGTTGAGTTTTGTCATTCCAATCTTGCAAGTTTTACTTTGTGCTTCCCAAATGTGTTACTAATTATATGGCTAGAAATACAGCATTAATTCTTGGCAATCACTTCAAACACCCATTCATGGGATCATCTATCTGTATTTATTATATAATTGTATCATTGCATTAGCTTCTTATGGACAATTCTGGAGCTTTGTGCTCATTCATCTAGATATTCTTTCCATAAATATTTATTACATCCCTACTGTGTCTGAGGCACAGTTTTCAGTGCCGTATTGCCATGGCCATATATGCCATATCCATGCCTATATCATAATGCAAAAATTAAAGTGAAGTACTGAAGACATGTCAGTGAAAGAGAAAGGAAAAAAAAAGAGTAGATTAATGAATTTCTCATCCATTTTCCCATGAAGTTGCCTCCTAAAGGTATTTCCAAATTGTGTTTGTGATTGTTAATTCAATTTTTTATTTACAGTGAGGTTATTGATGACTTGCTTTTATCTAACTAAATTATGGTTTTTAATATTAATGGTTATATTTATTTTTTCTGATCTACATAAAATAATAATTTCATTATAAAAAATACAAACATTTAGAAAATATATAAATCAAATGCAGCAGTTCACATATTCTCCCTTTGTAGATTTAATATTTAGCTAAATGGAATTTTAATAATACATCAGTTAGTAACACAGTGAATATTTGAGTTAAATTATTATGGGATAGTTTTATTATAAGCATTTTTTTCTTTTGTTTCTATGATAGTAATGCTGCTGCAGACATCTAATTCTTCAAAAATACTTGTTTATACTGCTGGATACTTGCTTTTCTGGGGAGAACAGAGGCTTGCTCTCCTCTTACAAATTGTTTGTTGACAGTGTTAAAATTTCAGGGAGTAGTTTGAGACTGGAAGTGGCCTATATACTTTATCTCCTTTAGGGCTTTTACTGCTAGGGTTTGGCATGATAGTCCGTGGTAGTAATACTCAATTCACGTCTAGTTGGCAAATTAACACATCAACTAATTACACTTGGGCTTTGGGCTGCAGCTCGTGTTGGCAAATTTATACAGATTTTCATTAACTCAAATGGAAAGATAGGGACAGACACGATTAAGGGCACCAAGGTCAACTCCTTTTTGATGCTTGGAAACATGAGAAATTATGATTTACTTCTGTCAGTTGATTTCTCCAGAGTACCTCACATACACAAATTTTTCCTTTATTAATCATTCCTTCTACTATCGTTTGAAAGATTGTCTTTTTAAATATTTTTTACATTCTCTAAATTAATTTAACACAGTGCTATATTTGTTTAATGGGCTATTATTTTCTCTCTTTTAAAATGTTAAATAAATGTAAAATAGGAAGTGAATTCTTCTCCCCAAAATAATTCATATACTTGCAGTTCTTATCTATATTGCTAGCACTCCTCAATATTCTATAATTTAGGACTTATAATTATTTTTCAGTTGAGAATTATTTATTTTCCCAATGTCCCTCTCTTTCTTTATTTCTGGAGAGATGTTATAAAATGACATATTTTATATGGATAAATAAGTACAGAGGGTGCTTAAATATCAACTTATAGTTCCAAAATCAAGTTTTCTCTTTAATCAGCTTTGAAATTTCTGGATTTCTGTTGTGAGAAATCATGGCATCTTACACTTTTTTTTTTTGTCTGTACTCATTTCAAATACATTTCTTAAACTTGTATTCTAGACTGTAGGTTAGACTGTGAGTTCTGTGGAATCAGGAACTATATTTTATTCTTCATGTCTTCCCCAGCATTTTGCTCAGTGTCTGCACATGGCACAATATGGAAAAGCATGGGAAATACACCTAAGCCCAGTAGTGGAATTGTGTCAATTATACTCAAAAAAAAAAAAAAAAAAAAAGTACACCTAAACCAGACTTTGGATTTGAAGTAGATCAGAAAAGATGTCCTGGATTAGGCCACACTAGAATTGACCCTTAATGAGTTAATTCAAAGAAAGAGAGTGTGGGAGGATATTTTAGGTATTTAAGACATGCTATTTGAAAGTGGTGATATAAAGGAGATCATTGAAGTATTCTGTGACTTGCATAGCATTTGATATGACTATGGTGTCAAATGAATAGATGAGGCTTGAAATATTTGTTGAGGCAAGATTGCAGGCATCTTGTATACCATGCTCATAGAACTTGAATTGTATCCTAAAAGCAATGTACAATTACTGGTTTTAATCAGATTGGTGATAATCAATCCCCTTCCTCCCTCCCTCCTCCACTCCCTCCCTCCCCTCCTCCCTTCCTTCCTTCTTTCCTTCCTCCCTCCCTGTCTCTTTCTTTTTAATGATCAATGCCGTGCTAGGGTGTATATATTAGGGCTGTGTAAGATTGAAGGAGATAAGACTTTACAGAAGACTGATTTCTGCAATTCATGAAATAATGATTAGAACCTAAAATGAGGTATAGGTCATGGTAATGCAGAAAATGGGCAGATCTGGGAGATGTTAAAGGAGTTAAAATTGGGAAACTTTGGTGACAGGATACAGAGAATAAGGGAAAGAGTAAAATCTAAAATGATACTTGAGCTTTTGTTTCCCGTGTGGATACTAGCACTTTTTTTTAATATTGGGAATATTAAAGCTAGATAGCTAGAGAAAGTGAGTTTGGTTTTGTGCATTTTGAATTTTAGTTGCCTATGTAACATCCAAATATAGAGACCCAATAGATAGACATTTAATTGAAACTTGGATATAAGTACCTGGAGTATTTTAAAGCATCATTATTTCACTGGTAAATATTTCATTTATGTATCTTAAAGTGCTTTATTAGTTGATTTGGGAATTAATCTCAGGAAGCACTGGTAGAGGAGAGAAATGAGAAAGGAAAAGGAAGTAAGTTAATACAGAGTGTGCTATTAGCAAATTCCCTGTGTGATAAAACTGAGATTTTGTCCCACTGGGGTCCTACGACAGACTGTGTAGAATATGCCTGAGTAGTTCCACCTGAAAGGTGAGGCTGCTAGATTATTTATCCACTAACTATTGTCTATCTCTGGTAGAGGCTGCTTCCTGTGAGCTAGCTCACCACACTTGTGTCCTACCCTGCATGCAGGACTCTAGCACACTTCTGCAAATAAAGTATGCCCTCAGACAGAGTTACAGATCCTGGTAGTAAGAAGCTATGCCAAGGGGATACAGCTATGGGAGGCATCAACAGCTCATCCTTAATGTGAGGTAGATCTTGTTTGAAAAGATGGTTCTGAAAGCCATCAGCATTTAAAAGATAATTAAAACTAATACAGTATCATAAGATCATTCAGAGAAGAGGGTCTAGAATGGAAGCCTGTAAGACACTAAAATTTAAGGGAGAATATAGGGAAAGATAAATCTGTGAAAGAGAATGTCTACTATCTTTATGTGGTTAATATGTCCAAGAGACTTGCCTTGAATATGCTTAAAACAGTGGAGTCACCATTTTTCCACTTATTATTTCTTTGATTGATCTATCCACAAATATATTTGCTTCGTAGTAGCTATGGCCACATCTAATTCCTCAATGCATCTTTAGTACCTTGTATGTACCTTTAGTACTTGACTTAGAATATATACCAAGTATTTTTTCTTTTAAACAACATATTTCGGACTACTGAATTTACCTAATACACATTTTAAAATAAAATTAGAAAATGTAGTTTAGGAAATGTTTGTATTATCAAAACTTAAGCATTTTAAAAAGAATATTTTAATTCCATATTTTTGTTTTTCAAATACCTGATTTTTACTCTTATTTTCTCTTTTAAATTAACAAACTTTATATTTCAGAGAAGTTTGAGAGTCACAAAAAATTGATTAGAAAATGCAGAGGATCCCATATACCCCCCTCTCTCTACCCACACAGAACCTCTACTACCGTGGCCATCCTATACCACAGTGGTACATTTGCTACAGTTGATGTACCGGAATTGGCACATCACTATTATCCAGATTCCATAGTTTACAGTTGGGGTTTACTTTTGGAGTTGTACGTTCTATGGGTTTGGACAAATGTATAATGACATACCACCCTTATAGTATCATACAGAGTAGTTATCTTGTCCTAAAAATCCTCTATGCTTTATTCATCCCTCCCTGCCCCCTTCAGTTACTTCTCAGAAGACAGAAACTGATGAACAGAGAGTTACAGGGATTTATTCACCTATTCCCTTTCCATAGATTTATTTCATGGTCTTGAGGATTTGTTCCAAATTGAAAGCACAAAAATGAAGACAGTAAGAAAGAAAACATATGTTTAACCTATAATGAAGTGTTGGTTTTCTCAGTTCATTTTATGTTTTTGATAATATTTGATTCAAGTTATTTCTCCAGGCCAACATATGTAAGTCAGAAAACTGCAGAGAATGATTCCAAATATTTCTGGCACAATCAATTATGGCTTTTCTGCCAAAATGTTTCTTTTCCTTAGATGTACATCCTTTGCATCATTTTGCCTGCATTCTACTTCAAGTCATAAGTTATATTTATATGTAAGGTCTTTCTCATTTGCTTGGTAGCAGTTGATGAGCAAGCAAACCCCTAATGATGATTTCTGTGATTATTATTATTTTTGAAAATGACTCAGAAAAGAAAAATATGTACTGGTACAAGACATGACTGAAATGAATTCTTTTGTTTTCAGAGAGCTTTCCAGCGTTGTAGTTACATTACAAGCACACTTGGAAATCTGCTCCATCCAGGGGGAATTGGCTGTGGAATATCAGGAAATGTAGGCAGAAAATTTAGAAAAGGATTACGTTTTTGAAAGAGATTATGTCCTAGTTTTTACTGAGGGTCAAATGAAAAGTGACATTGATAGATTGGAGCAAAAATGATTTTTGAATGTGTGTGGCATTTTGAGATGCAGTGGACATTCTGTGTCCCCATTTTCTTTGTCCGTCTTCCAAGTGAGGGTTCTTCATAGTGTAGTCTTCCATAGTCTTTATACATTTTTTTAAAGGAACAGTTAATCTCTACCTGCGATGTTTAACCAAAAAAGAAAAAAAAAAGCTTAAAAAGTCTTTGAGTTTTTTCCTTTTACCTATTTGTTGTGTATTCTCAAGTCCTTTTATTTTTTTTTAACCTTTCACTAAGAATGAAGATGATCATGTTAAGCAAATATTATTACTGTTGGCTTCTAATTTTTGTAGAATATAGCAGTTTGATTCTTCATTTCTGAACAGTCCTTCACAACGGTGTATCATTAAGTTGACACTTGATTACACAAATTTAACAGCCCAAAAATTCTTCTGAGAGCTTATTAGCATCAGCAAATGGTTCTGCATTCCTATCTTTCAAAGATTTGAAGCTCATCTATCCATTTTCCCCCTGAAAGTTAAAGAACTTTAGAATGAGAAAAACATCACCATTTTTTCGAATAGTGAAACAATTAAAATTTTTTACTTTAACTTCTGTGAGACTTAATTTCCTCACTGTAAAATTGGGATAGTAATCACTATCTTGGGAAGTGATGGTAAAATAAAAATATGTGTGAAGTACCTAATGCACTACCTAGTACACGTAAGGTTTTCCTTAATGTCGGATGATATTCCCTTTCTCCTCCTCCTTATTCTTCTTTTTACATCTTGATCTAGATCAATGGTTCTCAAACTTTAACATAAATCTAAACCATGTAAGGGGCTTATGAAAACACAGATTGCTGGGCCCTGACCCCAGAGTTACCAATCTAGTAGGTGTGGGGTAGAGTTGAGACTGTCTGCTTCTAAGAAGTTGCCATTCTCGTTGAGTGAAGAGCCAGCACTTTGAGAGCCACTGACCTGGAAAAATAATGCAAATGTAGTGAACTAGAGCTTTGTCACGCTCAAAATATTTTTTCTGTAGTTATCTCTGACTAATAAATATTATCACTTTATATTTTGAAAATTAGTACCCATCTACTATAAAATATTAACCTATCTATATCTAAATAACTCTCCCAGTGCCCTCATTTATGTAGACAATAGCGTAAAGGTTGCTCTTCTGAAATTATGCAATATTTTGGTGAATGTTAGAGTTCAGGTCATGTTAAAAAAAAAAAGCAAGACTTTCCTCAGTTGGGCATGTTTGAGACAAAATGAGAGTGGTGGAGTTTATTTGTTTTGTCTGAGCAATTGACTGAGCAACAAGCAACTGCCTGAAACTTGAAAAGTCTGTTTTTTGTATGTCATTATTATGTAAGGAGACTTGCTCACCACGGTAGGTATTGTTATTGTACCTGGATATAATTTAGAGAATATTTATTTGAATTGAATGATACTTCCGTTTTCATTTTATCTGCCAGATTTATTTGTCTTGTTCAGTGACCTATCATGTCACTGGTAATGAGAATGTGGCTCACACAATTACCATTATAACTAGCAAAAAGGAAAGATCTCCACTCTAAAAGATCACATTTAATCAGAAATAGCTTGTCATAAGTTAACAAAATCCTTCACTCTTTGCATTCAGCCAACAACACTGCCAAGTGTCCAAAATCTAAATGTAGAACATGACACGTACACAGTGCAACTGCAAATAAGAATAATTCCTGATGAAAAAATAGATATTTAAAATGTGAGTGTCAACTTGTATTTTTGGCATCTTCTGAGTCAGCTTTTATGTAGTGTTAATGCAATCTCAAGCTATATATTAAAATACTCTTGTGGTTAAAAATAACATATGCAAAACTCTCACAGTGTGGTTAGACTCTTGTAAACATCAGGGACAGGTTTCAGAATTCCTCTTTTCTTTATACTCACACCCTGGGTGATCTCATACTATTTTATTGTTTTAAATACTGTGTACAGGCTAAATTCATATGTATGGCTTGTATTAAATCTAGGTCTTGAACTCCAGACTCTTATAACTAATGGTGTATTCAGCATCTCCAACTGATTATTGAAAAGGAATCTCCATTATAACATGTCACAATCTGCTTTTTCTGCATACTTTCTTTCCCAGGCACTTAATGGTGGCTACTCTATTTAAACCACTAAGTTACAAACAATGACTGCCACCTTTGTCTCTATATTTTTCTTCTACCTTATATCCTCTCCACGAAGAAATATTATCAGTTCTACTTCAAACCTGTAACCAGAATCTGGCAATGTCTCACTCATCTGTTGTTACCACATGAGTCCAAGCCCCATCATCTCTTACCTACATTATTATAATAACCTTTCTACTTATCTGTTCATATTTATCGCTTCCTCCATTGTATATCTTCCCAAGAGCTGTAGAATTAATGTTTTAAAACATATGGAAGATCATGTACGTTTTTTCTCAGAACCCCACAGAGGATTCCCATCTTTCTCAGAGTAAAAGTTAACATTTTACACATAATTGAGGCCACCACTAAGTATGTGAGCTCAGCTCCAGCTACTATGGTGTTCTTGAAGTTCTGATACCAAGATCATAAAAAGACATTACAGATAAAAGGCAATTATGGAACAGTATGCATCCACACACAGATGCAAATATTCTAAACAAAATTTTAGGAAATAAAATCCAATAATATATGAAAGGATATTAACTGATGACCAAGTGGAATTTATCCCTGAAATGCAAGCTCATTTTAATATTTAAAATAACAAATCAATATAACTTAACAGATCAATAAAAGAGAAAAACCTATTATCACCTCAATAGATGCAGAATAATATTTGACAAAATATAACATTTATTCCCAAGTAAAACACTCAGTAGCCCAGAAATAAAAGGAAACTTCCTATACCTGATAAAAGGCAGCAATGAAAAACATACAGCTAAAACCATACTTAATGGTAAAAGACTGAGTGCTTTCCCTCTAAACTTAAGAAAGAGGTATTTCTGATCTCACTCCTTCTATTCAACATTGTACAGTAATTCAAGTAAAAGGATGAAAAAACACCTAGATTGGAAAGAAAGAAATAAAAACTGTCTTTATCGGCAGATGACATGATTGTATGTCTAAACAAGCTAATCGAATATACAAGGAGGCTAGAACTGATTGAGTTTACAAGGTTCAGTATATGAGATCAGTATACGAAAATCAACTGTATCCATATATTAGCAATGAACAATTAGAAATTGAAATGATAAAATAATGCCATTTACCATAGCATCAAAAATAAGAAATACTTAGTGATAAATCTGACACAAGATGTGGAATCCACGTGCACTGAAAACTATAAGCTATTGCTGAGAAAACTCAGTAAAGACCTATATTAAAAGAGATACATACCCTGTTCATAAGTTAAATTGATCTTTAGATTTAACACAAACTCAGTGAAAATCCCTGAAGTCATGATTTGGGGAGTAAAAATTGATAAGTAGATTTTTTTTTAAAGATTTTGTTTATATATTTGGCAGAGAGAGAGACAGCGAGAGAGGGAACACAAGCAGGGGGAGTGAGAGAGGGAGAAGCAGTCTCCCCGCGGAGCAGGGAGCCTGATGCAGGGGCTCGATCCCAGGATCCTGGGATCATGACCTGAGCTGAAGGTGGATGCTTAACGACAGACCCACCCAGGTGCCCCTGATAAGTTGATTTTAAAATCACATCAGAATGCAAAGCATGTGGAATGCCAAAACAACTTTGAAAACGGATCTTGAAGCTGGAGAAATAACACTCTTCGATTTCAAGACTCATTATAAAGGTACATTAATCAAGATAGTGTGAGATTGGCATAAAGACAAGCAGATAGATCAATAGAACAGAGAAGGGATTCTAGAAATATACACATACGGACAACTGATTATTGACAAAGATAAAAAAGCAATTCCATGGATGTGATAACATTTTCAACAAGTGATTCTGAAACACTCACATATCTATATGTGAAACAAAGCAGCACACTTCATACCTCACACTATAGACAAAAATTGACCAGGTTTGGATTATACAGCTTAATGTAGAACCTAAAACTAAAAAGTTCCAGGAGAAAATCTTTGTGACCTTTGTTTATTCTAAGATTTCTTAGATACCATATAACAATATATAGCAATAAAAATTGATAAATTGAACTTCATCAAAACTAAAAATGTCTACTCTTTGAAAGATACTATTAGGAGAGTGAAAAGACAAGCCATAGACTCAGAGAAAATATTTGCAAATTATGTATCTGATAAAGCCCTGTGTCCAGATTATATAAGGAATTCCCAAACTCAATAAGATAATAGCAACCCAATAAAAATATGAGCTAAAGGTTTGAACACACTTCAAAATAGATATAGATATTAAACAATCACATGAAAAGATGTTTAATATCATTAGTCAATAGAGACATGCAAATTAAAATCACAATGAGAAACCACTAAAAAATTACTAGAATGGATAAAATTAAAAAGATATATCAAATGTTGAAAGGATGTGGAGGAATAGTAACTCTCATCCACTGCTGGTGGGAATATAAAATGGTACAGACACTCTGAAATATAGCTTGGCACTTTCTAGAAGTTAAACATGCCCCTATCATATGATCCAGTCAGGTCATTCCTAGATATTTACTCAGGATAAATGAAGGCATATATCCCTTCAAAGACATGTACAAGAATGTTTACAGAAACTTTACTGGTAATAGCCAAAAATCTGGAGAAAACCCAAATGTTTATCAGCAAATGAATGCTTAAATAAGTTGTGATATTTCTGTACAATGGAATACACTCAACAATAAAAAATATGAATTAGTGATACATGCAAGTATATGGATAAGTCTCAATGTAATTGTGCAGAATAAAGCCCTATAAAAGAGTACATGCTATATTACTTATATAAAAATCTATAAAGTGCAAACTAATCTGTAATGACATAAAGTAGGTCAGTGGTTGGATGGAAATGGGGATGGGATCAGGAATGGCAGTGGGGGCATTACAAAAGGGCACAGGAAACCTTTGGGGGTTGTAGATACATTAATTTCTTTGATTATTGTGATGAATTAACAGGTATATACAAATGCAAATCTGATCAAGCTGTAAATGTTAAATATGTAGGATTACCCTATGTTAATTGTATCTACTACATGTTGTTAAAACAAGAAATAGTCAATGTTTGAATTTAAACGTGTTTTTTGCTCAGATGGCCAAATGTAAAAAATGAAAAATTATTTAGGATTATATACATTGTAACCAGTGTCAATCTCAACTTCAATGTTTTTAATATTTTGATTTTAAGAAGTACATTTTTCTCATGATCATAAGTAAATCATAAGCACAAAGATCTTAGAAAATTTTCCTGGTGCTTTTTTCCCCTACAATGAAATGTAATTTTAACAAAAACAATGTGTTTGCTTCAGTAAAGGAAGCATACCGATAATCTATCCACAAAGCATAGGCGTGTCCAAAAACCAAGAGTATAGGAGGCAGGATGCCAGCTTCTAGTTCATCATCACTGGCGACTAGTCACTCCAATAACTGTAACCTGAGGAGGGCCATTTAACAGTGTCCCTCAAAGTTTAATAGGGACAGCAGGGCTATATATTGGGGGCAGACAAATGTGATAACAGGTGAGCCTTTGGTCATCCCTTTAAGTAAGGTAAATTTACAAAGGAACTTATTGGATGCTAGCTATTTTCTACTGCAAGTCTGTCTGAAGATCTAGTGGCTGCAAGTTTGGCTAATTTAACCCAGGAGACTTAACCTAGGTGTGAATAGCTGCTGTCGTTGCTATAGAATGCATACACTCATATTTCAATACGCTTAGTGTGCCCTGTGTAAATTTTAGGTGAAAATATTATGGCATAGATAACTAATCTAAGAGATTCTTTATACAATAATGAGGGAGTAATGTAAAAAGAAAGTAAACTCAATATTGGCTTCAAAGTCATTTTGATTCCTTTTATGATTTAGAATAATAGATAAGTGGTTAAATAATACCTGAACAACTATCCTATGTGGCGCCTGGCTGGCTCAGTCAGAGGACCGTGCAACTCTTGATCTTGGGGTTGTGAGTTCAAGCCCCACACTGGGTGGAGAGATTGCTTAAAAATAAAATCTTTAAAAAAAAAATGAACTAGCCTATAACATGGACACTATTTAGGAATAGTCCAGCCCTGGAGTCCTAAGTTCATGAGTTTGATCTAGAACACTGTGCTTTTCTCTAACCCTTCTTTCTCCTCAAGCTGTACACCCGGAGGAGGTTCCAATTTTCCCTGCATATGCATTTAACCCTTTTGCTGTTCCTCCATGAATTCTTTTATTATTATTGTTGAGGTATAATTGACATATGTTAGTTTCAGGTATACAATATAGTGATTTGATATTTGCATCTATTACAAAATAATCATCACAGTAAGTCTCATTAACATCGTTACCAGACATATTACAAAATGTTTTCCTTCTGATGAGAACTTTCAAGTTTGCACCTTTCAAATATGCAATATCATATTATTAACTATAATCGTCATGCTGTACATTGCATCCCTGTGACTTGTGTATTTTATAATTGGAAATTTGTACCTTTTGACCTTTTTCATTCATTTCTCCCACCTTCCATCTTCCACTTCTGGCAACTACCAATCTGTATCCACAGGCAGTTTTTTGTTGTTGTTGTTGTTTCTTTGTTTTTGTTTTTTCAGATTCCACATATAAATGAGGTGAAGCAGCATTTGTCTTTCTGTCTGACTTATTTCATAATGCCCTCAAGATCCGTCCCTGTTGTTGCAAATGACAAGATTTCGTTCTTTTTTGTGGATGAATATTCCATTGTGTATTTATACCACATTTTCTTTATCCATTCATTCATCAATGGACATTTAGGTTGTTTCCATGTCTTGGCTATTGTAAATAATGCTGCAATGAACATGGAGAAGTAGATATCTTTTTAAGTTAGTATTTTCCTTTCTTTTTCCTAAAGTTTTTATTTGAGAGAGAGCAAGAGTGAGAGAGTGCTTGCGCGTGCGCGCGCGCGCGCGCGCGCACACACACACACACACACACACACACACACACACACACACACACACACGAGCGGGTGGGGGGAGGGGCAGAGGGAGAAGCAGGCTCCCCACTGAGCAGGGAGCCCAACACAGGGTTTGATCCCAGGACCCCGAGATCATGACCTGAGCCAAAGGCAGACACTTAACCGACTGAGCCACCCAGACACCCCTAAGTTAGTATTTTCATTTCCTTTGGATAAATCACCAAAAGTGAAATTGTTGGATCGTATGGTAGTTCTATTTTTACTCTTTTGAGAAACTTCCATACAATTTTCTGTAGTGGCTATGCCAATTTACATTCTCAGCAACAGTGCACAAGGGTTCCCTTGTCTCCACATCTCGGCCAGCATTTCTTTTTTGTCTGACAAGCTTCTTAATGCACGTATATTTTTAGTATGAATTCCTCTTTTGTGGTATTTTTTCGTTTTGTTTTTTACCTGTGTCTCCCATTCATTACTCATTACTTACTTTGCAAATTGGTCAGAAATAGGCCATTTCTAAGATATTTAGACTGAATTATACTCTATTAGTTGACATCTTCAAGCCCCAAAGCATTAGATCAGTTCTGCTTATTGGAGCTGCTAATTTTGAAAATGTCTTCTTATGATTACAGTTATTTCATGTAGTGTTGGATATGCATTGGAATAGTCACTGTGTTTGATGATAATGGAAGGACTCTAATGTTTGTACAGTGAGGCTGTTCAGGCCAATCAGCTCAAATTCTTCCATTTTGACCTACATTTGAATCCTGCTTTCAGTTGTGGTCTATTTAGGGCAGTACTAAAATCTAATCAGCTTGGTATAAGGTGTTTATGTTTATAGTTTTCAGTGATGAGGAGGTGTGATTTGCTTCATGGTGTGTGTGTGTGTGTGTGTGTGTGTACGCAATAATTTGCTACATTATTGTTGCAGTGTTTATAGGATCAGTCTGTGGGTTTTGCAAAGATTGTGGAATACAAGTACAAAAGTGTATTTTTTTTCAAAAAAGATTTTATCATATTTAATGGGTTTTGAAATTTTTTTAAATTCTGAAGTTAGAACAGAGGCTAATCCTTATGAGTGCCAAAGATGTGGAAATTGAAGCAAGTCCCATCAGTGCCTTCATTCTGAGAATAATTTTCCACGCTGGTTGCTATTCTGTGCCCTGCATGAGTGACTCAGTGTGCACCTAAGGACCATTTTAATGTGTGGCATCTGGATGGACACCTGGAAGCTGTGAAGCTTTGAACTAAGGAGCCATTAATGCTAAAAAAAAAAATTAACATTAATGTTGATTATCCTCTTTAACTTGTTTCACCCACAACTGCTCAATCATTCTGCAACCAGATTACTGCCAGGTCCATATGTTTCTGTGTCACTTAGGCTTGACTAATTAAAATATTCTGTTGTAGGTGCTGCATAAATTTTAAAAGTCTGAAATGTCTCTCTAACCAATTGAAGAGACTTTTAATGTTTTATGATAATTAGTGTATACTTTTCTTTTAACCTGCCAAATACCAAATATATGATCTAAAATTTTATGTTCTCTTTGGTTTTGATTCAGAACAAAAATCTATGCATATCAGCTGTGTTCTAAATTTGCCAAACTGAAATACTCTTTATAAACCTGATAGAGTTTCCTTAATGTTTTCCTTTAGATTTACTCTTGTTAATGAATATAAGAATATTTTTTAGCCAAAGAATCTATGAGAAAAGGATTAGTCCTCACTGGTAAGGAAAGAAATGCAGACTAAAACATCAATCAAATACCATTCCCTTCTTTCAAGTTGTCACTGATATGAAAAGATAATAATCAGTGTTCGCATTCTCAAGCACTGCTTATGTGAGTGCAAATTGGCAAAATATTTAAAACACAATTTGGCAGCATATAGTGAGTGCCTTGATGTTTTCATTTTGTTTCAGTTTCATTCAAAAAGTATTATGAGAAAATAATCAGATATGTACAAATATTCATTAAAATATTTATCATAGTGTTATTTTTTATCATGGTGTTATTTAAAACAGCAGAACGTAGAAATTTAAAGGAGTAATAATGCAAAAACTGTTCAGTTAATCAGTTCTTCCATATGATAGACAAATGCCTTGTTTACAGTGTTTTTGAAGACTAATGCCAAAGGAAATTTTCCTTTTTTAAATTTATTTTGTTTTTAAGATTTTATATTTTTAGTTAAAGCAGAGTTAACATATAGTATTAGTTTCAGGTGTATAGCCTGGTGATTTGACAGTTATATACAGTGCAAAATTCTCACCACGATGAGTGTGGTTACTATCTGTCACCATACAAATTATTACAGTATTATTTGTTAACTATATTTCTTATGCTGTTCTTTTCATCCCAGTGACTTATTTATTTTATAACTGAAAGTTTGTGCTTCTTAATCCCCTTCATCTATTTCACCTATTCCCCCACCCCCATAACTACCAGTTTGTTCTCTGTTTTTATGAGTCTCTTTCTTTTTTTGTTTATGTACTAGTTTGATTTGTTTTTTTTTAAATTGCACATATAAGTGATATCACATGGCATTTGCCTTTCTCTCTCTGACTTATTTCACTCAGCATAATAACTACTAGGTCCAGCTATGTTATCACAGATGGCGATTTCATTCTTTTTTATGGCTCAGTATTATTTCATTGTGTGTATATTATATATATATACCACATCTTCTTTAGTCATTCATTTATTGATGGGCACTTAGATTGCGTCCATATTTTAGCTACTGTAAATAATGTAGTAACAAACACAAGGGTGCATATATCTCTTCAAATTAATGTTTTATACCAAAGGGAATTTTCTTGATATGAGAATATAATGTTAAGGGAGAAAAATTTTCCAAGTAAACCAACCCACCACATACGTATTTACAGAAATACGGAAGGACAGTGCATTAACATTCCTTATCTCCAGTGCTATTTTTACTTGTTCATTGATTTATTTTAATCTATTTATACATTTCAGTAAGGATCATTTCTTTATAATCAGGAAAGAGTTATCAGAAATAAACAAACATAACAAATAATTGTTATTTTTAAATAGCTTTAAAATTTATCTCTTCGTGAGTGAATATAGTACATTTAAATGGTCCTATTTAATTCTTAAAAATATTTTTAAATCTCTCCAACAAAATTCTAAACTTCTTGAGGTTGAACCTATGTTGTTTCCTTCATTGTTATCTTGTGTAGCGTCTTTCAGAATGCATAAGAATCAACTCTGTGAAGTTTTAGTAAAATACATATGCCCAGCCCTATTTCTAGAGATTCTCATTTAATATGCCTGTTTTGTCACTAGGGATTCTGGTGTACACAAAATCTCAGAGTCAGGAGTTCCCTTTTAAGATTTAACTAATAATGTTAGTGAACGATATTATGCTATTACTTACTACCTCATTAATGGAAAGTATTTATTAGAACTTAGTTTGAGTTTGTTCAGATAGGTTCATTTAGGGGCGCCTGGGTGGCTCAGTCTGCTAAGTTGCTGCCTTAGGCTCAGGTCAGGATCCCAGGGTCCTGGGATTTAGTCCCACATCACTCCTGCTCCCCCTGTTTATTCTCTCTCTCTCTGTCAAATAAATAAATTTAAAAACAAAAACAAAACAAAAGAAAAAACCAAATAGGTTCATTTGGACACTGGTTCACACTGTAAGGGATACCTTGGTATAGAGATTAATTTAAAAATTAATTGTCTGACTTCCCTTTGGAGGCTGGCGGGGTATAAATAGATACACAATAAAAATAATTTTTCTCCATAGATTCCCAGTCAGGAATCTCTATGTAGACACTAGTTGGGAAATAAAAGAACCGATAAATTAAGTCAGGTCACACGTAATTTGTTTAAGAACATATGCATTATTTTCATTCTCTGTTATGGAGCAAGGCCTCATATTTCTGGAGTTTTTTTTACTTTTCATCCACTTCTTCCAGCATCACTAAAGAAAATAATTTTCAACCTATTCTCTGATACTGCACAAAATAGAGCAGCAACAAGGATCAACCCAATAACACAAACATTGAGTAATTCGGTTATGTAATTAATTGTTTGAAACCATACTCCCCAAACACATGTACACACACACACACACACACACACACACACACACACACAGGTAATAAATATTTTTCACTTTTGATTATTATTTTAACTGATTTGTGTTAGTAACTGTTGTCCGCTTACAGTTTCTGAACAGTCAGGCCCTGCTTCAGAGTCATGCTTAAAAGACCATGCCACTCTGACACAGTCTTAAGTGGTTTAAGGAGATTAAAGAAGTGATCTCCCTAGTCCTAATTTGATCCCATGGGAATATATTCTTGTTAATTTTGGTGCTCTCCTCCTGTAGCTATGGAAATGAGCAAACTATTTTTAGTTAATGTAAGGACATAAAACCAGAATTCTTGCCTTGTGAAAGGTGATTAAAATTTAAAATGCTATTGCTAGTTCTACCTTAAATTCATTTGCACTTGAACTATTAATTTATTAGTTTTTAGGAGTGAGTGCTGTTAAAATAACTAAACAAGGAGGCCATTATGCCGAGGTAGCTCCTAGGCGGCGTTGGCAGCCTACCTGAGCAAGCCAAAACCTAAGCTGGAGTCAATGAGCTTTGGTCTGAGAAAATGAAATTTAAGAACAACCAATGACAGGCAAGTAGACTTTCCCACAGAAGGCAGATGCTCAAGCCATAGCCAATCAGTTTCCTTGCTTTGCTTCTGCATCTTTTCTATCAAAACCTCTTCCCCAGATCCTGTCCTTTCTGGGAGTGCTCTTAATCATTTGTGGTTTGGCGCTGACTAGTTGTAATCTATAC
This sequence comes from Eumetopias jubatus, assembly GCF_037043125.1. Classification (NCBI taxonomy): domain Eukaryota; kingdom Metazoa; phylum Chordata; class Mammalia; order Carnivora; family Otariidae; genus Eumetopias; species Eumetopias jubatus. Next base: position 148,807,729 of record NW_028274808.1, read on the forward strand.
ACGCAAACGCTTGAAAATTTTAATTTAATTTAAAAAAATTAATTTTTTTTCTCTTGTTTAGTGTTTATTATTGGATTAACTTAGCTCCGTAACAGTCTCCAGGATCATCATTATGCACATTTATAGACAGAAGTGAAGAAATTGAGACTTGGCTAGGGAGAGGGGCTTGTCCAGCATCACACAGCTGGGGTGGAGAGGTGGAGTCTGGGGTAACCCCAGGGTCCCAAGTCTCTCTCTCTTGCCATTCTCTCTCCCCAGAAAGGTGGTGGTGCCCTCCTGCATTCGGTCAAGGCCAAAACCCAACCAGCTGTCAAAAACGTGTACCGCTCGGTGAGGCTACACTAGATAGGCCACTTACTGAAGTGACAAAGACAAAGGGACAAGGCACATTTCATGGGAACAGGACATTTTAACCCCCCATTTAAAGCGCAAACATTTTCATTAGAACCAAACCAGCATTAAACCATTAACAAGTCTTCCTGCTTTTATTCTCCATTTACCTACTCATTTTTGTCAAGATCATTGCTTCACTATTTGAAAGTGACAACCCAGATTTGTTGGTGAACATGTTTTGTCCTCAGACATTACAGTCCTAGAAGTTTCCTGTGGCCAACTTCTGCAGCTCCGAACTTAGGTTTTATTCAGTTGCCTGGCTTTTGAATGCTGATACATTTTTACAATGTTCTGTTTTTGCCACTCCCCATTTCATTCAGTGGTTATAGTCCCCTAGGAATACTCCTTTTGTATTAGGGTGAGTTAGTGTTGACTTCTTAACATGGTGCATGGAGAACTGTGACCGTCTGTGAGGCACAAACGTGAACAGATGGCAAGACAGTTGGCCTATGGGATGGAGAGCTGAGTTCTCAAATGCTCAGGGTCAAATCACCGTCGAATCTAATTCTCTTTTGGCTCCTCCATAGGCCAAGAGCGGCTTGAAGGGTGTGCAGAGCCTTCTGACGTACAAGGTAAGACCAGTGGCCAATGGCTGGGGCAATGAAGAAGGGGCTCCTGGCTTACCCACCCTCTTCCTAGGATGGGAACTCTGGCCTGCAAAGGGGGGATTCCCTGAGAGCCCTGTCCCTAACCAGCCACTCAGATCATCTGCAGCAGCATCTGCCTATCACCCAGCATGTTGGAAAGGTAAATGTGTCCCCCTCCCCACACACACCCCCCCCCCACCGCAAATGCTCACACCTGGAATTACTACCTAGTCCTCCTCCCATTCTGTCTCCACCCAGACATCTCACTCACCTGCTCACCTACCCCAGTTTACCTTTTAACAGAGCTTAACGTAACTAGAAGTTTCTAAGCAAGACTTTTCAATGCTGAATTGATACTTACAAACTCATTGATCAACAGATAAAAATATTTTGGGAAATGTTTCTTTAAATATTTCCAGAGGTATTTCTTTCATAAATTTCTCCAATGTTTAAAATACTGTTTTCAAATTCTTCCTTGAGTCTACTTAAAAAGCCTCCTGAATTGGTTTAAGGCTGGCCAACCTCAACTTTTTTTTGTTCCTGTGTAGTAGGAACATATCTAGTCACCACATTTATCAGAATATTTTAGAACTTAGGGGCGCCTGGGTGGCTCAGTAAGTTAAGCGTCTGCCTTTGGCTGAGTTGTGATCCCAGGGTCCTGGGATTGAACCCCGAGTCGGGCTCCCTGCTCAACGGGGAAGTCTGCCTCTCCCTCTCCATCTACCTCTTCCCCTGCCCATGCTCTCTCTCTCTCAAATAAATAATCTTTTATTAAAAAAAGAATATTTTAGAATTTAAATATCAAAGAAAAAATGGAATGTTCCTAGAGAGGGTTGTTCTTAATAAACTGAATGAGAATATACTTGGCAGGTAAATAGTCATTAGAAACAGGATTAATTCACACCAACACATTATGGTAGTTAATTTAAAACCTCGGGGTGAGAAGAAAAAAAATGTGAGGCCCTATCAAATTTACTGTGTGACAGGAAGCACAAAGTGCAGATCAAAGGCCCCACAGTGAAATCTGGGAAAACTTAGTTAACCCTCTTTGGTGAAATTTAGAGCAAAGCCCATGGTTCCTTCAGCAGAGAAACCTATTTCCATGTTAGTTCATAATTTTTTAATAACAACTTTTTGTAATAATTATTTTCTAGACATCCAAAATTGAGCAAAATGCTCCAATATATATTTTTTTTTTTTTTTTTTTTGGAGAGAGAGCGAGTGTGAATGGAGGTTGGAGGGGGAGCGGAGGGAGAGGGAGAAAGAATTCTAAGCAGGCTCCCTACCCAGCACTTAAAGCCCGACCTGGGGCTCAGCCTCATGACCCTGAGCTGAAATCAAGAGCCAGCTGCTTAACTGACTGAGCCACCCAGGCACCCTAAAATGCTCCAGTATCTTGAAGACACATCAGTTAGCTTTGTGTAGGTAATTAATTTTGAATACAAATGTCTGCTTTAGACTCTCATGTACGTGAAAGGTATGGAGGTGGTCCTCACTTTGCACAGCAGTGCAGAACCATAAAAAATGATTGTACAAGTTGAAACTGGGAAAGTGATTCTCAAACAATGGGGAAAATTATCATTGTTTCATAACCTTTAATTTTTTTTGCAAAAATATTAAAAAACTCTCTGATTTGGTTATAAAGCTATAGAGAAATGAACAAAATGTTAAAACTATTATTTAGTGCACTGTTATTTACAAATTAGAAACAGAAAACTGTTTTATTTTTGGAAAAGTCTTATCAAGAACAGTTTGAACAGTGCTTGCTTTCTTTTTGTTGTGTAACTTGTGACAGAGTATTTTTTAATGGCTTGGTAATTATTATACTCTTTTTCTAAGTTTCAACAGAATATTCTTTGTGTTGTCAAGGTCGTGAGATATCTTTGAGAGTTTCTTTAGTGTGAAGTGTTTTTGCCAGCATCACTTCCTCTGGGGCATCTTTATCCCATTCTTTATGAGCACCCTCCTCACTGATGCCAGTAGGCTCACCTTTGCTGTGTTTCTCGGGCTGTGTCTGTTAGCAACACTGTCAACATTTCCATGGTCAGCTCTTTCGTCTAAAATTTCGTTTATGTACAATTCAAATCTGGCAAAGTTATTTTCAAAGTGAGGTAGAAGTTTCTACCATACTGCACACATTTTGCTTGCTGCCATGATGCTTGAGTATTCTCAGTTGCATGCTTTATGTCATGTATCTTTCCAAACTCAGCTAAAGAAATGACATGATCTCCAATTGAAGCTTCAGGAGTCTGTCCGAAAGTCCAACTAAGATAAAAAGATTTAAAAGTTGAAATACCTCCTCAGTCCAGAAGCTGGGTTAATCAAGTCGCGTTTGGTGGTAGAAAGGCAGTCTTCACATTTTCATGCAAGTACCCTAGAAAATTAGAGTGATCTAGAGTAATGTCCACCAGTATTAGTGCTTTAAGTGTTCTAGATTATTTTGCCTTTTGTATCTCTACCACTGGGAGATAAGGAGGCAGCACGACTACATTTTTGTTGTCTATGCATGAGTAGCAGATATACAGTGACCAATCACTAACAGACTTTGAAAGAAAGAAATGACATGATTTGTCACTGGTCGTGATTTGCATCTGTTATTTATGTAGTGATTTGTGGAGTGAAGAGATAGCAGCCGACTCTTCTTTATGCAGTCACTCACAGTTAATATATGCCGGTAGCTGAAATTTGAACAGTGTTTTCAGGGGACTGGTGTTATTTAATTAAACCAGAATAACTGAAATAAGGTTCAAAATGAGAAATACTTTTACTAAGCTTAACAAATTTATCTGAGGATTCTGTACTTAATTTTTCTCTTCATAAAAATGTGTTCAGCTGCTCATTTTTTTTTTTTTTTCCCAAATGATGGCATGGAGCTTTAAAATGTAAGAAATAATTTTAACTTGGTAAACTTTATAAATTATTTTAACTTCCTTACACTAATAAGGAGGATAGTAGGTGGAATCTGCCTTCCATCCTTATGTGCAGCTCAGGAAGGCAACAGGAAAGGAAGATTTATTTCCATCTCCGCCTGCATATGGTTGGCCAAGCAGCCACTAAAGATCGCATCTCTAGTGCTCTTGCATGTATAGCAGACAACTGCACTTTGGACTAAACACGGACCTTCACTGTTAGCCAGCTTGGAGTGGAGTCTTGAAGAAGAAGATATGCCCATAATTACATGCATAGCATCCTTGAGAAATTGCGGAAATCTGGGGGAGTAGGTAATAGGCCCAGGGAAAAATCCTTCTTCTGACAAATCAACAAAAAGGAAGATTTTCCTCAGGTTCTAGTAAGTTAGAACATTTTTTTAAGACAGGTTTACTGAGACATAATTTGCACAACATAAAACTTCCCCCTTGTAAGTGTATAGTTCAATGAGTTTTAAAAACAAGGAACACTTGATAAATTTGCATGTCATTCTTGAGCAAAGCCATGCTAATCTTCACTGAGTTGTTCCAATTTTCATTCCAATTTTTACTGCCAAGTCAAGCACTCTCAGAATTTTAATTTTTGGCAGAAATTTGCCATCTAATATTTTCCAGAACATAGGGGAAGGAAATGTTAGGATTTATTTTTATGATGGACATTGTATGTATATTTAATATTTATTTTAGAAGCATTTAAGATAATATATAGACAGATAAATAACCAGATTCAACCAAAATGTACTGAATCTTCATGTTAGTTTTAGTATGTAGTTGTAATCCATATTTTATTAGTAAAAGAAGACATTTCCTGAAGGTTAAGAAACTCGACTGAGGAGAAAGACTGGTACATTTTGGACCTGGGATGTGATCTCATATCTTCTGACTCACATCGCATTGGGATAGAAGTTTCTCTATCTGGTGATGATCCATCAACTGTGGTAAATAATAGGTATTATTTATTGAGGCCTCACATAAGCCATTCTAAGTTCTCTGCATGTGGCATTTCATGTTGTCCTATGAAAGCTCTCTAAGGTAAATGCTATTATTTTCAGTAGTGCATAGATGAAGAAATTGAGGTACAGTGACTTTAGGCACACTGTCCAAAGTCATAAAAATAATAGGGGACACAGTTGGGGCCCTAGTTCCAGAGTCCATTATACTCACTTCATATTCTCTCCCCTAATATCCACCGAGCACCGAGGGAAAAGACAAAGACGGGTCTCTTGTTAGAATTTTCCTAGAGTAGAAGGGCAAAAGACAGAATGGGAAGGGAAAATTTCCATTACTCTCTGGACAGGATTTTCCAAGTATCTCACAAACTATATTCAAATAGTGAATCTTTTCCATGTAAAGATAGCTATTTCTAAACTTTTATATTTTCAGATTTGAGGTCTTGATTTATGAATTAAAAAAAATTGAACTAATTTTCTAGTATGCTAAAGGAGAATGGGAATTACAGACAGAAACAAACGTGCCTAACATTGAGCTTCAGGATGGTTTTACGTGTCGCTCTTTCTGCCTGAGATTGCTCTGTCCCCAGATATGACATGGCTGATCCCCTTATATCATTCCATATCTTTTCAAGAGTCATCTTCTTATACCTTCCTATTTACAGTACTAATCCTCCATATTCTGCTTTAATTCTGTTTTATTTTCTCTCTTCTACTACCTAGCCTAAGTTCAGACCAATACTTCCAACTCAAATTCCAGATTTCAGGGCTCTTCCTTAACCTCTTTTTAAAATTGTGTCGGCATCTTTATCACTGAGAACAGTGGTTTTTAAGGGCATGGAAAATAATAGAAAGTCTCATCATTGCTCATTTTTTTCTATCTACTGCTGCACATGAAATAGTCTTAGAGTAACAATGCTAATACTGCCATCAATGATTGCTGAATTATCAGCATTGTTTTGCTTTTGCTTTCTGTGTTATTTTCCATTTGTTATAGCTGCTCTATACCTATTGCCTGAGAATATAGCCATTTCATACCATATTCTCTGTCCCTGTCCCTCATTTAGTCTTAGTGCCACAGGTAATTTTGTATTTATGCACTACCGCGGTTACATGAATGTCTCTCTAGTCATTTTGCTTGCCTGAAGGTTGTTCTCCAGTAGATTCCTTAGTAAGGGCTCAAGGGAACAATATTCCTAGAATTATTGCACACTGGTAAGAATTTACCTAAGCCCTTTGAACTTGAAAATCTGTTTTGTTGGATAAAAACAATCTTGGCTCACACCTTTCTTATTCTCAAATATCTTAAATATGTTAACCACATTTTCTTTCCTTTGAAAGTCATGTACTCTTTTACCTTTATATTCTAGGTACCTAAAGGTTTGTTTCTTCCCTCCCTCCCTTCTTTCCTTTCTTTTTAAAGTCACTTAATTTTACTGCAATGTGTCTTTGTTGTTATGGTTCATTTTCTCAGCAATACTATGTGCAGTTTCAATATGCAGTTTTATATCTTTTATTTTAGGAAACCTTTCTGCAATTACTGGATTTGGTATTTGTTCTGTTTCCTTACTTTTGGTTTCATCTCCTTTCTTCTCCTACTATCCATATGCTCAACTTTTTTCTGCCTGTCTTCAATATTTTTAACTTTCTCTTGATTTCTTCTTTTCTTTCATTACTTGTTCTAAAGTTTTTCTCTCACTTTTTATTTTGCTGAAGCTATCATTTGCTGCGTTTATTCCCTATTTATGTTATTTCTCATTTTTGGAATTCTTTCTTTTCTTATTTCTAATTATATCCAGACTTATAGAACATTGTTTCTGAGCTTTTCTAGTTCTGATTTATGTTGTTTTCTTTCATGTTTTATAGCATTTTCCTAATGTTTCTTAGCTAGTTTTGAAATAGTAGGTTACAGTTTTGTTCTGTTTTGTGGACATATTTTTTAGCAGGCTTTTATTGTCTGCAGTACATTATTCTGCTTTTTTTCACTCTTTTTCTTATGATAACTTTCTATGGGATATGACCTTGATACTTATGTTGCTCATGTTTGTATGAAATGAATTTTTCTAAGGCAGGGCTTGGGAAAGTTTATATAACTTTACAGAACTCCCTCTTCTGTTGTTTTCATGTTGTTTAAAAATGTGGTAATGTGCTTTCTGTGATTTCATCTGGACTTTTCCCCTCTTTTTCTTTGTTGTTTCTATACTGTTCAGTTTTGGTTCCCCTTCTAGCAATTTCTTTTCAGTGTGGGTTCTTGTCCTGGAAGGGACAGTTCTGATGGGCCAGTTCTGAGAGTTAACAGGTGTTCTCTCTTCCTGGTTGTTCAGTACTTCTTGGAAGGGGAGAGATTATATTCACAAACTCCTCATACTTTCAGCTGCTGTTCCCACATTGCTCTCTGCTTTCCAGTGAATATCTGTTGGCAGTTTTAGTGTCCTATTCTCAGACTCCAAAGATACTGCTCTGTTGCTTTCTTCCTCTTCCTCCTGTAGAGATGCAGATATCATGAAGTTTTTAAAGTTGTAGCTGGTTTGCCTCTGCCCCATGTATTTTGGAGTTTATGGGGATAACTATTCATCAAGTTTTATTTTATTTTATTTTTTAAAGATTTTATTTATTCATTAGAGAGAGAGTGAGCAATCGAGAGAGAGAGAGAAAGAGAGAGGGAGCACAAGCGGGAGCAGAGGGAGAGGGAGAAGCAGACTCCCTGCTGAGCAGGGAGCCCGACCAGACCACCTGGGGCTGATCCTGGGACTCTGGGATGATGCCCTGAGCTGAAGGTCAATGCTTAACTGACTGAGCTGCCCAGACGCCCCTCATCTAATTTTGTTTTATTTTTTAAAATTAAAAAAAAATATTTATTTGAGAGAGAGCGAGAGCGAGAGAGAGAGAGAGAGCGGGGGGAGGGGCAGAGGGAGAGGGAGAAGCAGACTCCCTGATAAGCAGGGAGCCCTATGCGGGACTCAATCCCAGGACCCTGAGATCATGACCTGAGCTGAAGGCAGAAGCTTAACTGACTGAGCCACCCAGGCATCCCTTGAATTTTATTTTAAATGCTGTCCTGGCTTACTGGTTTTGCAAACTAAGTGCTCTGTTTTTTTATGTGGGGATTTGGTGGGATTAAAAGACTGCATAGCCATCTCTACCATCTTCCCAGAATCCTCCCTCCTATGTAGATTTTCAACATGTACCTTTAATTGCATGGCAGCTATTGACTATCCTCAGTAAATTCTTTTTAATATTCATTGGGTTACATAATATGTACATATATATTAATATATTAAAGCCTAAAATTACCAGTCACTTAACCTGAGACTTTTAATGGTCTTTTATAGGTAGTATTATTCTGGAAGACCCAGGTCCATCTTGAAATAAATTGATATAAATTTCACCTCAGAGTAAGTAGCAAATTCTTTTTTTTTTTTTTTTTTCTTTATGGTGATACAGCTTCCAGAGTCATAATACTCCCTGGTACAAACATTTTTGTGGGGAAAAAAACTCCGTCTCGACTGATTGAATGCTCAGGTTTCCCCTTAAACGACCAAGTTTGAAGTGTTTTAAAGGACAGCTTTACTCAGAAGATGGAAATATGAAAAAGAATAAAAAGGAAAGCATTGCACTTCCTTGGAGGCAATTCTTTTCCTTAGAGGTAGGGTGTTTGTTGTAGGCTGTAGGAGACGATTGGCCTATTCATGGTATTAGTGGTAACCATTTCTAGACAAGGGAAGGCTTTCACAGATAACTCTTAGAGTGCTGTGAAATGATCCAAATTGGAAGGCAAGGAAATGAAAACGTGTACTTGCTTGAAAGACCGTGTATGCTCATAAAAATGAGCTGTTATGGTGGTCTTTCATCCCAATCCCTGCAGATAAAAGCAATCTCCACATGATTTGCTAAAGCCCTCTTACTTCACTTTCACAGAGCAAGGAATCATGATTCAAAACAAGGTAGGTTTTTTTTTTTTTTTAAGTTGCTATGGTGAGATAACAAAAAGAACTCTAAATGTTCATGCAGTTGGAATATTTCTTTTATCATGCCTTCTGATAACTACATATATGCTTTTTTTTTTTTTAAAGGAGGAAATGCTTAAGTGAATTCCTACTCCTTTAAGAGATCCCCACCCCCCGCACAGTAGTTAGGTTTTGCATACTATGGACAGATTTCCAATGTAAATCTGGTTTTCTTCTTTTTTCTTTTTTTTGAATAATAAACAATAGAAAAGGATTCTTTATCCATTATAAAAGCGTACATGAATTTTGTCTCAGTCTGCTAAGTGTCTCTATTTGTTAACACAATCACAACGAACTGAGAAATGCTCCTATGTGCCACCAAGTACTCCTGATCCCAAGTACTCTTCAGTGTTAATTCATTTTTCCTTTAAATGAATTTGGATTCCTTTGGAGGGGGAAAACAGACTTTAAATTTTATTTATTTACTTATTTATGTAGTGCTCTTTGAGATGCCTATGTGCATGTGGATGTAAGAAATAAGAAAAAGACTGTTCATTGATTTTTTTCCCCCGAAGATATTTGGGGGCCAGGAGAAATTTTCATTTTGTAGTTTCTATTAGGCATGAGTAACTGAGAATTTTACATGAGGAATAAGAGATGTGGTGCATCTGGACTTTTCTCAGGCTGATAATATTAATGAAAAATAGACTCATGGAAATAATAGTGTCTAGTATTTAACCTGATATGCAGATTGTTGGACAATATTATCCTGGATGGATGCATGTTTTTTGGGTGCTCAAATCGAACATTCCTTAAGATTGAGCAGGTTTGGGGGATGCCTGGGTGGCTCAGTTGTTAAGCATCTGCCTTTGGCTCAGGTCATGATCCCAGGGTCCTGGGATCAAGCCCCACGTTGGGCTCTCTGCTTAGTGGGGGGTCTGCTTCTCTCTCTCCCTCCGCCTCCCACATACACTGCTTGTGCTCTCTCTCTCTCTCTCTCTGTCAAATAAATAAATAAAATCTTAAAAAAAGATAGATTGAGCAGGTTTGGGATGACGCCATTTACTCTATAGATTTAACCAAGATTTTACCAAAGTATAAAACCAACACAATATATTCATTTATTCATCCATTCAGTAAGCACTTATTAATCATGTGTTTTAGTTTAGTTGTAACATATGCTTCCATCCTGCTCTCTTCAAGTTTTGTTTATAGAGATATTTTTTACCTAGGGTGTATGTTGCTTTGTTTTGTTTTTTGTTTTTGTTTTTTTGTGTGTGACTATTTGAGCTGATAGTTATGGTGCCTGTATTCTGCAGTGAAATTTCAGTGTGATCTCTCACCAGATATTTAATCCATTTTCATCTTCCTGGAAAGAGGGCGGAAAAAAACTGCTCTTACTATCTGCTGTTTCTGGAAATGAGATTAGAGCAGGTACAAGTTAACCAGAACTTGGGAGGTATCTCACATTACTCAAATGGATGATGCTGAGGAGTGACAATTATTATGAGGATCAATATCTTTTTATAGACAATGAAGCTGAAAAAGATAACTAGTTAGCTTTTTGACTGTATTGGGTATGTACAAAAATTTACCTCAAAACAGGGGTTAGGTAATAGAAACAAATGAAAACTGTTAACTTTTGCTAGGAATCAGCAAGATAAGCATGGGAAGCCTTTCTCATATAAACCCTAAAGCTTGGCTCTAAACTTAGCTTTACCCACAAAACCAGGTGCTAGAGCTAAATGAGCATCTTTCCTCCCATCCTGCTGTCTTTTCCAAATTAGAGGAAACATTTCAACAGAAAAATGGTGGTTGGGGGGCACATATGATGGGTGTACCTTATGACTGGCCAAGAAAAAAAGAAATGATGATCATTTCTTCTTGCCAGTGGCATATTACAAGGGACCTGAAATAAAATAATATCACAAGGAAGGGGTTGCTCTCTAGTTGGGTCAGAGAAAACTTAGGAATTCAACCTAAAATATGATTTCCTAGAGGAAAAACTATATTAACATAAAAAGTTAATGATAGAATTGAAATTATCCTTTGATAGATGTCTGCCTTGCTTATATATTTGCAATGAGGTAGTAAAGTGTGAGAAATGTCCTCTACTGGCTTTGTAAAAATGCGAGTGTTGTAATTAATTAAGATGATATATTGAAACATTGGCACAGTTTAGTGTTTGCTGATACATATGTGGCATGATTTCAGCCAGGGTTATTGTGGTTGTTATCTAATCTCACAACATATGACTTTTTAGGACTGTCATCTTTTTAGAATTTACAAAGGAAATAAAAATCAGGCTCTTATCTGACTTTTGTTCCTGAAAAACTAACGAGCAAGAGTCGTTACTCATAATAGAATAATTAATTGGGTTTCCACTCTGTGCCAGACAGTGAGCTGGGATCTGGGCTCACTTAGATAAGAAACAGTTCTTTTTCTCATGGCACTCACAGTGTAGGGAGAGACAGGTAAACAAATCATTGCCATATAAGTTGATAAATGCTATAATAAATGTATGAACAGATGCCATGAACATAGAAGAGGGCGTATTTAAGTGCCTCCAGCAGAAAGCAAGGGTTATCAGAGTAGTTGGTACATGCCTTGTAACAAGACTTCACAAAGTTGAAGAGGAAGGGAGAGGAAAAGCAACTTAAAAGCATTAGCAGTGGCAAAGATACACAAAGTTCAAATGAAGACAGGGTCAATTTGAGAAATAGCCTTGCTATGATGCCAAAGAGTTAGAATTTTTTAAGAAGATTTTCTTTATTTATTTGAGAGAGAGCAAGCATGAGCAGGGGGAGGGGCAGAGGGAGAAGCAGATTCCCTGCTGAGCAGGGAACCTGTTGCAGGGCTCTATCTGGGGACTCCAGGGCTTGATCTGGGGACTCTGGGGTTATGACATGAGCCAAAGGCAGATGCTTATCCGACTAAGCCACCCAGGCGCCCCTAAAGAGTTAGAATTTTACTGAAGAACATAAGAAGATATACTAGTTTATAGATACAATCAACATAGCTTAGTCAAATTTTAATAAATATTGATGGCCCATCTACTATGTGCCAGGCTACCAGGCACTTTTTAAGTGCCATGTAATATACTAAAGTTGGAGCAGAAGAATTAAATGGGTGTGACAGTGAAATGGGGGAGGAAGAGGAGATGATTGGTAATAGAAAACTAAAAGTGGCTTAAGCAAAAGAATGTTTATTCCCACAGATTGATGAATCAGCAGATGAGCAATGCCCGCCCGTGTTGATTTAGGAGCTTACACTGTCGTCAGCACCAAGGATCTTTCCATCTTTTATCTTTAGCTTGTGACTTTATTGTCAAAAAATGACTCCCAAAGCTGCTGTTATCACCCACTTATACAATCAGTCCACATATAACGAGGAGCAAGAGAAAGGCTGAGAGTTTTAGTTTTCCATTTGTGAGGCATGTCTTTCTGGGAAGACCCCTAGAAGAATCTCCTCTGTTTCATCTGTCTCATTGGAGATAACTTACCATCAAAATTTTCAAGGGAGGTTGGGAAAGGGAATAAAATTTATTTTCAGCCTTTATTATAGGTGGTGAGATTTGCGGTGAGGGAAGAGGGTAGAAAATGGCTGTTTAATTAGCAACCGACAGTGTTTGACTCGTCTTAGGTAAAATTTGTATTTGAGGGTCAAGAGGAAGAAGACATGGTGTTGAAGTAGATGAAGAAATGGGAGAAGACCATGTAATGGTGGTGGATTTGACAAATGGAGGTCACTGCTGACTTTTACTCCGGAAATTCCATGGAGTTTACTATTAGGAGCCAAAATTCAGTGTGCTAAGAAGTGAATGGGTGGTGAGGAAATAGATGTAGAAACTGCTTTCCTAAAAACAAACAAACAAACAAACAACTTCTAGTAAAGAAGACAGAAAGAAGAGGCCTATGTTGGAGTGAGATTAAGGAAAAGCTTTTTATTCAGGGCTTGGGAGATAATTGATCATATTTACATGCTTTGGTGGGGGAGTGCACATAGATAGGAAAAAAAAATCAGATATAAGAAGTGGGTGTGATAATTGATAAGTTCCAGAGTAGATTAGGATAGATGAATGCAGGGAGGAGGAATTATTTTTAAATTCAGGAGGAGAAGGAGGCTAGAATATGGAGTTAGGCATAATTAGCCTATAGATGGTCATTAAAATCTAGCCTAAGACTAGAGTAGAGATCAAGTCATAGGTGAGTTTGGAAATTAAGGGAACTCAGGAGCTGCTGCATGATGACTTCTGTTTCTACTGAAAATTTGGAGATAATGTCAGATACTGAAACTCTGTATGTGTAGAAGGGGAGAGGGTGTGATGGGTAAATAATGGTGGGCTAGAATAGTTTAAGATGTGGGTATAAATTTGGAATAGCCAAAGCATGAAATTAGAAATAGTTTTATTAGGGATCAGCGAAAGGACTGTTGGAATGTATTCAGTACCATACTGTCATTAAAAACACACCTTTAAATAATGCAGACTTATATGAGTACATTTTCTTCCATGATGCTCAATAGCCAGTGAGCACAGTAGATAAAGTCATTACTTTGAATGAGCCAGGGTTAAACATTATCAAGGAAGAGAGGATGTGAATATAATTGAGCACCCTAGAATATCATTAAAGAGAGATCAGGACATTGAGTGTAAAATGAGAAAAATGAATCTATGAGGAATGCTACTAGACTGGAAAAATAGAAAAAGTCTGTGATTTTATATTGTGTCTATATTCCTCACAAACCCCCATTTCTTTAGTACTTAGTAGTCATATTTATCTGTCTGTATAGTCAATCCCCAACCATACTTAATTAGCCCGAGTCAGTACTTGGTGGTTTTCACTGGCCTGTGAATCAACAGCAGATTATTGAGAAATAAGTTTGTTTCTCCCATGAACTGGAATTCAGAAACAGTCATTAAATTTGGGTTAGGCTGGCATTGAGGTAATGCAAATAAAAGAGATTTATAGTCAGATTCTGCTACTGCTATGTGGCAAAGCAGAGAATGCTGATATCCAGTAAGAAAAGAAACAAATGGAGAGACCAGAGATGAACAAATAAAGAAAATACTACTTGGGACCTTGATGCCTTTGTAGTTTCTGATTCTAATACCTTTTGAAGTTTGACTTTATTCATACCATTCATTTGATTCCGTGAGATATGTCTGCATTTTAGATTAAGTTTTCCTTTTATGCTTGAGCTAGTTTAAGTTGGCATTATTTAAATCCCAAAGGGTCTTATGAAGGACTAGATCAAAGGACTGGAGGTCTACACTAGTCAAAGAAGAGATTTAGTGCTAATGGGTGTTCTGGAGAGGTAAAATAATAGGAACGTTTATGAGAAAACTGTTAGAAGGATGGCATGAAATTCAATATTTTTTCATTTCGAGAATTTCAGAAGTTAAGTAGCTATCGATGATGATACTCTATTGTAGGGCAGTAGAAGAATGCACTGAAGAGGAGTAGAGGTCAAGTGCCTCTACAAAGAGCCAAGGAACTATTAAGATAGATTTTGAAATTAGCTAGGCGTTGCAGTGAAAGAAAGAGTGTGAGTTGATTGATAAACACTTCACTGAATATGGAAGTGTGATCTAAAGTTTGGTAGATAATTTCAAGTATTGTGGAAAGGGTGAACTAAGATGACATGCACCTCAAAAGATGATTCCTGGAAGTACAAAATCACAATGGTATAGAAAGAACAGTAAGGAAAAGAAAAAGTCTCCCTTGCATTCTATCTGTGAGCTACTTGGCTACTAGAGAGTGAATAATCTCCAATGAAAAAGTTATTTCTTATTCAGTGTATTTGAACATCATTATTTACTGATAACAAATCCTAAGGGAATCTTATGGTATACAAAAAAAACCCCTAAAAAACCAAAAAAAAAACCACAAACCAAAACAAAACCCCAAAAAACTAAAAGCAGGAAATCCTCAGAAAGAAGTTCACAAAGAAAAAAAAACCAACTATTAATCCTAACATGGTGTTTGACTAAAGAATTATATATAAAGAGCCTGTATCTATACTTCGGTGAATACACTTACCTGTTCACTTTCTGGAATGAGAATATTAATTTTGGTTGTCAGAGTATAAACTCCAAGGGAGTCCCACTTGCATATCAAGTGCCAGGCATCATGGAATGATCACCCACATAAATCACATTGTCCGAGAAGTAGGGAAAGGCGTCTTAGGCCATATAGTCAATGCCACTGTATTTATTTTTCCAATTCTAGCAGTTGCCTAGTGGTGATGTCCTTTAAGTAAAGTGGTCAAAGAGAACAAGAGAACAAGAGGAAAGGAAGACAGACTTTTCAAAAATAATGCTTTAGGCTTTAAGTTTAGACTTAGATCTTTGGATATTTTCAAAACTTGCTTTCACAATGCTTGTGATTTATTCTGCTTCATCTGCACTCTTCCATCGCTTCGTATAATTGGCTTTGGTTTAGACAACCTCAGCATCCTGTCCTCTGCAATTAATAAAATTCATTTTAAGTTTTGGGTGTTTTTGTGAATGTATACCTTGCTTTACTAATGGAGCTGGAAGATCCTCAAAAGTGGGACATTTTAGTTTTATAGTCACAGTTTCTAAACTAAAGCAGTGTTTGAGCATATACTAGGTATGTGGCAAATGGATATTGCCTAAGGGATTGACTGATGGAATTACCAAGTGCAAGGCAAAGATATCCAAACAGAGTCTATGAGGAGAGGATAAGGGAAAGGTTATTGTTGCTAACTGTGTTTCTGTATCACTTCTACTACCAAGAAGATTCATTAGTACATTCTCTGAGAAGGGAAGGATTTTAACCAAATCTGATATTACTAACACATCCTTGTTTTGGTAACCAAAGCGTAAGCAGCATAAATGCAGTTAGTGCATTTTGGGAAGGGTAAGACAGATTTTTAGTTTGTTTTTATTATTTATTTATTTATTTAGATTTATTTTTTTTAATTAATTAATTTATTTTTATTATGTTATGTTAGTCACCATACAATACATCATTAGTTTTTGATGTAGTGTTCCATGATTCATTGTTTGCATATAACACCCAGTGCTCCATGCAGTACATGCATGGAGTTGGGTATTCATCCTTTCTGATGGCTGAGTAATATTCCATTGTATATATGGACCACATCTCTTTATCCATTCATCTGTGAAGGGCATCTCAGCTCTTTCCACAGTTTGGCTCTTGCGGACATTGCTGCTATGAACACTGGGGCGCATGTGGCCCTTCTTTTCACTACATCTGTGTCTTTGGGGTAAATACCCAGGAGTGCAATTGCTGGGTCATAGGGTAGCTCTATTTTTAATTTTTTGAGGAACCTCCATACTGTTTTCCAAAGTGGCTGTCTCAAGTAAATGCTTGAGAGAGGAGAGTAACTATATTGTAATCTGTGATTTACCCCCATTGTGCTAATCATTTAGAAACTATCACATCAAAATGAGCCCCAATAAAAGATAAGAAAAGCCATTTTTATTCCACATCTGCAACATTCTAGGCAGGGTATTAATAACTGCTAGTATTTATATATTACACTTAATTTCATAACATCCTTATTATAATAATTCTGTGAAATATCATTATGAAGACCTTTAAGGACATTATTTAACTGCAAAGAAAGACAAGTTGCAGACATTATTTGACTCTCCGAGAAACACACAAGTAGATGGTAAAGACAGAAGTCTAATTTAGATCTCTTGACTTCAGAGGTGGATTATTTTGTTGCTTTGTGCTATTGGAGAAAGTTCTGTATTCTCCTCCCAGAAGCTTACTAGGTGCTGAGCCAGTAGCAGTGGTGCTAGTAGCAACAGCAGCAGTACTCGGAGTAGCAGGTGCAGCAGCGACAACAGCAGAGTAACGGATATTTCGTAAATGCTTGCCATGTGCCAAGAACTGTTCTGCATGCTTGACTTGCAGTAGCAGAGGAGGAACATGATAGGAAAGGAGGTAACGATACTCCAGGATCATTGCTTAGGTTATCTACGTGTGGGCTTGGTTTATCTAAAACACTTTTCTTGGCTGTCACAAGTAAATTAACAGTAGGCCATGTAGTCCCATGTATAATTCCCAAACATTTCTTTCCTCCAGCTTCTTAAACATCTCTCCATTCTTCATATATGTGGGAGAAAAGGCAACAGCATATCTTTGTTCCATATATATTGCCTGTTGGAAAGCAGTTTGGCAGGGTTTGTTCTTAATAGTCAAGGGCACAGATTTCATTTTCATGCCCATTATGCATCAGTAGCTCAAATCAGATATATTGTGAATCACGGCTGCCTTACATTTCCTAAGCTGCTGTATTAATGTTCCTTTGCTTAAGACTGCTACATGCTTGTTAGTGTCCAATGGTAACTGGTTCCTACTGAGTCAAGGCATCTGTAAAGAATTATCAAGGATGTTATATACGGAGTTAAAAATGGACACTATTTTGGACTGCAACAAAAGTCATAAAAAGACAATCATGTGAAGTGTACAAAATAGGAAAACTCAAAATTACATGAAGAGTTACACATGTTTACAGAAATCTTTCTCCTTTGTCATTTCTGAAAGTGCTAGATTTCCTTCTGCTTTCTGCCTTGAAATTACTTCAACATCAACACATGTCAAATAAAACCATTTTTTCCCAGTCTCCCTGCAATCTCATTTAACCCATTTTACGTATAAAATGTCTCTCTAAGAAGCCTACTCATTCCCGTGTACAAAGGCAGCTAAGATGGGGAAAGATGGTAGGTTGTCTAGAGATATTAGAAACAGACTTGAAAGAGAAAATTAACTCACCTGAAACGTTTGAATAAATTTGAAAAACAATTAGGAAAAGTTGAAGTCATTGTGGGATGCACAATAAATACTATGGACAACATCTCCCTTTTATAGTTTATTGGAGTAATATGCCATTTTATCTATTGCCTTCAGTTCATTAGAATTTGTCAGTTTCCTGAACCTAAATAGATATTTGAAAAATTAACTTTTATGTTTAAAGATGGATAATGTTTCACCTATATCCATTCTGAAACCATGCAAGAGGTATAAGAGTAAATAGTAGTGATATGGGAAACATTTTGTATAGTGATTCAAAATTGCTTCATTTCAACTTAGCATAATATTTAAAGTACAGATCTGACTGCAGTTTGAACTTATTTCTGTATGAACACCCTGTGAAAATTATTAGTACTCAATTTTTTCTATTATTAATATATACTAACATATTATCTAATTTTGTACAATTTCTTGCCTATTCTAACTACCCATGATATTTGAAGTTCCACAGTAGTATATTTCCATGTTCCTTGGTTTGATTATTTCAAGCAAAATGTATAATGGAGGAAAAGGTATTTGGTATAAACATTAAGAAGGGCATGTGTAGGGGCGCCTGGGTGGCTCAGTCAGTTAAGCGTCTGCCTTCGGCTCAGGTCATGATCCCAGGGTCCTGGGATTGAGCCCTGCATTGAGTTCCTTGCTCAGCCAGGAGCCTGCTTCTCCCTCTGCCTCTGCCCCCCATTCGTGCTTGCTCTCTCTCTCTAGTGCTCTCTCTCAAATAAATAAAATCTTAAAAGAAAAAAAAAAAAAGAAGGGCATGTATACCCTGAGGGGAATGAAAGATAAAAAGTCTAGAGAAAGGAGTGCTGATTGTAAGCTTGAGTAGTATGGGTCCTAAAGTTACCTCTAAAAAAATAGGAATATCTGAACTGATCTCATGTTAGAAATACAAACTTATATATATAGTTATATATATTCTGTATATTCTGTATAATTTTCTGTACATAATAGTAATAATAGCATAATATGCACCATACCAAAGCTTATCAAACACTTTCCTGTACGTGATCTGATTTAATAGACAATTACTGGCAAACAAGACCTACTAATTGGTGGAAACATTCCTCCTGGATTATTCATGTCAAACTTCATCGTAAGAAAGGGTAATTGCTGCTTGTGATGTGAAACACACACTTTCTCCAAAATAATCAATATTCTCTTATTGTTGATTTTAAGGAATCACCTGTACCCAGTTATCATCCTGTGCCTCACTTTGCAGATGAATTTAGACTTGTGGTATTCTTTCTTTTTGTGTCAGCTTTATAAGGTATACAGTAGATATAAGAAACATACAACTCATGGTAGCACCAGCCCTGTTAAAACTTTTGTGAACTTTCTTGCAGTCTTTTTCTTTCTCTATATTTATAAAATTGTGATAACAATGTTTAGATAATATTTCCTCTGATTATTTTTTCTTTATATTAAGATGCTTTCCATAGGGCACTTTTCATAATAACTTTAAGGCCTGTATCATATTTTATCTAATAGATGTATAATCAGTTCTATGACTGTTTCTATATGTAATGATAGATACCTTTATATAAAAATATATTTCCCTATTTTATATTAGATCATTGAATTAAATGAAATGAACCTGTTTTGACTTGTGTTATATCATTCCCAACATTCTTCTAAAATACAGTGCCACCTTACTGTTTCTCAAGCAAAGTAGAAATGGACACATACTACCATACTCATCAGGTTTAGGTATTAATATTTTAAGTCAACACTTCTTTGTCAAGTAAATATAATATATTATGATTATTTAGATTTACATTTCATTTATTCCCATGTGTGGAAGTATTCCCCTCTGTTCATATACTAGTCTCCATATTTGTGAATTATCTCTTGTCATATTTCATCCATAAATGGGATGGAGTATAGTGCTGTGGAATGAACACAGGCTTAGAAAGCTTGTATATAATATAATACCCCATTGACTATGTGGTCTTTAACAAATAACTTAGCTTTTTTTGATTCTCTATCCCTTATCTGCAGGCTGGAAATAATAATACCTACTTTATAAGGCTGTGTTAAGGGTTAAGAATATATTTAAATGCCCAGCACAGCAACTAACAGATGTTTAGTAAATGTTGACTCCCTTTCTTCTTTTTTTTAATAATTTTTTATTGTTATGTTAATCACCATGTATTACATCATTAGTTTTTGATGTAGTGTTCCATGATTCATTGTTTGTGCATAACACCCAGTGCTCCACGCAGAATGTGCCCTCTTTAATACCCATCACCAGGCTAACCCATCCCCCCACCCCCCTCCCCTCTAGAACCCTCAGTTTGCTTTTCAGAGTCCATCGTCTCTAATGGTTCATCTCCCCCTCCGACTTACTCCCCTTCATTCTTCCCCTCCTGTTATCTTCTTCTTCTTTTTTTTTTTTTCTTAACATATATTGCATTATTTGTTTCAGAAGTACAGATCCGTGATTCTGGACTTTACTTTCATGACTACTAAAGGAGCTATAATAATAACCACCTGATGTTTTGACTGTAAATACTAATAATTCATTATTAATTTTTATGCTTATTTACCTGTGTTATGGCCCTTTCACATATTCGAAGTGTTAAAATACTCAACATTCAGCCTTAGGGGAGAGAGAAAACATAAACACATTTTATTACTTTTCTAGGATAAGCATCATTTTAATGTGCTAGTAGAGCCTAATGAAGACAGCAGCAATAGCTAAATTTAAAAGGCATAAAATGAAAGGGATATGTTACACATGACACAGTTTACTAATTTGCCAATCATTGATGGACATTAGTGGGTTGATGGATTTTTAAGCATTAATATATACCAAGATTATAAAAGATGATATCTTGTGAAAAATTCAGGCAACAGTTTCATTGAATTTACAAACTGGCTTCTTGCAGGCAGCTAGTTAACTGTAATCATTCTCAAGCTTAAAAATACTCAGGGTTAAAATGACAGGCACTAATTAATTTTCCAATTAGTTAAGGATTGATTCAGGATGTCATTCTTAAACTGTTCTGCCATTTAAAGAGCCAATCATTTATGTTGACAGAAGTTGCTTTGTGTTTAACATTTCCATTAGGTATGCAGCCTCACCCTATAGCTATCAATCATCATGGTTTTGACCCAGCCTATCCTAAGCGGAGTAGTAAATGGTTGGTCAGCCTTCATACACATGTCATTCTCTTAAAAGGGAGATAGTTTATATTAACAATTTTGATCAAGCTCTAATTACCAAGAAGGTTTTTAAAAATGTAGGTTTTAGATGTTCATGGAACACTGTGGGACTGACTATTTATTAAGATGATGGAAACTCATCTTCTAGTGTGTGATTTTCAGAAAAAAACCCCTCAGATCTCAAATTTTCTGAACATAATTTTTTTCTCATCTGTCAAAATGGGATATTAATATATTTTACTACTTGGAAAGGTTATTTCTTATTTCAAAATGTATAATGTGTAATAATCCTACTCTCAGTATCTGACACCAACTAGTCCTTCAATACAAGTTGTGAATGAATGGTTGATTCCTGAATCATTTCCTTAAACTTAGTTTCCTGTAGAAAAGAACTAAAGCAAAATGTGTGATTCTCATTTGTCATATAGACCTGTGTCATGAGGTACCAACAGTATTACATTTTCTATTTAAATTAAAAGCCTCACATCAGCTTTGAATGTTTATTTTCAGCTATTAACAGTTTGTTACCCAAACACAATAAAAATACACTTTAAGTAATATATTACTTTTATAAAACATTCTTTTAATTTTGAGGGTCAAAATATTGCAAATCATATTGGTAATAAATTAATGAGCCAAGATTTTTACTTGCAAGATGACCATTTCCATTGGCACAGAAATAAAAGTTCAAGGAAGGATGACATTTCTTTACACAATTTTCACATGAGCATTATCCATGTAAGTGCCTAAATCATAAACCTGAGCACTGTATTTTATCCTATTTCTGAAAAAAAAGTTTTATTAGTGTACAAGTCTCCCACATAAAATTCATTCATGTAATGTCATTTCACTATTGTAAGTGATCCCCACTCTTTTACCTAAGTTTGGCTATCACCATTTCTTACCTGGATCTTTGAGTGGTCTTTCAGGTGCTTTCCTATCTCAGGTTTTGCCTTTCCTTGTCCTAACTTCCATACTGCAAATATTTGCAAAGATTGCCATTTTTGCAAAAGCAAGTCTTACTGTTCTAGTTATTCATCACCACTTCACAAACCACCTCAAAATTCAGGGGCTTAAAGTCAATAATAATTCATTTAACTTATAAGTCTGCAATTTGGTCAGGGATGGGAGAGAAAGACCCATCTCTGCTTCAAGCAGTACAGGTGAAATAACTTCCAAGATGGTCAATTGCAAGTCCGTTCTGGTTGGAAGCTCAGCAGAGGGCCAGGGACTTTAGTGACTCTCCTCATGGGCCTTTCTGGGCTGCTTGGAATTCCTTTAAGATCATGGCTTGTTTCTAAGAGCATCTGTCCCCAAACACAGGAGGTAGCTGTTGGCTACAAAGGCAATAGGCACAGCCTCACTTCTGCTGCATTTTATTGGTCACAGTCGCAGAGTTTTGACTCAATGGGACACGTGTCAAGGAATTGGGGACCATGTTTTAAAACTGTCACAATGAATGTGTCACTTCTCTGTTTCAAATTCAGCAGTGCCTCCATACATTATCTCATTTAAGTATTTTGACCAATCATAGAAGCATAACTTGTCATGGTCTTTATACAGTTTACCTCTTAGCCTCATTTCTTTCTACTTCCGTGTTTTCCACTCCTGCTCCTATTTCATTCTTGTTAATACATGGTGCCTGACCTCCTACATTTGTCATCCCTTTACATTCTATTGTTCAATCATTACCTCTCTCACTCTTTCTTCAGAGCTCAGCTTAGAGGTCTGTTCTTCTGGAAACATTTATATGACTGCCTCTGTGCTTTCCACTCTACCCCCACCAAGTCTGACATAGATGTCTCTTCTATCGATCCTTATGCATATAAGTCAGTAATATATTGTTATTATATTTTATTTATTTGACTTTATCACTGGATTGTGTGCTTCAGAAAGGCTGGTAGGATGTATTATGTGTCATGGTATCCTCAAAGTTTATTGAATGAATAAATGGAAAAATGATCAAATATATACAGCATAGGGTGTATAAATGATTTGTTTACACATAGACAAGACTTATATGTTAGTCATGCACTTCTGGAGACCTTACATAGTTGAAAAAAATGAATATTCAAGATGAGTTTTCAAATAGAAGTTAATATAAACTTGGATTGATGTAGTCTTAGAACACATAAGTATACAACTATGATAGCAAGTTTACTTAAATACTTTTTAAAGGATCTCATAGTTATCCCTAGCACTTTATAAAGTGCTTTCTAGTAAGTGAGCAGCAGGGTTGTTTTTGCCTTGTGTTTTATAACATTTAACATCTACTCCAAAGTTGAGGTAGGATTTTTAGCACTAGCATTAGTGAGAACACTCCATATATGCTTGAATTACATCATTATAGGATGTAAAATACTTTCAGTTATCATATACATGACTGTTAAAAAAAGCACAAAAGTCACTAAAATCACTTGCACAAGTTCCAATGTGTAAACAGTCCATTCTCATTATTCACTGATTCTATATTTAGAATTTGCCTGCTGGCTAAAAGTTATTTGTAACCCTAAAATCAATACTTGTAAGGGTAGTGCTTTCCCCATCAATTGTAGACATGTGCATATGAAGAGTGGCAAAAATCCAGTCATCTGATGGCATATATTCCAGCCAAGGTTGAACAATGTGATGCTCTGCCTTCTGGTTTCAGCTTTCATACTGTAAACAACTGTCCATTTGCAGTCTATTTAGTGCCATGTTTTTCACATTTTGTGCTTTATGTTAGTGACTTGGCTGTTTAAACTGGCACCCAAGCATAGTGCTGCAGTGCTTGTAGTGTTCCTAAGCATGAGAAGCCTGTGATGTGTCCTGTGGAGAATATAGATGTGTTAGATGAGTTTTGTTCAGGCATGAGTTATAGTGCTGTTGGCCAGGAATTCAAAGTTAATTAATCAACAATATATATTAAATAAGGTGTCATTGTACAAAAATACAAATAAAACAAGGATATGTAGAGCTCAGTTGATGAAATATTGAGACTGGAGGCTCACAAAGAGCTTAATCCTATATTTCCTCTATGGGCAATGATTCTAGTACTTGCTGATTCAATGTTTGTGGTGACTTTATAGAACATAACTAGAACAAATAACCAAAACATGGTTCACAGGACACTGACAAGGGATGAGATTACTTCTGCTTAATCTATAAACTGCTTTGCCAAATTGCTAAAGATGAACACAATTTACATATCACTTAGTCTACCAATTTTAAAATGATGGATACTTGAAGATAATTTTCTATCCAGTTCATAATGCTTCACATTTTGCACATAAAGCAATACTTTATTGATACTATGTATATATTGATATTTCACTACCACATAATTCAAAAACACAGAATATACAACTAACAATTTTTTAAGTTCAAATATTTTATTAATTCAAACTATTTGTTGTAGTTCCAAAAAAACTATTATTTTTCCTAAAAGTGCTGCTTAAAGAAGGCTTTCTATTTTCTTTGATGTAAATAGACATTTGCTAACTGGAGATGAGCAGTTCATATGAATTTAAATATTTTAAATGCAGTTTATTTCTTTTTCTTTTTTTTTTGAAGTTTTATTTATTTGAGAGAGAGAGCGCACAAGTGAGCATGGAGGGAGGAGAGGCAGAGGGGGATGGAGAGAGAAATTCAAGCAGACTATGAGCTGAGCATGGAGGCTGGCCTGGCGCTGGATCTCATGCCCTGAGATCAGACCTGAGCCAAAACCAAGAGTCAGATGCTTAACCGACTGCACCACCCAGGCACTCCTGCAGGTTATTTCTTAAAGTAGAATATCTGCGATAATACAAATTGAAGGTGGAATCTGATGAGATATTAAATCTGTTTTATTAGTAGAAACACAGGTATATTACATTTTCACATGCAGATTATGGTTTTAAGATGATTTCAAGGGTAATTTGGGGGTGTGGATAGAATTATGTGATCCTTAACTCATTGGAAATGGGTTATATATGGGTCTACTTGACTGATACATGCCCTATGAGGAATATGTTACAGAGATAGAGATAAAAAAATGTTATATATCACTAGATTATATTGATGTGAATCATGGCAAAATTTCTGATTGGGATTTCCCTCAATATTTTGAGCCTCCATTACTCAATGGGAGAAATTGATTAGTGTATCTAATGGCTTGGTGGAAATTGAGATTTACTGCCACTGTGCTATCGCAAAAAGATAACTTTCTGTCCATTTCATGATAATATTGCAATGAATATGGTATATCAGTCCAAAAACTTGATGTTTCACTGGAATTTTCTAAAATTTATTTGGGATATATTTCACACACACATGATTATTAAAGCAAGGTTGTGATGATTGAGTAAGTTTGGGCTTTTGGACTGGGAAAACTGAAAAATACATTCAGGTGCTGTAAATATAAAAATATAATAATCCAAATTATTATAAACATCTTATCAGGAAGACTTTCAAAGTCTTTAAAAAAAGAGTAATTTTGAAGAACTCTATTATTTTTACTTAAAGAAGAGAAAGTTTTCAAAACTTAATGGAAAGTTGTTTCCTAATGTATACCATAGCATTTGATCTAGTGCTGTGAGTACTAGTTTATCCTGGGATGCTTGTGTAGGGTATGCCACTTAAGTTCCTTTTACAATAAACAATAATGGGGTGGCTGGGTGGCTCAGTTGGTTAAGCATCTGCCTTTGGCTCAGGTCATGATCCTGGAGTTCCAGGATCGAGTCCCACATCAGGTGAGGGAGTCTGCTTCTTCCTCTGACCCTCCCCCATCTCATGCTCTCTCTCTCAGATGGATAAATAAAATCTTTAAAAAAATACAATAAACCATAATGAATAAACCTCAATACTTCATCTCTGTTAAGCCACAAAGTATACCCTCTAGGAGTCACATTAAAGCTACCTACAGTCATTCTGAAATGTACTCTTAAACAGAAACATGGAAATTTAACTAGGCCTGGGTCACCCCTTACTATGTTAAAGTAATGAAAAGATCCCCTGACTTATGGGAAAAGAACTAACTTCTCTTCAAAGTATAGGGGTGGAGGGAAACAACAAAGTAATAGGACACACTAAATTTTTCTGGTTGATGGAGTAGAATTTTATTTTCAGTAATCATAAGTACATTAATTTGAAAAACATGTTATTGGCATGGGGAAAAGACAGATAAGATCTGTGGCTTCTAGACATTTCAAATACTGTGAGGCAAAAACTTGTGCCCCTTGTCACTCTCCATCCCCTCGAGATTGCAAACAAAAGAGTAATAAATCTATAATTTTTCCAGAGAAAGGAAAGTATCTACTAACCCAGCTAAGCACAATGCGTATAATAAAATCAGAGAATTTGTCTGCCTTTCATCTGATAAAATACTTCAGAAAGGCCAGGGATGCTTTTAATGAGTGGCCTTGAGCAATTCATTTAACATGTTTCAGCCTCCATTTTACTCTTTTCTAATCTAAAAGATTAAGACGCATCTACTTCCCAGCAGTGTGGAGGCTTAATTTCATTTGATTCAAAAGCCTTTGGGCTTTTTCCATGATCAGCTGTATTTGGTTTCAGAAAGTTTTGAACTGTCAAAATTAGTCACACAAAAGTGATGTCACAGAGTATCTCCTTTCCTAAAAGTTCTGATTCCTGTATTATCGTTTAAATTTCATGCTGTGATAGGTACTCTAAATATCTTTAGTAATATACATATGTCACATATCTCTTTTGATATAGTCTGACCTGGGAAGCTCTTCATGACTAATGTGGTTTTCTTCACTGGCTTGATTTGCAATTCAACCCACAATGAAGAAAACATCAGTGATTCAATTCCCTTTTGTCAAAGCCCTTGGGCATTACCTGTGAAGAATGAATTTTCAAATATACTGGGCCACATGTAAGACAATACGTAATATGCTATGTCATTTTTGAACATAGTTTCATTCAACCACAATATAATGACCAGGCATGCCCTGTGTAATCAATATCCTCAGACAACAGGGTGAAAAAAGGCAATGTGGTACAGATATTATGATTACAGAAAACTGTTAGTCTGAGAAAAAGACTTTTATCTTATTATCAGCAATGATCTATGCAAAAAGCAGTGGATATTAACATATTAACTTCCTTCACTGAAGTTGCAGATATACTTTTGACTACAAGACAAACATTATAAATCTGTTTCTCCTGAACTGGTTTGTGTTATTGACTAAATGTTTGTGTCCCCCACCCCCTCCCATTTATTTGTTGAAACCCTGACCCTTGATGTAATGGTATTTGAAGATGGAGCGTTCGGGAGAGAATTAGGTTTAGATGAAGTCATGAGGTGGGACACTCATGCTGAGATTAAATGTCCTAGAGCATACAGTGAGATGGTAGCTGTCTACAAACCAAGGGAAGACATCTTTCAATAGACATAAAATGACTGATTCAAAGTAACTCATGTCTATGTTTTCCTCTTCACAACTGTGGTATCATTGTTTATTTCAAATTAACTCATAAATATAAAAATGGGTAGTATCACAAGGGTTGGAGACACAACTTAAACCTGAATTTAGCTCAATGATTTGAAATAATTAGGTAGTTATTTTCTAAATAAAGGTTCATAGTTGAGTCCGTATGTATTGGAAGCTGGCTGTATAATTGGAAGCTTGCAAAATTAACGATGTAGAAGAAATGTTTATTAAAGGATAGATCATTCTAAAATCCTTAATTTGAAAACCATATTATTAAATCTCAATAGTAATCACAGTAATTGTTTAGAACATAAACTAAGAAAAACTTTTGTGGAGGAGCATTCTATCAGTGACATTTAGAATTGACAGTGCAATAATAAAAAAAGATAAATTTTAATAAGTTTTTAAATTGTTTTAAAATTTTCTACATGCAATGCTTTCCTTTCATGCTTACATTTGGTTGCCTACACTTGCTTTACAGGTTTTTTTTTGGTTATAAGTAGAAAATATAAATAAGTACATAGTATAGTTCCAGATGTTTCCAATAGATGTCATCTGTCATTATTATAACAGTATTTTAAAAGAACATTCTTGCACAAAACATTTTCTGCATCCCTGATTTTTTGCTTTTGATAAATTTCTTAAAATTGGAATTTTGGTTCATGAAGTTTCCCTAGAAATATAACAATGCTCCTAGAAGAAGTATATGTTCACAAATAGTGGAAACTATCCTTAAAGAATGTCTGCTAACATTTCAAATGAAAACTGTCATTTCCTTTCATTTACCTTTTTTTTTTGATCATTGGTGGGATTGAAGAAATATATATTTATTGTCCTCTCACTTATTTTGAGAATTTATTTTTAATGTCTTTTGCCAATTTTTCTATTTGAATATTACTCTTTTTGTTTTATAGTGACTAGTCAGCAATGATCTTTACTAGGAATAGTAACAACGTGTTTTTCCTTTGGACCAAATACAGAATTTTTTTTAAAGATTTTATTTATTTATTTGAGCGAGAGAGAGATAGCAAGAGAGAACACGAGCAGAGGAAGAGGGGAGAGGGGCTGGATCCCAGGACCATGGAAACATGACCTGAGCCTATGGCAGACGCTTAACCGACTGAGCCACACAGGTCCCCCCCAATTACAGAATTTTTAAAGAAGATTTTGTTCTTTGAGTATGAATTGAAGTGGATATAAAATGTGGTCCAATTATAATCCATGGTAAAACTTTGCATTTTATACACACACGCATAAGACTTGTTTTAAAAAATGGCTCCAGATAATAATTCTGTTAGTTAAAATTTGTCCCCAAGGAGCTACTGTAATAGCATTTATCATAGTAATATTATAATAAAATAAAGATGAAAGCTTCATAAGTGATGGTAAAGACTTTAGTGTTGTATTAGATAAGATGAATGAACATAAAAAAGAACGCCAATCCAGTTGGTATTTAGCAGATAAGCTCTAGAGTAATAACGGTTAAATGAGGAGGAAAAACTTCAGTAACAAGTCACATAGAGAAGAAGCCCATAAATGCCTCTTTCATGTGGGCAATTTGTAGTATTTTGCTGTACCCGATTTTCTGCGTTCAGTTGTTGTTACTTGTTGTTGTGTCTGTCTCTTCCTTCTCCCAGAGTTATTGCTATCTGCTACACTTTCTGAATTGGAACATTCCCAACAGCTATCATACAGTAATTGATTAATAATGTTGAAAAATTGAATAAGTAATTGAATTCCAGGTCCACTGTTCTCCCAAATGAACTCTGTTGCTTTCTATGATTACAAGGGCATTGGGTGTTCTTTTGCTGATCTAGGGTTCGGAGGTGCTGGGAGCAGCAGACAAAAGTCACAGTGACATCAGTTTGGCCACAGATGCTGCCTAATGGTGTGTTAAAACTCTGCAGTGAAGAATAAGTTGCTGACATGATGCCTCCTGAAGGGACACACAAATGCTGACGCCTTTGTTTTTTTAATTGGTCAGTTGTGTTCTATAAAATTTGGCATGAGAAATACTTTGCCCTTTCAGGTTGCTATGGACAGAAAATCCCTAACCAAGCAAAATCCAGGTTGCTCATGTGTGATTGAATGCATCTCTTCCCTTTAGGGGGAAGATGTACTTTCCTTTTTTGAAGCCAAGTTTAATGTTCTGTTTGGTAAACATGTACCAAGGTGATCCTTTCATCAACTAGACTGTTGAGATTACTAATTTGTATATAGGAAGGTGAACAGCATGATAATCCAAGCCACAGGGAATATGAAGAGGGGAGAAGTGAGGAGTCTGTTGACCCATGATGTCTAAAAGAAAGACTTGCACTGGAAAAATGGAAATAACCAGGTGCCGGTGTTAAAAATAAATACATAAATAAAGCCGTCTGGAGACAGAGGATATCCTCAGATTTTATAAAGACTAAAGAAATCATTCTGCTCTAAGTGGCTGAGCTGTTGTGATACTCATTGTAAATTTATTATAGAGGTTGCAATTTATATATATTCATACAACAAACATTAAACATCTACAGTGTCAAAACATGTAGGTTATAAAGTGAACTTCTAATGAAAATGGATATGTTTTTCTAATATCGGTTTTTAAAAAATCTAATAGGTAAGGGAAGCGAAATGAATCATTTATTGATCAATCAAGTAGTATATGAAGTTTTAAGAGTATACTATTATGTTATCTATTTTTAATGATAAAAATGGAGGCTTAGACAAACTTATGTTATGAAGTTATGCTGCTAGAAAGTAGAGGAGATGAAAGTTAAACTCAGATCTGCATTGTTAGCTAATGGTTTTAACCATTTTTCATTGTCTTGCAACTTCTCATTCCAGGATTTACATGTAGTTCTCACCTCTACTTTATGGTAGAAAAGTCAAGATAATTAACTAGGATATGCAAAAATATACAAATAACTATAACATAAGGCAGACTATAGTCAATTCGACCATAAGAAAGCTTGAAAGGAGAGAGGGTTCACTTTGGCTATGGCTTCATTACCAATGTGAGATTTGAACAACCTTGGAAGATGCAGTAAATAAAGATCATAGTAAATAAAGATGGGAGAAAGGCACTTTAGGCAGAAGGGCAAAAATTAAAAGCAGATATAAAAAGTATGGCATTTACCAGTGAACATGAACTAGTCCAGTTTTACTAAGAAAGTTGAGTTATAAAGAGAGAAGCAGTGAGGGTAACATTAGGTAGACAAAGTTAGAATATGGAAAACCTTGAATTCTTGGCAAGAAAGGGAAACATTTGTTCTGTGAGTATTTGAAGTTTTCTGACAACTGGAATGCCATGTTCAGAAGTCTCCTTTAGGAAGATTAACTTGTTAATACAACGCAATATAGATGAGACTTGGGAGATACCAGAGGCAAATTTACCAAGGAGACATTCTTACTAGGACACCGCTTAGAGATATATATTCACAATAATTTTAAAAGCCCTATGGGAAAGAGAAAGTAATTAGAATTGAAAGCCTACTATGGACCAGCACTCTAATGGCCATCCTGGATGATTAAATACGCTGTATCATTTACATTTCATTATTTCTGTATTATGGTAGCACCTTAGAAATTGAGATAAAGAAATGAGAGGGATGCTGCAGAGAGAGAATGAACATAATCGACAATGATAGGGTATAGAAACTTTCCAGTCAAAGATAATTCTCAAGGTTCAAGTCCACAGTTCTAAATAGTGCTATGTCAAGATGGTTTCAGTTGCAGCTGATGAAACCACTCTTGGAGATTTTGAGTCTGAGAGGTCAGCTTCTTTTTCTTAGGTACAGTGGCTGATTGTCATCTGTGTTTGGTCAGGGAGGTTAGGGTCAGGAAGAACATTCAACTGATGGTAAAACAATAGTGATTACAAAAGCAGCCAGGCATTGTGCTAAATGCTTTATCTCATGTACTTTGCACCACAATCCAATGAACTATACAATATTATTTTTTTTTAAATTTCCACACCTATTATACATGTATTAGTCAAGTTAGAGAATAGAAACTGCGTATTTTAGAAGAAAGGGATTTGCTATGTGATATGCTTACAAAACTTTGGTAGGGCTGAGGATTAAAGTCCAGAGAAGAAGACTACTAGATGTGAGGAAATTAGGAATTGCTAAAATGACAGAACAATGCTGGTGATTGCTATTGCCTGCAACGCAAAATGCAGGTGATTTTCAGGAGCTCTCCTGAAGCTACTAAAATTTTCATGATACCTTCTTCCCCTCCACATACCTGCTACCATTGTAACAGAACAGTGGCTTCTCCTTCTCCTCTACCTTCCAATTCTTGTACAAGTTCTCTCATTGTTTGGAATGTGAACCTGACCTCTGATGACCAGTAAATCTGGAAAATGTATTTTCTAGGCTTCCAGTCTCTGAGGAAAGAAATTAGTGTTCAATCTTGATGGAAAATACTGAACACACACACACACACACACACACACCACCCAGAGAGAGAGAGAAAGAGTGAGAGCCTGAACTTAGTGAATTAAATAATCTGCCCTAGGGTTCTAGTTGGCAAGTAATAGAAACAATATTTAGGACCAAGTTTAACATCAAAATTCATGGTCTAACTATTAGATGGTACAGCCATTGAGCCTGGGACAGAGCAACAGAGTAGGCATGGCCAGATTGGTAAATCAGTACTTGGCCTGTGCCATGAGAAAGACTTCAGTGAAAGGCTCTAAATGGTCCTAAACGGTCCACAAAAATTTCTCAGATAGAGTCAACTTTAACTATCTTCTAGGCCTAGAAATCTCAAATGCACCCATCCAAGTTAGACCAGTCTATCTATACTTTCACTCCTTCCTGATTTGAGTGTGAGGGGATCTAAAATATCACCAAGTGAATGGGGAAAGAAGTTAGTGGGATAAGAGCTGAAACCTGCCACATCCCTTCCCCCCACTGCAGGCAACAGTCATCTACAGGACAGAGTAGATGGGGTGAAGGAAATTCTTACCTTTGAATGAAAACTGAATCATAGAATAATATCTAATATTAGAATTAATGGATTAAAGTTGCCTGGAAAGTTGCATTGCCTAAGCCTGGGAATAAAACTCATGACATTGACCTTAGTTTTCTTTTCGGCCAAAGGAAGGTTACCCCCACTGAATAAAGTTTAAGGAGGGAATGGAAGGTAAAATGCTA
This sequence comes from Eumetopias jubatus, assembly GCF_037043125.1. Lineage (NCBI taxonomy): Eukaryota > Metazoa > Chordata > Mammalia > Carnivora > Otariidae > Eumetopias > Eumetopias jubatus. The sequence continues at coordinate 148,840,071 of NW_028274808.1, forward strand.
TTGCATTTAATCACATTGGACATGTTGTATGTTCAAAACATTGTACATGTTGTATGTTCAATTACACCCAACATTTAAGAAACCTAGACCAGCTTTTGACAAAATTATGGTCCCCAGGATGATAGGGCTACATGAGTCCTCTTTAGACTCCAGACTACAGATAGGCACTGACTGAAAATTAAGGAAAATAGGCGATGATGGGGAAAATATTTTCCTGAATTCCACAGAATAAATATAGGTTAATCCACTTTAGTCATTTTGATGGACTTAACAAGGCTATCTGAGGCTTTGAGAGACAGGGACAAAATATATAATATGACCCAAGATCTATGTTACTACTGTATACCTTGACACAGAATATTCTATTCATTTGTAATTCTTTAAAAATAATAGTATACATTAAAAAATATAAAATAGAATTTTGTTTATCTAAAAAAAAACAACTCATGAATGTTTCACTTGTTTTGGTGCTCAAATCACTAAGAATATTGTTAAACAAATATTTTTTTTGCTATATCTTGCCTTTTCTTGCTTAGACAAAACCTTGTTTTTTTCCTCTTCATGTTTTCACAGTATTATTCTGTCACCGATAAAATTCCATTGACATGTTTTATATTTGAGAATTTTTAAAGTCATGTTCTCTGTACATCTTTGCTATAAAACATGCTAATAAATGCATTCTGATTTATTTTTTCCCTCCCAACAGGTTCTGACTAGTTTTAAATGAGAAATTATTGGAAATGAAAATAGGAAAACGTGAATATTTTCTTTCTAAAAGTTATGTAGCTCTGGCAGAAAACAGCATGGGGATTAAAATTATGATTTAAAACAGCCCTCTCTCTATGCATGTGTGTATATGTGTTATGTAGGGAACAACTATATATGCATATATATCACAGACACACACATATATATATGTCTAGTAGCCATACACACATAGACTTCTTTCATCGATTATTTTGATTAACCCACCCTCTAAACTTAAGGATTTAAATGAAGTTAACTCCAACCCTTTTTTCTTTTCCTTTCAGTTACAAAGTGCTAAAAAAAGTATCTTTAAAAATCAAGGGGCACCTGGGTGGCTCAGTCAGTTAAGCGTCTGCCTTTGGCTCAGGTCATGATCTTGGGGTCCTGGGATGGAGCTCCGCCTCAGGCTCCCTGCTCAGCGGGAAGCCTGCTTCTTCCTCTCCCTCTGCCCCTCCGCTCTGCTTGTTCTTTCTCTCAAATAAATAAATAAAATCTTAAAAAAAAATCAGTTCTATTTAGTGATCATCGTCAATAAACAGATTATATTTTGGCTGTTTTGGAAGAAACGTACATATATTGAAAGTAGCCTTTAACTACTGTAGATTATCACCCAGGCTGTTATTTAGCTGGGTATACATTGACACCGTTATACTATTTAAATAATTCCATACTGGATACTAAAACTCCACTGTGTCTCTCTGAGAATCCTCCACTATCCCAGCTGCCATGGAACCTTCCCCACACCCTGCTAGACTTCATTGTAATTCAAGAACTAAAGGATTTACCAGCACTGCAGGGCCTGTAGAACTCTTTTCGGTATGTGTCTGCCTGGGTTATACTGGTTGTTAACTGTAACATCACCCCTGATCATTATAAGTAAAAATGAAGGAGAATACTTAGAACAAAATTATATGTGTTATACATTAAACAAAACATTTTATAATACATTGTAAAAGTCTGCAAAAGTTATTAGCTGCTTTAAGATTCATTTTTTTAATACTGCAATTCTCCTTGATGCTGCCTTCTTTCTTTTTCTTTCTTTCTTTCTTTCTTTCTTTCTTTCTTTCTTTCTTTCTTTCTTTCTTTCTTTCTTTCTTTCTTTCTTTCTTTCTTTCTTTCTTTCCTCCTTTCTTTCTTTCCTTTTTTTTTTGAAATGACCACAAATATCTTTTGTAGGCCAAATAGCATATTACACATCTGTCAATACCACACTTTATTAGCATATAACTGTATTTACAAAGCCTCTCAGAACATTTTTGGATTGTTCTGGCTGCTTGCTTTATGTTCATTTCTTTCTTTAATGTGTTTATATTTTTCCAGTCATTTATATAAATGAGAATGTACTGGAATGAATAGTTTCACCCCTCTGAGACACAGTTTAAATTTCAAGGTTAATATTGAATTCTATTCTTTATTTCAATATGATAACAAAATTAAGTTTGAAGCAAAACACTAGTAATAAATGTTTCTGATAAAAATACTGTATTTATGAAATCAATAATAAACAATGGGACATTAAAGAGAAAGATGGCCCCACCATTAGAGAAGCCCAGGATCTTTATGGTGAACTTTACTTGTTTATTGGAATAATTGGGTCAAATTTTAAATTCCCTTCTAATGATATTTAGACAATTTGCTTTGAGATTCTGTTGGGCTCACCAAGTATTCATTGCACAATCACAGAATTCATAGAGATATTTCAGGTGCTTGTGCTGACTTCTAAGTTTTTGACAAAATTATGGTCCCCAGGATGATAGGGCTACATGAGTCCTCTTTAGACTCCAGACTACAGAGGTGAATTAAAAGTAAGTGTGAAAAAGGAAAAGGAACATCCATGGTGTTTTGGTACCAAAAAAAATTCAAATTGTGTAACCACCCACACTCCATTGCTGTTTTCCCAGTCACCACTTGGCATTGTTATCCCTTTTTTCAGTAGAAGTGAGGTATGCACTTAGATTTGCCTGATCTGAAAGGAGAGGACTATCACACACACAAATGGTAATGTTAGTTCGGATATTCAGAGACTAAGGATGTATTTATGCATAGATTACCCTCTCATCTCAAACTGCCTAGGTGGTTTAAAGGTTTATTTATTTATTGTTTTTAATGAAATTAGAAGTTTGGGAAAAGTTAAGGTAAACATATAAGATGGGATTAATGAAGAATTAGTAAAACAGGCAAATCATCAACCATGATTATTTGTATCCCTAAGAGAGGGGCAGTAAAATAATAATGATAATGATGATAAAGTAGAAGAATTCTTTAAATTTAGAAAGCATGGAAATATGCCATATTCCCATAAAACTAGATTTAGGGGTATTTCAAAAGGAAAAATGGCAGAAAACTTATTTGTATTATAAATTATGTAAAAATGATTTTTTAAAGATTTTATTTATTTATTTGACAGAGAGAGAGACAGTGAGAGCAGGAACACAAGCAGGGGAGTGGGAGAGGGAGAAGCAGGCTTCCTGTGGAGCAGGGAGCCCGATGTGGGACTCGATCCCAGGACCCTGGGATCATGACCTGAGCTGAAGGCAGACACTTAATGACTGAGCCATCCAGGCGCCCTAAAAATAATTTCTATAATCACAAAAATCAGTGGATAAAAAGTATTCAAGGGAGGATGGTCAATAACTAAAAATTGCAAAGGTAGAAAAATTCTCCCAAGATTCTGACTTTAGAACATGATCCAATGGCTTGAAATAGATAAGACAACTTAAAATAATATGTAACTTAGTCCAATAACAGAAATTTACAATCCTTAGAATCAGTTTCAAATGAGGAAAAACAGGTTCACCTAGAAAAATAACATTTAAATACTACACAAATTGCCTTCTAATTTTAAGTCCCTTAAGAGATGAACTATAATATCCAAAAAAGAATTAGATTCAGAAAGAAAAATAGGAAAGTGATTAATTTATGAATGGCTGATAACATAAATTCATGAAAAAAACATATTTCAAAACTCTAATATAAAAGACCAAATGCAAGGTGTAGTTTAAGGGAACTCAGTATAATCAGAGAGTGCTTGGAGATGGTAAGACGTATTATACTTTTCCTTGATGAATTATCAAAACCATTTGAAAGTTAAATATGTGGAAAATATATACCTTTGGTTCAATATTAAGCTTTTCATCTGAAAGAATCTGTTGGTTGAACTGAATCAATTTTAGTAGAAATGAATGAAATATCTGTTTGCATTTATGCTGGTTTGCCCTAATGAATATCACCAGCTGATCACTGTCAAGAACTGCATGTCTATTGCCTGGTTTATTCACATAAGGAAAATTTTCTATATTATAATTTTGTCTTATTTCCCCAATATTTTGGGCAAGAAAATGAAATATTGTACCATGATAATACCATTAACTCTTTTCCTTCTAAAATAACTATGCCTTGAGATTTTAATAAAAATGGAAATGATTATCTTCTAGAAATCATACTAATAGCCAACAGATAAAGCACGTCCAATCTGCCTGTCACTCTTCTCTCCATATATAAATTTACTTATGCTTTACATCGACCCTAAGAGTTAGATACTATTGTTACTGTCTTCATGTTACAGATGAGAAAACTGAGGCACAAAGTAGTAGCTTGCCTGATCACATAGCTAGTAAGTCTCAAACCCAGGTAATTTGGTCCAGCAGCAGATTCTAACATGGCTCTTAATGATCCCCACTTCCTGGTATACATGTTTATTAGTTTTCTATTGATTCCTTAACAACTTATGACAATTTTAGCAACTTAAAAGTACACATATCTATTATGTTATAATTTCTTTGGATTAAAAGTTTAGACACAATGAGTCTTATAAGGTTGAAGTCGTGGTATCAGCAGGGTTGTATTCTTTCTGGAGGCTCCAGGAGAGAACATTTCTAGGCTCTTTGAAGTTTGTAGCCAAAATTATTCCTGTGGTTATAGGACAGAGGTTCCCATTTTCTTGTTGGCTGTAAGTCAGAGATCATTTTGAATTGTCTGCACCCCTTCACATGTGGCTCACTTTCTTAATCATCACAGCCAGCAAGAGCAGGTAGTCCTAAATCTCTGTGACCTCTTCTGCCTCACTTCTCTCCTTTCCTATTCCACCTCATGTCTCTGATAAGAGCCAGAAGAAATGGTTGTCTTTGAAGAGCTCATGTAATTAGCTTGAGCCTCTCTAGAAATCCAGATATATAATCTTCCTACTAATTAAGCCAGTTGATTACTATAATTCCATTTTCAAAGATCCTTCACGATAGTGCCTAGGTTAGTGTTTAATTGAATGACTAGGGGATGAGAATCTTATGAGGAGATTTTTTAAATTCTGTGGGCTACACAATATCTTGTGAAATCTCCTCTCTTTAGGATGGGCTGTCCTAGTAACTCACATGACAGATACAATACATGTAATAGGATGCTACTTCCATAATAATATTTGTGACTTTCATCTACTAGCAGGCACTAGCTGGCTTTGATGAAGCCAGCTGTCATGTTTGAGAGGGCAAAGTGTCAAGGAACTAAAGGTGGCTGCTGATCTTTAGGCATCAAAGAATTGATGCCCTTAGTCTAGCATCCTGCATGGAAGTAAACCTGCCAACAAACCACATAAATTTGGAAATGGATCCTTTCCCAGCCAAAACTTCAGCTCTATCTCTGGCCAACACATTAACTGCAGCCTTCTGAGAGTATCTGATGTAGGGACACAATTAAGTCATGATGAAGTCCTGATCCAAGGATCAGGAATTGGGATAATAATAAGTGGATAATTATAAATGTAAGTGGATAATGCAACATCCACTATAATAATAAGTGTAAGTAAGTGGTTAATAATAAATGTGTATTGTTTAAAGCCATTAAGTTTGTGGTACTTTGTTATGCAGCAACAGCTGACTAATGCATCTGGCTTTAGAGGTTATTCTGTTTACTACTAAGCTGTACTTCAAGTATGAGATGCAATTCAGTTCACATACAAGGTTTAAATGCTGTTTTCCCCCCTCCTATACTCATTCATCAGTATATTTGGCAAATACTAGAGGCAATTATAGACATTCCCTGTGTATTTTGCAGATAAAAAAACAATAAAACTGGCTTGCAGGATAGTGGTGGAAATAGACAAAAAGAATAACATGTGCTACAGTAGAGATTTTTACACAGAGCTATTGGAAGAAAAATGAGAAAATGCTTAACCCTGTTTGTTCTTTGCAAAGAAAGCTTTCTTTTTTTTTTTCTTTGATTCTTGCAAAGAGAGCTTTCTGAAAGAGACAATATTTTAATTGGTCCTTAAAGGATGCTTAGTCATTCCTTAGACTGATAAGGCCAGTACTGATTCACATAGGGAGGATAGAACACAGAAGAGAAGACTGCTCTGGGCAACTCTAGGCAATTGGGTATCCATAGTAGAGTAGCCTGAGGTAGGTAAGGGCCAGATCATGAAGAGGCTCCTTGGGTTTTAATTTTTAACTGTCACTGAAGGATTTTAACCAGAGAATATGCAAGATGAGAGCTCAGTTTTAGAATGAAGTATCTGAGAATAACACAAGGAATAAATTGACAAGATGGAGATGTGAATGAATAAACTGACAGTAGAGAGACTAGCTGAGTGTGGTCATGATCCTCAGTAAGAAGTATCAGAGGGCGTCCTGGAGTGATATTAAAGAAGATAGAAAATCAAGAAAGAAACCTTGACTTCAGAGGTCAGTAGGAGTAAATTAATTAATAACAAATTGGTTGTGCTGTGAGAGAGAGGCAGAAGTATCTGAGAATTCCATCTTATGGCTTGAGCAACTAAATGTATGACATGTAACTAAGACAGGGAAAACAGGAGGGTAGCAGGGTTTTTAGGTTGAGGTTGTAGCTTAGTGAGGAATAATTTCAGTTTAGGAATAGTTGAGAGGCATATGAGCTAATGGACATTTAGTAGGCATTTTTTTATCATGGTATATGTCAGGAGCATGGGAAAATAATAAATCAGAGTTGTAGCTACGGATTTAGAAAGTAGCAATGTTGAAGTGATGGGTGTGCATAAAACTTCTTGGAGATGTTTTTGAGAGAGAAGAGAAGATGGATACAAGATTCAGTACAATAGTAATATATGAAAAGCAAACACAAAAATAAGAGCATGTAATAAGGGACTCTATATTGAGATAGATATAGAGAACATCAGGAAGGAGTGGTTCAGCAGAGGTTGAAAGAGGAAACATTTTCAAGAGATTATACTGTCTCTCATCAATTTATCACTTTTTTTTTGTTCAGCTCTTTATGCTAATTTTGAAGAGTTGATTTATCCAGAGTTATAAAATTGTGGCATAAATAATTAAAAAATAAATACATATATTTTATTTTTATATTGGAATTTTCTTTGGTTTATTCATTTTAAATATGAGGTAGTATACCCTAATTTAGAGCTTGGGTACTTACCATATAGCCTGGTTAGAACAAAAGTTTACTAATCTCTAGTCATATGGATTAGACAAATTTACCGTGTTGAATCTCAGTTTCTCCATCTTTTAAAAAGTGAATCATAATATGCATTGCAGGTTAAAAAAGATTCAATGTAAAATACTTGGGACAATGCCTATAACACTGTTACTACTCAATATTAACTATTATAATTATACATCTCAGTAAAAATAATGTCTTAAAACAGTGAATCCATATAGTATCATATATATTTTGAACCATTCTGGCTTTATTATACTATACTTTTTTTCATTGGCTCTATAAAAAATACATTTTAAAATTTGATTTATAGTGGTAACTTAAGTTGAAACTAGGAGTCAGCCAAGAGTAAAAGATACAGTGTTAATGTTTGGTTTCCAAGGTTTTCCTGGAACAATACAGGATAAAGACAGAAAGCCTGTGTGTCAATGAAAAGACCGGCTAAGTACAAGTGCATACTGTCAACTTATTAGTATAATTTTCCAGAGTTACCATTTAGATAATCCCCATGTGAATATTCAAGATGATTGAAAATCATGTTTTAAAAATGCTAGTAAATATCTCAATATTTATATATGATTGTAGAAAAATATTTGTGGAAACTTTTTCTTTAAAAATTTTTGTATTAGGAGAGTTAAGATGGCAGAGTAGTAGGAGGACCTTATGCTTGCCTCATCACAGCTAGATAAATATCAAAGCATTCTGAAAGCCCAGGAAATCGATCTGAGGACTGAGAACAAACTGCACAATTAGAGGGAGAAAAGAGGCCACATAGTGGAATATAGAAGGTGTGGTAATGTATTTTTGGGGAGAAGAGAATAGTGGGTGCTATGGAAGGGAGGGAGCCCCTGATCACAGCATGGGGGAAGATAAAGCAGGACACAGGGGATTGCATAGAAAAACACTTCCCCAAAACCATTGACTGGAAAAACGAGAGGGGCTGATTGTCACAAGTTTTGCAAGCAGCAGAGCTGAAAGTCTGAAGTTTTAGAAGTCCACCCCATCGCCAGGTTTGAGACTGGTGGGCGGACTGGTGCTACTATGGAGAAGGGGGGCAGAGGCCCAAGAGTGGACAGCATGCTCTGAGGATCCCCTGGGTCATGCTGGGAAAGAAAGGAGGGGCATGAAATATTCAATGTCCTGAATGGGAAAACTATGCAGCCAAGAATACTTTATCCAGGAAGGCTGTCATTCAGAACAGAAAGAGATAAAGAGTCTCCCAGGCAAACAAAAACTAAAGGAGTTTGTGAACACTAAACCAGCCCTGCAAGAAATACTCTTTGAGTTGGAAAGAAAGACCAAAAAAAAAAAAAAAAAAAAAACCACACACACCCAAACCTAGAAAGGAAGAGAGGAAATCTCCAGAAACATTGACTTTACAGGTAATAATAGATGGCACTAAATTCATATCTAACAATAATCACTCAATGTAAATGGACTAAGTGTTCCAATCAAAAGACATAGGGTACCAGAATGGATAAAAAAACAAGACTTATCTATATGTTGCCTATGAGAGATTCATTTTAGACCGAGAGATACCTCCAGATTGAAAGTGAGGGAGATGGAGAACCATCTATCCTGCTAATGGACATCAAAAGAAAGCCAGAGTAGCCATACTTACATCAAACTAGATTTTAAACCAAAGACTGTAACAAGAGATGAAGAAGGGCACTATTATCATAATAAAGGGGTCTATCCAACAAGAACATCTAACAACTGTAAATATTTATGCCCCCAACTTGGGAGCAATGAAATATATGATTTAATTAATAATAAACATAAAGAAACACATTGACAATAATACAATAATAGAGGACTTTAACACCCCACTTATAGCAATGGACAGATCACCTAAGCAGAAAATCAACAAGGAAACAATGGCTTTGAATGACACACTGGACCAGATGGATTTAACAGATATATTCAGAACATTTCATTCTAAAGCAGCAGAATACACATTCTTTCAAGTGCTCATGGAACATTCTCTGGAATAGATCACATCCTGGGTCACAAATGTGGCCTCAACAAGTACAAAAAGATTAGGATCATACCATGCATATTTTTTAGACCACAAGGCTATGAAACTTAAAGTCAACCACAAGAGGGGCGCCTGGGTGGCTTACTTGGTTAAGCATCTGACTCTTGGTTTCAGCTCAGGTCATGATGGAACAGGTCTTCTGATTAAGCCCCACCAGTGGTCTGCACTCAGCGGGGAGTCTGCTTCAAGATTCTCTCCCTCTGCCCCTCCCCCCACACTCTCACTTTCTCTCTAAAATAAATAAATCTTTCAAAAAATAATAAAGCACAAAGAAAAAATTTGGAAAGGAGGTTAAAGAACATCCTACTAAAGAATAAATGGTTTAACAAGGAAATTAAAGAAGAAATAAATACATGGAAGCAAATGAAAATGAAAATGACAGTACACAACCTCCGGGATGCAGCAAAGACAGTCATAAGTGGGAAGTATATAGAAATACAGGCCTTCCTCAAGAAGCAAGAAAAGTCTCAAATACACAATCTAACCTTATGCCTGAAGGAGCTAGAAAAGGAACAGCAAATAAAGCCTAAAGCCAGCAGAAGAAGAGAAATAATAAAGATTAAAGCAGAAATAAATGATACAGAAACAAACAAACAAACAAAAACTCCAGTAGAACAGATCACTGAAACTGGTTCAAAAGAACCAGTTCTTTGAAAGAATTAATAAAATTGATAAACCTCTGGCCAGACTTATCAAAAAGAAATGGGAAAGGACCCAAATAAACAAAATCATGAGTGAAAGAGGAGAGTTCACAACCAACACCACAGAAGTACAAAAAATTATAAGAGACTATTATGAAAAATTATATGCCAACAAATTGGGCAATATGAAAAAAATAAACTCCTAAAACATACAAACTACCAAGACTGAAACAGGAAGAAATAGAAAAATTTGAACAGACCCATAACCAGCAAAGAAATGGATTCAGTAATCAAAAATCTCCCAACAAACAAAAGTCCACAGCCAGACGGAATTCCCAGGGGAATTCTACCAGATATTTAAAGAACAATTAATACCTATTCTCAAACTGTTCCAAAAAATAGAAATGGAAGGAAAACTTAAAAACTCATTCTACAAGGCCAGGAATACCTTTATTCCAAAACCAGGCAAAGACCACACTGAAAAGGAGAATTACAGGCCAATATCCCTCATGAACATGGATGCCAAACTCTCAATAAAGTACAAGCAAATCAAACCCAACAGTACATTAAAAGAATTATTTACCACAATCAAGTGGATTTTATTCCTGGGCTGCAAGAGTGGTTCAATATTCACAAATCAAACAATGTGATATACTACATTAATACAAGAAAGGATAAGAACCATATGATCCATATGATCCTCTCAATAGATGCGGAAAAAACATTGGACAAAATACAGCTTCCATTCTTGGTAAAAATCCTCAACAAAGTAGGGATAGATGGAACATACCTCAACATAATAAGGCCCATATAAAAAAGACCCGCAGCTAATGTCATCCTTAAGGGGGAAAAACTGAAACCTTTGTTTCTGTGGTCAGGAACAAAGCAGGGATGTCCATACTCACCATTATTATTTGGCATAGTAGTGGAAGTCCTAACCTCAGCAATCAGAAAACAAAAAGAAATAAAAGGCATCCAAATTGGCAAGGAAGAAGTTAAACTTTCACTCTTCGCAGACAGCATATGATACTCTATATAGAAACCCTAAAGACTCCACCAAAAAATTGCCAGAATTGCTACACAAATTAAGCAAAATTGCAGGACATAAAAGCAATGTACAAAAATCTGTTGAATTTCTATACACCAAAAATGAAGCAACAAAAAGATAAATCAAGGAATCAATCACATTTACAATTGCACCAAAACCCATAAGATACCTAGGAACAAACCTAACCAAAGAGGTAAATGGTCTGTACTCTGAAAGCTGTAGAACACTTAGGAAAGAAATTGAACAGGACACAAAGAAATGGAAAAAACATTCCATGCTCATGGATTGGAAGAACAAATATTGTTAAAATTTCTGTACTACCCAAAGCAACCTAGACATTTAATGCAATCTCTATCAAAATACCACCAGCATTTTCCCCAGAACTAGAACAAACAATCCTAAAATTTGTATGCAACCACAAAAATCCCTGAATAGCCAAAGCTATCTTGAAAAAGAAAAACACAGCTGGAGGTGTCATAATTCTGGACTTTAAGCTATATTACAAAGCTGTAGTGATCAAGACAGTATAGTATTGGCACAAAAACAGATAACATAGATCAATGAAACAAAATAGAAAACCGAGAAATAGACCCAGAACTATATGGTCAACTAATCTTCAATAAAGCAGGAAAAAATATCCAATGGAAAAAAGACAATCTCTTCAACAAATGATGTTGGGAAAACCAGAGGGCTATGTGCAAAAGGGTGAAACTGGACCACTTTCTTACACCATACACAAAAATAAACTTAGATTAAGGACCTAAATATGACACCTGAAACCATAAAAATCCTAGAAAAGAGCACAGGCAGTAATTTCTCAAATATTGGTCATAACAACGTCTTTCTATACAACTCCTGAGGCAAGGGAGACAAAAGCAAAAATAAACTATTGGTATAACATCAAAATAAAAAGCTTCTGCACAGCGAAGGAAACAACTAACAAAAATAAAAGACAACCTATTGAAAGGGAGAAGAGATCTGCAAATGACATGATTAAGGGTTAGTACCCAAAATATAAGAATTTATATTAACTCAACACTGAAAAACCAAATAATCCAATTAAAAATGGTCAGAAGACACAGTCATTTCTCCAAAGAAGACCTACAGATGACCAACAGACACATGAAAAGATGCTCAACATCACTCATCATCAGGGAAATGCAAATCAAGACCACAATGAGATATCACCTCACACATGTCAGAATGGCTAAATCAAAAACTTAAAGAACAACAAATGTTGGTGAAGATGTGGAGAAAAAGGAACCCTCATGCCCTATTAGTGGGAATACAAACTGCTGCAGCTATTGTGGAAGACAGTATGGAGGTTCCTCAAAAAAATTAAAAATAGAACTGCCATATGATTCAGGATTCACACTACTGGGCATTTACCCTCAAAATATGAAAACACTAACTTGAAGGGATATATCCACCCCTGTGTTTATTGCATTATTTACAATAGCCAAACTATGGAAGCAGCCCAAATGTCCATCAATTGATGAATAAATAAAGAAGATATATATATATATACACACACATGAATATATATATGTATATAAACATACACATACATGCATACATACATACACACAATGGAATATTATTCAGCCATAAAAAGAACAAAATCTTGCCAACATGATGGGTCTTGAGAGTATAATGCTAAGTGAAATAAGCCAGCCAGGGGAAGACAAATACCATATGATTTCACTCCTACACAGATTTTAAGAAAGAAAACAAACAAAGGGAAAAAAAGAGAAAGACAAACAAAAAACCAGACTCTTAAATACAGAGAACAAACAGATGGTTTGTTTGGGAGGGGAGGTGAGTAGGGGGAATGGTGGAGAATAGGTGAAGGGCATTAGGACTACACTACACTAATCATGATGAACACTGAGTAATATATGAAACTGTTGAGTCACTACATTGTACATCTGAAACTAATACAACACTATGTAAACTACACTGGAATTAAAATTAAAATGTGAATGGAGATAAAATATATAAAACAAAATAATCAGTTGTTTTTGGATCAATCGTATATCACACATTGCTTTTTGCCATGTTAGATACTGATTCCTATTCTGTAAGAACTCAACTTACAGCCTAAATTCTAAAATTACACTACCTTTCTAAGTCTCAATAAATGTAATAAGGAAATAATCACTAATAACAAGAATTAATGACGCATTTACTGTGTGTTAGAATTTTTGCTAAATGCTCTACATTCTTCTTTCCTCAGAGTTAACAAATCTCTATGAGATAGAAATTATCATTAGTCCATTTAGATGAGAAGACTCAGAGCAAGAAAGGGAGGTTAAGGAAATTTCACAGTATCACACTGGAGAAAATTTGTGGGACAAGGTTTCACACAAAGGAAAAGCAGTTAAGACCAGCTTCCTTTCCCGCTAGCTTGCTTAAATATTATAATATACTGCTTCTCAGCAAGGATTTTTAAAAAAGGGAATCATCACAAGTTTTATGTTTTTAGAAAATTCAAAAAGTTCAACATATTAATATTATAAAGAATATAGGAATATTAATTCTGAACTTCATTTTTATTTGTTCTTCATCTACAGAATAAATAAAACAAAAACAAACAAACAAACAAAAAAACCCCCCAGTGATTTCTACTAGATTATCTAAGGACAAATACCCCTTATTTAAAAAAAAAAGTTGATTTTACTTTTTAGCCACTGATATTTATAATCAGAATAAAATTGATATAAACACTATGAAATCTAGGGAATAAGCAATATGTGATTCATTTTATATAATCTTGCATATGGAATTTAAGTAATGTACAAATGGCAGTATTTATTTTTAAGGAACAGAAAGTGATGATTAAGCTTGTCCAGATGGGCACAATAAGCCAAACCACAGCAGGGCTGACCTGTTTATTTCTGCTTTCTTAACAGCTGAATCACTCCAAGGTATGGCCATTTTGATCAGTTGCTACACAATAGCTCATTATTGCAACCCAAAATTTTCAATCAACTATAACAAAGTCAACTAATATGTCTACTTTTTAGTAGCTTTCATTCCTGCTATATATTCCATCTAGTGTATTTTAATTTAATTTATTGTGTTCTTCATCTCTTTGTTAAGGGTCTCGCTGATGTTCTCCACTCTTTTCTCAAGTCCATTGAGTATCTTATGATCATTATTTTAAATTATGTTTATTAAAAATATCTAAAAAATATTTCTATCCTTCCCATCAAATTATTACTTTCAATTTGCCTGTTTTCCTTTGTCTACCATTTAAAATCAAGTATATCACATTTGTCTGAAGTGCATTTTGGAATATTTTCTATGATAGTCTTTGTTCATTATTTCCCCAATTGTATTTTATTGTTCAGAATGTTTAACTCTCTTGAGAGTGTGAGAGACATAAATATTGACATATTCATCCTAGATTTCATTGTGATAAATGCTCTAATGAAGCATTCAATGCATTTATTTTTAAAAACACATGGCAATTCTATTTTTTGAATCATCATGGACTTAATTTACATATTATGTAAATTCACAGCTTAGGTTCTGATTTGCACCCTCACTTGTTGTATGCTATAAAGCTTTCACTTTTCATGGGTACCAACTAACCTGTAAGGCTACTTGCTATCATTTTTCTGACCTCATTTGCTTCTTCAATTAGAGGAGAACCCTAGCTTCCTGCCTACTATTGTGTCTTATGTTTACAGTGATTCTGTTTCTCCACTGTGGCTACAGAACCTCAGGATGCTTTGGGCAAGGCACTGTTCATCCAGATCTGAGTGACAACTGCTTTTATTTCTTTTTTCTCCTCCCTCCCCTCCCTTTTCGCCTCCTTCTCTTCCTTCCTTTCCCCTTCTTCATCCTCCCTTCTCTCCTTTTTATTTTTTGGTATACTATAATAATGTATGTACAGTATGAAGAATAAATTAGAAACAATCAATAGTGAAATCACCATCCAAACCAAGAAACAGAACATTGCTAGCACCTACGTGCCCTTGCATAATTTTCCCTGATCATAACCACCTCCCTTTCCCAGAAATAATGACTATCTATATTTTTGTGATAATTATCTTGCTTTCCTTTATTGTTTTACTTTCTAAATATGAATCCCTCAATAATATAGTTACTTTATTCTCAAATTTTATATATATATATATATGTAGAATTATCCTGAAATACTCATGTCTTCTTTTGCTCATATTATGTTTTGAGTTTCATTCGTGTTGTAGGTGTATTTTATTTTATTGTGGAAGTATACCACCATTTATTTGCCTGCTTTACTGTTGCTGTACTGTGCCTTTGGAAGTTTATCTGGAGTATATAGTTAGCGATGGAACTATTGGGTTTTCACACCTTCTACTTTAATGAGTAATGCCCAACTTTTACAAAATAGTTGCAACCATTTCCTTTCCTACTACTGGGGTATGAAGTTCCTCATTGCTCCATGTCCTCACTGATAGGTTAGTGTTGTTAAATTTTGATTTTTGCCAGTCTTATATGTATGTGCTTATATATGCTGTTTTTTTTCTTTCTTGCAGATAATAGATTTAAGGCTACATAAGAGATTAATCATGCAAATTTATTTTATCTTTAATATCTTTCTGAGTGTTTGTTTTTATTAGCTCCTGGTTTTATTGACCTGGATTTTTAGTCTCTATTTTATTTATTTCTGCTGTAATCTTTATTATTTATTTCCTTCTACTGGTTTTGAGCTTGTTCATTTGTAGTTCTTTTAGGTGTAAAGTTAGGTTGTTTGATGTTTTTATTATTTCTTGAGGTAGGTTTGTATTGCTATAATTTTCCCTCTTAGAACAGCTTTTGCTGCATCTCAAAGATTTTGAATGGTTGGACTTTCATTTTTATTTGTCTCCATGTATTTTTATTTCCTTTTTGATTTCTTAGCTGACTGATTCATGTTTAGCAGAATGTTACTTAGCCTCTATGTACTTCTGTTCCTTCCAGATTTTTTTCTTGTGATTGATTTCTAGTTTCATACCATATGATCAGAAAAGATGTATGATATGATTTCAATCTTTTTAAATTTATTGCAACTTGTTTTGTGACCTAACATGTGATCTATTCTGGAGAATGTCCCATGTGCACTTGAAAATAATGTATGTTCTGCTGTTTTTGGATGGAATGTTCTAAATATATCTGTTGGTTCCATCTGGTCTATGTGTTATTGAAAGCCACTGTCTCCTTGTTGATTTTCTGTCTGGATGATCTATCCATTGAGGTGAGTGGAATTTAGGTGCCCTACAGTTATTGTATTCCTGTCTATTTTGATATTTTTCTCAATTTTTGAATATAATAGAGTACCAAGTTATAGAATAAATGCCACAGTTTTTTTGCTCTTTGAATACACTGTTCTGTGGTGGATCATTTCCTCATTTCCTTCTATCACTTCAGCTTCTCTTAAATTAGAAGAAACTTTTCTTCCCCTTCCAAAGGAACCATCCTTTCCACCAATTTTCTCAACTCACGTATCCAGGAAGGGGTCCGATGAAGTGATTGAATTCTGCTGCTACATCATAATTATATATTCATTCATCATCACTAAACGCCTTCTCTCCTGAATACTGTTCTTTCCTCTTCCTTAACATAATTATTTCTAACTCTAGAATAACATCTTTCCACCATTTGTTACCTGGTCTACATTCTTTATTCTTAATAATATTTAAAGAATGAGAATTGAGTAGTGGAAAAGAGAGAAAAGAAGTAAAGTTAACAGAAGCTTTCAAAACACAGATCTGGGAAAACAACTATTGTAATTTCTTTTTTGCAAGGAAGAAGGAACTGAATGTGTATAAAATATTTTGATGGTGCCAAGTCAGAATGTACAGTGATGTTCTGATATGTGCTAGTATGAAGTTTTCATGAATTGAGAATTGCCCTTCCAGTGTTTACAGTTTCTCCCCTTTGCTAGTGCAAGCAAGTCTATTAAATCATAACAAGCCTTATTTTAAATTCCCAAGTTACACAGCTCAATGAATTATGAAACCAAGAGTGAACTCTCTCTATCCTCCCCCAATTCTCTGCTATTATCCTTGGTGATTATCCATGTTAAAACCCTACCAGTCTGACATCCTCTACCATCCTCAACACATAAGTACTCATTTCTCTTTCACGTCAGCCACCTACAAACATGGCCACCTCAAGTGGATCTCACTGTCACTTGGGATCACTGTATATCTTATACCTTGTATCTTTCCTCTTTAATCACAGTCTCATGCTCCTCTATGTCCTCTACTACCTACTACTGCTACTCAGTTATTCTCTCATGATCTACTTTGCATTACTGATGCACCGTTGTCAGTTGATTTTCCACTTTCTGATCTTTCCTGATTCTTTTATCATATTCCTAGAATACCTGGATTTCTTGACTTTCTTATATACTTTATTTCCAATGAACTTAAGAATGCCATTGACTTTATTGGGTCCAATTCTTGGTATTTGGTAATAATTATAGTATAGCACAGTATGTAACCTTAGGTGGACCCTCTACTGCTGCTAAGCAATTCATTTGATTATATCTTATTGCCACTATATTCCATGTTTACTTTTGTTAGAGCTTTCTATAACAATCTCTCAGCTAAATTTGGTTTCTCCCTACAACATAAAGTGCCACTGTTGACTCACAGAAATAAATGTATTTTAATACATTTTATATGATAAAGACTTTTCCCTAGAATCAATTCTCCTTAGGTTAGGTAGGGCCTGAGACTCTGCTTGGCTTTAGTGAGTTAGGACTGAATAGTGTGTTTTACTCCTATTATTTCCTCAGAAATTTCTTTCTGTTCCTTACATTATTATGTGATCTTTTTTTCTTTATAAAAAATGCATCTTCTTCCTCCCATTTCCTAATGTAAGTGTTATGCAAAGTTCTTTTTCTCCTCTCAATATGAGGTTTTTGCAGTTCATCCACTAACACGATTTCATGTTTTTTCTCAGTGAGAACAGCTCCAGGTACATGTTCTTAGCCTTAACTGCCTTCCAGAAATCTAGATTTAAATTTTATATTGGTAATATGGCATCTCTACCAGAATGCACTAAATATGTAAAAAAATTAAACTCAACATTTACCAGTAAACCATTTACTCCTCTTGAATTCTTCCTGGGGTCTACCTGCTCCTTGTTATTAATGGCACCGTCATCTATAGAAACCAAGAACTGACTGACCTATCAAAATTATGTTAACTTTCCCCTCTGTGTCTAATTCTTTCTCCCATAATACCTAACAAGTAATAAATACCATTGATTCTTCCTTTGTAGGAAGTTGTTATACCCACACTTTTATGACCACTCACACAAACACACATTCTATCATCCTAATCTTTCATTTCTTCTGACATTACGATGTCTTTTCCCTGACCACCTTCCACCTGAATTATTTGCAATAGTAATCTCATTTTTTCAATTGACCTAATAAGAACCCAAATGAACAAATATGCATAGTTCTATGAGTAAGGCATCATTCCAATAATGTTACTCTCTTATAAATAAACTTTTATTTTATTTTATTCTTTTTGAAATTTTTTATTTTTTAGTTATATATTTTTCCAACTTTATCTTTTAGTAGTCTGCTTCATTCGTACTTTTGTGTGGACTCCTCATTTCTCTTCGTTCCACATTTCCCAACATCATGTCTTTCCCAACAACAATCTTCACTGTTATTCAAGGGTAACCCCAAACATTTTCAATTATGCATTTTTTTTACACAGAAAAAGTTAAAATCCAATTCTCTAAACCAACCAGAATTAATCTTTACTTCCTTTGAATTTCTTTGTCATTTAGCACCACTCTTCTAGAAATTATTATATTCCTTATTACTGTGGATATTTATGCAGATTTTTTCTCCTATATACAATATTAGTATAAGTTTGAAGAAATGATTTCTACTTGATTTTTGTAACATTCAAAAGAGCATCCTTCACACTTGGAATAAATTCACCAATATTTTCTAGTGATATTGACAAGTTCTGCACAGACACACAAATTCCATAAAACAAAATATTCAGCCAATTTAATTAAAATAGACAATTTAGCTAAAGAGTCATATACGCTAATATTTTGGAATCATGTCCAAAAAAGTGACCAGTAAATTGATGGAATGGTGTCACTCTTACCACTGATTTCACACGGTAAAGAGATAGAAAAGATAAGGAAAATAAAGGGTGTAACCTGTTAAATTTAGAATTTTTCTGTTATGGTACTTTATACATGTAATGGTGGCTTCAAGAAAGCAGGCCACTTTATTGGATTATATCTAATACTGTTTGAAAATAAACCAAAGACCACATTTTTAAATATCTTGGAAGCATAATTCTAATTTTGTTGCCAACATTCTGCTATCCCATTTGTTATCAGTATCTATTATAGTCTGTCATTTTAATGGATATGAAACATGTCAGAAACACAGCTTTAATGACAGCAGTGAAATTGTCTAATTAGAAATGATTTCCATTAAAATACATTTATTTCTGTGAGTCAACAGTGGTACTTTATGTTGTAGGAATTTGAAGGATTTGTTTTTTTTTCATTTTTACAATTAAAGTGTCATTTTATATAAATCTTGTCTCTACCAATTACCCATTGTGTACCATTGGATCAGGTACTCATTTTCTTTTGAGCCTTTCTTCATCTGTAAAAGGAAGATCACCATTTTAAGTATTTGTGAGGACTAAGTTGTTTCACACATGTAAAGTTTTTCAAATGGTTCTTGGCGTGTGGTAGGCACTCATTAGGCAATAATAAATACAGCCTTGCCTTTTAATAATTGTACTCCTCCGTTGTTTTGACTATTTTTTTTTAAACAAGATTTTATTTATTTGACAGAGAGATAGTGAGAGCAGGAACACAAGCAGGGGGAGTGGGAGGGGGAGAAGCAGGCCTCCCGCTGAGCGGGGAGCCTGATGTGGGGCTCGCTCCCAGGACCCTGGGATCATGACCTGAGCCCAAGGCAGACGCTTAACAACTGAGCCACCCAGGAGCCCCTTGACTATTTTTATTCGTATCAGTTATTATTCTCTTTAGTCTTCACCTATAATCAGAATTGGGCACACACACTTTTTTTTTTTTTATCTTGAGCCATGATGGCATCAAAGGTAAATTTTCCAATAATTACTACATTGTGTGGGGCTTTACCATTTGAAGGTCTGAGCTATTATAAATTTTTTAATAGAGAGAAAACAGAATATGTTTAAGAGTTTTTAAAAATCAGGGGCACCTGGGTGGCTCAGTTGGTTAAGCATCTGCCTTCGGCTTGGGTCATGATCCTAGGGTCCTAGGATTGAGCCTCTCGTGGGGCTCCCTACTCAGCGGGGAGTCTGCTTCTCCCTCCCCCACTCCCCTGCTTGTGCTCGTGCTCTCTCTCTGTCTCTAATAAATAAATAAATTAAAATTAAAAGAAGAGTTTTTAAGATCAATATTTGACTGTAAGCAGATACATGACTTCATTCTTTTTACTTTTAGTGAAGTAGTTAATGACATCGGTACGTTGTTTTTATTTACTCTGAAATACTAGAATTCTAATATGAAAGTGTCAATTACACTTTTAGTAACTTGGAAGTCAATTTAATGTGTTTATATTTTTGAATTTTCCCCTGGAGGGGAAAGAAAAAAAACAACCAAATAAATGTAAAAATAACAAAATTACTCATTAAATCTTATGAAACATGGTTATTTAGAACACTAGGTTGGGAGTTAGGAGGCCTGTGTTCTAATCTAACATTGCTATAAAGTAACCTTGTATTCTTGTCATTTATTCTTTTTAAACCTCATTTTTTCTCATGTAAAAAAGTACAGATTGAACTATATGATCCCTAAGCAACTTTTCAAAAAAGTTCAACTGTTCATATTTTAACCACCTCTTTTTCTAGAAAAGTTCTATAGGAGAAGCTTTTAAGCTAGGGCAGCACCCATTTGGTGAGGATCTTGTCTCATGGCACCTGGAACTGCCATGAAGATGCCCTTTGGAGAGAAATGTCCAGCACTGTTAAGTTGGCATGCTTTGCTCCTTTTCTATGTCTTTTTGAATTCACTGGTGCCAAATGTTCTCCGTAGGGGTCTTGTGAGTGTGAAGAGTTAAGAGAGCCTATGAAGACCCCCAGTATTCACAGTGGTATAGAATTTAAAATTCTATTTTAAGAGGTGGGATAGAATTTAAAACTATCTGGGAAAGGCACTATGATGTTAAAAAGGATGGAAGAGGAGATATTGGCAGGATGTGAGAACTACATGGAAGGGCCAATATATACCTATGGCTCGATGGAATGATTTGTGACCTTGACAAGGGGTAATCCTTCCCATTGTGAGTGAGTAAAGATTGGAGAGAAACCAACCATAAGGAAGTACCAAGAGGAAAAACTACTCAATTCCCTCAAACTTCATGAAATGGACCTAAAATCCAATGAGCAGTGTCTTTAGTATATATGGATTTCTTTTTCATGTATTATAAAATGTTGAGGTTGTTTACATGGGCTTATCCACTCCATGATATTTTCAAGGTCCTAGGACCTTTCTATTTTTCCAATATGCCATGCTTAACATATTGATACTCTGTCCTTAAGTAGGCACTTCAAAGTTGTAACATAGCTCCTTAAAATACAGTATCTTATTCATATTCAGGAAGGAAGGAATGAGGGTGATATTACCATTGAACCTATTATAAAGAAGCATGTTATTTCTCAAAAGTTCTTAGTAGGCTTTGCTTATATCTCATTGCTCAGTGGGGCTGAGAACGTTCACTTTTAGTTACAGAAATGAGTGGGATAATGGACATTTAGATATTCCAGTTTCCATAGTAGAAGGAGACAGGAAGAAACAGTGTTGGGAATGACTATTGTTGTGGCCAACAAAAAGAAGTTGCCACAGTGAAGGATGTGCAAGCCATATCACATGAGAAATGGTTGCAAATGCCTAGTATATTTAATTAGAAAGGGAAGATTTATAAAAGCCATAAAAATATTTTCAGGCTTTTAAATTTATGTTTTATGCAATAAAGATCATCTATACTTTCTGTAGAAATTAGTTCTATATCAGATAGAGCTTTATCAGAAGAGCCATTCCACATGAAATGGATTCTCTTATAAGGAAAAAAAACTCCAGTGTTTAAAGTTTAAAGAAAATGTTTTAAGAACAACCTACAATACATACCATAGAGGAGATTATTATATTATTTCAAGGAGAGACAAATTTCCTCCCAAATTTCTTTCCAATGTGTTTATGATATGATTCTAGTCTCCATTACATCTCTTCACCCTATTTAAATGTCACTTGTGATCTCTGGAAAGAGTTGCTATTCTAACATAGTAGCAAGTTTATGTTAGACAGATTCTTAAAATTATTATTGACAAGGCTTTTCATTTGACTCTCAAAGAAAGGCCAATTATCTGATTTTAATCAATTAAACATTTAATAAGTTTTGCTTTATATAAAGCCACCACATTTTGCAAATGTGTGAAGTTATAAATAGGCAAGGTGACATATTAGAAATGTCCATTGTTTTAGAAGACTTCTCATTATAATCTGACCGTTTGATGTACTCCAGAGTTATACTGTTGCTCTCATAACTCATGGAATATAGTTTGTAATAACAATCATCTTCTCAAATTGGTCATTACCAAAGTTAATGACCTGTTTATTAGAACATCAACCTTGGCTTTGCCTCAGTCTCTTAATTAACACATCTGTCATTTACTACTAGTGGCTAAGAATTTCTGTGTAGAGGACAGCTCTAATAATGATGGCACCATTAAAGCGACATCTCTATATATGTGGATGGATCATCAAATTTGCATTGGCCTATTACAAACAAGATCCTGTGAGGTTTTAAATAGTTTTGGCAGCCCAAAATGGTGAAATCTAAACAGCAAATAGAACAGCATTAGCCTCCTTTGTGGAGCATTTGCATTGAAAATTATTTATTATCACTGTTGAGAAGGATAATCCCACAAAACGATTTGCTGTACCTTCACGTGCAGAGAGCCATTCTTACCCACACTGGTAAACAAACCCGCCCAAAGTACAAGCCCTTCCAGATACACACATTTTCTTCTGCCATCTCCATTCATTTAATCATTCAACAAATACTGTCATATTACATCTATGTAGATGCCTTTAGCAAGCTAATAACATACTGACATTTCCAATTGAACATCTGTAATATGCATGGGCATTGAAATGTTGGCATTTTTTAAAGAAGGAAATATGGTATCAATTTCCTAAAATGAGCTGATAGTAGCTTCTTAAATCTTCATTTGGAAAACTAGACTGGAAGATAATGACACAATGACAAAACAAAACAAAAATAAAATGTAGTTGCCTATATTAATTTTTGTTCTTAAAATGTACTGAAAATTAAATGCTTATTAAAATTCTGATATCAAGGGAAAATGTTGTATAACTTTGATATAACATTTATCTTCTCAAATAACCATGTAGGAAACATAAGTCACCTGGAAGTTATGTTTTGCCCTCTCTTTTTAGAGATAAATTCATTTTATTATTATTCAAAATCTATGTTTAATTATCATGGAAAGCCTAATACAATAAAATGGTTTACAAATTACAAGCATCCTGGTTTCACATGTACCTCCATGGTTCCTTAGGGTCTGTGAAGGAGACTGGTCCATAAAATGATACTATAAGCTTCAAATGAGGGTAAAAAAAAATGGAAATAAGGCAACAAATCCACAACAACCATTTATTTGGCCCACCTTTTACTCTCTCTGACTTGACATTAATATTAGAAAAAGATTACTGGTTTCCTTCAGTACACATTTCTTTGGGCAAGAATTTACAATATATTTAAAAGAATCATGAAATACAAATTTTGTCCATTTATAAATTTGAGGGCAGTAGACATGAACACTGTACTTAAAACTCACTCACTTATAGACTCCCAGTTACAATTCACTGAATTATAAACCCATATCCAGCCCACATGGTTTGGTCCCAATTCATTTCTCCAACCTCATTTTCTTCTATCCCTTTCATCCTAATCAGTGTAATTTCTGTCTCTTAAAAATACTACATAAATTACCATATCCAAGAACTCTACTCTCCCAGTGTTTGGAATGGTCCTTTCTACTTCTCTTTATTAAGCTCTTCACTCAGATGTCACTTCTTCAGAGATTTTCTTCATAGAACTAATTACTGTCTAATATTATCACTTATTTCCTTTGTGTTTATTTTCTCTTTATCTCACTAGAATATAAATTCTTTGAAGCAAGGCCTTTGACTCTCAGGTCTCTACTGTATCCCCAGTGTCTAGAATAAATTTTGGTGCAGAGATCAAAACATATACAGATTCCAAAATATTTGTTAGGAATGAACTGATATAAGTGTTTGCAGAATAACAAGTGTTTTAATGAGGTATAATTGTATATAGTCAAAATGACAATCTTAATTTTATAGTTTGAAAGTTTGGCAAATTATTTATATTTATATTTATTTATATTATATTCATGCAGCCAATACCCAATTTAAGATTTAGAATAAGGCAAATGACTTTTTAAACTTAAATAAAAACTATTTCCTTTTAAATATACCTACGGGTCAATATTTTATTTCTCAGAGAGTTCTAAGTGGTGAAAGCTGTTATCCAGTTGGTTGACTTGAACTTTGACATGCAAATGTTCCTAGTCTTAGGGATCCTTCTCGCAAATCCAAGTAAAGCAACTTTTTAATAAAAATGGATGAATTGAAGGTAAGTTAAAAAAAAAGAAAAGAAAAAGAAAGGGGAAACCCCCATAAAATTAAGTTCATCTTTGCAAGTTGTTTACTTTGTTTCTGGGTGTGGTTGGATTGGAACTTCTAAAGTTACCAAAAGTAGTATGTGCCAACATGGGTTCCTTGGATAAGTTTCACGAGGTCCATTATGTTCAAAGTTTTAACTAAAAGCCCAATTTGAAACTTCTAATGGTTGTCAAACTGCAAAGAAAGGGAATACTGTCTTTGATGTTCCTTTGGCCCCAGGCAACCATATATCTCATTTTGTCCAAGAGAGTCTGTGTTTGTCTATAGTTATTCCAGTGTAACTATTAGTGGTACTCCCTTTTATTCTAAAAGGTGTCCTCAGATGATAAATTATTTGGCCACCCAACTTTTGTACCCTTTTTTGAGAAAGATATATACTGATCTTTTAGTACAATGAAGTTCTCTTTTTAACCTAGATGATAGATTTTGATTTAAAAAAGCAGTTGTACTTTCAAGAAACAAGACAGCACGGTAGACATTGATTGCTGCCTTGACCTCATTATGCTGATAAGGGCATTTGTGAATATTGTCTAAGTTAAGGTAATAAACACCCAGGTAGAAGGTTAATGACACATTTAGCATCAGTGGGGTGCCGGACAGTTTTTCATAGAAAAACCAGTTCAAGCTGGTAAGCCTTCTGTCCTGTCCGTGTAGAACAAAAACAGATCATGTTTCCACAAACTGAATATAATTCAAAAGCTAACAGCGTGCAGAGAATTCAGCAATTGGCTGACTACATTGTTTTGCCAAAAAATAACAAACTTAAAATGTTGTCAAGTCATTTTTTAACAGCAATTTTCTGTAATCTTTTGGGCCTCCTGCTATGTCTCTGCTAATCTGGGCCTTACTGCTGGCTGATGCTAAAGACGGCTTTATGACAAATTTATGAACTGATGAGTCATTTTCCACATTCATTCAGCTAATGAGCAAAACAAGTCATTATTTTTTAAGCCTGATTACCACTGCCTTATTTAATACAAGAAGCACATACAAATGCTGTTAAGCTGCTTTCTCATGAAATAACACACTGCTAAGACTAACAATATCTATAGGCTAAAATGCCTAGTATAATCAAAACTGGAAAGGACTGATTCAAAATTTCTCAATGATGTCTATTAAATCCTTACATTTTGGCATTAGGACATACTGCCATCATTACAAATTAGGATTCCAGTGGTTTAAATCATATGAATTATCAGTAGGTTTCACATGCATGGGCTTTCAATTAATTAGTCAAAAAACCATTGAACACTCACTACAGAAATGAACGATGTGGGGGTTACTGGTGGGAACATCATAATAGAGGGAGAAATGTACAGTGAAGTAGAAGACATCAGTGCAAAGAGTAGCTGAAAGTGAGGCAGTGAGGAATAAGAACTGAATAAATGAAGATGGCAGGATATTCAGAGGAACTCAGGGGAGAGAGGGTTTGCAGTGAATTTAGAGGAAGAGTGAGTTGAAAGACGGTAACAGCAAGATTGACTTTAATGTTCAACCATGCTTAAATTTCCACAGCTAAGGAAAATGTGGCAAGTGCAATGCTTTATTTCATTTTTGACTGGTCATGGTTTTTTTTTTTTTCCTCTGCATTTGAACTTGATATAAGAGTTTGTGAGGATGTCTGGGAGGTTTCAGTGTCAAAAAATAACTTCTAGCCCTAGCATTGCTCTCTATTAGATTACTACTTGATTCTTAAAAGCACTATTGAGACAAACTGAAAGGAAAATTTTAATTATTATTATGAAGAGTATAAATGGCAGTCAAGAAGGAAAGAAAGACACCTTCAATGACTAATCCAAAATTAAGGCCTTGGTGATGATAGATCTTAAAACTGCAAGGAAGGAAATGACTCGAAACTGTCAGATTCTAAGGTTAAACAGAATGAGTCTTTGGTGGGACAATATTAGCATATAAGCAATGATTCTTGAAGAATGGGCACTCCAAGTATTCTTCTTAATTCAGAAAGTGATTATGCTTACTGAGATTTAAAATCTTTCTAAAATATGAATATTTTTATGTTGGTAACAAATCAAACAATTTGGTAATAAACACAATGCAATTTCAGTCATGACTCAAGATCTTGGGATACAATTTACCAGTACTGACATCATTTTTGGTAGGAGGAGCAATGCCCACTCTGCTTCCCCCAAAATATCTGCATCTTAATCCTTAGAATCTGTGAATATGTTAATGACATCACAAAATGGAATTTGTAGTGTGATTAAATTAAGGACCTTGAAATGTAGAGAGTATTCTGGATTAATGTGTTGGGCCCAATCTAGGGCCATAAATTCTTAAAATCAGAGAACCTTTCCCAGTTGTGTTCAGAAAGAGAAGGTGATATGACTACAGAAGAATGGCCAGACAAATGCAAAGTTGCTGGCTTTGAATATGGAGATAGAAGGCCTAAGCCAAGGAATGGAGGAGATGGGCTTGAGAATCTGGAAAAGCCAAGCCTCCAGGAAAGATTGTAACACTGCAAACACTTTGATGTTAGCCTGGTGAGACTCATGTCAGACTTCTAATCTGCAGAACTGCAAGATAATAAATTTGTGCTGTTGTAAGACACTAAATTTGTGGTAATTTGTTATGGCAGTGATAGAAAACCAATTACACATCATTTTTTATAGCAGTGAACTTGTGGCAGAAAGAATTCTAAGAATGATGTCCCCCATCAAAAAACTTCCCTTCCTGGGCGCCTGGGTGGCTCAGATGGTTGAGCGTCTGCCTTCAGCTCAGGTCATGATCCCAGGGTCCTGGGATCGGGTCCTGCATCGGGCTCCCTGCTCCTTGGGAGCCTGCTTCTCCCTCTGCCTCTCTCTCTCTCTGTCTCTCATGAATAAATAAATAAAATCTTTAAAAAAAATCTCAATACATATTTAAAAAAAAACCAAAACAAAACTTCCCTTCCTAATCCCTGGAACTCTAAATATGATGAATTATCATGAGCTTAAATACATTAGAGTTCATAGCAAAGGGGACTCTGCAGATGTGATTAAGGTTACTAATCAGTTGAGTAAAGAATAGGGAGATTATCCTGGATTTTCTGGATGGAGCCCAATGTGGGACTTTGAACAAAGAATTTGGCTGAGTCTACCCAGACTTCTGAACCACAGAACTGTGAGCTAATAAATGCATGTCCTTTTAAATTACTGATTTTGTGGTAATTTGTTATGTAGCAATAGCAAATTAATACAGAGCCCTAAAATTTATTGACCACCCTTTAATACCAAGCATCACACAGGGCCATCCATATATTATAAAACACAGTGTAGCAAGAAAGACAGAGTGTGGTGTGAGGTTAAGCCCAGGTAAAATCTACTTCTCCCAATTACTAAATTTATTACCTTGGGCAAATCGGTTAACTTTGATAAACTTCGTTTCTACATTTTTAAAATGAAGCTAAATGTGCCTGCCTGTTAAGGTAGATGGGAGAATGAAATGAGTCTCTGAAACACATCCATGAAAATGGCAGGTGAATAGTAGATGATCAACAAACAAAAAATGGATAAGTTGATATTCAGGAGGACCTCCAATTGATAGCACTCTTCTTTCATTCTTGGGTTGATAAGTAGAGAAGTAAATCAGAAAATAAAGATGAAGGCCAATATACCACCTTTTTTTATTGGTTGAAGCATGTGCCTTTAGGTCTACTCACTAACTGGACTTGCTAAAACTGAACCCTAGAATTAGGAAGAATTAATCTTCTAGTCACAGAGCAGGCCACGAACTTCCTCACATGCCTCACATGGAGGGAAAACAGTAGCTGTGGTCCCTGCAGGCAGTTTCATCTCAAGAGAAAAAGTGTAGGGCTGAGTTAAGGGTGCAAGTTATTCAGAGAGAAGGACAATGCAGACAGAGGGCAAGGGTTTGCTTAGAGAAAATTCTCCTTCATTGAAATCAGAGTTATGGTGCAGAAATGGGCACTAGGATTTTTAGTAACTTTTCTATGCTTACCTAGCAAAGATATAGTAGAGTCAGAACTTGAATCCACGTCTGTCAGACTAGGGCCTTTGCAATTTCTATCATACATTGCCTACATTCTGCAGGTGTAGAGGGGAAGCAATAAGGCAGAATCTGAAAGGAAGATCTATTTAAATTAAGTAGTTAAATTTAACCTTTTCTACCAATGTTTATCTATATCCTAAAGGAAAAAATGCTGGTAAACAGAGGATTTTCATTTAAGTAAATTTCTACTGTAACATTGAAGACAAACTTCCCTAAAAGAAATAGATGTATGTCATAGAAGAAAATAAGTATAATGACAATGATATTTACAGCACATTTTAATCAGCATTCAGATATTAATAATGAGAGTCTTCAACCTGTGGAAAATTTTTATTTCTCCAGTTTGACCTTAAATGGTGCACAGGTTGAATTATAGAAGTTGTTAAGTGGAATTGGAAGCAATTTTATTTTCAGGAGTTCAGAATTAATACATGATATTCAGCCACAATGTAGTAGTTTCCTGGGTTGGCCTTCCTGTTTCAATTGGGTTTCTCTGCAGTTAATTAAATACCACCATGAACCATACCACTCTGTACCAAAGTCACTATAAAAAATCTTATGTGATTCCAGTTATGATGACTAATTTAAATTTTTGTCTGTCACATTTCACAAATTGCCAAAAATCGTGTTAATTTTTAAAAACAAAATTAGAAAGCTACAAATCCCACAATTACAAATTATTTTCTAACTCTATTATTTTTCTGGTGCATTTTTTCTTACTATGTGCAGTGACAACAGTTGAACGTAAAAAGTAATTTAAAGATATCATTTCATTTGATGAATTGGAAGAAATGAATTTTTATAGATAATAAACACTTGCAAGATTGTTTTTATAACAAAAGAACATGATACTTTGATAACAGTAAATATTATTTTCTGATATTTCTGAGATAGTTACTAAATCTTCCTATTCTTTCACTCTGCAATCCTATAACATAGGACATTGAAAATACATTATTAGGTGATTGTATAGCTCCTAAAATAGTTTTTTCTTAATAAAACTGTCATATTTCATAAAGAGAGCAAAGAGATCTAAACTTTTGCATGAGTGCCTTCTGGCCCATGGATCAAAGAGCCTTCTGAAAGATTTTTTTTTTCCTAAGATGTGTGCTCAGAAGCCTAGCGTTTCAGAGGTAATCCTTGGAGCAGGAAGATGTCAACTGATAATATAATTCACCCTGGGACCAGAGGCAAAGGTTGACTTCAAATGCTTGATTTTACATCTTCCCTTCCCAAGCAAAACGTCATGTAACTAAGGTCGCCACTGAAATATTCTGTGCCTCAAGTACCTATTTTAGTGTCATGTGACCTGTGGGTGTTCAATAAACACAAATTGATCTTAAAAAATGTGGGCTGTGAATACCATGAAAACAGAAGGAATTTCAGAATGATTACAGGATTCATGTGTTTTGATGTTACTAGGTTACATATTGCCAATGTTTTATTTTAAAATTATTCCTTATCATAGCACCAAATTTATCATATTGTAGGACTCATTTTGGCACAGCATCTGGCTACAATATTATATTTATTTTCTATGGATTTTAGTTTGGTTATTCCTATTATGAGTAGGAGCCTCTTACATGGATTCGAATTCTCTGCATTCACAAATCTTTGTACTAGTCTGACCCCACATTACCAATTCCTTTGCAACAATTGTGTTTGCAACAGCCTGAAGAAATTCAAGTTCAGTATTGAGGGAGAAATTTCAAAGGGCTAACTAACATTTTCTCTTATTTACCACATAGAACTATAGGATTACTTCCTTTTTAAATAGTCTATTCATATGGTTATTTTTAACATTTAAAAATTCTCATATAATGTTTCTTTCAAGTTTTAACCTGAAATAGAACAGTTTCCTTTTGGAAAGATTTATTATCACTATAGATACATCTCTTTGGTGAAAATATGCCAACAAACTTTTATGAGATGTTGTAGATGGAGGATATTTAGAGAGATATATGAATTCCAAATAAATTGTACAACTAATTATTGGAAGATATATCTCCTTTTCTTTACTTATATTAGTGGGCCATAAGCAAGTTCAGGAAATCATTTAGAATTTAACAACAGTTGATTTTCAGCCAAATACATGGAATCAATGATTACATTCTATCATTCATTCAAATTTGCCTCCATCATATATTTATTGAACATCTATTATATGTCAGGCATTGTGGTTAGGTGCTGGGGATATAGCCAGGAATAATTCAGAGAAAGTGTTATCCATTTTGCTTGGCAACACATTTCTACTTCTCTTTTTCTGTTGCTTCTCAATGTGCATCTATTGTCAGAGCCTCCTGTACCATCACATACTTATTATCACATTTATTGCATTACTACATGTATTATTACATAATACATATTATTGCAATGCTCAGTTTATTGATAAAGGAACCAGGATCGAAGAATCCAAAAGTTGAGCATCTCAACAGCAGGCCTATATACTCATTGTACTCAACTTCTTTTTCTCCAAAGCTCCCCTTTTTAAACCATTTCTGCCTCTCCTCACATATACAAACTCCTCTGATTTTTTCCATTTCTTTATTTTTTATACATTTCCTTTCTCCTAGCTGTACATAATTAAGAAAGCTTCCTCCCTCCTTTCTCGCTTCCTTTTCTTCCTTTTATAATGAGTAACTTTTGTGAACTAAACATTACATAATTTGACCCCTACGCCTTTGCAGTAGATATTATTATTAACTTCATTTCAGGAATAAAAAACCCAAGACTCAGAGAAATTAAGTGAGTTGCTGAAGAATACAGAAGTAGCAAAAGACAATGTAGAATTTTACAAAAATATCCAAAAAACATGCCACTTAAACTGTTTTGTGCATGGAATCATATAGACTTTTGTGAAGTAGTGAGGTTTCTCAAAAGATTAGTGATGTTATAACAAATTATTATCTAAGATTATTAAAATGTCTTTTTATTATTAAAATAATGTAGTAATTTACTATTTAATTGATTTATAGAAATAATACATGCCAATATGATCTGCAAACTATTTATTGATCATTTCAAAGATTCTCACTTGGTTTTAACCGGTAATACCATCTATTTCTCCTTATGTTACTTGACTATAATATTAATATAATCCAATAGAAAATAAATCCAAAATAATATTTTTCCTCTTAAAAGAAGAAAGAATAAAACAAAATGCAGAATTAAAGTATAAGAGTTTTTTTCCAATGGCAATTAATATTTCTTAAGCCTCTGTTTTTTATTAGACATTGATTCATTATTTATTTCCAAATGTCATGACCAGATTCCTTATATAGCCATTTATTTTACATAGAATCAAATTATACAATTTATTATCTTAGTAAGAACAATTTACATATTTTTTCTAATAATTTGGAGTAGAGTCAGCTCCTGAGAGTGCATTTAAATAATTTATAGTAATTACTGAAAATTAATTATGATTAAGTTAATTGTAGGTATAAAATCTAGATTTCCCTGTAAGGTATTATCCCTCCAGTAGTAAATAGTATTAAATATGGGTAATAGAGGTCTGAATGAGGTTTTTACAATATACTCTGAGTAACTGAAATTCCACTTCAAAGGATGAAGCTTGTGTGATTATAAAATAAAGCATGTTGTCTTCTGTAGTTGGTGATAAATAAAAAGTGTTTTATAGAGAAAAGATTCCCCAACACATTACTGCAAAGATTAAAATCACCAAATATCTCAAGTCATAGGTAAAACAGCATTCATGAGGGGAATCGGGAGATCTTCTGAAATTGTATTTGTGGCAGACTTTAAAAGACTGAACGGATAAGACAGATACCCGGATTAGTCGGTGTGAAAAGGTGACTTTTGCTCTTTAGGGTCATTTCCCTTAAGGTAGTATTATTTAAAGATTCAGGGATTTGGGATAGTGGTGGTGGTAATACCAGACCCATAGGCAGAATTCTTTGTTGTAATAAAGTTTTCACAATTGGTCAGCACTTTTTCCATAATTCATTGACCATCAGTTATTTATGGCCAGGGAGATTAAGGAATAAGGAATTTCAAGTAGAATCACAAATACATTTTCAGAGAATAATAAGTAAGATAGATAAGCACAGCTATGTCACTGCTAAACTCTTTTAATATAGAGAATTTCAATATCTATCTTAGATTTAGGTGCCATTGAGTGTCTGGCTAACTTGATCGAAAGAGGAACAAAAGATTAGTGGTGGAAAGAATATATTGAGTGAAAATGATCTCTAACGTTCCATTTACCTCTAAAATTCTTTGATTCACATACATTCTACATCTAAAATGACTTTCAACCTTGAGAACTTAGGTCATTATTGCGGTTTTATTTTGAAAAAGCAATGCTAAAAACAAAGTTATTCTGTTATAGTGTCAAATCAGTCCCTGCTGTTTATTCCAGGGACTACTACCTGAGAGTCATCGCAGTGCGGCAGACGATTGTTTATTTATTGACCTGATCAAAAACAATTGAAATTAGAAGTTGTGTTTCCCAGAAGGTGTCCTGATCCATGAATGAACAACTAAGTTTTAATATAACTAGAATTTATACAAGTAACACAGTGTCCAGAATGCAAGAAACATTGAAGTCATTGTGGTTACAGTGTTGTTAAATCCCCATGGAGGATTCTAAGACACATTCCCCACTAATGAACTTCTCATGGAAAGTGTGTCACATAAAAATAAGTGGGGCTGGATGACTGAGTGAAATGAAAAAGACATTTGTATTATCCAATGGAGAGAGAAAATTGCTCTCTTGCCAAATCAAGTGAAGTGAGAGAGAGAGGTTAAGGAGTGGGAGGGTAAATGCTGGGAAAAGTAATTATTTCATTTTCTTTGTGTCAGAGGGGAACATCCTCTTGATTTGTATGCTACCATAGCTACATCTATTCCATGACCTCCTGCAGGTAAGAAGTGAAAGTACCATAGGCTGACCCAGATGGGAATCCAATGCCCATGCAAAGGGTCATGAGTGTTCAACTGACATAACCCTGAGATGTAATTTGGAGACATTTCCTGTATTCATTTGCTAGTGCTGTTGTAACAAATTACCACAAACTGGATGATTTAAAACTATAGAAATTTGTTCTCTTGTAGTTGTGGAGGCCAGAGTCCAAATTTAGGGAGTTGACAGAGTTGGCTTCTTCTGGAGGCTCTGAGAAAAAAACCTGTTCCATGCTTATCCTAGCTTCTGGTGGTTGCAAGACTCTTTGGCATCCCTTGCCTTGTAGCTCTTATCATCTAATCTCTACCTCCCTTGTCACATGGCTTTCTTCCCTCTGTGTATCTTCACATGATCCTCTCTGTGTAGGCCTGTGTGTCCTCTCTTCTTATTAAGGACACAGTCTGCATTTGGGGCTCACCCTAATCCACTGTGATCTCATCTTAAATTAACTAATTACATCTGCAAAGACCCTCATTCCAAATAAGACCACAATCTGAGGTTCCAGGTGGATATAAATTTGGGAGGCAAAAACCTTTCAACTCAGTAAATTCTCCATGCTCAGCACAAAGAGTAAGGTTGTTGTGTTTTTTTCTTTTTTTAATGTTCAGTTCGCCAGCATACAGTATATCATTAATTTTTGATGTAGCGTTCAACAATTCATTAGTTGCATATAACACCCAGTCTTCATCACAACACGTGCCCTCTTTGATACCCATCACCCAATTACCCCATCCCCCAACCCCTCTCCCTTCTGTAACCCTCAGTTCATCTCCCTCTCTGATTTCTGCCCACTCAGTTTTCCCTCCCTTCCCCTGTGGTCCTCCAAGCTATTCCTTATGTTCCACATATGAGTGAATACCATATAATTGACTTTCTCTGCTTGACTCATTTCACTTAGCGTAATCCCCTCCAGTTCCCTCCATGTCAGTGCAAATGGTGGGTATTCATCCTTTCTGATGGCTGCGTAATACTCCATTGTATAGTACAGTTGTTTTTGAAAGAACACCAGATCAGTCGCATTCCTTCTAATCTCATATGGAACTTTGGGATAGGAATAAATGTCAGTGGCTGTAGATGTAGGTTTTCCCGACTGAGATTGTACAGATTCATTTTGCTTTGCAGCGATACCTTAACATTGGCTCTATATGCTTGATGTGGTATGTTTCTAATAATTAAATATCTTCATATATCTATATGTGTATTCTGTATTTTAAAGATTTCTCAGAGTGGTGGAAAGAGGGAGGAATCATGGCTTTAATAGTCTGGTAGAAAATGTTTGAAAAATTTCACAGATAATTTTTATACTTCAAAACCTATTAAAGAATACCTTTATATTTTGTGTTATGACAGGACACTTTTCCTGATGAAATAAGGAACGAAAACGTTTTTCGTTTCACTTGGTCGAACATATGATATTTAGCAACAGAATAAAAACTTTTTACCATTTTTTTTTTTTTGATGAGCCATTGTGTGTGCACTCTCTGTCTCTCTTCCCTCCCCTCTCTCCCTGTCTTCCTTTTTATAACACAGAGCTTACCTGGGATGGTGCCATCCAGTCAGGGATAACAAGGGTTTCTCAGGTACTCTTTCATCTGTGTGGGGACATAGGACTAGTTCTCACTAATGGAATATAATGAATTGGCTTAAATGTGTATATTTTTTCTTCAAGTGCTCTTTCCCTTTCCTCTGGCTTCATGCAGAAAATCATGGTGACGATTCAAGCCAGGAGTTGAGCACAGCAGACAAATAATATTGGAATAAGCCCAGGTCCCACAATTACCATTTTGAAGTGAACTACCCATCAAAGAGGAGGATACATGACGGGCTTTGCTTAATGAGAAAATAAACTCTTATTGTGATTGAGGCATTATATGTACATCCTAATTTTGTTGAGCGATACAACGTAAGGATATATTCACACAGAGTGATCACTTTGTTTTATAATTTAAATAGGAGTTTTATTATAGGTAGAAAAAGTAATCCTTGTTGGAATACATTTGATTTTTAGATTTGTACAAAACAATAGGAAAAAATCCTAAAAATCTTCAGGAGTAGATTTTTAAAAAAATACTATACATCACTGTATTTGCAAAAATTTGAGCCATTCTGGAGCAGCCACATCTCACAGTTCCATAATTTCAATTCTAATTTGTTGTTTTATTATGAGAAATGAATATTCACGTTGAACTGTGATTTTCAGGTTCTCTCACCTTCTATATGACAGATGCAATTGATTGCTTTGCTCTTTATTCTTATGAGGAACTACGTACGTCTTTGTTAGTGCTTCCTGTTATTTCAAAACAGAAAAACAACAATTTGAGTTAACAGCTTCAAGGGCATCAGATACAGTCTTGCACAGTGATAATTCCGGTACTCAATCTCTGAGATGTCAACGTAAAGTGAATATAATTCAGTGGTATGGTATATAGTACATTCCTGGTCAGGTGAATAACACTATATGCTGCAGTTGGTAAAGCCTCGTTAAACTGATGAACTATTCAAATATAAATATAAATATAAACACATTTAACCATTGTGCACACGTACGTCTCTCCCTGTCACTTAAAATAACTGAACAGGTTTGAACATAGATATGCATCCTCCTTGTCCTGAGGGAAGCATTAGAGAGAAGCTTATTCAGCAGCACTTTTACAGTCGCGGAGGTTTGCTCTTGGAAGCTAAATAACTTCCTACGTTCCAGAATACCTGAATTTCTCCCTGAGGCTGGCAGAAGAGAAGTGGTAGGACAATAGCAAAAACTATTACTGCTTATATAGAAGCTGGATGCATATGCTCCTGTTAGTGAGGTTTAGGCTATTTCTGTGTAAAGGGCAACATGATGTTACATTTCAAAATGACTTTGTTTTTATTGTTCTTTTTTTAAATTTAATTTTATTATGTTATTTTATTGTTCTTAACAATATATTTATGTGATAGATGAGTAAGAAAAAATTCAGATAGATAAACTAAACCTCAATTTATACATATGTGCTGCTTTTTAAAATATAAATACATAAAATTTTAGAACTTTAAAGGTCTTTAGAGCCATTCACCCTCATTTAATGGAACAAATATAATACTTGAAATTACTTGCTCGGGATCATGCAACTGGTCAGTGAGAAATTCCAAATATCTTGCATCTGCTTTGTCTTCATCTTTTTAATTGTTCATCTAATTAGTTTATTCTAATGAGCACTTTTAGTAAAGATTTTTAATTTTTTTCTCAACCAAGCGTTTAACATCATAATGTTCATGCTTTCTCTAACTTGCTGCCTTTATGAAAACTTATTGGATTAAAGAGGAATACAGCATTTTGACTTGCTGTTTTGACTTGAATTTCTAACTTTTATAACTACTGTTTAAGACATCTGATGAAAATTAGCTTTCTTCAAAATAAAAGCATTTCTTCCAGAGATATTGAGGAGATTCTCCCATTAGAGAATGTCTGAGGCTACTAGCATGGAATTCAATGAAGCCATTTTATATTTTGGTAAAAATTCGGCCTACTCTAGGCCTACTCTATAAATATGTAACAACAACAACAACAAAAAACAATTTGGCAAAACTAATACAATCTACTTTTCTTTCTCATTTTAAAATCTGTATATAAGTCAAAATGCTTATTTATTTTCTCTTACTTCCTCAGGTAAATATCTGAGTTAAAGAAAGAATGGTAGCTTTAGCATTGAATTTTTTGGTCTTTGTCAGGTTGTCACAATATTAGTATTACTTAAATGTAATGCTTTTGCTTATAAGTTTGAATTAAACATGAATTCATTACCAGCACATGCCTGGTGGCCAGTTTCTAAATTATATTGCTGTTGGGTTGAATTATTGTAAATAAGACTGTGCCAAATGTAATCAATATATTATTCTCAGGTAATCAAAATATTTAAAAAGCAGAATCTTTAGCTGACTAACAGCAAACGATTTTTATTTCATGGTAGTAGATGATTTTTTAAAAAAATACCAATTTGAAAATGAACTGTTTTCAGATTAACACAGAAGTGTGGATTGAATAAAAGTTTTCTTGCTCTTATTTGCAAAAGCCATTAGGCTGAATATCTGAAATTATATGTAACCAAGAGTGCTATAAATTATTTTCTTTGTGATGAAGGTCGGATCCATCATTGGCTGTGTTACCTGTCAAAAATCAATCAATCAACCTAACCAAGCATTGATTATTATATTTAATCATGTTTTTGTTATTTCACTAGATAACTTTTCATGAGTGGGAGGAAAGATTCAGACCTTAAAAAAAGTTTAAAAATAACTGTCATTCTTCTAGTCTGAGGAAGGGTTGGGAATTGCTATCAATTATAAAGGTAAAAAAATTCTAATTCTGGGGCGCCTGGGTGGCTCAGTTGGTTGAGCGACTGCCTTCCGCTCAGGTCATGATCCTGGAGTCCCGGGATCAAGTCCCGCATCAGGCTGCCTGCTCGGCAGGGAGTCTGCTTCTCCCTCTGACCCTCTTCCCTCTCGTACTCTCTATCTCTCATTCTCTCTCTCTCAAATAAATAAATAAAATCTTTAAAAAAAAAATTCTAATTCTGAATTTCCCTTTACTTGAGTTTAACATTTTATCAAAGATCTACAGCTTTGCAATTATTAGGTTTCTAGTTCTTATGTGAGGAATATGATAAATAAATATGTCATATATCACACAGATCACACATATAATTGCATACATATCATCTATCTATCCATGTATTATTTTTCTATTTATCTATCTCTACATATCTTTGTCTTCTTTGCTATATATTGGGGATGTCAGAAAAAAACATTTTTTCTTTCCTGCTCAATCACATTATCTTTTAGAAGGACTTGAAAGAATTTCAAACCCAGCCATAAATTCTTCCTTAAAGATATTGTGCTGCCTTTTGGGACTATGGGAAGATATCTTGATGTGGTGAGTTTCTTAGGGTCTGAAAACAAAGGTTTTATGAGGTACCTTTGGCTTCTTGGTACCAAGCTTGTGGTAAACCAAGACATCATTTAGTTCTTATAAGTATTACAGAAAAGTGTCTATCTCAAAACACTTTGGCTGAGAAAGGCATGCGTATAGGTGGGGAAATGTCATAGATTCACTTGCTTATTACTCAATGGTTAGTATTCTTTAAGGTTTTTTACAAGATTTTCAATGCCTTATTATCTGAGCTTGAATCCAGATGGGAGAAATTCTTGAGTTATGCACAGTACAACACTGATTATGGTAATCACATACTTAACAGCAATTGTTGTGCTGCTTTTTCAGAATTTGCAAAATCTTGTAAAGCTGTACCCTCTTTCTTCATTGCCCTTTTGTCACTGGGTGTGTAGAAAATTTTTAACTTATAAGAGGTAGAAAGGAAAATGAGTTAAAATCACAGGAGTGAAGAGTTTCTTTTCATGGGTAAACAAATATGCACAAATTCAAATACAATACAAATAGTCATAAATGCTTTTATTCTCCTTTCTGCCTTCTACCAACTAAAAACTGAAAAGTCGTCTCAGAAAAAATGTAAATAGAACATAAAGTATTTATAAACATGTAAATAAATTTTTTGTCCTTTCCCACTCTGTTTTTCCCCATGTTCTTTTTCAAATGTAGAAAAGCTCTCTCAATTTATATTTTTCCTCATTTCAAAAAAATTAGTATGAATTAACATCCACACAGTGGGAAGTGATAAGGAAGCAGAGGAGATGCAATTGCAATTCTGGAAGGTTTCTCCTGTCCATGTGGAAATCAGCTTACCCATGTACAGTAAGAGACAAGGCCATTCTAATGCTGGGCCAGGTAAAATGTCGGTGGGCCCTTTCAGTAACCAGAGTATGTTACTATAGGATATAGCTGTACTGTATTCTGCATAGTAGAGAACACATACTATATAACATATAGTGCATAATGAATAATGCATGGTATAGAGTATAAGCTCAGTTTCTACTTGAATATTATAAAGGAAATCTCAAAGATTTAGATTTCAGATAAAATTTCAAGTTGAAAATCACATTCTCCTCTGGGATGACATTCTCGACATTCTCCTCTGTGATGTAGTTATAATACTTTCCAGTTTGATGGGTATTTGTCTAGGCTTCTGATTCAAAGAACATAAGGTACTGCAAATATTTTCCCCAAGTTGCTGCTTCCAGAGAGGACCCATCCTATGTCTCTCAGTTAGTGCTGATCTGAGAGACAATAATGATAAGTCAGCCAATGGCCCAAGGTGAAACTGAGAAGTCGTCAGTGGTTTTTGGATTGTTGGTTTCCATCTATATTCGTTTTCTAGGACTGCATAATAAAATAGCATGAACTGGGCAGCTTTAAGCAACAGAAAGTTATTGTCTGAGCTCTGGGAGTATGAAATCAAGGTGTCGGCAGGGTAGTTTTTCTGGAAGCTCATAGGGATATTCTGTTCCATGGCCCTTCCTAGTTTCTGGTGGTGGCCAGCAAATTCTCTTTGGTTTTGTAGCTACATAACTCCAATCTTTGCCTCTGTTCTTGTATGGCTTTCTTCCCTCTGTGTATCTCTGTCCAAATTTCCTTCTTCTACAAATCACTAGATTAGGGCCCACCCTAGTCCAGTGTGACTTCATCTTATCTTGATTACATCTCCAAAGACCCTCTTTCCAAATTTTTCATTCATAGGTATTGTGGGTCAGATCTTCAGTATATCTTTCTGGGGGACACATTTCCACCTACAATAGTCCACCATTGCACACATCTAGCTGTATTTTCTGAGACACTCTTGTGACATTTATGTGACTGGTCCAGTATAGCATTCAAGATTTATTGCAAACTGTATTGGGAATAGCACATACATCTTCTGTCTGATACTTTAAAGTTGATTCTGCTTCACAGGAAGATAGTCTAGACCTGTCTTCTCTTTTGGAATAAACACAGAATATTCCATAAAATAAAGTCATTATCTGAGTCCCTGTTGTCTTTTCCTATAATCCAGAATTTTCCAATCTTTTTCACACCTTGGCACATTTATTAAATAGCAGTAGTTATATGGCACACTGAGGTATAAGGACTCAGTGGAGCACCTGTTCCCTGCAGTGTCCCGCAGCTTTGCCTCCAGTCCAGCCCTATATCTCCATATACCTCTGCACAGTACACAGGTGTTTGGAAATATTCAGACATTATTTTTATATTCTCTTTTCTCAATATGAGGGATCAGGGCTTTGGTTTTTGTTGTTGTTTGTTTTTAATCTGGGAAATTTCTTTATCCTTCTGTAACTTTGCAAAAGAAAATTACATAAAGAGTTTGGAATATAGCAACAGAAATGGCAACAGAAATATGGCTCCAAAGGAGATGGGTCTGTGTAAAGGGCATAGGAGCTGGGGACTGGATGCCTGATGGTTGCTAGTCACCAATGGATTAATGGGTACTATGTTTTAGTCCAACCAAACTGTTCCACTAGATAAAAGATGAGAAAAGTGAACCTTAGAGCACTTAAGTGATAAATCAGTATTATAAAACAAACCATAGAGAGAGAGAGAGAGAGAGCGTATGCACAAGCAGGAGGAGTGGCATGCAGAGGAAGAAGCAGGCTACCTGCTGAGCAAGGAGCCCTGTGCAGAACTCAATCCCAGAATCCTGGGATCATGACCTGAGCGGAAAGGCAGATGCTTAACCAACTAAGCCACCCAAGCATCCCAAGAAACCAGGTCCTCTAACTATGTTTGAGGAAATGAAGATTCTCTAGACTTTCAGAATAAGGTTCTCTTCGGTGGGGCCTAGGAATCTCCATTTTTATCAAGCAGGTTAGGTGATTTGCAAATAGATTGCCTTTCTGAAGCTACCTTTTTGAAGCTAACTTGTTTTTTGAATTGTTTCTTCAGAAATATATTTAAAGAAAATACATTTTTTTCCATTGCTGAGAGAGTTTCTTTTTTATTGTTCATTGCATTGAATGGCAAATAGCAAAGGCTATTTATAAATTAAGTAATGTTTGATCACCTCTTCTTACTGTTAGAAACAATACTTGTGTAGACCATTTGGGAAAAATTGCAAAATTTCAATAATAAAATATAATTAATCATAATTCTGCCATTCAGTGATTACCACTAGATTAAGAATTTGATGTGTTTCTTTCTACCTTTATTTCTATTTTAATATAGGCACATGTGTGCTTTAAAGTATTCACATGTTGCAACTAAATCTTTCATGAATATTTCCTGGTATTACTAAATAATTATGGGTTTTTGGGATAGAGTTTTTACTCCTTGCATGTTTTCTATCTTATCAGTATGCATTAGTATAAGTAAGATATTTTATTACTGTAAATTTAGGTTGTTTCTAATTTTTTTTTACCATCTTTAGGTATATATTTGAACAAATCTCTTATTATTTAGTAAGGATAATTTCTTTTTTTTAAAGATTTTATTTATTTTTCAACAGAGAGAGAGAGAGAGAGACAGCGAGAGAGGGAACACAAGCAGGGGGAGTGGGAGAGGGAGAAGCAGGCTTCCCGCTGAGCAGGGAGCCCGATGCGGGACTCGATCTCAGGACCCTGGGATCATGACCTGAGCCGAAGGCAGATGCTTAACCAACTGAGCCACCCAGGCGCCCTAGTAGGGATAATTTCTAGTGCTGAGAAATATAAGGTCTAAAACATTGTCCAAAAGTACAAAAGTCTTAAAATACAATGCCAAAGTAAAAATACTTAAAGCTTTTTATATATGCCATTATTTTGTCTTTTGGAAAAGCTATATAAATTCGCATTCCCTGCAGTAATGTGTGATTTAGTTTTTTTTTTTTCCATCTTATCAAAGACTGGGATATATACTTCATGGGAGGATAGGGTGTAGTGTAAGGCACAGTTTTGCATTGTGGGGGGATTTTGTTAATAATTTTATATGAATATTATGTGACCACAATTCCAAAATTATGTTCCATGAGACTATAGACAAAAGAGCTTTGTGGTCGAAAAAGTTTGGAAAGCACTAAATATTAGATGTTCCTTTTGGAGATTCAAAATGTACATTAACTTAATAAAGGCTAAATCATCTGTAGTAAATAAATACTTTGGAACCAAGCTAAACTCAGTGTTTCCAAGACTCAATGGAACACAAAATTCTTTCCTAATGTAACATACCATAATTCAGATATTTCATAG
This sequence comes from Eumetopias jubatus, assembly GCF_037043125.1. Classification (NCBI taxonomy): domain Eukaryota; kingdom Metazoa; phylum Chordata; class Mammalia; order Carnivora; family Otariidae; genus Eumetopias; species Eumetopias jubatus. The sequence goes on from NW_028274808.1 coordinate 148,882,742, forward strand.
AATAAAGATTGGAATATGAAATCCTTGCCAGGTCTACCTTAGAAATAACCATATGGTATGGTCGAGGAGTTTAGAATTATTTATTTTATTAGTGTACATTGATAAGAAGATTAATCTCTGTATGATGTCCTAAAACACAAGTTGGCCTATATTGTGAATGAATTTATTAAGTGTTTGGCTATTAAATGACATTTGACTCTATATGTATTGAAAATAAGTGTATTTAATCATCATGAAAACTATGTAGAGGCACTTTTTCTTATGAATTGGCTATTTTTTGCTTTTCTAGGTATAAAACACTGGTATTTTAATTTTTCTTTAAATCCCCCAAACTAACTCAACATCTTAAAATAGAAAGTATTTTACTTGAAATATCAGAATATCAAATGTTGGTGAGGATGGGAGCAGTTGGAACTTTTACACACTCATGTTAAGAGTGTATATTTGTAGGGGGAACTGGGTGGTTCACTTAAGAGTCCCACTCTTGGTGTTGGCTCAGGTCATGATCTCAGGGCTGTGAGATCAAGCCCCATGTCTAGTTGGCTGAGCACTCAGCATGAGTCTGTCTGCCTGAGATTCTCTCCCTCTCCCTCCTCCTCTGTCCCTCTCCCCACTCACATGCTCTCTCTCTTTCAAATAAATAAATAAAATCTTAAAAAATAAGAATGTATATTTGTATAATCACTGTGGAAAACATTAAGGCATTATCAGGAAAAGGTGAAGATATGTACAATGTATAACCAACAATTCAACTCCCAGCCATATACCTTTGAAAAACACTTGTATATATACCCTGAGAAATTATCACATATGGGTACCAGGAAACAGAAACATATACAAGAGTATCTCTAACAAGACTGTTTGTAATTTAAGAAAACAAGCAAACAAAAACCCTGAATTGATGCCATGAACAGAAGATGTGATATATAAATTGTATCATGTTCGTACGATGGAATACCACAGAGCAGTGAAAATGAATGATAACGATGCATCTAACAATACAGTGGAGAACATTTTAAGTATATATTTCTTAAAAAATATAGACTTTACAAGTTCCAATCATTTAAAAGTCAAAGCAGGCAAAACAGAGCAATCTTTCCATGAGAGGTACAAATATATGTGGTAAAATTATAAATAGAATAGCAATGTCCTTCTGGGACATGGAGGGAAAAGAGATTGGGAATTTTGGAGGGGCACATATGAAACTTCCAATGTTTTTCTAATGATCTTCTTCTTAAGATGGTGGTGAGTTAATGGATGTTTATTTTTATTCTTTACACATCTTTGTAATTTATACATATTATAAATATATGTGCTGCTGAAGCAAGCACTATACATATTATAAATATTATTTTGTTGTTTTTTTTAAAGATTTTATTTATTTATTTGACAGAGAGAGAGAGTCAGCGAGAGCAGAAAGACAAGCAGGGGGAGTGGCAGAGGGAGAAGCAGGCTTCCCGCTGAGTGGGGAACCCGATGTGGGGCTCGATCCCAGGACCCTGGGATCATGACCTGAGCCGAAGGCAGACGCTTAACCGACTGAGCCACCCAGGCGCCCAATATTATTTTATTGTTAACGTCCAGTACATTTTTGTAAAAAATAACAAAAGTTTATTAGATGAATCTTTAAAATTTTTTTTTACAAGTTAGTTTCATGACCTTGAACAAATCTAACTCCATATGATCTGACAAGAATTTTTCAGAACAGACTCAAGACATAATATGTAATTAATGACTTCAAACATTGCATGATTTGAGGAAGAGTACACATAAATCATTCTCCCATTCCTATTTCCTATTTTAAGAGAAAAACAATGTTGATATTCATATGTACCTATATATTTATAGATATAGATAGATAGGCATCTGTTATATTTTCAACACACATATATCAAATACCTACAATTCCAGATGCTGTTCTAGACATTTGAGATACATCAGTGAATCTTTCCCATTTGAGTTTACATTCTAGTAGGAAGAAAATAGAATACAAACAAATATATAAATATAGTTCTGGTAGGTTAAGGAAAATATGCTCTGGAGGAAGGAAAATAGAGCAGAGTAAAAAGATTGGGTGTGCTGGGAGGAGGTGTTGTGATTTTTAAAAGCAGTCAGAGTAGGCTTTGATTTGGTTCAAAGCACTTTCTCACCCCAAGAATTTTACATGAGAGTTGCAATACTCCAAAAGGCAAGGTATCAGTTATCACAGTAGCTGGGATTAGTTAGCTATTAGTTTAAGCCAAGGAGGCCTTACTGAGAGTGGCACAGAAAAAGAAAGGAATATGAGGGTGAAAGCATAGATAGGGGAAGAAGATCAGCAAAAAGCTTCAGCTACATTAATTTTTTTTTCCCCCAGAAGGTCGTTTACACCAAATCTCGCCACATATGGTTGAGGATGATCCTTTAAAACACAGTGAGCCTAACTGTCACAAATCTGAATTCTACAACAACTGAAAAGACCAATACAAAAAATTATTTTTTAGTGTCCTGTTTACTCCTGATAAAATTACCTATTTATTTTTTAAAAGGCAGGACTTTTCCCTCAGAAACCCTGACCTCAAGCTTTAGAAGAAGCTTCTCTTGCTTCTTCCATAAGATGACCAATACCACCTGAACCTAGAGGTTGTATACAGACTGGAAGAAAAAAACGAGTTCCATGTTAAAAAGGGATGAAAATCAGCCTCTGCCTTACCCTCCCTCTCAACCCCTTTGAACATAAAGCCAAGGAATGTCTTGATAGAAGGAGTGGAGGAGGAACCTAAATATGAAAGAAGGGAGTTTACCAGTCTGGCTAAAGAGAACACTTGATGGGGAGTTTGGGACATGTTTTCTACTCAGTCTTGTATTTGTATTTAAGGCTGTAAACATTTTGCAGCCTTTTCCTTACTTTTAAAATAAAGGAGCTAGATGATCCTTGAAGATTTTTCCAACTCTAGAGTGCTATAATTTCAGTACAAAGGTCTTAATAAATAATGTATAATTGTCAACTATGAATCTTTCATCTGTGACCAGATAGGTGATCTATCCCAGTTCAGAATCCTAATTACTCCAGGAATGAAAAGCAAGAGTTCAACTTTCTTTCTTTTTTTTTTTTTAAGATTTTATTTATTTATTTGAGAGAGAGAGAATGAGAGACAGAGAGCACATGAGGGGGGAGGGGCAGAGGGAGAAGCAGACTCCCCGCCGAGCAGGGAGCCCGACGCGGGCCTCGATTCCGGGACTCGAGGACCATGACCTGAGGTGAAGGCAGTCGCCCGATCGACTGCGCCACCCAGGCGCCCAAGAGTTAAACTTTCTTGACTGTTTACTGAGGGATGGAGGGTGCATTCTAGATAATTATATTATTTAACTCTGTCCTCTGATGATTATTTGTGAAAAATTAAAATGTCTACTTATTTCTTAATCAATTCAGCAACTTTTTGTGGGCACCCATTACGTGTCAGATACTATTAAGTGCAGAGGATATGTGGGTGCAAATAAGCCCAAGATCTTGTCTTATCTTTGCTTCATTTTCTTGGTTTGGCATAAAGAAGTCATTTCTTTTCCAAGCAGCCTGAGCCTATGGATTTGAAAGCTTTCAACATGATAAATTCATTTACATGTAACATATAGAGGGAGGCAGATGTGAAGAATGTGAAAGTTGTTCTCTTTGAATTATTGTGCTATATCACCTACAGAAATGTTTTATGTGTCATCATATTTCAATATTTACTGTAGAAAATCTATGAAAAAGTAAGACCTGTCAACTGCTGGTATTTATGATAAACTTTAAGAAAGGAAAATAAAAGCAATCATACCAACTTAGAGAAGAACATCACATTTCCCAGCCTATGCAACAATAATGATTTACATCTGTTATTATCTAAAGTCAAATGGCTACTAGAATCTTATGCTGATTGAGTGTCATCACTGAAGACAACATGGAAACAAATGCCCAGATCAAATTGTTAAGTGCTGTCAGAGACACTAAAGGTCTTTGACAGATCACAGTATACGAGCTCCGTGCATATATATTTAACTCCACTTAAAGGACCATGGTGCCCATCAACAGATCATTTTGAAATATGAAATGTTTAGAGAAGATATGAGCATTTAAAATGTGTTTTATACATTTGAAAAATTCTGTTGAAATTACTGAAAATTTCTTATGCAGCCCAGAAATTGAAGAAATAAATTAGAATTGGTTGGCTTGAAATGTACTAGAATAATTCAGGAGAATTGGGGCTTTTAGAACTGACATAAATCAATGAGCATACTTACTCAGGATTATCTACGGGCAGGAAACAATCAATGAGTTGGGTGGAATGCTTTCTGAAAGCACAGCACCTTTCTTAGTTTACAGTCTAATATTAGTTTCTTTAAAAAAGGAGATTTTTTACACAAAGCATTTTAGCTTCAATTTTTGGTCTAGCTGAGAGGAGAGAAAATAGCTTTTCCCAGGATAACTAGTAAATGCTTATTACATTTCTAGGCCCAAAATGTGTAAAGTGCAGAGAGGTTTCAATAAAACCCTTGTCAAATCTTTCTCTCCTTTTCTTTAGGTCTTTCCTTGTCGGTTGATTTTTAACTGAGAATTGATTTTAACTGACCTAGCTGTAGGGTTGGTCACTGAAGGTGGGTCGCTGGGGCTAAAGGATTCCCACAGAGGTAAAGAGGATTTTTAAAAATGACCCTTTGGAGATAAAGTACTGCAAATATCACAATGAGTCCTATTTGACAAATCAGTGCCGACTAGTAGCATTTTCCTCTCTCCTCACATTTTATTTTCAACTGCCTTTTTTTTTTTTTTAGGTTGCTTGGTGTGTGTGTGTGTGTGTGTGTGTGTGTGTATTATGTTACCTTATTAGAATAATTTGGTTTAACATATCATCAGTCATTAGATCATCCATGTAAGGTCCAAAGTTCACTAGTATCTTCAACACCATTTGATATGTCATTTTAAAAAATAGTCAATAGCAGTTATTGTGACTTTTGCTATTCTCAGGTGTTCCAATTACATATTGCTACTCAACATTTTACCCTAAAACCCAGAAACTCAAAACAACTATTGATTTTGATTATAATTTCAGGAGTCAGGAATTGGGGAAGGACTCAGCCAGGCAGTCCATGCTTGATCCTCCTGGCATCAATAGGGGTGGCTAGGGCTGAAAAATCCACTTTCTTCACACACACACACACACACACACACACACACACACACGCACACACACAGACACACACACACCTTCACACACACGGTTGGAGCCTTGCTACTTTGTGGACTTGCTCTCTCTTCACATGTATCTCATTCTGCAGGATCTCTCCAACTGTGACTTGAGGATCTTGAAGCATGGTGATCTCAGGAGAGTCAGGTTTTTTATATGGTGGCTACCTTTCCTCCAGAGTGGGTGTTCCAAGAGACTTGGGAGAAACTCCAAGGCTTATGACCCACCCTTGGAGGATATGCAATGTCATTTCTGTCATATACCATTGGTCAAGAGGAGCCCCAGACCAGTAAAGATTCCAGGGGAGGTAAAAGTAGGCTCATCATCTCTATGGGGAGTGTGGCTATGAACTCATGACACTCTTCATCTACAACACTGATGTTCAAACTTGCTCTCCCATAAAGGCTTCTAATTAGCTCCCTTGAAATAGGTGCTTCCCAGAATGTAGCTTTTGTTATAGTAGAGGTAGTATGATTTTAGGATAAAGTTGGAATTAAATCCTGTGTAAAAAAGAAAACCACAGGCCCCAGATGGTGTCACTTAGGCCAAGTCCTTAAAACAGGGCTTAATACCTAATCTAATTGCAGAAATGTAGTCTTAGCTAGTCAGTCAGGAATTTTCTGATCAATGCCAATGAAGTAATCTGCCACTGGGGCCCTCTCCATCCTCCAAAGGAAGATGAGGTAATCTGTATGATAAGACCCCCTGTTTTCCCCCTACGGGAAAGCAAGCAACCTTGCCTGGAATAATCCTTTTGTTTTGCTAATTACTTTCTTGCCCCAGCCTTGTTCCCATGAAAACCTTCCATTTTGTACAACTCCTCAGAACTTCCCTCTACTTGCTAGATGGAATGCTAAAAGATTTATAAATTGTTTAATAAAGCCAGTTAGAGTGTCAAATTTACTCAATTGAATTTTGTTTTTTAACATCTACTTCTTCTTGCTCTCTATGTAACTTTCATTATTTAAAATGGCTGAACCTCAGAGTTCTCATATAGAAATGTGGATGAAAACTTTTTTGAGAAAGAGAAGGAAATCAGAAAATGTTCCTGATGTGTGTAATGTAGTGCCTGGCATTAAAAAAAAAAAATAAGTTTCAGTTTTCTAGTTCTTGCCTTCGGTTTTTTTTCCCTCACATGAGTGGTTTTCCCTGATAGAAATGACAGCTATAGATTGAAAACTCTTACTCCAGTCTGTCCTGAATGCAATCTGTCCTGAATGCAGCTATTGAGAACATCTTTCTAAAGTATTTCTTTAAAATGTGACTCATGTTTCAAAAATGTTTTATGATGCTATATTGAAATCTAATAAAACCTAATCTGTCTGGATAGTCAAGACCCCCTGTAGTCTATCTCCAAGTTGTCTTTTACAGGCTTACATCCACTGCCATCCAGCATGAGCCGAGGACAACACACTGTACACTCAGTCCTCAATCAGTAACCATTTCTCAAGCTCATGCTAAGTTCCTAAAACTACTATAGGTTCCAGAGATATAAACTCATGTTTATATAAGACATATCTTTCCCTATGCTACATTTTTGCATCTTATGTTCTTACCTGAAATTCTGGCTAACTCTTGAGCCTAATGTGGTTACCACCCATACATTATATTCATGAATAAGTCTAAAAGCTGAGTACATTCCCCCTAGCTCCTCCTGCTTTCCAATTATCTTGACCATCAACATTTCTGTGAATTTTTTTCTTATGCTTCCACCTCCCATTTTACCATCTTTCCTTGTTTAACTTTTACTACTGGCAGGCATGTTTCTATCTCTATTTCCTAATAAGACAATTGAAAACTAACTTTGATCCTCTATTCTCCCAGTCAAAACTAGCCTTCTGTTTACTTCATATTCAGGTACTGCTCCAAGGATAATTCTTTTAACATGGTTTATTTCATCTTCACAGGAAGAATTCAGCTACTCTACTCCCTTCCTTTATCTTACAGGTATCTTTAAAAAGCTTATATATATATATATATATATAAGCTTTTATATATATATATATATATATATATATATATATATATATGTGTCTTTTTTCCCTAGATGACTAAAACAAAAGTAGTATTTCCTTTCTCTGGAAACCACCATAACTTTGGATCATTGCCTTATATTTTAGTTATTGTATGCATGTCTCCTGTCACTTATATTCAAATCTAGCTTTTTCTTATATTTGAATTCCTTATAGTAAAAGGGATATTGATATGTCTAATTAATATGTAGAAAAAATATGAATAAACCATTTTCACCAGTATAAAATAAATAAGGTAAGTTAATCTTTTAACAAATTATTTTATATCATTTTTAATTTCTAATATTTTCATTTAGATATGTCTTGTGTACAATCAAGAATAATTCTAATCAATTAATATGATATAGCAATAGCTAGTACTAAATTCAAAACAGTAATTAGGAGAAACATTTACTTTTTCTTTTCATTTATTTTTGGCTGTAAAATAATTATAGGTTTTTTTTGATATATGAAAACATATTTTATAAAATATATTAAATTTTGTTTCATTAATTTCAGGTCTTAATCAATAATCTCTTTTTCAGTAAACAAGTTTTATGTACAGGGTGCCTGGGTGGCTCAGTCAGTTATGTGTCTGAGTTCAGCTCAGGTCATGATCTCAGGGTCCTGGGATTGAGCCCCACGTCAGGCTCTCTGCTTAGTAGGAAGCCTGCTTCTCCCTCTCCCTCTGCCCCTCTCTCTGCTTGTGTGCTATCTGTCTCTCTCAAATAAATAAATAAAATCTTTAAAAAAAGTTTTATGCATTTGGTGTGTTAGTTTTTATCAACTTACTAAATCATTTACCTCTGTCCTCAACATTTCCTATTATCCTGATACTATATTGCACCTAAGAATGCTTCATGTTTAAGGTTATCTCTGTAGAAGAGAAAATATCTAAAGCTATCTCACACTCAGGAAGTTTTCTAACTTGACAAAATAAAGGATTAAATATCCTGTTCTAAGTGGTATGTGGTGTGTGTGTGTGTGTGTGTGTGTGTGTGTGTGTGTGTGTGTGTTTGGACAATTTTTAAGAAAACCTTAAGTACTTGGATATAAGGTTGGTTGAGTAGATACTTCACTCTATTTATGAGGAATGGAATGTTTCTCTCAAGCATACTTCCATTTAAAAATTGTCATGGACAAGGGAAAAGATAATTCTTAACAATATGGTCAATATGTTTCAAGGATAGCTAGAGTTAGGAATAATTTTTCAGTGTGAAGGGCTTTGTGCCTCTCCAATCATACCACATAGGAGACTTTGTATTCTGCTTCACAGATTCTACCTTTACAGGTTTGTAATAACCTGAAAAGTTGAGTAACTTGGAGGAAGTAAGGAATATTATGGTAGAATCACTGCAACAGGATAAATCCCTCTCATCTACTCATTTCAAAACAGACTATAATGCCTAAGAAACATGCAATATGAGTTATTTAGTTGTTCCTTTACACAATAATTTATTGATTTGCTCATTAAATATTCTTTGAAGCCTATTTTGTATTTTGTATAAGGTGCTATATTAACTCTTATGAGTATACGAAAATGTATCCAACTTTTTAGAAAGCTTATAGGCTTATGATAAAAAATTCTATGCCATATAGTCTATATTTGGTTTGAATTATAAGATTTTAATTTGCTTATTTCTATAACCATTCATTAACATATATTAATGATAATCCCTGCTTATGCTTGATATTCTAGCATAAACACTTATAGTACATTCCTTTATTTTCTGAAGTGTGTCAGTTTGGAGGCTAAATTATACAATTGGTTCTCAGAGTGTAGCTTGGGATCCCTGGGAGTTTACCTAAGATGCTTTCATGGGGTCAGCAGGATTAAAATTATTTTCATAATATACTATAAAATTCTTTTACTTTTTCACTTTCATTTTCTTACAAGTGGAGTTTTGCAGAGACTATACAATGTGTGATATTGCAGCAGATTAATGGCAGAAGCAGAGATGAGAATATAGCTCTTTTTTAAGCCAAATATTAAAGAGATTATATGAATGTAAAACAATGCCAGTTCTCTTACTAGTTGTTTTGTTTGGCAAAATATATTTTTTTATTAAAGTATATTATTTGTGGTAACATGTCCTAGGTTTATTTTACTTGTATTAGTTTTGAATGGATTTACAAATAAACATATATTTTCATTCTCAGTTTTAATATCTAACATGGCAAATATTCATAAATATAACCCATATAAACATAAGCCCATTGGGGCTCTCAATAGCATTTAAGAGTATAAAAGGGTCCAGAGGCTGGAAAGTTTGAGAATTACGTTACTATAATTTTTTTTCCTGTACAATCTCAATTACCAGTTTGGGTTTACTTCAGTTTCTTTTAGAATCATGTAATTTTATTTTTCCAGATGCGAACAGACTTTCCCTCATTAATTCATGTGTTCAAGAAATACCATGTGGCTATTAACTGTGCTGAAAACTGAAGATACTAAAGTAAATTAAATACATTTTGTTATATAGGAAATAATTTTTAATCAGGTGTTTGAAAATGTAAAATTCATCTGTGACAAGCTACAAAGGGAAACTACATGGGTTATATCTTCCTATAATATTCTGATTTGACCTTAGGGGGAAGGGCAGGAAACTTTCCCCTGGGAAGTTACATTTGAGCTGAAATATGAAGGATTCATAAGCATTTATAAGATGTTGAGTGCAAAGGGGATCACAGAGGGAGAAAGTAGAAAGAAGTCCTATGGAAGGAGGAAGCATGAATAAGCAGAGTGGACAAGAAAGACCCACCAAAGATGAATCTGGCACAAACATAGTATAGTAGGGTGGATGGAACCAGGATAACAGCTTCAGGTAAAGAGGATAGTAGGGAACAATCTGTAAAAGATTATATATAAATGTTGAAGAGTTTTTCCTTAAAAGAGCAGTATGAAGCCACCAAAAAGTTTAAATCAGGAGAAGGGTCACCAAGGAGTCTTTTGGTTTCATGATTTGGTCTGTGGGTATGAGTGTAGTTGGGAGATGATGAAGTTTGAACCTCGCTGGTTGTTTTCTAGAAATGGAGAAATAGGGGTAAAACTGATGTCGCTTGTCAATGGACAAGGTATGGGGAAGGATGATAGGACTATGAACAGACTTTCTTTCATTAATTCAAGCATTTAAGAAACATTTAAGAATTTAAGAAATTGATTGCACTTCGAGATTTCTGGACCATGCAACTAGCTGTATGGTGAGACATTTCACTTGAGAGGGGAAGCACTGATAGGTAATGGCCTAGAACTTCCTTGGGCTGACAAACATGGGCCTACAACCCTATAGTGAAGAATAAATATGATGAATGGTAAACTTCAGGCTAAATGAGACTAATAGGCCAATAACATCACTCTCACTGAAAAGTGTTGTTTTATTCTCCTGAAATAGAAACATAAATCAAGCTCAATGGTTTTGACATCCATTGTTTTTAATAGTCCTGGCTTCACTTTTTTCCCCATTCTCTGTGGCCAAGGACACCAAGAATCAGAAATTGTAAATTTTCTCCTTCAAATCAGTTCTTACTGCCTTTATTTGCCTAGTCAACAAGAATGAGCATTTAGAATGTATTAAAGTTACTTGAGGATTTTTTTTTTCACTTTTGTATTTATGTAGACTTAACAGCATCAGTAAGTCCCCATCAGGTGTCCTTGAAGAGTTGTATGACAAGGAGGAAGGCCAGGCCTGGGCCAGGTCAACTGATTCATATCTCTGGGAAAAGATTCACTCAGATCTCGGAAGACATTTGAATCAACCCTCAGACACCTCCCCTGTACGTGAAAGTTGGAGAAAACTCTGAAAGAACCTGTGGAGAAATTTTAGAATCTGGGTTTTGTGGATTATGGAATCCTCAATGAGCTAGCTATTCACATGGAAACTCGGAGACCAAGTTGCCTTTGAAAGCTTTCAGAATTCTATTTTTGTTATGACTTAATGACTCCATGACTGATTGGACTTCTTGATTGAGAAGTTGATTATGGTTGACTTTCTTAGTATTCTTGGATTGCAACTTGCCTTCTTGTTTTTAAGAGAATTTTTTACTTGATAGCCCCACCTGTATAACATCATAATTGTAGATTCCTTTTTTTACTTTGTCACATGTGTAACAACCTGGTATTGTACTTTTCTGTTTGAGGAGAAAACTCATCCTGTTATCAGTTAGAATGATTGTTCTAGGTTCATCTGTGACCAGTAATACTTGAGACAATTAATTTGTTTGTGTTAAAGAATTTTAATTGATTGCATGATGATAGTTTTCAGAGTATCTAAATCTTAGACCCTGGGACATATATTGTTAACATTTACCTTATCCCCAGTCTTTTCAACTAAGTAATATTTGAGTCAAATTACTATATCTATTTGCCCCATTTTGAGCTTTACTATAAATCAACAAAAACACATTAAATTAAACTACATAGGATTGGAATGTAAAGCAATTCATATACTTATTGATTTGAAAATATGAAATGATGGGCCTTTTAAATTGAAATACATTACAAGTGATGTAAGCTTACTGCAAATTAGATTTCTTAAAATTGACTTACCTGTTTACTTGTTAGAATTGATTTATGTCTTAGTTCTTGATGAGGCCAGTACTGGAGAAATATAACATTACTTGTCTTACAAATATTTCATAATTAGAAGTCTTTAGTCATTCTGTCAGGAGTTTTGCTCTATCCCCTCTTAGTCTGAGTAGTGTTTATTATTCCTTAGGTGATTTTTTCCACCTGCATGGTATCAATTTTAATAACACAAAAGCAAAAGAGGCAAGTTGCCTTAGTGATATTATTAAGGAAGTTTTTGAATCCACATTTTCTTCATTTAATTGGAGGTATATTCTACCTTATAGCCCCACAGATGTTATATCGAAATAGCCAATAACAACACATTTAATTTAATAATACTCACTTTATAAATATCAGTTTGAAGCTAAGTCAAGCTTTAGGAATGTCTTCAGTCTTCTAGCTCTTCATACAGATGTGTTGGCTTATAAGAAACAATTATCATATTGAAGATTGTGTCTGCAAATTCTTTTTCTAACTGTAAGTTGATGGAAGTAAGAATGTTTTCAAAAGAAACACACACATACACACAAACCAAAAAATGATTATTAGTTGGCTTTTCCTTTGCAGTACATGAAGCAAAGCATTATTTTAAAGGGAAGATGGAAGTGACTGAAAAGACTGTTTAGACTTTAACTCTTCTGCATGAAGGCCATCCACCCCAAGCCTATCAATCACATATGACTACCAGCCAGTCTTCCCAGGCTGTAATTTCTCTAGCAAAAGATAAGGCAATGCAGCCATCCCAGCTTTGATGAAACTTTTATGAAGGAAAATTTATACTAGTTGTACCTGATGCTCAGTTGGGAGCTGATTAAATGATTTATATTTTGCCTGATCAGAAAGCCAGGCAGATTAAAAATTGCGGCAGTCCCCTTTCAGAGTGCACATTGTTGTCTTCAGGTCATTGCTGAGAGAAATTGTGAATGTGGTTCAAGGACAGCTCAGCACTTTGTACTTTCTGAAGGCAAGTCATTACTTAAATGGTTGGATGTATATTTCTAAGAGCAATACTTTGAAAGCTGACTTTCCCCTGTAATTACAGCTCTGCCAAATAAGACGTTAATTTAGAATTGTTTGGAGTTTTAAGAGACAGGGCATGCATTGAATTTACTTAAATATCTTCCAGAAGTCTTAGCTTTCAATTTGAAGACACACATAGCTTCAAATTAGGATTTTGAAGATGCCAATAATTTGCTTGGAAACTAGAGAAGAACTGAAACACAAGAGGAGGGAAAATCTGGCCAAATGAAGGCAGGTGTAGGAGAGTCTAGTTAGGCAGGAAGAATCTGCTACATATTATGGGCCAGAAAGACAATGATTGAATCTAGAAAGGCAGAACGGCCTGAACAATTTTTTTCAGCCTCTGCCTATTTCTTATTCTGATACATTTCTTTATTCATCAACAGTGTTTAAATAAGTCATTTAAGTGAATATCAGTAACAGCATTTATTGGGAATTCACCTTATACAAAATTCAATAGGTTTGGAGATTTAAGGAACTTAAGTTATAATAGGCCTCAGATTTGCTGTCAGGAGGGTTCTTTTACTAGAGATAAATTTGGGGGACTCTCATTAAGGGAACAGAACAAAAAGTAGTTCACACATAGTTCATCCCTCTTCACTGATGGTGTTGCCATTGTTCTTTGCATGCATTTGTAACTCTACCCTCAGCTCTTTGTATGATGATAATGAGGATGGTGATGAGAATGATCATGATGTCATCTCCACCTCACTAGATGATTGGTTTCATTCATTTTTATTCCCAGTGTCTACAACACTAACTGGAACAAAGTAGATTCTCCATAAACATTTGCCATGTGATTGAAAATATGAATAAATAAAACAAGTAAGTCATTAAAGGTCTTAGTTATTAGAGGTCATAGATTTTCTAGGGGATTGGAATCCAAGCAGGAAAAAAAAGATATTTTAATTGAAGCAAGGTAGGCGTCTTACTCATTGGGCCTACTATAACAGTATACCATAGATTGGGTGGCTTATAAACAGCAGAAATTTATTTCTCACAGTTTGGGAACCTGGGAAGTCCAAGATCAAGGTACCAGAAGGTACAGTGTCTGGCAAGAGCCTACTTCTTGGTTCACGGACAGTGGTTTTCTCACAGTAAAGTCACATGACAGAAGGGGCAAGGGAACACTCTAATGTCTCTTATAAAAGCAATAATCACATTCAGAGGGTACCACCTTCATAATCTAATCACATTCCAAAGGCCCCAATTCCAAATACCTTTACTTTGGGGATTGGTTTCAACATAGGAATTTTAAGTGACATAAACATTCAGTCTATAGCAGCTGGTGAAAGACTCCACAGTATAACCACCCACCAGGATTCCATACAGTTGTACTTTTCAAATTGGGGTATTTGATCATTTAAGGCTATATAGTAGTGTAGATGGATTTATTTGACATGTCAGGAGTATTCGATGACACTTCCCAAACTGTTAATTTTTCTCAATAGTCAGTGGTTAAAATACACTCAAATTTGAACACACCTATTAAATAGAGCAAAATGAAAAAAAATGAACTTGTAAGTTAAAATGAGAATTTAATTAAGTTTCTCACTTGCAATCATCTCCTTGGGCTATACTATTACACCTCTTGTGGACATAAGCTCATTCTTCTCTAACGTTAGGTATATTTCATCCATCAAATATCTCTGTAGCAACTACAGTGAAAATGTTGGTAAGAACTACTGTACTATGATTCTGATGCAGACTGAAGGTCTTGGTAGCCTTTTGTATTCTCTGTAGATTGTGGTGTGGGGTTAGTTAATGCTGCCAAGTGACTGGTTTGGGGATCATGAAAAGTGGGTTTGGAAATTGAAGGCAGGCTCTAATAATCCCCTGTTCTTTCTCTCTTGCATTTCAGGAAGTTTGGGGGTTTATTTAATATATGATTTTGTTTATTTGCTAGTTTTCCTCAATTAACTTGGACTACTTGAGGTATTTTTAGGTTTTGTTTGTCAACCAATAAACACCTCATCTCTCTCTACTCTGTTCTCTGCTCCAGTAAGTGTTAAATTAATAATGGTGGTCTTGAAATCATACTAGGTAATATCTGAAGAAATTTACATCTGGTGGCCATTTACATTGTACCTGCTACACCTCAATCACCCCCTGAGAGAAGAGTGTGAAGAAGAAAATTAATTATATTTTTAGGGGTGATTATTCTTCAGAATTACTTGTAGAATTGAGCAGGGACAGATTCAGTGGTTTAGAAGAATGCTGTCTGTTTTGGCATTGGACAACTGAGAAGAAACTCTGGTAGTTTTGCTAACTTATAATATAGACCTTATGTCTTAATGGAGGAGTATATATATATATATATATATATATATGTATATAGATATATATTCATAGATTCAGGGTTAGCAGAAACCTATTTGTTTCAAAAAAGGGAGAACATAAATGGGCTATCATGCTATAGGTTTCTGGCTCAGTATGGCATGTCAACTTTAAGAGTGCTGTAAGAGCTAAAAGAGAGTAGGAGCATCTGGAAATGGGAAGATAGGAGAGCTGCCTGGATTCCTGACATGAGGTACCAGTTACATTGTATACTGGTGTTTTTTATGGGCACCATCAACATATTTAGACATAAAATTGAAATGGTGTAAATGTTATGCAAGAGTCCTAGAGGATGCCATATTGAACCAACAGATGGATAAGATGTATTTAAGAGGCTCAAAGAAGTGACTCCTAAAATATTACATTTGAGAACTTTTAGAATTTTTACATTTTTCATACCAACACTTTATTTGTAAATTCATATTTCATTTGGAAATAAGTGCCACGAACAATATGGTATTAATAAATGTTATTTTCATTTCTTATTGTCCCATACATAGTATGTAGCAGAGGTATAATGGAGAAAATTGGGAAAAGAACTCAGATGGAATATATATAAAATTATTTTATGATATCCACCTATTGTTTTTAATTGAAAATATGTTTACTAAAAGCAGTATGGTGTCGAGATACACAGTAGGGATAAGTTGACTCTGAATTCCAATATTTTCTATATTAATGAAAGCTGTTCATGATGAATTTAATTTCTTTCTTCTCTCCTTCCCCAGTCTCTTTGGAAGCCTGTGAATTAAAGCAATGTAAATGATATGTGCCTTTTGTGATTTGAATGATGAACAAGGTTACAGAGGTACGTTTGGATAGTGTAGTAGAGAATGCTTTAAATGATAATATTCATACATCAATTTTCAAAGAACTGTTAGGGGTAACACTTAAACACTTCTCCTATAGAGGACATCTGGCTGGCTCAGCTGGTAAACATGATCTTGGGGTTATAAGTTTGAGCCCCACATTGGGTATAAAGATTACTTAACAATAAAATCTTTAAAATAATAATAATAGTAGTAATAATAATAAAGTAAATAAATAATAAGCAATTAAATGATTTTCATACAACTTTAAAAACTTGTTTATTTTAATTAGTTAACATACAGTGTAATATTGGTTTTAGGAGTAGAATTCAGTGATTTATCACTTACATATAACACCCAGCACTCATCGCAACAAATGCCTTCTTTAATAGGCATCACCCAACTAGCTCCTCCCCCACCCACCTCCCTCCTTCAACCCTCAGTTTGTTCTCTATCATTAAGAGTCTCTTACAGTTTTTTTCTCCCTCTCCTTCCCCCCACCCCCACCTACCTTCCAATATGTTCATCTCTTTTCTTTCTTAAATTCCACATGTAATTGAGATCATATGGTATTTGTCTTTCTCTGACTGACTTATTTCATTTAGCATAATACACTCTAAGTCTATTTGCATCACTGCAAATGGCAAGATTTTGTTTTTTTCTGATGCTTGAGTAATATTACATTACATATATATACCACACCTTCTTTTTTTTTTTTACTCATCTTTAGTTTTTATTATGTTATTGTACACGATTTTGGTTAGTATATTTAAAGTCTGAAAAATACCATTTTTAATTAAAATTGAAAGATGTCAAACCTTCTTAGTAAAGATAAGAAATAGCTATTTTATAATCTAGATCCATGTTCATCTTCGACTTTCTTTTAAAATGGTAGCCGAGGCAATCATTCATACACACCACTTTTTCTTTAGTGACTGTGAACTTTCAAAAAAATGACAGCAGTGAGGTGGGTGTCTGTCGCAGGGGTGGGTTTTTGAACACTAAGTTCACTTAGGCAGTGCTTAGGGAAACAAAGTCAGACCTTCCCAGAGAGCTTATGGCAGTAAGGGTGTTCTTTACGATCCTGTTGGTAGGGTCAAGATGTGAACTTAGAACAACTCCTAGCCTGACTTTTCTGGCCTTGGAAAAAGAAGGTTGATTCTAAATGCTAACTTGATGGTTTCACTCTGTGACATTTCAAATTCAGGTCATCTTTTTTTTTAAATTTTTGTTATTGTTATGTTAATCACCATATATTACATCATTAGTTTTTGATGTAGTGTTCCATGATTCATTGTTTGTTCATAACACCCAGTGCTCCATGCAGAATGTGCCCTCTTTAATACCCATCACCAGGCTAACCCATCCCCCTACCCTCCTCCCCTCTAGAACCCTCAGTTTGTTTTTCAGAGTCCATCATCTCTCATGGTTCATCTCCCCCTCTGACTTACTCCCCTTCATTCTTCCTCTCCTGTTATCTTCTTCTTTTTCTTTTTTCTTAAAATATGTTGCATTATTTGTTTCAGAAGTACAGATCTGTGATTCAACAGTCTTGCACAATTCACAGCACTCACCGTAGCACATACCCTCCCCAATGTCTATCACCCAGCCACCCCATCCCTCCCACCCCCAACCACTCCAGTAACACTCAGTTTGTTTTCTGAGATTAAGAATTCCTCATATCAGTGAGGTCATATGATACATGTCTTTCTCTGATTGACTTATTTCACTAAGCATAAGACCCTCCAGTTCCATCCACGTCGTTGCAAATGGCAAGATCTCATTCCTTTTGATGGCTGCATAATATTCCATTGTGTATATATACCACATCTTCTTTATCCATTCATCTGTCGATGGACATCTTGGCTCTTTCCACAGTTTGGCTATTGTGGACATTGCTGCTATAAACATTGGGGTGCACGTACCCCTTCGGGTTCCTACATTTGTATCTTTGTATACCACACCTTCTTTATCCATTCATCAGTTGATGGACGTTTGGGCTCTCCATAGTTTAGCAATTGTTGATAATGCTGCTATACCCATCAGGGTGCATGTACCTTTTTGAATCTGTATTTTTGTATCCTTTGGGTAAATACCTAGTAGTGCAATTGCTGGATCATAGGGTGGTTCTCTTTTCAACATTTTGAGGAACCTCCATACTGTTCTCCAGAGTGGCTCCACTAGTTTGCATTCCTACCAACAGTGCAAGAGAGTTCCCCTTTCTCTGCATCTTCACCAACACCTGTTGTTTCTCATGTTGTTAATTTTAGCCATTCTGACAGATATGATGTGGTATCTCATCATGGTTTTGATTTCTTTTTCCCTGATGATGAGTGATGTTGAGCATCTTCTCATGTGTCTGTTGGCCATTTGGATGTCTTCTTTGGAAAAATGTCTATTCATGTCTTCTGCCCATTTCTTAACTGTATTATTTGTCTTTTCTGAAGGGTGTTGAATTTGATAAATTCTTTATAGATTTTGGATACTATCCCTTTATCAGATATAATGTTGGCAAATATCTTCTCCCATTCCACAGGCTGCCATTTAGTTTTATTGATTGTTTCTTTTGCTGTGCAGAAGTTTTTTATATTGATGAAGTCCCAATAGTTCATTTTTGCTTTTGTTTCCCTTACCTCCAGTGATGTATCTAGTTAGAAGTTGCTAAGGCTGAGATCAGAGAGGTAGCTGCCTGTGTTCTCTTCTAGGATTTTGATGGTTTCCGGTCTCACATTTAGGTCTTTCATCCATTTTGAATTTATTTTTGTATATGGTGTAAAAAAGTGCTCCAGTTTCATTTTTCTGCATGTTGCTATCCAGTTTTTCCAATACCATTTGTTGAGGAGATTGTCCTTTTTCCATTAGATATTCTTTCCTGCTTTGTGGAAGATTAGTTGACCATATAATTGTGGGTCCATTTCTGGATTCTCTATTCTGTTCCATTGATCTATGTGTCTGCTTTTGTGCCAGTACCATACTGTCTTGATTACTACAGGTTTGTAATATAGTTTGAAATCTGGAATCCTAAGGCCTCCAGTTTTGTTTTTCTTTTTCAGAATTGCTTTGGTTTTTGAGGGTTTTATCTGGTCCCATGCAAAATTTAGGATTGTTTTTCTAGTTCTGTGAAAAACAGGTGGTATTTTGATAGGGATTCCATTAAATGTGTAGATTGCTTTGGGTAGTGCAGACATTTTAACAATATTTTTTCTTCCAATCCATGAGCATGGAATGTTTTTCCATTTCTTTGTGTACTGTTCAATTTCTTTCCTAAGTGTTCTATAGCTTTCAGAATATAGATCTTTTATCTCTTTAGTTAGGTTTGTTCCTAGGTATCTTACTGTTTTTGGTGCAATTGCAAATGAGATCAATTCTTTGATTTCTTTTTCTGCTGTGTCATTAGTGGTGTATAGAAATGCAACAGATATGAGGAATTCTTAATCTCAGGAAACAAACTGAGGGTTGCTGGAGTAGGGGTGGGGTGGAAGGGATGGGGTGGCTGGTGATAGACATTAGGGAGGGTATGTGCTATGGTGAGCGCTGTGAATTGTGCAAGACTGTTGAATCACAGATCTGTACCTCTGAAACAAATAATGCAATATATGTTAAGAAAAAAAAAGAAGAAGAAGAAGATAGCAGGAGGGGAAGAATGAAGGGGGGGTAAATCGGAGGGGGAGACGAACCATGAGAGATGATGGACTCTGAAAAACAAACTGAGGGTTCTAGAGGGGAGGGGGGTGGGGGGATGGGTTAGCCTGGTGATGGGTATTAAAGAGGGCATGTTCTGCGTGGAGCACTGGGTGTTATGCACAAACAATGAATCATGGAACACTACATCAAAAACTAATGATGTAATGTATGATGATTAACATAACAATAAAAAATTAAAAAAAAGAAATGCAACAGATTTCTGCATATTGATTTTATATCCTGCAACTTTGCTAAATTTATATATTAGTTCTAGCATTTTTTTTTTTTTTTTTTTGTGGAGTCTATCAGGTTTTCTCCATAGAGTATCATGTTCTCTGCAAATAGTGAAAGTTTGACTTCTCCCTTGCCAATTTGGATGCCTTTTATTTCTTTTTGTTGTCTGATTGCTGAGGCTAAGGCTTGCAGTACTATGTCAAGTAGTAAAGTTAAGAGTGGACATCCCTGCCTTGTTACTGACCATAGAAGCAAAACTCTCAGTTCTTCTCCATTGAGGATGATATCTGTGGGTCTTTGATATAAGGGCTTTATGATGTTGAGGTATGTTCCATCTATCCTCACTTTATTGAGGATTTTTATCAAGAATGGATGCTATATTATGTCAAATGCTTTTTCTGTATCTATTGACAATATCGTATGGTTCTTACCCTTTTTTTTTTTTACTGGTGAGGTGTATAACAGTGATTGATTTGTGAATATGGAACCAGACCTGCAGCCCAGGAATAAATTGCACTTGAACATGATAAATAATCTTTTAATGTACTGTTGGATTTGATTTGCTAGTATTTTATTGAGAATTTTTACATCCATATTCATCTGGGATATTGATCTGTAATTCTCCTTTTCAAAGGGGTCTTTGGTTTTAGAATCAAGGTAATGCTGTCCTTGTAGAATGAGTTTGGAGTTTTCCTTCCATTTCTATTTTTGGAATCGTTTGAGAAGAATAGGATTTAACTCTTCTTTAAATGCCCAGTAGAATTCCCCTGGGAAGCCATCTGGCCCTGGACTTGTATTTGTTGGGTGATTTTTGATTACTGGTTCCATTTCTTTGCTGGTTATGGGTCTGTTCAAATTTTCTATTTCTTCCTCTTTCAAATTTGGTAGTTTGTATGTCTCTAGGAATTTATCCATTTCTTCCAGATTGCCCAGTTTGTTGACATATCATTTTTCATAATAGTCTCTTATACTTGTTTGTATTTCTGTGGTGTTGGTTGTGATCTCTCCTCTTTCACTCATGATTTCATTTATTTGGGCCCTTTCTATTTTCTTTTTGATAAGTCTAACTAGGGGTTTATCAATTTTATTAATTCTTTCAAAGCACCAGCTCTGTTCTGGTTTTTTTGTTTTTTGTTTGCTTGTTTCTATATCATTTATTTCTGCTTTAATCTTTATTATTTCTCTTCTTCTGCTGGCTTTAGGCTTTATTTGCTGTTCCTTTTCTAGCTCCTTCAGGCGTAAGGTTAGGCTATGTATTTGAGATTTTTCTTGCTTTTTGAGGAAGGCCTGTATTGCAATACACTTCCCTCTTAGGACTACCTTTGCTGAAGGCCAAAGGTTTTGAACTGTCGTGCTTTTATTTTCATTTGCTTTCATGTACTTTTAAAATTTCTTTTTTAATTTCCTCATTAACCCATTCATTCTTCAGTAGAATGTTCTTTGTTTTTTTAAGATTTATTTATTTATTTATTTGACAGAGAGAGACACAGCGAGAGAGGGAACACAAGCAGGGGGAGTGGGAGAGAGAGAAGCAGGCTTCCCGCTGAGCAGGGAGCCCGATGCAGGGCTCGATCCCCAGACCCTGGGATCATGACCTGAGCCGAAGGCAGACGCTTAACGACTGAGCCACCCAGGCGCCCCCAGTAGAATGTTCTTTAACCTCCATGTATTTGTGGTCTTTCTAAATTTTTCCTGTGGTTGACTTCAAGTTTCATTGCATTTTGTTCTGAAAATATGCATGGTATGATCTCAGTCTTTTTGTATATGTCGAGGGCTGATTTGTGACTCAGTATGTGATCTATTCTGGAGAATGTTCTGTTTGTACTTGAAAAGGAGGTGTGTTCTGCTGCTTTAAAATGAAATGTTCTGAATATATCTGTTAAGTCCATCTGGTCCAGTGTGTCATTCAAAGCCATTGTTTCCTTGTTGATTTTCTGCTTAGGTGATCTGTCTATTGCTGTAAGTGGGCTATTAAAGTCTCCTACTATTATTGTATTATTGTCAATGAGTTTCTTTATGTTTGTTATTAATTGACTTGTATATTTGAGTGCTCCCAAGTTAGGGGCATAATTATTTACAATTGTTAGATCTCCCTGATGGAGAGACCCCTTAATTTCAGTATAATAACCTTCTTCATCTCTTGTTATAGTCTTTGTTTTAAAATAGACTTTGTCTGACATAAGTATGGCTACTCTGGCTTTCTTTTGATGTCCATTAGCAGGATAGCTTGTTCTCTATCCCCTCAGGCAGGTGTCTTTAGGTCTAAAATGAGTCTCTTATGGGCAGCATATAGATGGGTCTTGTTTTTTTTTTAAATCCATTCTGATACCATATGTCTTTTGATTAGAGCAATTAGTTCATTTACATTCATAGTGATTATTGAAAGTTATGACTTTAGTTTCATTGTGTTACTTGTAGAGTTGGTGTTTTTGGTGATGTTCTCTGGTCCTTTCTAGTCTTTGTTACTTTTGGTCTTTTTTCTCCACTCAATGAGTCCCCCTTAATATTTCTTGCAGGGCTGGTTTATTGGTCACAAACTCCTTTAGTTTTTGTTTGTCTGGGAAACTCTTTACCTCCTTCTATTCTGAATGACAGTCTTTCTGGATAAAGCATTCTTGGCCACATATTTTTCCCATTCAGCATGTTGAATAAATCCTGCCACTGTCTTCTGGCCTGCAAACTTCCTGTGGACAGATCTGCTGCAAACCTGACCTGTCTTCCTTTTAACCTTCCTAGGTTAAGGACTTGTTTTCCCTTTCTCCTTTCAGAGTTATTTCCTTCTCTGTGGATTTTGTGAATTTGATTATGATATGCTTTGGTGATGGTTGGCTTTTGTTGAATTCAATGAGAGTTCCCTGTGCTTCTTGGATTTTGATGTCTATGTTCTTCCCACGATAGGGAAGTTTTCAGCTTGAATAATTTGCCTGAATAAACTTTCTGCCTCTTTTTATCTCTCTTCATTTTCTGGGACTCCTGTGATATGAATGTTATTCTGTTTTACTAAGTCGCTGAGTTCCTGAAGTCTACCTTCATGATCCGTTACCTTTGTTCCCTCTTCTTTTCAGCTTCATTATTTCCCATAATTTTATCTTCAATCACTGATTCATGCCTCTGCTTTGTCCATTCTTGCTTTTATGGCATCAATTCCAGTTTGCATCTCTGTTATAGCTTTTTTAATTTCAGCCTGACTAGCTTGATTTAAGTTCTTTTATCTCTGCAGTAAGGGATACTCTAGTGCCTTCTATGCTTTTTTTCAAGCCAAGCTAATATCCTTATAGTTGTTGTTTTAAATTCTGGATCAGACATCTTACTTATATCTGTATTGATTAAAATCTCTGGCCATCATTTCTTCCTGTTCTTTCTTTTCAAGTGAATTCTTCTGTCTTGTCATTTTGGAGGGAAAAAAAAGAAAAAGAAAAGGAAAAGAAAGAAAGATAAAATAAAAATTGTAAAAAATTTAAAAAGATAAAATAAATAAAGTAAGCCAGATCCTAGGTGTGTTTTGGTCTGCTTGTTATGAGAAGCTTGATAGAAAAAAGGTGGAAAGAAAGTAAAAGAAAAATATTAAAAAATTAAAAAAAAACATATAAAATAAAATTTAAAAATAAAAAAATAAAAAAATTTGCTCTTTCTGTATCAAAAAAGCACACAAAACAAAGACAAAAAAATAAAAAAGAAAGAAAGACCCCAAAGGAAGCTGTATCCTGTTTCCTCTAGAACTGAAGGTTTCCATCACTCTATGATCCGTAGACTTGGTGTAGGTGAGGGGTTTGTGCTGGTCTTCCGCTCTGATTCTCAGGTGGAATTGCCCTAGTGAAGATCCAAGTGCATGGTGCAGGTGGGCGGAGCTTGGTCAAGCGGCTCTGTTTTCCACTTGGTGGTGCTGTTTAGCACACTGAGGTCAATCAGGCTGGTAGGCGTGGGGAGAAAATGGCTTTGCCACCATCTCTCCCCTCAGAACAGGAAATGTGTACCACCTGTCTTCAGGAAGCCCTCATAGATGGGCAAATAATGACTCCTCCTGTGTCCCTGGTTTCTATCAGATCCCAGCCTTCATCTTGTCTGTGTCCAAGCTGTTTGCCTGACAAACAACAGTGTTTTATCTCAGGTGCAGCTGTGTTTTAAATCCCTACAGTTTAGAGATCCTTTGGGGGCGGGTCTTGTTATGCTGTGGTGGGTGCTGGCTTGTCCCAGAAGACAGTCACAGGACCACGCTGGGGTTCTGAGTTTATGGTAAATAGCAACACACAGGGTGCCAGGGTTGCTGCCCTCAGCGGGAGTCTTTGTTCCTATACTGGTAAGCAGGGCAGCTCAATGGTGTCCATAGGGTCCTTTGCTGGTGGAGAGGCAGTATCACTTCTACCCAATGCACTCCAAGCTAGGGAACTGCTTCTTCCTGTGTGACCCTGGGGATGCTCAGGCTGCCGGCTGCTGGGCCTCCACCCTGCTTCCCCACCAGAGCTCCGCTCAGGCTTGACACCGCCAGTGTCCCAGAACTCTGAAACTTCAGACTCTGTGCTCCAAGGTTTATAAAAAACTGGTGGTTTTGTAACATTCTCTTTTTTCCCTGTCAATGGTTTTGTGAAATAGTTTTCTTGTGCAGTCCCCTGTGCAGGTTTTCTATCTCTCTCTCTTTTTTTTTTTTTCCTCTGCACTTTCTTTCTTCCTTCTCTCTCCCTACTCCCTCTGGGATCAGGGCTCCCTCACCAGGGCAGCACCCAGGGTTCTTTTCTCCCACGAATCAACTCCACAGTTCCTACCGTCCATGGGTCCTTTTTTAGTTTGTACATGTACAGCTTTGTTCTCTAAGACTTCTGATGGATTTTTTGGGTGCTCAGAATGATTTGATATTTATCTAGTTGTGTTCGAGGGATGAGTCAAGCTTAGGGCCACCCTACTCCTCCACCATCTTACCTTTCTCCCTACAACTTTAAAAACTTAAGAATTGTATTTTTTTCTGTTGTTTAGAGGTTATTGAACAAATTATTACCACTTATAACAGCTCATAATAAATAAGGGTACACTAGAGATAATTTTTACACACTGAAAATTTTTCATTCAATGTTATAAAAATCAAAGCCTAAGTTAGTTTGTAAAGAATCTGGTTTAAATATAAGATGTGACTGTGAATTTATGAAGTTTGTGATTAACAACTTCCCTGCTTTTTTACATTGGAAATGACCAAACTTTTAGTCAGCTCTGTGGAGGCTATTATTTGGCATCATGTCTGTGTTTGTCTCTTTTGATTCTTTAGTTTAATTTTTAGTTCAATTTGTTATGCATATACACCACTGTAATGAAAACTGACATAATGGGTTTATTCAAAATTAAATGATTCAGGAACTTAATATAACCATGTAGGAAAATAAATTTCCAAATGATGCAGCAGAGAAAAGACAAATTGCTTATGACTCAATTTATTTTGAAAAAAAATTGATGCAGCATCTTGGGAATAAGTAATTATTCCTTCTCTATTAGTTTTTTTTTTTTAAACTATAGCTATGGCTTTCTTACTAATCTTATACTTCCCATCTTCCCTCATGTCCTCCTAGCTCTCTTTATCTTTTATTGCTTCTCCTGTGAAAAATATTAAGTTTGTGTAACATGAAATGATAAATCAAATACGAACCAAGGTTACAATTCAGTATGATCACCTCTGTAACATTTAAGTTTGTAAATTGGCCATCTCATGAGTCCATGAAAATGACATCAGTGCCTCCTACTTAAATAAGCTTTTATTTAGGCATCTTCTTGCACAAATGGTAGAGTAACTGGAGTCATAATGTACCCAAGTCCACATGAGTTCACTCCTTGGTGAGTCACAGATACATACACCATGTAGAGTGGAGTGGTCACACAAAGTAAACTTTATTTGCAGCAAATAAAGAGATGTTGAGGAATAACTTCCAAACCTGTGACTCTCCAAGCAAGGGTGAATGGGTTTCCTTTAATTAGGGTTAGGATGAATGTTGATAGGGGAGCCTTGTCATTGTATGTAGAGGCAGGCATAAGACCATGCATGTGCCTTAGGGAAACATGCTTATACATACATTGTATATTATGTAAATGAGGCATAGGCTCCTTGGGGGAGACTTTAGTATTACAATGAGGGAAAGATCATTGTCAATCATTCTAGAGATCACTCCATGGTCCATTCGCTCAGGCACAAGTCAGGTGTTATGCTCAAACTGGTATGGGTTGGCTGGAGGTCTTGTCTAGCTATCACTGGAGGGGCAGTTTCACTTTCCATTGCCTGAGTTAAGAGATAATATGGAACGAGGAGCTCAAGGAAGAATGTGGGACATAGGTCAGTGAGTACAAGCAGGTGGGCAGTAAAGGTCAGGTAATGGGGTCTGGCTGGTGACAATAAAGGACGGTATATAAGAGCATCTCCTAGGTGGTATATAAGAGTATGTGGGGGATCCATCCAAGACTAGCTCCCTGAGGTCTTCCGAGTGAGACAGGTTTGCTGACAAGCTTGAGGGAGGTGGTCACTGCCTGTGGTAGCAGCCATTTCTTCAAGTTTCAAGGACGATAGTCACAGCTAGTATTTTTCTTTTATATCTAGGAGAAGAGAGGCAGAAAAAAAAGGAGGAAGGAAGGAAGGAAGGAAGGGAGGGAGGTGAAAAAAGAAAGATCTAGGTCCATCTCTAACACAGAACTTTTCCTCCAATCTGTAAAATTCACATGAAAGATTTATATTAGATTCAGAATCCAATCCAGTAAACTTTAGTGAGTACCTACTATGTATTAGAGGCTGGCCCAGGAATTCCATTATGTACCATTATATAAAGTATGACATATTCCAGGGGTCAGCAAACTTACTGTTAAGAGCCAGAAGGTAACTGTTTTGCCTTTGTGGGATATATGGTCTCTGTTTCAACTGCTTGATTGTGCTTTTGTAATGCAAAAAGTCATAAACTGTAGAAACTGAAGAAGATGACTGTGTTCAAATAAAACTTTTTTACCAAACAGGTGTGGGAAGGATTTGTCCTGCACGACATAGTTTGCCTACCCCTGATTATTCTAACTGAAAGTAATTTGAATAACTGTAATGTCTCTGGATAAGAGATACTGCATTACTTATTTCAAATTGTATCTCAATTATGGGTTTTAGATTTTGTTTTGTTTGGGGGAGTATAGGTTAGATTTTAATTATATGATGTCTAATGAATTTTATGATGAAGGACTACAAAATGACTAAATTCTGCCTTGGTCTAGTCATTCATTTGTTATGTGAATCTGTGGGCTCATTATATACAATGAATAGTACCAGCTAGGAGGCAGGAGTGTAATTAATTAATCCAGTGCAGAGCTCTGTGAAACTGGATTTGATGCACATGTCACAGCCCAAAGGGAGATGAGTGACTCTGCATCCCCTTAACTCCAAATCTGTTTCTCTTCTCACTGGTCATATGATAAAGGAAAGTGAAAGAATAAAGCTCAGGTTCAGGCACAACCAAGCAAACCCAGCTCCGTGAACCTGCCTGCTAGTAAAGGTGGACCAGTGTTCTTTAATATTACCAACCAGAGGAGTATTCTCCTTCTTGGCAAGAACAAACAAGGTTGGGAGAAGAAAGACTGACTTTCTCGTTGAGGAAGTGGTAACAGGAGCTACCCTGTCTTCAAAAAGCCTACAATTTATTTATTTTAATTTCTTTTTGCTTAAACAACAGAAATTTATTTTCTCATTCCTCAGTTTGGAAGGCTGAAGTCCAAGATCAAGGTGCCAGCAGGCTTGGTTTCCTCTGAAACCTATTTCTTGGTTTGTAGATGGCTGCCCTCTTCCTGCCTCTTCACATGGTCCTCCCCATACACACATACATATGCCCCGGTTGTGAAATAAATTGGAATAGAGCCCTATCCTAAAGACCTTAGTTTAACCGAACTACCTCTCTAAGGACTGTATCTCTAAATACAGTTATGTTTTGAGGTACTAGTAGTTGGGACTTCAACATTTGAATTTTGAGGGGACACAGTTCAGCTCCTAATACCTTGAGTTAGGGTAAAATGCCCCCTGATGGCAGCAATCCGAAGTTCTAGCCCTATGTTCTCTTTTGTTTGTTTTAGGTTTTTGAGGGATTATTGACGTATAATTGATAAATAAAATTATATATATTTGAGATGTGCAATGATTTCCCATTATAAAGAGAAAACCTAAGTCCTGAAAATTGACTCCCAAATATGTTTCCCAGGATTTAATGGGAACTTATCCAAGTTAATATGAATATAAAATGTTGAAGCCTATGATATAGAAATAAAAGAGCCTATAAGAGACTACATAGTACATGGCAGTATTATAAATTTGAATGCTATTTCTTATAGAAGACAGAAATAAATGGTATCACATAGAAAACGTCTGACTTCCAAAAGCAATTGAGTGAAGGTGCCTTTGCAGAAGAGCAGTAATGTGGCTCAGATTTGATTGTAAGATTCAGATCTTGAAGTTCATGTCACTGACTAGTCATATTAATAATAACCAAAAGAAAAGGAGCAGCATTGATTGCTGAACTAATTGGACATTACTTGAAACTTGACAGTGCCAAGCCTGGCTCCTCTCAGAGAGAGAGACCAAGCACTAGCTTAATAGGTTTACTATTCCCTTTGGGTTGTTATAAGCAGAATCAATATGTACTAATGACTGCAGCAATAAATTTGGTCATACTTCATAGGGTACCATTCTGCACTTACCCAGTTGTTGGTTTGACATAGAGTAATAGAGTTTACCCTTTTTAAGTTGTAAATTACTATGAAAATGCTGAGCCTCACAGTAAAATGCATTTGGGATGTTTTTAAGCTTAGGAAATATTGGTAATACTTCCACTAAGCATACTATTAAAATAAATAAATAGTATTTATTGCCTGGTTCCCAGCTGCAGCTGAATGAAAAGCAGTGGGAAAAGAGAAAAAAGACATACATATTTATCAAATGCACAAGGCTCATGTTTACTTAATTCACTTTCGTAGAGTTGCTTACACCAGAGAACAAAAAGAGAACTTTCTTTTTATTTCTAAGTTTCATTTCAGTGAAGATGATATGGAAGATGGTACTAATAGTTATGATTGTTATGTTAATCAAAAACTAATTGTTATAAAATATTACCTATGACTTTTGCCCAGCATTAATTTACTACCACTTTGTCATGCTTTTCAGTTTAAGTTTCATCAAGACTTCTAGATGATGTTTTGGTCTATAAGGTTAAATGAAGAATTAGTCTCTCAGGGTAAGGTAATATACCCACATGTGTTCACATATGTATATGCATATATGTCTATATTAAATTAGTTTTATACATGCTGTATATATAAAATGGTATATTTATGTGTGTGTGTGCGTGTACATGTGTGTATTCAGAGATACCATGAGATAAAGTAATTTTCAGCCCACATTTCATTATAATTAAAAATTATATCACACAATATATTTAGGAAACGTGCATTATCTTTGGTAAATAGAGACATTGATTTGTATGGATTTAACATACTACAAAAATGATCACTCAATCATACATAAATGATTGTAGAATAACGTGTGTGTGGGTAGACAAACTAATCTGTTAGCTTTTTATAACTTAGAGAAAAACTTTAAATCCTTTACTTTCCTTGAATGCATGCATAATATGGATAGCAAAGCAAAGAGAGTTTGCATAGAAAATAGAAAATAGTAAAGGGAAGTCAATTTAGAAATAAAGTTGGATTTCATTGTTCTCCATCTCATCTTCCTCCTGAGTAACTTTCATTTCACTTACTCTTTTTCTCACAAATTTGAGATGTGACCACATTTTTTCCTAGTACTATAATGGTGGACATATCCCTTTTTAAGACAATATTGTGAGCTTCTTGAAAGCCTAGAAAAAGTTCTATTTTCTTTTTAAATTCTCAGATAACTGGCACAGTGTTAGGTCTATAAATGTTTGATAAATACTTGTTGAATTCAAAATTATAGAACACATAGGCAAATTATTTGGATCTGACCTTAGGCATAACTAGAAAAGTTAACGAGATTATGGAGGTAAATTAAAATGAAAAAGAATGGGATATGTATATTTGGTTTATTCCCAATAATCAAAGTTCTATGATTTTCTTTCAACTTTTTGAGAGATATATTTATTTTAAATAACAGGTTAATTTTTTGTTTAACATATTACGCTTAATTATGTTGTCTTGATAACAAAAAATATCAAAGTTATGTATTATTTTATGCAATGAGCTACATATAAGAATGCTGTGGGGAAAAAAAAGAAAACTGAGTTGTTTCTGCCCTCTGATGAGCCTATTTTAAAACTTGTTTCAGTTGGCTCTTTTGAAAATGAAGAAGTCATTCTGATGAAATTCTAACCAAGCTATATGTTTTTATTAGGCACTTGAATGTCTATTGATACACTAAGCATCTGGTTATCCTGAGATATGGTTTAACTGGGTAGAACAAGTATTTTTTCCTATACAATTTCCCCCACTGATTATCTACAAAAGAATTATTTCATCATTCTGGTCACCGTGCATCCTAAATGAGGTTTTGCATTCAAGTGTTGATACTTTCCTCATTAATATGGAGTCATTTGAGACTGAAATTGCGGGTGGAGTGGTGTCTGTATGTGGCATTAAATGTTGACAGGTAGTCTCCCTGTGATGGGATAGTGGAGTAAGACAATGTGCTGCCATTTGAATTGGAAATGCACATACTGAATCATTAATGGTTTTAGAGTATAAAGCATCTGATATGTTAATTTTAGGAAATGTATACTTTTATGGGTATCAGACTCTCATACTTGCTCTTTAAAAACATTCAGTAAACTGTGTATCTCATCTAACATAAACATTATTTTGTTGCTTTTTTTTTTGTCTTAAAATTAGAAGCATTCCAAACCAGTAACTTAAATGTCTGAATACATTAGCTAAATATGTTCCCAATCCTCTCAGACCTTTTATGTGTAAAAGAGATCTAAAATCTTTCACATAGATTGTGTGGCCTACCTGTAAGCAACTTCGTGTATATTTGGTAACAAGAGATTAAACAAAACAATCTCCATTTATATTCAGAATTAAGAACTGGTTTCTAATTGTTCCACATTATTGAGGGAAATTTGCTCATGGGTTATTTTAAGACAGCGCTATCTCTGCTAAGACTTGATGAATAACAGAAACACTAGATATGCTATAAGAAAGTAGTGATACCTAATGCTTGTAGTCATTTTTCCTATTATAGTTGTTTGTATGCATACTTTACTCTTTTTTTGCATACTTTACTCTTAACTTAGAATATAATATACCACATATTACACTTCATTTATCCTAACTCCATTTCAGAATACCTAACAGTGCCATGGAAAAAAATATTGACGTTAGAGTCAGGATATCTGTATTTGAATTCTGGGTTTATCACTTTGTGGTTGTACAAACTTGAGAAACTCATTTAACTTCTCCTATGCAATGTTATTATCCCTAAATCTAAGATAATAATATGTATTTTACAAACTTATGAAAAAAGTAGAGTCTACAGAAAAGAATATGAGCTTTGTAACTACAATATACAGCACAAATTAAAGACACCAGTATCATTATTGACACATAGAAGACAGTAACTACCTGATAAATTACATGTGGCTCTCGGGGGTCAGCAGAGAGTTCTGCAGATAGTAAGTCTGCTGACTTAACCATTTTCAATATTGAGGCTAAAATATGTAATGTCACTGGAACTTGATTATAGTGGTATATGGGCCCTACTTATTTGACACTGTGGTAAATGGCATTTCTATTTAATCTGGGGAAGACTGTCAGAGAACAAAGCCAGTTCTATGCCTACAGCAACACCCGACAATGAATTAATGGTATATCTATAGTACTAGCATCCAGTCTATTTAAATCGGATGGATGGCTGCTTTTCCTGCAACCCATCCGCAGCAGTTTATAAAGGAATGTAATTCAGCTGAATAACGTAAATCTCCCTCTCCTGAGATCCTTTGTTCAAGTCAGTTGGTTTTTCTGCTTGAGGCTGGCTGTTAGACAACTCAATCTATCACTCATGTTTATTCATATCTTAATGTTATCTATATGCTCACTTTAAAATCTCAAAGTAAAAATTGGTCTTTGGTATCATACATTTCTGTTATAAGAGAAATAATTTATTTTCCTAGGTCATTTCTACCATAATATGCAATTTATAGAGCTTCTAGAAAAGCTTTGCAAAGATTATGGAGTTGTTATGGCAGCACCACTTGATTAAGACTATACACATTTTTGGTTTGTTTGTATATTTTTAAACAAACATACAATTTCCTAACAACACAAAACAAAAATTCCTACTTTCACTATGCAAAGAATCCAGTGGTACACTTCTTCTGAATTGAATTTATTTTTTTAAGGATTTTATTTATTTATTTATTTATTTATTTATTTATTTATTTGTCAGAGAGAGAAAGAGAACACAAGCAGGGGGAAGGAGAAGCAGACTCCCCACTGAGCAAGGAGCCTGATGCAGGACTCGATCCCAGGACCCTGGAATCATGACCTGAGCTGAAGGCAGATGCTTAGCCTACTAAGCCACCCAGGTGTCCCTGAATTAGATTTCTTATAACTCTCTATGTGGAATAAGAATTTGCACAGAAAATTAGTTACTATATATTAAAAATCTACCTATTTCCTTCTTGGTTTATGATTTTCCATAACCTAAGTATCCATCCATAAAAGAGGATAGCTTGGGAAGTTTGCATAAAAGTTTCAAGACATAGCAGAAAAACTAAATTTTCAATCTTAAATAAGCTGCTGCCCACTAGGTATAAGCTGGATTCAAGTCACCCAATATTTCTGTTTCTCACTTTCTTTATCAGTAAACTAATGGGTGGTAGAGTTTAAATGAACTAAAATATGTACTATGTACTAATACATAGGAACTCAAGTAAAGTAATAAAATTTATTTTTACAAACTTAGTCTGTGGACATCACCACGTGGGAAAAAAATTTGGAGTGATTTTGCATGTCAGAGAGAAAGCAATTGTTTTAGTAGGAAATTATATTAGAGGCACTTAAAAGAATGAAAGATGTAATTCTCTAAAGTAGAATTTGATCTATGGAATTATTTTATATAATATAAAAATCTTTTTATGAAGTTTAATATGTAAGCTTGCACCTTAATTTGATAATCTAAAAAATGGCTATATTTAGCACCAGGATTATCTAAATGTGCAGTTTCTCTAAATTAACTTCACTAGATAATTAACAGACTTTCCTTAATATGGTACTACATATCCTTTAAACATGGTGGGCTTATAAGGTGGAGGCTTTATCTGTGGATACTCATGAATAAACTGGGTGAATTATAAGCCAAGAATATTTTTCTTCACATATACAATTACTTACAATTTTTATTTATGTATGAAATAATATGCTTCTGTCATTTTTTGGCTTTCTAAAAAGGGAGTACATTGCCTCAAATCAAATGGGAAGACCACTAAAAGCCAGGGAGCAATACAAATATAATGAATATACTCCATTTACCCAATAGGGAACAAAAAAAAAATATGATTGTCAACCACCAAACTGGAAAACTGCAGACATTCTGAAAATTGCTTAGAGCTATAGTGGGACTGTTTCTAAAAGGCACTTAGGAATCATTGAATGTTTTTTTTAGTTAACCTAAATCTCTTACTGAGGTGGAGGTTATGTGACTCACCTGCCAGTTTACTTTCTTTGCTAATTATTCCCAACTCATCACATCCCTCATCTCCAATCATTACTAAACCAGAGAGTAGAATTAATTCCTATTAATCATGCACTGAGAAGTATGATCCATGGGCCATTTTGCCCATCATCTTTTCAACTTCTCAACTTTTCTGGATTGTTTATATTTGTCTGGCTTAGCTAAGATAAGTAAATTGAAACTACTGGGAAAGATTTATCAGAAAGCTCTCCAGGGATATAGACTAGTTGACTTGGATCTTAATGCAAGAAGCAAAAAATAACAGAACTGTCATTTAATTGTCCAGGACAACATGATGAATTATGATGACAGAGTCCACATAGAATGGTTCTTC
Source organism: Eumetopias jubatus (assembly GCF_037043125.1). Taxonomy (NCBI): domain Eukaryota; kingdom Metazoa; phylum Chordata; class Mammalia; order Carnivora; family Otariidae; genus Eumetopias; species Eumetopias jubatus. The sequence continues at coordinate 148,916,639 of NW_028274808.1, forward strand.
TTCTTCTCTAACCCATCTTCTTGAATATGCTACATTAGATGAGCTTGCAGCACCAGTCATGTATCATATTAATGCCTTTGCATTTCCAATGATTGTGTTGGCCAGACATGAGTTTCAAAACCAATTTTGTATTCATCACTCATCTCAATAGGAAACAATTTTAGTAACTGAAAGATTCAGGAGTAACAGGAATTGAATGGCATCTCTCTCTCTCTCTCTCTCTCTCACTTTAATATTGAATGATGTGAGGAAAGAAAGTTGGGATAGAAAAAAAAAAATAAAAAAATCAAGAGTTTCTCTTTATTCAGTGACCTGTTAGTGGTTTGTAGTTTGCAAAAGTAAAGCTTTATAATTACTCAAAGGATTAAATCTCAAGCGATAATTCCATCAATGAAAGGTAATTTACTTTCTGCCTTTACACATGAAATCATATAACATGGTGAATCAGTTAGTATGAACAGAATAGGGTTACAACAAATAAAAACTAGACAAAGTGAGGATCTATGATTTTTCTTGAACTCCTAAAGGACTGAGTTCACAAAAAAATCTAAAGAGACAGGTATATCCAGGGATATACTGTACCTGAGGTCTGCTTAAGTGGAACAAACACCACTGACAGCCATAGAGGTAGGACAACTTCACTGGTAATTTTAGTAAATTGCTTCTGAAAACTGAGCATGAACAACAAATGTGAGAAACTCCTGGAGGCTACAATCACAGGGATCTCCACGTTTTTGTGGACTTTCTCTTCCAGAACCCCACCAGGTTCTCACAATGAAGATCCAAGAAAAATGTCCTCGAGGCCCTGGCAGAGGGAGAGGAAAAGTAGTCAACTTGTAACTCCCCCTGATTCTTCTCCATAATACAGGCTCCCTCTCCAGAGAGAAGGGCTTCCCACAAGGCCATGCTGAAATCTTGTTCTACCTGTTTTCCTCTTATATTCTTGTCACAGTTATGGGGTGAGGAGAAACAAAAACAGTCAACAGGAGGTAGGGATTCAATGAAATAATTTGGGAACAATACCTAGGGAAAGGAGTAAATGCCAAGAAAGCAAAACAAAAACAAAGACAAAAGCCAACTCTGCTCCTGCAAAAGAAACAGAAACACCTGTGAAGTATGAAACATCCCCAAGACACAAGCAATTACAAGACTGAAACTTAATCAGAAGATCAGAAGATTAGGGAATGTCTTTTCTCCTCCTACCCTACCACCGTTCCAGTGAAACTTCTGTATTATAACAGTGGATTATAGCTAAAGGAGCTTCAACACATAGACTTTCCCTGAAGAACAGTACAAAAGGAAACCCCAAAGCCAAGAGGGGAGCCAAAAACAAGGACATTAGAATTTGAAGACTCTGGAACCTACAACTACAACAAACATTAAACACAGCCCAACTCCTAGCCAGATCAACATAAATCCTTTCACTAAAGGCCTACTTATCTCAATATATTTTACCCTATACAACATGTGTTACTTTCAACAAAAAGAACAAATTCCAAAAGCAAGAAAAAGCAGTGTGAAGAGACAAAGCAAACATCAGAACCAGATTTAGGTATGACACAGATGTTGGAATTATCAGATAAGGAATATAAAATAACTATGATTAATATGTTAAGGGTTCTACTGCAAAGAAATAGAAAACATGCAAGACCAAAAGGCAAGGTCATCAGATAAATGGAAATTATAGAAAAAGAATCTAAAGGAAATGCTAGAAATGAAAACCACAGTAAAAAAAATAGAGTATGCCTTCAATGGACTCATCTGTAGGCTCCACATAGCCAATGAAAGAATGGAAGATAGGTCAATGGAAACTTTCCAAACTAAAAGGTAAAAAGAAAAGATGAATTTAAAAGCCCCAGAAAATCCAAAAGCAGTAGGGAAATATCAAAATATGGGGTAGGGAAACATTTGAATCATCTTTTTAAAAAAGATTTTATTTATTTATTTGAGAGAGAGAGAGAGAGGGAGAGGGAGAGAACAAGAATGAACAGAGGGAGAGGCAGTGGGAGAAGCAGACTCCCCACTGAGCAGAAAGCCTGAGGCCAGGCTCTATCCCAAGCCCCAGATCATGACTTGAGCTGAAGGCAGATGCTTAACTGACTGAGCCACCCAGGTGTCCCTGAAGAAATAGCCTTAAAACTTTCCAAAGTAATGATAGACACAGAACCACAGATTCAGGATGTTCAAAGAACATCAAAGAAAAAAAAAAACAAGAAAATGAACAATTAAAAATAAAAACACCTAGGCATATCATATTCAAGCTACACAAAACCAAAGACAAAGAGAAAATCTGGAAGAAAAACAGAGGAGAAACACCTCACCTACAGGGGAACAAGGATAAGAATTTTGACTTTCTTTTTTTTTCTTTTTTAAAGCTTTTATTTATTTGAGAGAGAAAATGAGATAGAGAGAGAGCATGAGAGGGAGGAGGGTCAGAGGGAGAAGCAGACTCCCTGCTGAGCAGGGAGCCTGATGTGGGACTCGATCCTGGGACTCCAGGATCATGACCTGAGCTGAAGGCAGTCGCTTAACCAACTGAGCCACTCAGGCACCCAAGAATTTTGACTTTCATCATAAACCTTGCAAGAAGGAAGAATGGAATGGATGGGATAGGAGAGTAGCCAATGCCAATAAAAGTAAACCAAAGCCTTATTTCATGAAAAGGTCACATTGCATTTAATGTGTTTTTATAACTTCTAAAAGATTGATACAATGCTATAATAAAATATTCATAGAAAACTAAACATTAAATGTTTATGAACTGAAAAATGACAAGAAAATATTGATTCACTTTTTTGACATCAAATAAAATATATATTTGGCTAGCATATTATATTTATAAAATATTTTTATTTTATTTTATTAATCTGGAGACTATGTATTAGGAAATATAGAAATAATTACCTTTGTCAGTCTTTATCCCCTCGTTGGATGCCATGATACCCAAACCTGAGAGTGAGGGTGTTATGACTGGAAATAACATAAAGGAATGAGTACATTTTCATGTAATACTAGACCATTCATAAGGCTCTCGTGTACAACATTTCATCAATGCTGCCCAACAACTGCACAATGCAGCCATTATTGCAGTCCTTCTTTTCTAAAGTAAGAAACATAGAGAATTTATGTAACTTACTCAAAATCACAAACATAATGGAGTCGGAATTCAAATTTAGAATTTCTCCCAGAGAGTTTCTCCACAAAGGAGTCATAATCTCAAGGCTCTATAAAGAATAATTACATGAACTAAAGATGAATTGACTCAATTTTATCAAGATTTTCCACATATGCTAAGATGAAAATTATGCCTCAGAGAACTGTACATCAACAGTTGAGTCTCTAAGCTTGGAATGACTTGCTTAGCATAGAAATGTTTGTGTATACACAGCTGGCTATCTCCTTGTCATCTGCTTTTCATAGAAAGCACTTCTTAGGAGATGGAAATGAGACATTGCCTGTGAAGTGCTCCTTTGCAAAATATAAATTCAGCAATTACCATCAGGGTGGAAGTTTTGAACAAGAATATAAGAATGTTTTAATCACCAATGACTATAGTTAGTTAAAAGGAGATGAGAAATTCAGGACAAAAACAGATGGAGATGTTTAAATTTGATAATAGTTTTCAATGACATACTTGTTTAAAAAATGAATAGTTGATGTGTTAAGAGGAATAATAAAATCACTACCAAAGAACATCAAGAAAGAGTAAATTGGTTCTAGAAGTGTTTTGTTGTACTACACTTAGAAAATGTGTTTTAAGGAAGAACAGAAAATTGACCAGATGAGCATTTTATGACAGAAACCTAACTGTGGATAAAGAAATAACAAGTCACATAATTGAAGTCCTGTTCTGGAAGAAATAATACACTTAACACTTTTCTGAGAAAGTGTAATGATAAGGTGAATATTCAGAGAAAATGACATCTTTGAAAATACCTAGGGATTGCAATCACTAAAGACAAAGGCAGAGAGAATCACATCCAACCACTTATAGCCCTTCAAAGAACTGCAACACCAACAGTTGCCAGTTGGTTCATTTATAGAGGAAAGCCTTTTTATGAGGAAGGGATAGAATTGGAGTTTTGGCCAAAGAATAGACATTTGTCATGTTCTCCAACACTCTTGTGTATGTAGATCTAATGTTTTCAAAGCAGGCATTAGTTATTTCAGCCCACTCGGAAAAAAGAATGAGTTGGCTGCATATATACATCAATTTCTTTCATGTTTAAATGTTTTCATTTTAAATATGAAAATATGAAAATCACACATTAAATATATGAAATATAGAAGACTACTTCTATTTCATGCCAAAAATCAGGACAATTTAGTAAACTAAGAAAAGTATCAGTAACGTTAAAAGATACAGTGTGGCCATAGGTAGATTATATGGAGCTGAATTTTTTAGCTGGATTTTATGTGGTAAGAAAAAAAGTACTCTTGGAATATGTTATTCTCAAGAAAACAGAAAAATGAAACAATAATATTGGAAAAAGTTCAAAAAATTCATGGAAAGAATAAAAATACGTAAAGACATTCTATAATTTTAGCCTGTTTAAGGGGGTGATGAGAAAAATCTCAAAAATATACCATTTGTTTTAAATTAAAAAAGCTATTCTCATGGTTTTTATGAATACACATAATTAACATTTGAATGATGCAAAAGTGTTCATAAAATACTTTTCTACATCCTATCTCATTTAATCCTCACAATAATCCCAAAAGACAGAAATGAAGGACATATTGGCTCAGAGATATTAGTTAGCTTCCTCAAGGTAACAGCAATAAAGGATGGAGTTGAGATTTGAACTCAGGTTTTTTGTTTGATGTGAATTCTGCTTCTTTCAGTCCAATGCTTCTCATGCCCAGTGTTTTTGCTTTGTTTATAGATTAGTCAAATTTAGTCAGTGATACTAGACCACCTTCAAATCTTTTCCATGTATTTTTCAACCTATCTCCCATTTTTAAAATATATGTACTCTGCTTCAGTCACTTTGTTTGCTTTTTATTATCTTATGATGATCCCTGCCACCATTTTAAAATTCATTAATTAGTTGCATCACATGGATTGATTTGCAAATATTGAATCACCCCTGCGGCCCAGGAATAAATCCCATTTGATCTTGATGAATAATTCTTTTAATGTACTGTTGGATTTGATCTGCTAGTATCTTGTTGAGAATTTTTGTATCCATGTTCTTCAGGGATATTGGCCTGTAATTTTCCTTTTTAGTGGAATCTTTGTCCAGTTTTGGAATCAAGGTAATGCTGGCCTTGTAGAATGAGTTTGGAAGTTTCCTTCCATTTCTATCTTTTGGAACAGTTTGAGAAGAATAGGTGTTAACTCTTCTTTAAATGTTTGGTATAATTCCTCCGGGAAGCCATCTGGCCCTGGACTTTTGTTTGTTGGGAAATATTTTTTATTACTGATTCCATTTCTTTGCTGGTTATTTTCTATTTTCTATTTTTTCCTGTGTCAGTTTGGGTAGTTTGTATGTTTTTAGGATTTTATCCAGTTCTTCCAGATTGTCCTTTTTTTGGCATACAATTTTTCATAGTATTCTCATAATTGTTTGTATTTCTGTGGCGTTGTTTGTTTCTCTCTTTCATTCATGATTTTATTTATTTGAGTCCTTTCTCTTCTTTTTGATAAGTCTGGCTAGGGGGTTATCAATTTTATTAAGTCTTTCAAAGAACCAGCTCTTAGTTTCATTGATCTGTTCTACTCTTTTTTCGTTTGTTTTTTTTATCATTTATTTCTGCTCTAATCTTTATTTCCCATCTTCTGCTGGCTATAGGCTTTATTTGCTATAGTCAAGACACTATGGTACTGGCACAAAAACAGATGCATAGATCAATACAACAGAATAGAAAACCCAGAAATGGATCCACAACTATATGGTCAACTAATCTTCTACAAAGCAGGAAAAAAACATCCAATGGAAAAAAGACAGTTTCTTCAATAAATTCTGCTGGAAAAACTGAATAGCAACATGTAGAAAAATGAAACTGGACCACTTTCTTACACCAAACACAAAAATACATTCAAAATGGATGGAAGACCTAAATGTGAGACCAGAAACCATCAAAATTCTAGAAGAGAACACAGGCAGCTACCTCTTTGACCTTGGCCTTAGCAGTTTCTCACTGGACATGCCTCCAGGGACAAGGGAAACACAAGCAAAAATGAACCATTGGGACTTCATCAATATAGAAAGCTTCTGCACAGTGAAGGAAACAACAAAACTAAAAGGCAGCCTGCAGAATGGGAGAAGATATTTGCAAATGACATATACGATAAAGGGTTAGTATCCAAAATCTATACAGAACTTAGCAAACTCAACATCCCAAAAAAATTATCCAGTTAAGAAATGGGCAGAAGACGTGAATAGACATTTTTCCAAAGAAGATATCCAGATGGCCAACAGACACATGAGAAGATGCTCAACATCACTCATCATCAGGGAAAAAGAAATCAAAACCATGATGAGATACCATGTCACACCTGTCAAAATGGCTAAAATTAACAACATAGGAAACAACAGGTGTTGGTGAGGATGTGGTGAAAGGGGAACTTTTTGCACTGTTGGTGGGAATGCAAACTGGTGGGACTACTCTGGAAAACAGTATGGAGGTTCTTCAAAATGTTAAAAATAGAACCACCCTATGATCCAGCAATTGCACTACTAGATATTTACCCAAAGGATACAGAAATACTTATTCAAAGGGGCATATGCCCCTGATGTTTACAGCAACATTATCAACAATAGCCAAATTATGGAGAGAGTCCAAATGTCCATCAACTGATGTATGGATAAAAAAGAGGCGGTATATATATAATAATTGAGTATTACTCAGCCATCAAGAAGAATGAAATCTTGCCATTTGCAATGACATGGATAGAGCTAGAGTATGTTATGCTAAGTGAAATAAGTCAGTCAGGGAAAGATAAATACCATATGATTTCACTCATATGTGGAATTTAAGAACAAAAACAGATGAAAATAGGGAAGAGGGAAGAAAAAGAGGGAGACAAACCATAAGAGAATCTCAACTATAGAGAACAATCTGAGGGTTGATGGAGGGGAGTTGGGGATGGGCTAAATGGGTGGTGGGTATTAAGGAGGGCACTTGTGTTGAGCACTGGGTGATATCATATGTAAGTGATGAATCACTAAATTCTACTCCTGAAACCAATATTATCCTATATGCTAACTTACTAGAATTTAAATAAAAATTTGAAAAAAATTTATTAGTTACAAAGTTAAAATGGCCTTTAACAGGCCAATGGGATAATCAAGCTTAGTTTTCTTTAGATTCTTCTCCAGGATTACTTGAAGAGAAGGATCATATTTGTATGTTTTTATTGCTCTCCTCTATGTTACATTTCCATATATCCTGCATACAGAACTCCATGGAAACTGGCAATATACTTTAAGTATGGAATAGTCTATTTCTATTTAGAAAAAAGATGGTAAAACTATAGCTGCATATGTCTGCATAAAAAATCCTGTATGGTGACTAACATAACACAATAAAATAAAATAAAATAAAAACATAAAAATAAAAAAAATAAAAATCACCCTTCTTAGGTATATGGTTTGGTGAACTTTGGCAAACGTATGCAGGAAGGTAACCAATACCAATAACAGGATATAGAATGTTACCACAAACACACACAAAAATAAAAAAAAATCTTATTCATAGTTTTAAGATATAACTTTCAAAAATATAAAATCATGACTCATAAAATAGAAAATTTATAAAATGAATTTTATACTCACATGAATCTCTTATAAAATACAAAATTCACATGTATGTGCCCAAGATTTTATTCAACTTATTAATTGATAGGGTAACCATTAAGATGTTAAAACCTGTTCAAAATAGAATTTTAGTATGAATATTTATATTCTCTACCAGGTTACATTTATTTGCATTGGCAAGAATAAGATTCATTTGCATTGTTGTAGGCAAAATAATAATCTAGTTAATAAAAATTCAAAGGTGTACATCCTGTCAGAATCATGTAATACTCAGATATAGTCCACTAAAAAATGCTCAGCACTGAGGAAAGGATGCTCAGTACATTCTCTTAATTATGTCAAGTCTTGAACAATAGTACAAAAACCACTCAACTTTTTATGTTCAAACAGTTGCATTCAGATATTCTAAGGAATGATAGATAGGTACTTGGTCTGTATTAGCAAAACAATAAAACATAGTGTAGGTGCTTTTTCCAGAACAAAAAGGACACCATCACAAATTTCAAGATTAAAGCATTTAAGGAACAGATATTGGTCACAATTTTAAATAATAGCCTTTTTTTTACAAGTTTTAGAAATCTTATCTTTTATACTTAGCCAAAAGTATAGATTTTACATAGGTATACTCTAAGGGAAACAGATTTTATTTTCTTTTTCCTTTTAAAAATTTGCAATAGACCGTACATAGGTGATATGTACTGCCAATAGAGATAGAGCATAAAGAATAGGCTGATTTATGTCATGTTCGCATAACCTTAGTTCCATTATCTCTTATATCTATTATCAGTAATGCCAATTATAAACAGTGAAAAACCTAATTGCGTATATAAATACAAGATAAAAGACATCACTTCTCTGGTTATGTGGAAATAAAAATGGAAAACTATAATTTTTGTTAAATTAGAAACTAAATTAATTGGAGATTAATCTTTTCCCTTTGCCTCATAAAATTTTAGTTTTTAAAAAGGTAATTACTCAGCAACTTGTTTAAAGCTATCATTCGTAAACTGTGTGACAGGTAATATATTTCTCTAGTATTCTTTCCACATTTTAGGAGGTACTTAATTTTGTTTTTGGTTTTTACATTTTTATTTCAGAGGAATGTTATTAACCATAAGTCTGTGATTTATTTTATCATCAGTGCATGATTTTTATTCTCTCCAAATACTAAATAATATGATCATTTCTAGCTCTGCTCACATAAGAGCATATTTATATTACTATTGCTGATGAAACACAATTTAAGAATATTTCAGACCATGTTTCTAAGTTTATACTTAGAGTCAAATTTTATAAATTTATATATGTATATATAAGTATCCATATATCCATATACATATAAATAAGCATATATATTCACATAAGTGTATATATGAAATCAATTGAATCTCACTATTTGTGGTAGGTATGTTCCATAAAGTTGCTGTGAACACTAAATTAGTAAGTACTAAACCATTGCTCTTAGGGGAAAAGTGTGTGTGTGTGTGTGTGTGTGTGTGTGAGATACCTCACATAGATCATGATCTTAAATCCTAAAATAACTCATGCTGGTAGATTCTGTTTTCTTGATTTTATAAAGGAGAAAACGGGGTTCAGAAGTGTCCTGGAACTACCCTTGTAACAGTTGCCAGAGTTGAGATTCAAATGCTTATGACTGGCCTAGAGCCAGAGCTTCTTGCTTTATACTATGCTGCCCCTACCCTCTTTTCCTCTGGTCATATCTATATGAAAGCTGAAACAAGGCAGAGGGGTGCCTTGTTGGACCTCAATTGAGAACATGTGCGTCAAGCAACTCAAATTTTTCAGTTCTGAGCATGTTTGGGAATAACCTGAAAGTACTATGAATGTTGATTTTAGTTTTCCTAATAAATTTTAGCAACTTGGCTAATTCGCAACAATGCAATCCACAAATAATAATTGACTGTATATGTGCAAATTTGACTTATTTAAATTAGGTCCGTGCACCCCAGTGTTTATAGCAGCAATGTCCACAATAGCCAAACTGTGGAAGGAGCCAAGATGTCCATTGACAGATGAATGGATAAAGAAGATGTGGTATATATACACAATGGAATATTATGCAGCCATCAAAAGGAATGAGATCTTGCCATTTGCAATGACGTGGATGGAACTGGAGGGTGTTATGCTTAGTGAAATAAGTCAATCAGAGAAAGACATGCATCATATGACCTCACTGATAGGAGGAATTCTTAATCTCAGGAAACAAACTGAGGGTTGCTGGAGTGGTGGGGGGTGGGAGGGATGGGGTGGCTGGGTGATAGACATTGGGGAGGGTATGTGCTACGGTGAGCGCTGTGAATTGTGCAAGACTGTTGAATCACAGATCTGTACTTCTGAAACAAGTAACGCAACATATTTTAAGAAAAAAGAAAAAGAAGAAGATAGCAGGAGAGGAAGAATGAAGGGGAGTAAGTCAGAGGGGAGACGAACCATGAGAGATGATGGACTCTGAAAAACAAACTGAGGGTTCTCGAGGGGAGGGGGGTGGGGGATGGGTTAGCCTGGTGATGGGTATTAAAGAGGGCACATTCTGCATGGAGCACTGGGTGTTATGCACAAACAATGAATCATGGAACACTACATCAAAAACTAATGATGTAATATATGGTGATTAACATAACAATAAAAAATTAAAAAAATTATCAGTATTACAAAATGGACATTTTCACACAGACACAATCGCAGTTGGTCCACCTCTATATATTCTGTCTATAATAATAAATGTTCACAACTGTTTTATGAAGCATAAAGAAATCTCAGGGCATCACTCCTGCTTCCATAGACTTGATTTCAGTTCTTTTCTTAATTACACTTCTAAAAAGACATTCATTTGTTAAATCTAGCATCAGAAAAATACACAAGGCACATTTAGTGAATCAGAATTTTAGTTATTTCTTTGCCCTCTCATTAATTTTTAATATAGTATTTGATAGTTCTTATTAAGTTATCTCATTATTTATATAAATTACCAGAATAAAAATAATTGCAAAGCACTTAGAAACATATTAGGTGAAAGTGCTTGCTTCATACAATAATTTTATTTCATAGCATAAAAATGTAGATCTGTTGTAAATGTTATTAAAATCAGGAAAAGGATGTTTTAAGCTTTGCTTTGGATTTCCTGCCACATACGTTTTCTCAGGAATTTCAAAATAAGCAGGTAGATTCTCACATTTCTGTTATAAAATGTATAAAAATCTGGAAAATAAGTACATATATACACATTTTTATATACCCAACAATCCATTATCATTTCCAGGTAAGGGTTTAAAATGTAGGATGGATATTCCATTTTTATTAAAATTCACCACAGTTTTGCCATAGTTCATGTAGAAATAAAAGAAAAAGATCTAATATGTTTAATAGCACATTTCAACCATGTCTATAAAATTAATTTGAAAAACTTATTTCTCCCAAAGCTGATGGATTGTTGAGCTCTGAAATGAGAATAATCTTTTTTTTAGGTATTCTTCCTCTTTTGCCTTATATGTCATTACTTTTTTGGGGGTCTTTTAATTTAGCTTTCAAGATTGTTGGTACTATAGGCCAAAGGTCTAAATTGACAAGAAAATGAATAAAGCAATAAAAAAATGCTAGTTTGTCAACCATGTTAGATCTGTCTAAGAAGATAATTAGAATATCCTAAGTAATGTGACTTTCATTGAAATAATGACCGGCAGATACTAGCACTGCATTTTTAGTAGTGTGTCACAGAATTCCCTTACTTATCATCCCAATAAAAATGATTAAAATAATGCATAAAATATAAATTGCTTTGATAAATTGACAGGAAAGTAAAGGCTTTTTAGAAGCCAAGTCTAAGTAAAAACAAAAACTCTTTAGGGACCACTCATGTGGCTATAGGTTGAGCTGAAGACTAGGCACTGTAAGTACAGAGGTGGATGATTTTGGGGACTGGACCATCTCATCATGTAGATTATTCATTACAATTTTACTCATTGTTGCTTTTGTGCCACCAGTACTTATGTCAACAGTGTATGTTGTAAATGAAAAGGCAAATAATATATTGGAATTATTACAGAAATAATTTTGAGTACAAGAACTTCTTAAATGTTCTCCTGAGGAGTCCACCAACCATACTATAAGAACCACTCAAAGTATTATTTTATTTTTCTAAAAAATATTGTTAGGGAAACAGACATTTTAAAGATTGAATTTAATTTATTTATTTGAGAGAAAGAAAGTACGAGAGAGAGAGCAATCAGGGAGAGAAGCAGAGGCAGAGGAGAGGGAGGGGGAAAGAATCTCAAGCAGACTCTATGCTGAGCGTGAGCTCAACACAGGACTCAATCCCACAACTCTGAGATCATGACCTGACCTGAAACCAAGAGTCAGTCTCTTAGCCAACTGAGCCACCCAGGTGCCCTAGGGAAACAGACATTTTAAAAATTGATTATAAATTTGGTTATTTCTTATTTTAGTTCTGCCATTATTTTGCTTCATAACTTTGAGGCAATGATATTATTATTTTCATGACTATTTAGAATTTTAGAATTGTTATGTATTTTTGACAAACTTATATTATTATAAAATGTACTTATTTGATTCTAATAATACTTTTTGTCATAATATTTACTTTGCCTGAAGTTAATATAGCTATGCTAAATTTCTGTTAGTATTTGCAAAATGTCCTATGTCAGGAAATAGATAATTCATGGGTCAAAGAAAAAAATCCTAAAGAGCAAATTAAAATATTTTTTACTGGAGTGCCTCGGTGACTCAGTCAGTTGATTGTAACTCTTGGTTCCAGCTCAGGTCATGATCTCAGGGTGGTGGGATCGACCCCCCATGAGGATATGTGCTCAGCACAGACTCTGCTTGAGATTCTCTCTCTCCCTCTCTCTCCACCCCTCCCCCTGCTCACACACACACACTCTAAATAAATAAATAAATAAATAAATAAACAAAATCTTTTTAAGGAAATAAATAAAATATTTTGCACTGTGAAACAATATCAAAATAGCATAGTACCAAGCATGTAATTCATCTGAACAGCACTTTGGAGGAAATTTAAAGCATTAAGTTAATCTATTAGGAACAAATGTAAGGTAAAAATAACTAAAGTAGACGTCAACTTAAGAAGTTAAAAAAAGAATAAATTGAGAACCCAAAAATTGTAAAGAAAGGAAAAAATGAAGCAGAAATATAATAAAATATAAAACATAAATACAGTAGACAATACCAATAAAAGTATTAGTTTTTAAAAGATACTATACTCTGGAAAGTTTGACCACACAGAAAACAAGGATGGTAGAAAAACATTCAAAATGAAAATGTGTAACTAGAGACACAACAGTTTATTTAAAAATATGAGTTATTAAAGATAATTTGCAATAATTTAAAAATGTAGTGTTTAAGAAACATATAAATCATATAAAAATAAATCATAATCCTATAACAAATAATCCTATGTAATTAAATCTTGTGAACATATTTACTATTAATTTAAAATTTTAAAAACTAAAATCTTGCATCCCACTTAGTTTCATTAGAAATGTCTCCCAAATATTCAAAAACAAATAGTGATAATCTTAAGTGCTATTTCTCAGAGAAAGAAAAAGGTCATTTTTGTAATGCTAACATGACCTTGATTACAAGAACCTAACAAGAACATTAGAGGCAAATAAAATACAAGCTAATCTCAGACATGAACCTAGAATCAAAAATTCAGAACAGCATTAGCAAATAAAATTCAGCAGTGTATAAAATGAGTAAAATGTTCTTTAGAAAAAAATGAATCCTCTAGAAAACAGTCTTTAGAAATGATTTGGAATCATATAGTATTCTTGAACGCAGTTATCCTATGGCCCAACAATTCGACTCCTCAATATGTATGCTAAAACCCACCGAATATGGGTGCCATTAAACATGCAAAAATGTTAGACTGACATCATTTGTAGTGACAAAATAAAAAAAGTAAATCACCCAAATCCAATCAGACCCGTCAATACCAGAAAAGATACATGTGCTCTAGTATTTTTTTTTTTAAGATTTTATTTATTTACTTGAGAGAGACTGAGAGAGTAAGAGAGAGAGAGAGTGGGCAGGAGGCAGGAAGGGGCAGGAGAGGGAGAAGCAGACTCCCTGCTGAGCAGGGAGCCAGATGCAGGGCAGAATCCCAGGAGCCCGGGATCATGATCTGAGCTGAAGACAGCTGACTGAGCCCCCCAGGGGCCCCTACATGTGATACAATCTTGAAATAAAATACAGCCCCCAAAAAAGAACAATTTTGTTAATTTTATCAACATGTAAACAAAGATTCTCTGGAACACAAAGTTGAGTCAAAAAGCAGTTATGGTATGGTGAGTAACATAACATAATAAAATAAAATAAAATAAAGCAGTTATGGAAGGGTAGATACAGTATAATTTCATTCTGTAAGTTTTGAAAATGTGCAGAACTAACAGTATAATTTTAGAGATACAAACATCTAGTCAATCTAAGGAAAGTAAGACTATAGAAAACACAAAATTCAGAAGAGTAGTTACAGCTAAGCAGAGAAGTTTACACAGACCCAAAAGTCAGGATAGTGTTCTTTTTTTAAACTGAGAGATTGTTTAGTTGATTTTCATGTATTATTATTTTATATACCTTAAATATACTCTATAAATATTTGTGTATACTTAATATTTAATAAGAATAATTTTTTAAAAAGTGCTAGAAGTCCCCAGGCTAATTGTTCATGCTTTATTAACACAGTCATCACAATATGTTATTTATGCAGGACATATTCAAAGATTTATCTTCTCAGTAATGTGTTAAATTAGAACTGTGACATTAGAAACATAGACTAATGCATTGCCATTTCTCCTCTCATTTAGAATTGGGACTATCAGAAGATAAATTAGTTCTGTGGTCTCCTCTTTAGACTTGTGCTAGGTAAAATGAGTTTCTTTTAACAACACACTGTCAGTTACCATCTCGAGTTTAGATTCATGATTATGCCATTTCCTCTAGCTTCTGTAATAATAGCTGAGAGAAAGACACCAGGAATGTTAATGCTTAGACTTAGCCAGATCTAATGGAAGAAAATTTACCACTTTAACTTCTTAGTAACCAGGATTGACTGGCAATTAGCCACCTCTTTCATATCAGTATAAATACAGAGATTAAAATGAAACCAAGTATTCTAAAGGGTCATTTTCCCATTAAAAAATCATTAAAATAAAACAGGCTTACTACCAGAGCTTTAGAAAACATAATACAAAGAAGCAGAAGAAAAAGCCTAGAATATCAATAGCAACATTTTTGGTGCAGTTCCCTTAGTTTTCGTCTTGTAAAAATATTGTGCTATTGGAAATACATTTTCTACTCTGCTTTTTTTTTCCACTTAGAATTTCCTCATGTCATTATTTTTCAAACACATGATTTTGAAGCATTGCATAAACTTTCCTATGCAAATGATTAACGTACTTAATCTCTAACCTATTAAGTGCTGCATGTGACTCTTTTTTGAACAACAATCTTTGATCATGTATTGATTGTTTTTTTGCGTGGCAGAACAAAATATTAATTTAGGAGTGTTCCTAAGTTTTCCATCAACCCTGCTCATGAAAGGAAATTTCAGCTCTTTTCCCTGAATGTATTTCTTTGTTTCTCTTAGACTGCCTCCCTCCCTGCAAGGTCTTTCCTTGTCAGGTCCATTCTTTTTCATTTTGCTGGTAAGAATCAAGGAGCCACGGAGGTAATGCAGATGCACTTGGACAAGTCTAGTGGGAGGAGCTTTTCCATGGAGTGTTGAAAAGGGGCAGCTTCACAGAGTAAGGGAGTAAATAGAAAAAAAGGGGGGATTTTTTTTTTTAAGAACTGCTAATATGGTGTAAGATAAGTAACTCGATAAGAGTGTTATCAAAGTAAGAGAAATTGCTTTGTTTTGAAGATATCTCTTGGTTGCAGACTTGGTGTTTTTTTGGCTGTGACATTATTCTAAAACTGGACTATGAGGGTCATGGCTTCATAAGCTTCATACATCTAGAAGGAAAAATCACTGTCCTCTTATTACCTGTCAAAATTGCTTTCTCCAAAGGTTAGGTCTATGTATCCTCTTTACCAGCCTTATATAAAAATGCCTTTTGAACTGATTTCATAAAACATTGAAATGGTATCATTTTGCAAAGATGTTGGTAAACTTATAGGTGGAATATGATACCTGGTTATTTAATTTTCATTTCTTTATTAGTGATGTGGGATATTTTCCAGTTTCTTCATACCTTAAATCTCATTTGAGAGTGATTTGGTCATGATCATTGTTGATTCATTGGGCGTAGATAAATTATTTCTTTAATTAATTTGTAAATGTCAGTGCTTTTTTAAGAGTATTATCTCTTAATTTTCATATCTGTTGCAGTAATTTTCCTCATCTTTGTCATTTGATTTTAATGATTTATTTGTTAGTTTTAAATATAGATGTGTTAAATTTTATGTTGTGAAATTAATTGACTTCTTCCTTTATGATTTAATTTCCTTTATGATTTAATTTATTGTTACATTCTCAGAAACTTCTTGTCCATTCTGAGTTTTCAACAACTATATGAATTTTCACCCACAGGTTTTAATGTTTATATTTATTACATTTCTTTTGTCCACTTAGAATTTATTTGGGGACAAGATATGAAGAAAAACTTAATTATTTTCTAAAGTCTTGACCATTTACTCCACTATTAAAAAATTAATTTTTCTACTCATTACTGATGCTGCTTTATTATATATAAAATTCCATAGTATATGGAGTATATGAGGCTACCTGTTCTATGCTATTAATATACTCTCTGGCATAAATTTTATAATTACAAATGTAGCTTGTGTTTTAGTATATAAGAAAATATTTCAGGGCGCCTGGGTGGCTCAGTCGTTAAGCGTCTGCCTTCGGCTCAGGTCATGATCCCGGGGTCTTGGGATCGAGTCCCACATCGGGCTCCCTGCTCGGTGGGAAGCCTGCTTCTCCCTCTCCCACTCCCCCTGCTTGTGTTCCCTCTATCACCGTGTCTCTCTCTGTCAAATAAATAAAATATTAAAAAAAAGAAAATATTTCAATAATAATCTTTCTAAAAATGTCTGCTATCCTCACTGTTTTCCTTTTTCATAATGTTCAGAATCACTTTACCTTGTAAGTTATAAAAACAATCTCTGTTGGAAAGTTGATTAGAACTAGATTAAATCTCTAGATTGATTTGGAAAGTATTCTCTTTCCATTTATCAATATGTTCAATACCTCAATAAAAGTTTAGAATTTAGTTTGTTCATTTGTTCATTCATTCACTCGGTGTATCTTTGTGTATCTTTCTGCTAACTGGCACTGTGATGGGCACCTTAGATTTAATGACATACTGACACTTCTGTATTCTAAGCCCCAGTAATAGATGCCTTGTATTCATGAGGTAATAGAAACAAGATAGAATAAATATTTTTTTTTGCTGATGGTATCAGAAAAACAAATCATTCCATAAACTGAAGACATAAACTAGGTGGCGAGGAAGCTCAAATAGATTTAAAGCTTCAGCTGGACAAATTTATGGAAATATGAATTCATAGCTAATTGTTGCATATTGACAATATAGATTTTAATTTTGGAAAGTTTTAGTCACAAGGTACCTAGAAATCTAAGACAAGGAAACCTTTTATTCTTGAGGATGTGTCTTGAACATGGCAGGTATTCTATGCATATATATAGGTTTGAACTGATTGTAAATGAAGAAAATAATACATAGGTTACTGTTCTTTTCATGCATAGGAAATTGTCTTTCTCTAGTGTGTTATCTATTTTGTCTCATATAACTGCTTCATTCTGTACAATTTTTTTCATCCTGCAAAGAAACTAAATCAATATTTTTTTTAAAAGTAAAGAAAAGATATTCACTCACAGAGTAGATTCCACTTTTTATCTTTTGGGTAGAATGATATTATCACCATGTCTAGAGATAATTTTAGCCTTTTTCATAGAATGTAATTTGTTGAAAATGTAGCCTCCAATTGAAATGTTTCTGATTACAATGTACTTGTTTCTATGTAATTTTGGTATCTTCCATTATTTCTGTGAGTATACTCAAAAAACAATTTCTTTAAAGTTTTCATTTCTTTTGAGCTGCTCAATTGATTTTTATAGATTCTTTGGTATCAGAAAGATAAAAATCCCAAATAATTGCTTGCCTTTTCTGGGTTTGCTGAAATTATTTTTATCAGCAATGTCATGGTATCCCATTGTGACTCTATGTTCATTGT
Organism: Eumetopias jubatus; assembly: GCF_037043125.1. Lineage (NCBI taxonomy): Eukaryota > Metazoa > Chordata > Mammalia > Carnivora > Otariidae > Eumetopias > Eumetopias jubatus. The sequence continues at coordinate 148,934,662 of NW_028274808.1, forward strand.
TTGTTGCCAAAATAAAGTTCTCATCTCTCATCTCATCTTATAACCTTTTGGTACACTATTATTGTTAATGCAAACAATCATTTAAAATATATTATCTTCTCTGATCACATGAAACATATTTTCCATACACTACTGACAAAGAAATTGAGGAACAGAGAACTTTTTGTCATAGTATTGGAGCAGATCTTCAGCTGAGAATTCCCTGTTACTTTTCTCACTATTAATAATTTAAGGTTAATGGAAAAATCTCCCTCTGTTAACACCTGCATTTGTCTTTAATTTTCTTCCACATCTTTTTCTCTACAAATTTAATCACTAAATTTTTAGAGAATTGTGTTGTAGAGAGTTCATAAAATGCTTTTCACAAACAAGATGTCAGTTGGTTCTGTGAGATTGGTGGAGCAGGGTGTTACATTTTCTCCTGGATGAAGAAAAAACTAAGAAATTAAGTGACTTCAGTAAACGATTATTTTCCTATTATGCTCAGGGAAACAAAGAAGGGGCTTACTGAGTAAGGACTAGAGTACATGGGGCAAAACTAGAGGGCTAGTGAGAGGTCACAATAGGAAGAAAACTCTAGTATATAACATAGTAAAAATGGCTAATGTAATTTGAAATAAATAGTACTTTTTCAATTACGTTATAGAGGAAATAATACCCTGGAACGTAATTTGTTTGCTTCTAGTTTATGATTTTTAGCTTTGGTATTTTTCATTAAACACAGTATTCAAAAGGGCATATTGGTTTAATAAATGTGTTCTTTGAATCAATTTGCATCTTATGGAAGACTTTATAAGTAATTAGCTAGTGAATGAGAAAATCATGGTTGTCTGCTATTCGATGAGGGATAGTAATTGATACATATAATATTTTAAAGAAATAAAAAGCCCAGAAAAGTACAAAGAATAATATGAAAATACCAGTTTTTCTACCATTATTGAATTTAAAACTATTGTTTTTCACATTTATTTCATCTTTTGTTAAAACATGTATGAAAGTATTTTAGATAAGGTTGAAATGACCAGTGACACCATCCCCAAATCATCTTTCTTTCTTCTTCCCCCAAAACAACTACTATCAAGATTTTGGTGTATGTGGAACAGTATAATATATAGAGTATTTCCTTATAGGTCTTAACATTTTGCCATTTTGCATAAATAGTATCAGCATTGTACACTATATTCTGCAATATAATTAGTCTCTTTTTTTCTCATCAAATGAATATTTGTTGACTACATATTATGTAAAAAGTACCATTAGATGTGGATGAACAAGTACAAACTCCTGCTCTCAATGCACTTAAATTCTATACAGATGGAGGCAGAGAAAACAAATAAATGAACATATAGTATGTCAAAAGTTGTTAAAAGTTATGGTGGAAAATAAAGCATAACAAAAGAATGGAATATACCAAGTGAAAGTGGGGGAATAGTGTTGCTATTGTAAATACAATAACTTTTTACTGATAAGTTGAAATTTTATCAGATACCTTGAGGAAATAGATGCAGACAAGTGTTAGGATTCCAGGCTGAGGAAATAAAAGATATAAATAAAAAAGCCCTGAGACAGGAACATGCAAGGAGTAATGCTAATGCTGAATGATTTTGAGAGAGAGTGGCACAAGTTGAGAAAAGTGATGTCACAGGGATTGGATTTTACCAAATAACTATATATTGATCATGTAACAGGACACTTCTAAGAAAGAGGGAGTAGTCCCGATGAATCACAGACCTGTACCTCTGAAACAAATAATACATTAAAAGTTAAAAAAAAAAAGAAGATAGTAGAAGGGAAAAACGAAGGGGGGAAATCGGAGGGGGAGATGAACCATGATAGACTATGGATTCTGAGAAGCAAACTGAGGGTTTTAGAGGGGAAGGGGGGTGGGGGGATGGGTTAGCCCTGTGATGGGTATTAAGGAGGGCACGTATTGCTTGGAGCACTGGGTGTTATATGCAAACAATGAATCATGGAACACTACATCAAAAACTAATGATGTAATGTATGGTGATTAACATAACAATAAAAAATGAAAAAAGAAAAAAAACTAATGATGTAATGTATGGTGATTAACATAACATAATAGAATAAAATTAATGAAAGGAAAAAGACAAAGAAAGAAAGAAAGAAAGAAAGAAAGAAAGAAAGAAAGAAAGAAAGAAAGAAAGAAAAAGAAAGAAAGAAAAAGAGGGAGTACTATTAATGACTGGGTTGGGACAACAAACATAAAATAGGACTCTGCTGGGCAAAATGGCATTTATAATCCCCCTATGTTGAAAGACTTTACCGCAAGTTGAGATGAAGAAAGCACTGGTTTTGTTCAGAATTGTTATAATCTAACCCTTGATTTAATGAGATCTCTCTGTTATGTTGAGTGGACTGAAGAGGAGACTAGAAGTTGGTAGATGAGTTAAGAGGTTACAGCTAAGATCCTGGCAAAGAAACAAACAAAACAAAACAAAAAACAACAGTGCCTTGTTCTAAAAAGATTGTAAAGGAGGTGAAAGAAGTTGTTCAGTTCTGGATGCTAGATTTACTGACACATTTTCCCATGTTGTTTTTGATTGATGTGTGTGCGTGTGCACGTACGCATGTGTGTGTGTGTGTGTGTGTGTGTGTGTATGTGTGTGTGTGCATGCGAAGTGACTGGTTTTAATTCCAAGCAATAATTCCTGTGGAGTAATGTAATTTTGATTTGTGTATTTTTTTTAAATTTTCGGAATACTAATTCTTCATTGCTCATATAGTCAACTTTTTCTACAAGTCTATTCAAATATTCCAATTTTATGTATGGTTCCTTCATTTGTTCAAAAATTTATGTAAATTAAATGCAATTGAGTTAGTCAAATTTAATAATGATTTACTCTAAGGCTATTTTTTTTCTATCTTTTTAAAGAAATAACCACCTGAAAACAAGATCATATAGATTTATCTTTTAATAGTTTTGCTTCTAAGTCTATACTTCCTTAGCAATTTATTTTTGTTTATAGTGTATTCAGGTATCAGTATATTTTTTTCCTTGTGGCAATTCACTTGTATCAAAAACATTCATTGAATAATTTGAATGTCATACTATATTTTCAAATGTCCACATTAGCATTCATGTATATTTACTGTTTTTTCTCATTGATCTGTTTGTCTCTTTCTGTGTCAATATACCACTCTAAATAAGTTTTGATAACTTGTGAGGCAATTTTCCCTACCTTATTTATTTTTTAGAATTATGTTGGTAGTTTGTGGTGTCATTACTCAAGTACATGAGTTTTAGTATCAGTCTTTCAAATTGTGTTAAAAAATCTAGGATTTTCACTGACATTATATGGAATTTATAGATTTATTATTGGAAAATTTGGCTTTTAAAAATACTGTGTTTAGGGACACTGGGTGGTTCAGTTGGTTGTGTCTGACTCTTGTTTTTGGCTCAAGTCATGATCTCAGGGTCAAGAGATTAAGCCCCATGTCAGGCTCCACACTCAATGTGGAGTCTGCTTGAGATTCTCTCTCCCACTTCCTCTGCCCCTCCAGCTGGTGTGTGCTCTCTCTCTCTAAAATAAATAAGTAAATCTTTAAAAAAATACTGAGTTTATTATACTTTGTCTATAAACATAACATATCTCTACATCTTTTGTATTTTTCATTAGCAATTTGTAATTTCCTACATTTTTGTACATTTCTTGCTCTTTCTTCTTATATATCTTTCAATTTTATTACTGTTATGGACAGTATTTTTTTCTATTACTTTATTTATGACTAGTAATGGTATTATTTTTTGCTTATTTGAGGATATGTAGAACTGCTTATTTGAGGATATGTAGAACTGTTCTGCATGGAACACTATTAGAGGTTATCCAGTGAAATACTAATTAAAGCCTTGCATACTATAGTGATTAAGAATATGGGTACTGAAGTCAGATCAACTGTGTTCACATCTTAACTCTGCCACTTATTAGCTTTTGGGCCTTGGGCAAGAAACTGGTTACTTAACCATAGTTTATGCCTCAGCTTCTTTTATCTATCTATAAATGGGGCTCGTAGGATTATTTTGTGGAGGAAGCAAATTAATATATGCGAAACCCATACTACATTGCCTTACAGATCAATGTCATTTAAGTAATAGCTATTATGATTGTTATAATTATTATTTTCATGGGTTGTCAAAGATTATAAATGCAAATTTTTGCTTCATTTTCTCTCATGACCTTAGGAAATGTAAATTCTCTTTTCAGTGTAATGATAAGGTGTGGGAGAAACCAGAACATATAAATATATTTTAAATGGTCATGGATGATGGAATATAAACATTAAGAAAGTCACCTGAAAATATTGAATAAAACCTTCAAAAATCATTTAAAACCACTGGAGTATTTAAGTCTACAGAAATTATGATGCCCATTGTTTGCATTCTCAATTAGGTAATTTAAAATCATGTGTTACCTTTGATTTTTTTTCTCTCTATAATAATCTAATCAATGTTGTATTGGTTCTTCCTTGAAATGTCTACTTAACATTTTCCCTTCTTCAATATTTCCACTATCACCAGGCTCTCACTGTCTCTTGCATGGATGATTATAAGAGCCTTTTATTTCCCTGCCTCTGGTCTCTTGTCTTGCCAAATTTAGACTTTTAACTCATACAATCAAGCTTATATTCACTATTTCTTAAAATTCCCTTTATGTTATTATTGTTACATACCTAAATTATAGATTTGGTCATGTCACTGACCAGAGGAGAAAGCTTTGATGAGCTTCCATTTCTTCCAGTCCCAAATCCAAACTTCCTGGTGCCATTCTACTTGTACAGTCTCCACCATGACCTCTGTGACTTTAATTTTCATCTCTGTTTGCTGCTTTCCTCAGTCATTGAAATTTCATGTAGCTGTATCTTTGACCATGACATTATATCTGGGTTGACTCTTGCACTTTTTCACCTCTATTCAAGTCCACTTTACCACTTAAACTGCTCAACTAGAATAATTTATCTTTTATGATTTAGGTTATATGTAATTTCCTGTCAATTTTTCCCTCCCTTGCCATAATTATTCTGTCCCTCCTCTGTATTCAATGAAATCCTCACATTATATAAACTGCATAAATTATATATGTAATTTTCCACAGAAACCCAGAATCACCAATCAGTATGTAGGCTGTTAATTTCTGATTACTATTTTATAAATATTTAAAATACTTTAAATCAATTTTAACTTTTAAATAAGTTTTAAAATTAATATATTAATCATTTACATATGACATATATGTCCAACATAAAATAATTAGTATGGGATGTTTTTCAAAGTATTTGATTATTTAACAGGTATATATTTCTGAGTCTAGACCTAACACTAGATTCCTATCTCATGACATATAAAAAAATAGACTATTATCTTATCAAGACCCAAAATTTATCTGGTTTTTTGTCTTTCCTGGGCTGCTAAAACTGTTATCACATTATTACTTCAGTAGTCTCACTATGATTGTTAAATTTGTGCTAAAACTTTCCTTGAGAGATCAAAGTGTTTCTAATATTTTGAAAATATTAAACAAAGTATTTCTGAATTTCAAGAAAATTTTAAGGCATATATCCTTAATTAACACATCTCTTCATATTCCTCTGTTTCAATTTCTTCAATATTGCTAAAACGTAGGGTCATATCTGTTAGATACCTGCTGAATTTGCACAGCCACATGAACAAATCTACAATTGATCCACATGCCCCTTTATTCTGAAGACACACCTTGTTAAAATGGAACAAATTAAAAAAAAATGAACAGACCTAACCTTTTGTTTCCAAATCTAATTTACTGTGATAAGTCTAGATCCAACTTGACTCTAATCCTTGTAAGAGGGTTAGTGGTAGCTCCTGAGAACTCATCATTAGGAGTAGGACTTAACAAATAAGATTTCCTAGTCAGTTTCTATGACATCTGCTTTCATTGCTTGCATGTTCATTTGGTGCTAAACACATCCCTTATACTGAGGTACCTTTATTATGAGAAAGAGGAAATTTCTTTTTGAATAAAAATATCTAAAAGTTATGGCATACAAGCAAGTAGAATTAAAAGCATTATCATCTTGCATATCATTCTGTTACTGGGTCACTCGGTTCTTGTCCCAGATGTACCAAAGAATTGGGAAACCCAAGACCAGGAAGGGGAGATAGAGTTTATTGAGTAGATAGGTATAATATACTTTCAAGAGTGAAAGTGGGCCACTGCCAGAGCAAAAGTGGCAATGGCCTCAAGAAGCTCTAGCTGCATCCTTTTAAGCCTGCTTCCTGCATATGTATATTTGGCTTGGATTGACAGCTGGTGGTTATATAACATTTTGGCTTCTGAGCATGTGCTTACCCATGATGCATTCTGTCATTATTGTTCTTTCTTTCTTTTTCTTTCTTTCTTTCTTTCTTTCTTTCTTTCTTTCTTTCTTTCTTTCTTTCTTTCTTTTTTTCTTTCGTTCTTTCTTTCTTTCTTTTCTTTCTTTCTTTCTTTTTCTTTCTTTTTTAAGATTTTATTTATTTATTTAACAGAGAAAGAGAGAGAGAGTGTGTAGAAGCAGGGGGAGCTGCAAACAGAGGGAGAGGGAGAGGGAGAAGCAGGCTCCCTGCTGAGCAGGAAACCAGATGTGAGACTCAATCCCAGGACGCTGGGATCATGACCCTAGCCGAAGGCAGATGCCCAACCAACTGAGCCACCCAGGTGCCCCTATTATTGTATTTATTTATGTATTGTATATTTATGAGTTTCTAATTAGCTTTTGGGGTGACCTTAAGGGCAAGTTACACTTTTGTGTTCATGCTCAGGTCTTGGAAGTTCCCTTGTGGCTTCTGAGCCAGCTCTGCAGCTAGGCCTTTCCTCTTCTACTAGCCTTTAGAGGTGGCTCTGAAGGTGTGGCTGTTAACTCTGGGTGGGTGGGGGGGGGAGGCGGCTCCGAGGGTGTGGCCAGCACCTTCTTTATCCCTCCTCGCTCATGTCTAACTGCCTAACAATTCTAGCTGGAATTACTGGCTTTCCTTTATAAATAAATCTTATTTTTCAAAAATTTCTATTATTTCTTCGAAAAAGAAGTGTCTTGTTTAAATATTACCTCGAAGAGGTTTTTAAGAGCTCAAAGTTCCTTATTTCTTGGAGTATGTCTATTTCACTATTTAAATTAGTTTTAAGATAGCATATTTATTGGCACTTGAGAAGGTCAATACAATAATATTCTTTTATTATTTACTTAAGTTCTTAACAAATTGATAGATAGACCCATAGGTGGTGGTGGTGGAGGGAAAGTCAGTTTTGTTGTTTCAGAAATGTTGAGGAACTGGCCACATGTGTGACCATGCTTCCTAATGCTGAACCACATATACAGACAGACTGATACAAAGCAGGGCTGGACAAATCCCAGGCCTTCCAGGCAAGGGCAAAGCCTTTTCCACTGAATATTTTCTATACCTTGGAGCACACCAAAGAAAATGCTGTCCATGGGCAGGCATATAGTGAAGGGATTAAAAAAAAAGAGGAGGGAGGGAAGACTGGTTAAGCCTGGCATTCCCACAGTCCATTCCCAAATTTATGCAAGCAAAAATGTATTTCTCCCCTTTGAAGAATTGAATTGTGGGGTAGAGAAATGATAAGAGAGTTAAACTAATTGATGTTTCTCTATGCTGAAAGAAAGTCAGGAGAAAGGAGTTTCACTCCAACAGTATGTATCTCATTCAATTTGTAATGTGAATGGGAAGCAGTAAAACTTGTTGAACGAGGCCAAATTTTACGGCCCGGGCTGTAGATGGGCTTTGGTTCCTCCTGGCCCTCGCCTTCAAAACATGGCATCCTCAGGGCTGGTCATCAAAGCCAAAATAGACTCATTAATCTAACTGTTGCTTACAACCAGCAGATTCCCTTAGCAATTTCATCTCAAATTCTACCTGAGTCATAATTTGGTCAAATATATTCTTGGTGACTTTGGAGAATGATATCATCAGCTTATGCATTTAAATGCCTCACCAAAGTATGATATTTGAAACATTGTCTTACTGAACTCTTGTTCCCAAGAATTTCAATGTCTAAAGAGTTGGAGTTTTAGCTGAGCAACTTATGATAAATGAAAATTAGGAAACAGATCATCTAATACCTGTATTCAGCTATTATTAAATTGATTACCCTCAGATGCCACGCTTTTCTCAATAGCTATGCTCTCTGAGCTTCCTTTCATGTCTTTTGATAGGTAGATAGATAGATAATTGATTGAAAGATAGATATACAGATATTCTAGTCATATATAGATATTATAGTTTATACCCTTTAGGATTTTTTTGGAAGGACCCAAAGGGGTAACAATGTTACTACATAGCCTGTAATCTGCATCTTTTTTTTAAATTTCTTTAGAATAAAAGGATGAAAGAAAAGAAAAGAAAAACCTACCCCCCAATGGAGCTGACTTTTCAGACAAATGTGGGTTAAATGGAAGAAAAAGTGCAGCGAGTACATTATCTGCTTAAAATCTCCCACGAGTGCCTGTTGTTTCAATGGTGTGTTGTGCTGTGGAATTTCATTCCTTCTGAGCACACCTTTCTCTGTGGATTTTTTGTTAGCAACTCACTGGGCAGATGCCACTGTGAAAATAATTACTGACACAACATAAAACCCATAAACACTATTCAGGCGGGAGAGGTTTTGAGCACATTAGGGCTGGGAATAAAGGAGCTATACAGGCATGGGCTGGGGGACTTTTCAAAGGAAAAAGAGATCATTTGATTGACTCTCCTGTTTGCTGGGCTTATCATTGGGAAATATGCTGAACATTCCACACCTCCAAACTTTCACAAATGAGACCTGCTTGTTTTTCTATAGTATAGATTTCAAACTTTGTTTTGCATTTGCTACTTTCCTTCCTGTTTGCTTACTATTGTTTCAAGATGATACACATAACCTTTAAAACAGTGGCTATTTAATTTTCTGTGGAGGCTGAGCTATTGCACGGTCTTAAGAGCAATGGAGTTTTTCAAAGTACTTTCCTTTTCTTAGAAAGTCATTGCCCCATTAGTATACAGATTATTATTCTAAGTCCAATTTATGAGAGTGTTGCCATGTGCAATTTATAGTATTCTGCAGCACATTAAATAATACTTCTTAATATCACTGATAAATTGCTTAAATATCTTTGCACATTATATGGTCTCTCTATGGAACCACTCACTTAGAAATAGCAGTTCAAATATATGTGTGGTTGCACAGAAAGTGAATAATGCAGCATCTCAATTTATAGTTTTAACAAGTGTCTGATTTTCCCTGTTCTAAGAGTCCATTATTCTAGCTCATTGCTTGGTAGTATTTTTTTCTTCTTCTTTATTGTCTTATTCTCCCTTAAGGAGATCATTTATAGTGACATAGAAACACTTACCACTTGCTTTTAATCTTATGGAATGGATGGCTTTCAGTTTCTGGTAAAACTTAAAGCTTTATATAAAATGAAATAAAGTGAATTCTTTTTTAAAAAATTCATGTAGTCCTACTTTCAATAATTACCCTTTTAAGGGGGTGGCAGTAATTGAAAACAGATTAAGTATGTTTATTATGCTTAATCTTAAATCTTTTCTAACCACTTTCTAATTCATTTTTTAAAAAGATTTATTTGTTTATTTTAGAGAGAGAGAGAGCAGGGGGAGGGACAGAGGGAAAGAGAGAGAGCAGCTCAGGTGGACTTCCCGCTGGGAGTGGGCCTTGATCTCGTGACCCTGAGATCATGATCTGAGCTGAAACCAAGAGCTAGAGGCTTGACTGACTAAATAACCCAGGCACCTCTTTGATACATTTTTTACATAGGCAAAAGTTTGGATGGAAAAGAAAATTTGGACTGCCATCACAGAAGTCCTCTTTAGCCAATTTGAAAGGATAAACAGAAAAAATTAAAATATTTAGGGAAAAGCTTTGATCCACTTGAGTCAGATCCAGTGAACCACTGGTGTCTTGTAAGGAACGAACTTTCTTTAGAAAATGTTTATATCTAATTCCATTAAAAATTCTTAAGACTCACAAATTTCATTTTTAATAATTTCTTAGTTAAGAAATCTTAGTTATTTCAGGTTATTAGGAAATATTAGGTAAAATGTTATTATAGTAGCATATTTTGTCTATTATTACTTTGTTCCTCAGTTTATGTTGTTATTAAGATTTCCATGTGATGGTATGTATAAAAAGAGGTTTTATCCATTCTATATTTAAGAAGGAAACAACAGAAAACAATAGAAATTTAGATTTAGAATTTAGAATAGTTAATAGGATTTTTTCCCTGATTCTTTAATGGCACTGTTTATATCTCTGAGCAAGCTACTTACCTTCTGTGCACTTGAAAAGCAAAATTATTTGGTCCAAGGTAGATTTCTCATGTTTTGTGTGTGGGTGTCTCTGTGTGTTTTTAATTTTATAAAACAGAAAGCAGATTTCACAAATTGCTGAATCCTTTTATAAGTCAAATATCTGTGAAGGTCAAGTTGTAAGCTATTTAAAACTGACTGTTTAGTTTCATTATATCTGTGAGGCTCCCAGAAAATTTGGGACCTTAATGATAGTATCTCTTCATCATAATTTCACAATGTAATTGATTAGGCCAGAATTTCTGAATGGGTACAGACTGAACATTTCTGAAATGGTCCTTTATTTTGTAGAAAGTGCCTGATGTTAATATATTTGATTGAGAAAGAATTCCAATAGCTTCACATCAACTCTGTGTAAATAAAGAGAAAGGAGAATGACAATTTAACAGCTCTGGGTAGATTCAGTCAAAGAACTCATGAAGTGCCTTAAAGTGCCACTTCAATTATTAATAAAAAATCTGGACTAGAAGTGATAGATATGAACTAAACTCTAGAAGACAAAAGAAGCAGAGGAAAGTCAGAAGGCAATTCTACTAGGTGAAAGCGAACCATTTGCCTGTCCATTATATAAATTACATCACCAGATTTATTTGATGCTTGCATGGTTCCAAAATACCTGTGGAGATCAGGTTTCTAATCTATGCCAAGTAAGTCAGAATAGCTTTTTGATAGAGGAGTTACTATATGCCTTATCAATTTGTCCTTTTGGGACCCTTTCATGGAAAAGCAAATTTGAGACATGATTTTTAATTCAATTTAAAATATTTTGCCCCTGAATTATTTCCAAAACTAAGATACTTTGGTCTTAATATCCTAAGTTATATTATCACTTTTTTTTTGAATGTCAGAGGCATGTTAAAAGCTGATAAATACTCCAATATGCTTTGACATTTTTCTCATTGTTCTGTAGTTTAGATTTTTGCAGCTATTTGTGTGAACACCGCTAGTTAGCATTAATTGTTAATATATATATTTTTGTTTTTGTAAAAGCTAAGGAATAGGACATTTTTATTTAGTGGACGAGATATCAGGAAATCGAAGGTCATCAGTACCAGGGCTCCAACAGCAAAGAGCAAAACCAGTAAAAAATTCTATATCAGCAAAATTTTATAAGAAAGCGGTGCATAAATTTATAAACTCCTCTAAATTGCAAATTAATGACCTACATATATTTAATTCTATGATTATATTGTTTATACTGTGATTCTGCAATTTTTTGTTGAGGAATCTCATTTGTTGAAGATAAATGCAAAACTTTCAAAACTTTGTCTTTAGTAATTGATACAACTGTGCTTTGAGAATTTACCTTTATTTTGGCATAGTGAGCTTTGTTAGCAATAATTCAGAACATTACCATGACTTTTCTGGTACTTTCAGTTATTAAAACAGTTTAGTACAGATAATATTTTAATTTTGTTTTGGATGCAATGCCTCCTCATCTTGCTGCCATTACTAGTACAATGGTATTGCTAAACTTCTTTCTATGCAACTTGGCCTATGATGGAGATAACATGGCAGAATTCTTTTTAGAGTTTCCCCTCCTTGTTTCTTGCACTTGCCTGTCTGATGTTGTAGCAGGGAAGGGGAAACAGCCCTTGTTAAGCTCTCCGTCCTTTCTTGTCATTGCAATTGCTGTTTCCTTACATGAACATCATATGTATATGGTGAGAGGTTGTTTGGTTCTGAATCTTTATTTATCTTTAGATAACAAATCATGTTGTGTATGTTTATGTGTGTATTTAAATTGATTACTTAGTTGCATGTATATTTTATTTTCAATAGTATATGTAAAGTCCTTGACCCTAACAACCATCTATTTCACTTCCTTATATGCTCCTATTCCCTGGTATAAGGCTGGGCATGTAAAAATGAAATGAATGATAGGTTAACAACTACTTTCTAAACCACTATTAAAACAATGATTAAGTGGTTAAATTGATTGTGATGCTTATTGATGCTTATTCAGATTTCCTGTGTGTATAATTATCTGACTACTGTGCATACTTTGTAAAGATATGATCTATATAGACATGCTAACATAGTCACCATTTTTTACTGTGGTTATATTCAATGTGACATGACAATTTTATTTCCTTTAACTCATCTCCATCGGCTCTTAGGGTTGGTAATAATGTACATACACATTATATTTTTCAGTTTACTTTGGTGGAATGTCCTAGAAATCTTCCTCTGACTTTCCAGACAAATCTTTTCACTTCTCTATTCTGCACCAATCATTCTGGAAACTGACCCATAGAAAAGATCAAATGGCTCCTTTGACTTCCAACTTCTGATTCAGATCAATAGAAGGCTTTGGCAGGAGATCTTGAAGGTAGGATTACTGTGAGGTCAGGGTTTATATTGACCTAATCCTTTTTTGTTAGATAAGTTTAGGTTGGCTGTATTTCTGTATTGACATCTACAGCTTCTCTCAAGGATAATTCTTTCTCTTGTTCTGTAAGTAATCTTTCTTCCACTTCCAGGTCTAGGGTGGCAAGAGCTCCCCTTCTGTTACTAATCTTGGTATACTGCACCATTCCTTGTTGCTTTTCCTAAACAATGTTCATACTTTGCTAAATGCTCCCTTTATTAAGTTCTCCTAAAATCATCTGATTTGAGTGTACCATCTGTTTCCTACTCATAACCTGACTTCTATGAAGGATGGCGACATTTATGAATCCTACTACTTAACTTTGATCACATTTCATCTCCCAGATGACTTAGATGCTTATTATCACTAGTAGAGAAATGTCTAGGATTAGATCTTTGAAAATGAGTTTCTCTAGCAGAGCCTTTCCACTTGTGGTTAAGATGGAGCAGTAGGGTCTGGGTTTATCCTCTTGTATGAAACAACGAAAGAAAAAGAAAGAAAGAAAGAAAGAAAGAAAGAGAAAGAAAGAAAGAAAGAAAGAGAAAGAAAGAAAGAAAGAAAGAAAGAAAGAAAGAAAGAGAGAAAGAAAGAAAGAAAGAAAGAAAGGAAGGAAGAAAGAAAGAAAGAAAGAAGAAAGAAAGAAAGAAAGAAAGAAAGAAAGAAAGAAAGAAAGAAAGAAAAAGAAAGAAAGAAAGAAAGAAAGAAAGAAAGAAAGAAAGAAAAGAAAGAAGGAAGGAAGGAGGGAAGGAAGGAAGGAAGAAAAGAAAAGAAAGAAAGAGAGAAAGAAAGAAAAAAGAAAGAAAGAAAGAGAGGAAAGAAGGAAGGAAGGAAGGAAGGAAGGAAGGAAGGAAGGAAAGAAAAGAAAGAAAGAAAGAGAGAAAGAGAGAAAGGAAGAGAGAGAGAAGAAAAGAAAATTAAAAAAAAAAAGAAAAGAAAAAATGTTTTACAGACTTTGAAAAGCAGCAAAGAAAAACAATTCCCGAGTAAAGGGATTCAAACAAAGAGAGCCCTAAAATTTTTGTCCTTTCATTTTTGAAGTTTCCAGGTGGCAGAAGAGAGAGTGAAACCCAACAGAGCCAGTGGTGTTCCTGAGTTGAGGAGACAGAGCTAAGAATTCAGGAAGGCCTAAGTGGTTAGAGTTTTCAAGGCAGAACAATGGGAGGAAAGAGCTATACAGAGTGAGTTCTACAGATATGTAGGGGGTTCCCTAAGTCTTTAAATGGGTACTAGTTGGTGAATGGATATGAGGAATGATGTGAGAAAGGGGAAAGAACCACCCAGGGAAAGGAATACACAGACAGAATAACTTCAGTCCTTACACAGGATCAGAGCTCTTTCGTATTCTCACCAACCAAAGTGGAAAAATTTTCATTATAAATGGGCTGGGGTTAGAGTACTCATAGGGTATTATATCAGTGGTAGAGCAAAATTAGCTCTAGACTAATGACTATTCTGGTTCTAACAAAGCTTAAAAGTAAGCCTCAAAAGGCTGAAACTATTTCCAAGAAATGTAACAGAATTCCAGAAGGAGACTCAAGAATTAAAGGAATATAAAAATATCTATCAAGGCAAAATTCATAATGTGTGATATCCAATAAAAGATTATCAGTCATGCAAAGAAACAGAACAATGTGATCCATAATGAGGAAGAAAATTAGTCCAAAAAAAACTCCAACAGATCCAAAAATGGCATTGATATTATAATTTATAGACAAAGATATCAAAAGTTATTATAACTGTTAATAATAAATGTAGGAATGTTCCTCAAACATCTTGGGTTCAAATCTTAATATCTGAAACCTTGGGCAAATTTCTTAACTTTTTTATAGTTTAGTATTCCTCGTGTGTAAAATAAGAATAATACTATGCCCTACCTCAAAGCGTTATTGTAAGGAATAAATGGGAATATACAGAAAGCTCATAAAAATGTGGCTCGCATATAATTTTTAAAACCCATTAAATTTTAGCTATATTTGTGGTCTTAAGAAACTCAGGTTATCAAGGAAGGTTGCAGGGACCTCGGTGAGGCATTTCTGCAAAGTTAGGAATAAATGACCTTTGAAACAATTCCTTATTTTGCCCAAATTATTTTGTCTGAGTGGTCTCATAATACCCCTAATCATAATATTTTTTTCTTGACTACTTCTTATTGAATGAGAAAAATGATAGAAGAGGCAAGATTCTGACTACTATCTAGGTCACCTCTTTATTATTCAGAAAAACCCAAATCTGGATTGACTTGAAAATTATGTCTTTAATAATATGGAAAGGGATTATTCACAGTTGTCTTTTACAAAGACATTTTCTTTCCTCCTGATGGTCTCTAAGAAACAATTTTCAAAATTTGGCATCATTAAATCCTTTATTGGTGACCTGCTGTCTGATGCTTGGAAAAAAATTGACACAAATATTAAACAGAAGGCAGAGATGAAATGAATCTCAAATTCATAGCTTAATCCTTTTGATGGTTGTTGTAAATGCTTAATAATAATATTGATTTACTGAGTTATTCAATAGTGAACTGTTGAATACTGAATTATTCATTGAATAGCTACTATATCAATAATCATTATGTGAGGAACTGTTCTAAGTTGTACTCTTGTCAGGTTTCTTTTCTCATTGTTTCTGTCTTCTGTCCTTAACCTGATGGTTGTTTGATCCCATCCAAACTTTACAAATCTTTTATGTTCAGTTCAACTCCCGTCTTCTCAACCAAGTCATCAATAATGATGAAGTCCTCTTATGAACTTCTAGCCCTTATTGTCTCAATCTGTCATTTCAAAATAATTATATACAGTTGTCTGATGCTTTTTCTAGTATTTAAATTTTGATATGCATATTCTGACTGTATGAATTAAGTTCTGTAGTGGCAAGGTTTTTTTTTTTATTAGTGCAGTACTCATCAAAGTGTTGAATTAATAATTAATATCTTTCCTAATGATGGTCTCTTGGACAAATTCTACTCTGATTTCACTTCATAAAATGCACTGAATCACATACTTGCATTCTTATAGCATCTCCTGGACATCCTAAAAAATTTAACAAATTCTGCTTTGAGAACATTTTATGTTCTGAAGTGTATACACTCTCTCTTCTTTGTGATTCTGGGTGTCTAAAATTATAATGCACTTTACTTCTCCATAACTGACTTTAAACCTGGATGTGATAACATGCCGATCTTGTCCAATTTTGAATGCTATTTGCAATCTGGATAATTGCATGCCCTTTGGAATGTACTTGATCATACGTCTAACTAAATTTCTCATGAAAGTTAAAACTTTTCCACAAAAAGAGAGAGAATATGCCTCAAACTCTTTGAGGATTTGTGTTTGGCATGTCCTTTGCAAGTCCCTTACTCAGAAGGAATATATATGAGATGGATTGCTGCCTTTATCAGACTCCAAACCGTTTTAATCCATAAAATAAGAAATAAAGTTTGTCCATATGAGAGAAGCACTATAGTTTGTGGGCTAGATGAGGTGGACTCTTGGTTATAAGCATTTCAGAGTACAAATGTTCACTCTGTTCTTTACTCTTTCACTTAAGAAACATACCAATCCAGGGACATAGATGCATGAATCAAAAAGAACAACCTGGGGTTTATTTAAATTCATTAAAGAGGTTAATTATTTTAAAATTTTGGTATCTGAACTCTTGTTAATGTGAGTACCTTCAGGTTTTACTCTAAAGGCTTTTTACTGACTCCAGAGGTCTGAGGCAAGGCAAGCCAGAAGGGCTAGAGATGTTAACTACTAATGACCCCCACCCACCAGCTGCCCACAAATGACAAATGGGAATTGGTATGTAAATACTCTAGCTCTCTCTTTCCTCCCACTGTAAAACTCTAGGACATATTTCTCACCCTCCCCCAAAAAGTACGAGGCCAGATTGAATTCTACTTGTCCACAGTGTTAACCTGCTCATGAAACACCCTCTATTGGCTTTCTTCCTTTCCTTGCCTCACTTCCCCACTCTCCTGGGATTATCACCTCAATAAACCACTTGCACAGAAATCCTAATCTCATAGTCAAGCTTCTGGGAGAACACAATATAAGCCAGACACCAGAAATGATTATCTTTTCTTTGCATAAACTGTTCTCAAAGCTGAGCACACTTGAGATCTTGCAGGGAAATGATGAAAGAATAGCTAGAATTGTTAGCCCCTCACTGAAAAGGCAAACTGTAAATCAAGATTGTTGTCTTTCTCAGGAGTCTGTCTTCATTGTGTTTCACTATTAAAAATGTTTTAAAAAGATAGAGAAAATTAGTATGCTGAATCATTACATTTCATGCTCTAAATATATTGTCTAGTTGTCATCAATATTTGTTTAGCACCATAGTAATAGACAATGTCATCCATAAGCATTTATGTCTGGCAACTTGATTTTCATAGGTTTATTGCTTAGACAAACTGACTTTGATATTTTTCACTGAGCCTGTCAGTATAAACAAACTGCTTTTAGATTTAATATTTTATTTGATTCCTCAGAAGACAGTTATATTGATATTTTAATCTAAGGTGCTTTTTTCATTTTGGAATACTGAATTTATACTATCCGAGGTTTGTGAAGGAAATTTAGGTTGATTTATTGTTCTTCTGAAATGTAAGAGATGCCATTTGGTTCTCTGACTAGACAATATGAATAAAAACATCACTTGGATTCCATTCTGAGTTTTTCACTGATTTATAAGTCTAAGTGCAATCTAATTAAGTTTTATATCTCTCAGTTTCTCTATATGCCAAGTGATGAATACTACTTACACTCCATTTTTTAATAACAATATATGATTAAAAGATTCATGAGATGATTTGTCAGAGAATAATGTCTAATATGATTGGTCTACTTAACCGACCAACAGTTTAACTAAATTTTAATTTTGCCTTTGATTTCCATCCCTAAAATTCTGATAAGAGAGAGACAAATGAATGATACGGATGACATTATATCACTAGGGTGTGGTGGGGTAGGGAGCTTTATGAAGTTTGGCTTCATATAGTTCTCATTGCTATTATACCCAAGATACCTGAGGTGCCCAGCCCTGCTGGGTACTGCTCCAATTAGCCGCCTCTTCCTCAGTTTTTTTTTTCAGGACTACTAGTTTCACCTCTGCTAACATTTTGGCCACTGACATTAAAGTGGCAGCTGCTTCTATATTGTCATAATAAGCAGAGACATTGCTCAACTCCAAGGGGCACCTTGGATATATTATATATTATATATTATATATTATATATTATGTAGTTAGGAACCCCTGTCATTGAGCTACACTGACTGCAGTGCAAAAAGCAGTCTCTTCTAGGTACTGGGACTGACTGCTCATTCACCTCTCCTTCCACAGCTCTCTTAAGAGTTGTGAATGCTGTTAATAAGTAATTCTAAAGGCTAGCAAGAATTGAGTATTTCCCATATGCCAACCACTGTGCTCACCATGTTTCCTGCACTCCCTTATGTAATCGTCAAAACAATTCTGAGAAGTGTTATTTTATGTCCATTTGATAAATGAATTGAGGCACATACCTGAAGCTTAATATATAGCTGCCCCGCCCTTAAGTTCCTTAGATTTAGAAGGAGATGGGCATAGTTTAAATCCTGTTTTTGCCACTTACCAGTTCAGTAGCCAAAAGCAATTTTCATAATCACTCTAAATCCCATTTGCCACTTCTGAAGCATGGGTCTAATAGTAGCTGCCCTGCATAGCTTAGGAGAGTTTGGTGAGTTCACATGAACAAATCATAACTAGATGACATGTTGTGTAGAAAATAAATTGTAATTTTATATTTATTATTCACACATTTTAGTTAAAGGAACATAGCTGTATTTCTTTCTCACTCAGAATCTCCAAAAATAGAAAAGAAAATCTCAATGCATTATACCCAATGACAATTTCAGTTTCATGGATTGAATAGTCAAGAAATTCACCTGCCTCCTTTTTGTCTCTTTCTTCTACTTCTTCCACATACACACTAAACCAATCATATTGACTTTTTAAATAACCAGGACTAAGATATTAAATCTCAGGCTAACAAGGTCTTGGAAAGTCCCCAGGTTTATGGAGGAGCAAAAGCAATTGCTTTCATTTCAGTCAATTCCCTACAACAGAGAAGTTTGTTGGGAAATGTAATTTTGACTATTAAGAGAAAAACCTGGTGAATATTTTTTTGTCTTTCAGAATTTTTTTTAAATAAAACAGACTTTAAAGAGCATGCCTGAGAAAAAGAGTTCATAAAATTTATTTTGAACAGACTTCCACAGAGGGCAAGTATTTTCATATAAATGGAAAAGAGATGGGTCCTTGAAAAAAATTTCTATGGAGGTTCATTCCCTTTCAAGTTAAGTGAGGAGAGTGATTGTGTCTGCTGATTATTTTTATGTGTTAACTTGTTTAGGCCAGGGTATTCAGATATTTAGTCAAATACCAGTCTAGATGTTAGTGTATTTTTTAGATGAGATAACAATTAAATCAGCAGACTGAGTAAAGCAGATTACCCTCCATAATGAGGGTGGGCCTCATCTAGTTAGTGACAGTCTGAAGAGAAAAAAGACATGTCCCACATGAGAGAGAGAATTCTGCTTTCAGCCTGCCTGCATACCTGAGCAGCAACATTAACCGTTCTCTGAATCTCCAGCCTGTTGCCCTACTCTGGAGATTTTGGATTTCCTAGCCTCCAAATTTACATGATCCAAGTTCTTAAAATTCATCTCCATGTATTTATCTATCTACACATATTATTGGTTCTGTTCCTCTGGAGAACCCTGACTAACATATTGTCTTTGCCATCCTTCATAGCTCTCAACAGCACACAGTGGGCACTCAGCAAGTAAAAATGAAGGGCAGCAAATGCTTTAAGATGAGGCATGGAAACAAAGACTCTCCCACAGAAGACAGACGTACAGGAAGCTTATCTCTCCAGGAACGTTTACCCCAGTTCAGGAGTAGCCCCCAGTCACTCTTAACTTTTTCTGGATGCACCCTGAGCTTTTTTTTTTTTTTTTTAAATCAACACTGAGCTTGATTTTATTGCTTTCTCATGAAGTTGAACACAGCCTTTTTCACCCCCTGCCCTCCCCTATTCCTTCTCTCTTTCCCCACTCTCTCACCCTAAAAGGCATCTGATCTATTCCTGGCTGCACCTTCTGAAATCTATGAATGGTGAAATTACATAATTAATAGACAGTTGAATAAATAAGTAGTAGAGTGCCAGAAAGTCCACATTATATTCTCTTCTGTCCCTTCACCCCCAGCTTTCCCCTTGGACAAACACAGTTATGGCAGCAGATACAAAGGCAATTAGCTTTGAAAACTCTGGCATGCAGGAAGTCCCCATACAATAGCTTGGAATAAGGAGTTGTGTGTATTAAAAGGCTTTGTGAGTATTCACCACCATCTGCTCCTATCAGGACTGTCAGTTCTGCATCAGTCCCTCTCTCTCTCTCTCTCTCCCACCCTGCTCCTACACACTATGGGGGTGTCCTGTGTTATCCTCGGAACAGCCATCAACTGGCAGCCTTTTTAACATATGTGCAGCCAGTATTGCTGCTTTGAGCAGCTTATCAACTTAGAAGCCCACTAAAATGACAGAAAATACTCTATTTTTACATGGGGAATGTTTTCAATAGAAGGGGCCTCCATGTTTTCTTAAAGTAGGAATACCCATTCTGTCCATTCTCAAAGTCCCCAACCTTATTTCACTTATGTGCATGGGGCATTGGCGTCAAGAACATGAAAAATCATTTCAGTGGGTTCACTATAGTGATTCCTATTTAAAATTAATATTTTTATTTTTAAAGGTAAAGGATTTACACATTTGCCTCAAAGATAACCTGGAGCTTAAAATATTTTAGAATAATATCTATACAGCCAAAATTGGAGAGGTATTGTGTTTGGAAGTCTTCTGAAGGATGGCAGATCGATAAGAAAAAACAATGTGAGAAAAAGTATGCGTTCCTGACTTAATTTTGTGAAATTTTCATATTGAAGAATCTGTAAGAGCTCATTCTGTGGTCTTCTTTGGAATTAAGAATAAAGACCTGAACACCCACAGCACTGTCTTTCAGAATAGCAAATAACTTCTATCTGTTGTATGTACCTGAAATTAGAATTATTGCATGTAGCAAAAACGAAGAGGCTCACTGATTTGGATGGTGCTGAATGATAGGGGAAAAAAATGTGTGTGAGGGTGCTGTACATATTGCTCCAGGAATAGAAGGCTGATGGATATGTTCTCTATCCATATTTTGCTTAAGCCAAATAGGAGAGATTGGTTGTTTTGTAAGGTGTCAGAGTAAACTGTTGTCATACAATGTGGAAGCTTCCTAACATATGTTATCACTGGTCAGAAACGGAGTCTAAACAAAGAGAGGCCTTTTCACAGATTGCTTATTTTATTTTTACATTTCTCATTTTGATTGTCTAATATTTCTTTTAATGAGCAACATAAGCCAGAAGAATTCTCTTACTGTGCAAATGAAAATAATTTTTGGAATGTAAAAGCCCAATTTAATTTCAATCAACATTTAGTTGATTTACTTTGTTAAGAGAAAATGTATTGAGGTGCCTGGGTGATTCAGTTGGTTAAGCATCTAACTCTTGATTTCAGCCCAGGTCATGATCTCAGGGTCATTAGATTGAGCCCTGCATGGGGCTCCAGGCTGGGTGTGGAGCCTGCTTAAGATTCTTTCTCCCTCTCCCTCTGCTCTTCCCCCACCCCCACTAGTGTGCATGTTCTGTCTCTATCTCTCAAAAAAAAATATATATATGCACACACACAAATATATATATGTACATACATATATACACAAATAGAAAAATAAGTAGAATATTTTATCCTCTTGGCTCCATGTCTATGATTGTTGATAATGAGCTGATGGCTATCTAATTTTTATTTTCAGAAATTAATGTAAAGATGTATAGTATTTTATGTATTAAATATAATTAATTATATATTGAGTTTCCATTAAATTTCCATTAAATTTCCCTAGTCAAAAGTATAAGGAAGAAATTGCATAAAGGGAGACTTCCTTATAATTTTTAAATCTTATTTTTCAGTTAAATCCTCTTACAAGTTAGGCACTAAGAAATTGGGGAACCAGCACGTCCAGGCTCATCTTGACCCCTAGTTTCTGGATTTCTCTGAATCTTCTTGGTCTGGACCCTTGTATTTTTATTCTTCTCTCAGGGCAGCTGGAGACAATGCATTGTTATTCTGCTAGCAAGCTGAATAACTTCAGAGATTTGTCCAAGTTATGGTGAGTCCTATCACTTCCTTAATTGCTGCTGGATATAATCTAAATTTAAGGAATTCAGAGGTTTAGCTTAAATTTAAAAAAAAATTCCTTTGAGGCAATGACATCCACAAAAATTTATATATGCAGGCAAGGTATGAGATACAGATACAAAGTGAATATGTGCTGTTTGGTGGTGGCAGGAGAATAATTATTCCTTTTGGGGTAGGACTGAGCTGAGACCAATGCAAAGGAACAGTTGAAGTTATAAGAAT
Source organism: Eumetopias jubatus (assembly GCF_037043125.1). Lineage (NCBI taxonomy): Eukaryota > Metazoa > Chordata > Mammalia > Carnivora > Otariidae > Eumetopias > Eumetopias jubatus. The sequence goes on from NW_028274808.1 coordinate 148,956,886, forward strand.
GAGAATAATGGAAAGAAGAGGGTCTCAGAGAACCATGAGGCCGAGGGATTAGCTTTGCCAATGAGGGTAATGGAAGATTCCTGAAGACACAGAGGAGTATTTAGAGAAAGACTGTGGAGGAAGTCAAAGGGGTTCATGTGGAATACATACAATTTTCTCAGGAAGGAAGAGGGTAAACTGTGGAGAACAGGGGAACAAGAAGTTAGGGAGTTTAGAGAATGAAAAAGAAAAACAACAAAAAATAGAAGAGAAAAAAGAAAAAACATGCCTGGGTGGCTCAGTTGATTAAGTGTCTGACTCTTGATTTTGACTCGGGTCATGATCTCAGGGTTAATGTTGTGTGCCATGCTCAGTGGGGAGTCCACTTGAGGATTCTCTCACTCCCTCTTCCTCTGTCCCTCCCCCTTGCTTGTGCTTGCTCTCTCTCTCTCTGAAATAAATTAATTAAAAAAAAAGAATGAACAAAATAGGGATAGCTTCTATCAGATGTGAGAGAAGTTAATGTGAGGGAAATGCAGTAATTTTTAAGAATTCTGAGGATATGGCTAAGCGGAGACAAACATGGATGGTAATGATTCAATCTAGACTAGTTTTATGAGTTTTCCAGTTATTTTTTTCAAGTCTGGAAGAGTAAGTAGATGAGGGAGGTAAAAAACAAAAACAAAAACAGCAATTAGTGATATCTCACTAAATTCTAGGCACTGAGAGAGACCTCACTGCCTCAATCAATTAAGGGAGTGCTATGACTTATGCACGGTTGAAGTTTGGTACTGGACAGTCCTCTGAAAGAATTCAGGGAGGAACAGATGATTGATGGGGGCTCCAAGGTACCTGGGGGAGCCAGTGAAACTCCGAACTGGGGGTATATAGGGAAGCCAAGGAGCTAGAGGTCCTGATGAAGCTAGAAGGGGTCGAAATGAGAGTGAGCAAGGAATGAAAAAACAACAGGAGGGGGCGCCTGGGTGGCTCAGTCTTTAAGCGTCTGCCTTTGGCTCAGGTCATGGTCCCAGGGTCCTGGGATCCAGCCCCGCATCAGGCTCCCTGCCCCGTGGGAAGCCTGCTTCTCCCTCTCCCACTCCCCCTGCTTGTGTTCCCTCTCTCGCCGTGTCTCTCTCTGTCAAATGACTAAATAAAATCTTAAAACAAAACAAAACAAAACACAACAGGAGGTCATGATCAAGAGGGAGATTTAATATTGGGGTTGTTTTTTCCCTCCTTGATGAAGTAGCCCAGGAAGTGATCTTGCTTACTGAGAGTTAAAGTAGAGGAGAATATTAGACTTGAGAAGGCCAAGGAACTCTCTGACTTTTTTTTTTAAATCTAAGAGTCTCTTACTTTTTGACAAATGAGTTGAATAAATTACTGAAAATTAGCTAAAAAAAAAAACCCAAAACAAAACAAAACAAAAAAACCCTCCAGCTAATTTGGTATGATTATGAGGTTCCTGTGTTGTGTTTCCAAATCTCTGGCAAATGAGAGTGTTCTAAATTAATCTTATGCTTAAAACTTAGAGTGTTACAACTCCAGATATAGATCCCACTGTATTCACAGCTAAAATTCATCATCAAATTGTTTAACTGGCAATTACAGCCATTCATTGCAATTTCTAAAACCTATGACGACTACAACACATAGTATGAATTTGTTTACTTCAGATGTTGATTTGAATGCATGCAGTGAATCATTTTGTTGTACACCTGAAACTAATACAATATTACTTATACCTCAATTAAAAATAAATAAACAAAATATTGATTTGAACATTCTACAATACAGTAAGTTCCAGGAATACAGACAAATGCATACTATAATGGACTGAGATCGGAAACAAAACACAGGCAAAAATCCACCAATTTCTGATTTCTTGTGAATTTTGCCAGTAAATATGTTTTTTTCTGGGACCAACAAACTGGTTCCACAAAAAGATCTCTCATCTTTTAGAGATCATGCCTGTTATTCTCTTTCCCACCTTGTTTCCATATCCATTTGTTCAGCCCGCTGAAATATAGATTAGTGAGATGTGGTATATAATTATATTTTTGGTGGGTTACTAATGTTTTCCTATTATTATTTTCTTTGAACATTCATGAGGAAACAACTACCATGCAGGACAGTGTAAGAATTCTTTAGTACCTTAACTTTTGGGGCTTTTATTTGATATTTTTAAGATTGTATATGCATAAGGATGTTAACGCCAATTAGCAGAAAATAGCCTTTGAGATTTCCTACTGCTTCCTATCTTTTTTTCTGAACAAGGTATATTGGAGGTGGAGATAATATATTTAGCACTTTTATGGCCCTGGTAACATATTCGCTTTTAGAGGCCCATTTAAGAGCCTCCTTTTGTTTCGCTTCCTCTGCGTTTAATCAGTCCAGCATGATTACCTTAATCACACTGATGTTGCCTCATCCTGGGGTGTCCCCTTGCTCCAGCAGCAGACCTAATGAAACAATGGAGAAGGAGGTACTGATATGAAAGGTGAAGTCATACCAGATGAAGGGAGAATTTGCTAAGCGAGGCCTACATAATAAGTGGTTTGTGGTGAAGTGTCACTCCATCAGTGGGAACTTAGAACCATGGAAAGATTGTATCCCAAGCTAGGAGGTACAGATCATGTCCTCTCATAGAAGAAGGGGTGAGTTGGGGTGATGTTGCCACAACTCAGTTCAGATTCAGAGGGCAAAGATAAGAGATAAAAAGAAAGCTGGGATAAGATATATCAATCAATCAGAAAACTTGAAACTAAGCCCTTAAAATGAATAAAGGGATTTTCTAATGTCCCACTGTAATATTTCATACTTCGATTATCCTTAATTTCCACTTGTAGGCTTTATTCCTTTTTTCTTTAAGCGTTAAAATATTTTGGTGCAGCTGACAAAAATGAAAGCGAGTTTTTAGAAGGCTAACCTATAGACAGTTATTAGCATGATCCCCAGATGATGTACATGGTTAGGTTAAAGTGCAGATTCTGATTCAGTAGGTCTGGGGTGGGCCCAGGGTTCAGCATTTCTAACAACTTTCCAGATGAGGTTGAAACTGCTGATTGCTAATTAGATGTCAGTTCCAGTCTTTTCTCACCGCTTTTATTTATCTACTAGTGCCTCCTGAGCTATCAGATAAACTGCAAAACCTAGAAACATTCCTGGATCACCTGTATTTATATCTGTATTCCTAGAGAGTTTTCTAAAAGAGCACCGGTATATAAATTTGTAGGTGTCCTTCAGTCCAGCAGTTGCATGACTTTTGTTCTTAAAAGTATGGTATTATAAGTTTATTGTCATAGGCCACATAATAATAGCAGAATCAATATTGAGAGGGTGTCAGGATGCTTGTATTATATTTTATACTCTGCATCTAACTGGTTATGTTAGACTAATAATCTTTCAGTACCCTTTCAACTTGGTGATTCAAAGCCAGTGAGCACAAGATAGACCTATTTAGCCCAAGAAGTCATTCCCTAGTATTTATTGGCTTTGAATAATAAATGCAGCTCTTCCTGCATGTTTCTCTGCTGAGGTTGCTTTTTCCAGTGGGAAGATGTTTCTTCAAGATCGCCGAAAGCCTAAAGATTTTTAATTCCTCCTAAAACTACTTCCCCCACCATCTTTCAATTCAGATCTATTTTAAGAGGAGAAACCACACCCACAGGCCCCCGATGATCAATTATTTCCTCTGCCTGGATTTTTGTTATGCAACCCAACTAGGTTGCTCTTCTACAGGTAGGCTCACAAGATAAATTGCCTCCCTTTGGCTGTGTCATTTTCTTCAATTACACAAACAGCAGCCAGAGAATCTGGAGGAGATGAGAACTACAAGAATTCTGGGAGATGCTAACGATTAGCACTTGCATTATTAGTCTCTGGAGGTTCTTAAAGCTCAGGGTCCCTCATGGCTCTGTCAGAATAGCAAAGTGACACGGGAGCGGGCAGCAGTCAGGCATCATTCATTCAGCTCCCAGGATAAAGCTCTCCCTGTGCACAGGGATGTTTGCCTCCAGAGTCCCATGATCTGCCCAGGAATCAACAGACACTGCATGGCTGTGATGAGTTTAACTATATCTAATCAGTCTGGAGGGCTGATAGCTGTGAAAAACCTTGTTACCCTGGGAGGGAAGCCTATCTTTCTCTAATAAAACAGAATGTAGTTACTAAAGCACTCTCCTTTGTATTATTAATTTTTTGAAAGTACAAGTTTGAGGAAGTCTTTAGAGACACCAAGCTTATCAACTCTATTCATCTTCTGAGAGAATAAATTTCTTTATGAAAATAATGCTCTTGGAATGCTATTTTGTTTGTGGTTCCCCTAGGAGGGAGCTTCCTATCTCCCTGCCTATTCTGCTCCATTTAAGAATGAAGCTCATAATGATGCGATTGTCAAAAGGAAAGAAATACATCCTAGGATCTCATGGACTGAAGTAGCTAAGAAGAGTCAAAATTTTCCAGTAAAACCTTCTGTACTATCATTGTGCAGACACTTTTCCAGCTTGCACTGTCAGTGGGTTCTGAAGCACGCTCTGAAGTGGAAGTTCATTGACAATAGGTAGGTAAAAGGCAGAGCAATCCACATACCAGTGAGGTGTGTTCACCTTGAGATAGGAAAACGAGAAGTAGACCTCGTTGTAGCATACATGACGTGAAGAACATGGGGAAGGTATGGGCTTTGGAATTGAACACCTACACCTTAAAACACACATCTGCTTTGTGGCTTTGGGTACATTTCTTTCTATTTTTGTTTTCCATTTTTGCCATTTGTACAATAGGGAAAATGGTACCTTCTGCACAGGCTGGTTGAAAGGATCAGATCAGATTGGTGTGTTAATTTCCTGGGATGTAGTACATGATCAATGAACGTCAACTTTGCTAACACTATTTCAGAGGCAATGTGTGCTGTTTCTGCCTTTGTGGCTCTTGGTTCTTATGCCATCTCATTGAAATTATTTTTTCAAGTCTGTTTAAGTTTTGATTTTCTCTTAGACAGGGAGCATATAATATTAAGATCACTAAATTTAGGGTCAGAGTGTTTGGATTCAACCAATAGTTTTTTACACCAGTCAAGAAGAGATGGGAATACTTCTCAAAGTAGCTGTGATGATTAAATGGGAAGCCTGAATAGGTACCCTCTCTTGGCAGACTGCTTAGCACCGGTCTTCTATTGCATGGTCAGTGCCTAACAGTGCCTGACATATATTTTATATGTATAATACCATAGCTTAATGAATAAAAGAATCTAGGGATGAGCGTGTGAATATGTGAGTAAAAAATGAGCATTAGATAGAAAGTCAGAGACTTGGGTTCTAAATCTGCCTTTGACTTTGCCTGTGTCACTGTGTGACTTTGGGGATATAATTTAACTATCTGGGTTCTGGTGTCTGTCATTGAAAAGAAGGAATTGAGTTGGATGAACTACTTAATATGTAATGTGTCTTTTAGCTTTAATCTGTATGACACAAAAATCTGAGATTTTGTCAAGATCTGAGGCTTTTGATTTATATGAAAGCTTACATTTCAGCAACACAAAAGTGGCATGGTAAATGATAGAGCACATGCATTTTTCTCTAACATTGTAAGTATGGTAAGAGTGGATGCAAGAGTAAGAGGTTCTTGAAAGATATCCACCCAATGGTTTCATTCACCTGTGTAATGACAAGTGATTAGTTTTGGATAATGGAAAACAAGACAGTAAAATAGCCTAATGTTCCAGACTTACTAAAAGTCAGTATCTTTCCTTGAGGTATCTCTTCACAGTGAAGGACCTATGGGCCCTCAGGATGAAAAAACATGCCTTGGCTATGTTTACAAAATAACGCAGGGCTGCTGTATCACATGGTGATTTTAGGACAGCGGTTCTCAAAAGTGTGGTCCCTGGATCAGCTGCATTAGCAACAGTAAGAAACTTGTTGGAAATGAAAATTCTCAGGCCTCACCCCAGATCTTCTGAACCAGAAATTGTGTGGGTGGAGGAGGCAATCCATGATCCAGGTAATTCTGATTTACACTAAAGCTTGAGAATCACTGGTTAAGGAAAACAAAATTTTCCTTGCTGACTAGTCTTCTGAATCTCAGTTTACCAGCTGTTCAGAATTAATCTTGATGAAGTGCTTTCTCATAAAACAGAAGCTATTTTAGTATTTCACTATATATTCTGTATAAATGTTCACATCCTCAAAAAATACCCTATATTCCTCCACTTTCTGAACATACTGATTCTGTACCTTTTTTTTTTTTTAGAGAACAGTGAAGTTATCTGATTTGAAAAGCAGTGAGGTCATATATTTTTACTTACAGTGAGCATAGATACATGTATTCTTCTCTCTTTTCCTCTCTTTTTTAAAAAACAATATGCTCTCAAGTATCTAGGGTAAACAAGACTTCTGAAGAGTTTGAGATGAAATCACTTTGTTTCATATACCAAGGCCCCAGCAGCTGTGTTTCCTTTGAGCTTAGAGTGTCCACAAAGGCTTCTCATCACATTTCCCTTTGTCTTGGTTGAGGCAGAAGGAGAGATCAGGAGCAGAGGGAACAACGGCTTCTCTTTTGCAGGTTTTCTGTGTGATTCTATTTCACTTCCTTCACTCTCCCTTAGTTTCAGAAATAATGAGAAAAAATTTCTCTCCCCTGTACTTTTTATCATAGAGCTAGAGAAAAACCTCATTAAAGTAATGAACTGATTCCAGCATGATTAATCATGTCCCAAAGTCATTGATATCCACAGGTAATGAAAACACTCAACTACCCTAAGCTCTGGTTGTAAGATAAAGTTATCTGCTCCTTTTTCGGCAACTGTGGATATGCAGGAGGGAGCAGGCTTTGGCATAGCCAAACTTAGATGAATGATCTGTTTCATCTTGTGCTGCAGCTGGATCAATTTGGTCACCAGGAGTAGACAGATTTCATCCAAGCCTTTTGACAGAAATTCATTTGGCACAGAGAAATCATTGAGGAGTTTGCAATGTCTGTTTTCAATGAAATGAATTTAAACATGGAAAAAGGAGAAATCCTGCACTTAGGCAAACATAATGGAGGGGAAGAAAATGAAGGCTCACCAAACATTTCAAGCTATTCTGTCAAAGAAATACAGTTTATGGCTAATCAAGAGCTGAGGTCGGATGATAGTGGGTAGTCAGTTAGCTGCTTAACTTGGTCCAGGCCTTTGTTTCTAAAGAGTTGAGTTTAAAGACATTAAGGGGCATTGTTGATATAATTGTTCTCAATTATAGAAGGGAGTATATATGAAATTCATTTGTACATGGTAACTGTTTACCCTGATTTATGAAATGGATTCTGATCAGCATTTGTCACAGGAAAACAGTTGCTTATATTATTACTGCTTTTTTGAACTGAAAGTAGATCTGAAATCACATGAATCATCATCTGTTTTTATGAAGCTCTAAAACCAAAGGTAAAACAGCAGATGTTTGGATTTTAGTTAATAGGGATAAGATGCTTTATTGTACTACAAAAGGAAGCTTCATAGTCACTGGCAATGGATGAAGATATTTTGAAGCACATAACTTCTTCCAAAGTGAAACACACAAATAAATAAGTTATTAGAAGAGACCTAGAAATATAGATTGACTGTAAATGGAGTTTACAGCTTGATATATGTGAATTGAGTTGCAATACCAATAACACAAATGCTCAGCCATAATAGGATTCCTAAGAGAGTGGGTGGTTATAGGTCTCCAAAGCCATAATAGCAATCCCCTCTCTCTTTAATGGCTAATCTTTCTCCAATCATGTTCTGTAGGTAATGCTGTATATGGGATTTAGTCATTTAATTATGAGGCTAGGAGAGAAAGGGCCATAAACCAAAGCTCATGTTACTCAAGTAGAAATAAAAACTGGCTGTCTTAAATTCATCTCATTGTGGTAAAGGCAGAAGGTTACTGGGAGATATTGAAGTATTTTCATTCTAAGGTAAAAAGTAAGAGTTCATTCTCCACATTTTAAAATTAGACCTTTTCCAAGTTTCTTGGTATTTCACGGATAGTCCTCAAGGCTTACTATGTAAGCTACAAGTATCATTATCCTTTAGGGTATTTACACACTTGAACTATTTCAGTGAAGATCTGTTTATTCAGCACCATGTGAGGTATTGTACTTCCAGAATACCCGTTTTCCTATCACTTATGTTAAGCCCTTGGTATAAAGTCAATGGACTCAGGTGATATTTGAATCTGTTCTCTAAGGAGCCAGTTCTTACATTCACAGGGCAAGCATTTTCGTTTCACACCATCTCTCACACAGCTTATAGGCTTTTCAAGTTTTAGAGCAATGGGTTTCACCCCTGACTGTGTATTAGAATCACCTGGGGGGAGCTTTAACAACTACCAGTGATTGGTTCCTCCTGCATACCAATTAAATCAGATTTGCTGGTGGTGAGTCCCAGGCATTGGTATTTTTAAAACTCTCCAGGTGATTTTAATGTGATCCCCTACCCATGATTGAGAGCCAGTGTTCTCTAATTTTGACTAGAGAAGCAAATGTGCATCTCATTCTTTTTCATCTATTCACTCGTTTTCTTCTGGGCTTAACATAATTAAGTGATGGCCAACTCTTTGCATCTTGTGCTATAGATTTAAACATCTCCTTTATTACAGTACTTACTTTTGTCCAAATGTGTTTTCATTGATTGAAATATAACTGAAATTACTAGAGTCTTGGAAAACACTTAAGATTCAAGTTTTTGTTTCTAGGTTGACTTCTGTGATCAAACATTCCATCTCAGGGCCCACTACTTAGAAAAAAAATGCCATACAAATGAAAGATATTAATAACACAAAAATATAGCATGATACCACTTTATTGCCCTTATTTTCATAATATTTCTATTTTATATGCTTTTGTTACATCTTTACCTTTTGTCACCCTTCCTGATTCCTTGTGTGACTTGGCTCTTCGATGTATCTTTTAACTAGAAATTTTCTTCTGGGGAAGGATTCATTTTTGCCCATTAAGATTTTGACGTACTATGAAATATTTAAGACTTTGAAAATAGCATAAAGAAAAATGCGACAAATACCCATTTACACGTCACCCAACTGAAGAACTAAAATATCATCAATACAATTGGAGCACCTCTGCATCTTTCTCCTTCGTTGGGTTGCCAGGTTTAGCAAATAAAAATAAAAGCCACTAGTAAAATTTGAATTTCAGAAAAACAACCAAAAACCTTTTAGTAGTTCCAAATATTGAATGGGACCTACTTATACTAAAAACACTGTTGTTATTTATCTGATATTCAGATTGCACTGGGCATCTATTTTATCTGGCAATTGTACTCCCAAATCTACATACATTTTTTTATACTTCCTGTAGGTATGCAATGATTTAAAAGTTTATATAAATGACATCTTGGTATATATCTTATTATGGGTATATCTCTGTAAACTTTTTATTGACCCAGTAACATTTTTTTTTTTTTTAAGATTTTATTTATTTCTTTGACACACAGAGAGATAGAGAACACAAGCAGGGGGAGCGGCAGGCAGAGGGAGAGGGAGAAGCAGGCTTCCCGCCGAGCAGGGAGCCCGACGCGGGACTCAATCCCAGGACCCTGGGATCATGACCTGCGCTGAAGGCAGACGCTTAACGACTGAGCCACCCAGGCGCCCCCCGGTAACATATTTTTGAATAACGCATTTCATTCACACAACTCTAGTTGATTTATTTTCCTTTTTTTAAAGATTTTATTTATTTATTTGAGAGAGACGCAAAAATAGTGACAGAGAGCACAAGCAAGCACGAGTAGGGAGGAGAGAGAGAAGCAGGCTCCCCATGGAGCAGGGAGCCCGAAGTGGGGCTCAATCCCAGGACCCAGGGATCATGACCTGAGCCGAAGACAAGACACTTAACCGACTGAACCACCCAGGCGCCCTAGTTGATTTATTTTCAATGCCATGTAGTATTCCATCGAGTGACTATTCCCCATGTTAATTACCCATTCTTTGGGTGGCCATAAAAAGCGGTTTCTAAATTTTGCAATTACAAATATTGCTGCTATGAACATTCTTTTATGTCCTCTCATGTAGCTATTTGAGGTACTTTGGGATTTATATCTAGGAGTGGAATTGCTATGTTGTGAGTTGTATATAACATGTCTGTTCATCATTAATTGGCCAATATTCGGAAGGGGGGAGAAACTAGGCTTTTGAATATATTGGAAATTATAATGTTGATTAATTTATTGACAGTGTGTATTTTCAGGTTCTTGTCCTGAATGACATATAGAGCTCATGTTATGATTCAAAAGTGCTAGGAGGTAGGTGGTACAAATATTGATAATAATAAGGACTCTAGTTTTGAACAACAGATGTGTTTTAAATTTTTTCTCATTTGATACACATTACACTCCTGAGAGGAGGTGTTTTTATATTTTATAGATGAGAAAACTGAGGTTTAAAGAGGTTATATAATTATCTCAAGTCTCTCAGTTTATCAGCACATGATAGACCTAGGTTTGAAGCCTGAATTTTCTAAATTCAAACCTTAGGATTTTCCTCTTTATTAAAACTTCTAAATGTATATAAATATGAATCAAGTAATTTTGGAATTTCATGTTCAAAGGCATCTTTTTAAATACTTTCTCACATTCAACAAATTGTTTAGGTAGCATGCATTAATAGTCTAATTGCTCTGAGAAATGTGGCAAAAACATATATTTCTTAACTTGGAGTACATTTTGTCTTAAAATAAGTTCCAATTTGCATTTAACTAATGGGACCAGATGCAGGCATGCTATCTCTTCACTGCATGGTTCCAAGACTGATTAGCAGATTGTGCTCTATCCGTATAGACAGTGATCCACAAGAAAAAAAAAATGATGGCAATCATCATGCAAACATTGCTATTCCTAATGTTTGCAAAGACCCAACAAACAAGGAAGCTATGAACAAAGTTCTGGAGATTATTCTATACCTATGGGCATTAATTTATTTAGATTATAAACATTTAATTTTATTCCTCTTATTGTAGATAGAAAAAAATAGATATTTCAAGAGATTGGGAAATTTACTCCAAATTTTATTAAACCAATGAAGTGGAAACAAAATTTTTGGTTTCTAACACTTTCAGGAGCTTCCCTGGTGTAATCAGAAACTGGCCTCTGTATTCAGAGGGCAAGGAGAGAAGAAAGTCGCAGACCACTCCAGATTGGTAGGTAGCAGTTTTAATAAGCAGAGGAAACTTACCTACGAGGCTTGTCTTCTGCACCAGCAAGATAAATCAATCACCACACCTTCCCACCAAATCTTAAAACTCTATAAAGAGGCCTTAACTGGGTTTAGTCACGTATACCATGCAGGTGTTCTCAACACCACATCATTATCTAAAGGATACGTACGCTCTTGGAGCAGCCTCTGGGATCAAGAAAGTCAAGTGGAACCCACATTCCAAGGACAGGGGAAGGGATGAGGAGCCTCTAGTTGCCTGGGTCCAGCTCACAAGTCAACTGGCAGTCACATCTTTTCAATGACCTTCCCCAACAAAAGTCCAGACTTTAAGTAAGAAAGCAAACTGTCAGTGTTTGTTAAAGCTTTCATGAGAAACTTGTGGTCTGTAGTAGGCAGAGTAAGACCCCCAAAGATGTCCACATCCTGATGCTTGGAAGTGCCTTTACATGGCAAGATGGATTTTGCAGATGGATTAAATTAAGAACCTTGAGAGATGGGGAATGGCTTGGATTAGTCAGGTGGGTCCCATCTAATCATATGAGTTTTTAAAAGTGGAGAACCTGTCTCAGCTGGAGTTGGAGGGAAACTCGATCATGGAAGAATAGTCAGAAAGATGCAAGATTGCTGGATTTGCAGTTGGCCAGCAGAGCTATGAGGCAAGGAAGACGGACAACATCTAGAAGCTGGAAAAGGTAAAGAAAAATATTCTCTCCTAGAAGGACTGTAACCCTGCGAACTTCTTGATTTTAGCAAGGTAAAAACTGTTTTTATATACCTTAATAAGCCTGGCTTAAAAAATGTAGTCTGTTGGGGCGCCTGGGTGGCTCAGTCGTTAAGCGTCTGCCTTCGGCTCAGGTCATGATCCCAGGGTCCTGGGATCGAGCCCCGCATCGGGTTCCCTGCTCTGCGGGAAGCCTGCTTCTCCCTCTCCCACTCCCCCTGCTTGTATTCCCTCTCTCGCTGTGTCTCTCTCTGTCAAATAAATAAATAAAATCTTAAAAAGTAGTCTGTTTAGCTGTATTTTACTCAGTGTTTTACAACCTCACTTAAAACTGAAATGTACTTTTTAAAACTACTTTTAGTTTTATTGAAAAATAACTGATATATATCATCATTAAAGTGTACAGCACGATTTAACTTACATTTATTGTGAAATAATTACTACAATAGGTTCAGGTAACATCTATCATCTCCTATAAATACAGTAAGATGAAAAAAATTTCTTGTGATGAGAACTCTTAGGATTTATTCCCTTAACAACTTTCCTATAAATAACACAGTGTCCTCCATAGGTATCAGGTTGTATATTACATCCCTAGTACTTACAACCAGTGCTTATACCTGAAATCTTGTATTTTTTGTTTTAAAGTTTTTAAACTCCAGTAAACAGTGTCATATTAGTTTCAAGTGTACAATATAGCGGTTCAATGTTTCCATACCACACCAGGTGCTCATCACAAATGTACTCCTTAATCCCCATCACCTATTTCACCCATTCCCCCACCTACCTCCCCAAAACTGGAATGTACAATCATCTCACACAATTTAGAATCCATTGAACTAATGAATCTCAGGGTAAGAAATAGAAATCAAGTTCTTTCACTGTGTCCTAACCAGGTACTAATTAATCCATAAAGCCCCAAAGAAAATTGCATAACAGGAATTCTCTTGAGGCTCTGAAAGGACTCAACTCTGATTCAATTTTTACACTATATCCTATGAAAGCCATGAATTTCGGGTCATTGTATGCATAGGGTTAAAGAGTATTCTGCCCTAGCTAATCTTTCCAAAAGTGAGGGAAAAAGTTCCAGAGTGTTGTAAGGGGGCTTCAGAAATCAGGTTTTTCTTCTGTGAAATCATGTAACCTTGTAGTATCAGTTCATTTCCTAAGAATTCCCTCAATTAACCAAGTTTATATAAAGAAAGGAAGAAGACTCTTTAGTACAATAGACTGATTTTTAAAATACCATTACTTGAAAATTATTAAAATTCTGTATCATATAAAGAGTTAGGAATTTTGTTTAGTGGCTTTTGCTTTTCTAAAAAAGCCTGAAGTGTTGCACAAGACATATTGGTATATTTAAAAATACTCATTTTTCCTCTTTCTAATAGTATCTTTTACATATGTATATAAATAGCATATAGTAGTCCAATGAGGTGTGTTGGCCTCTGGTCTGTAAAATTTTCCTGAGCCAGGGACTGATTATTTGGGCAAGGATTTCTGGGTGAGCCCTGTTATTTATGGTCCTCTTATGGTGTGAAGTGACTATATATATCCTTTTCTGAACCTTTGAGTAATGGAATAAATGAAGTTTACAAAGACTTTCACAGAAACAGTGAATTTTTTAACCCAGAGTTATAAAAATATCAACATTGGTAGGAATAGGATTTACATTTCTTTAAAGTAACTTTAACAGCTGTGTAAAGGATGTATTAGCACAGTCCCGAGGCGGTGGGGTAGTGTGGGTAATTGTGATAGTCCTTATTGGAGTTACCCAGAGTAATAGGATGTATTGCAGTGGGCCAGGTGAGCAATGATGCAGTGTCAGAATAGTTAAGATGGAATTTAGCAACTTGGTGAGCAATTCAATATATAGCAAGACTGAGCTAGAATTTAGGGATGATTCTAAAGGTTACTAGATATTCTCAAGTCAACTGTCTTAATCTGCCAGGTCTTGGGGCAGTATTTTTGGTTTTGTTTGAAAATACCGGTTTTAGAGCATATTGATGTACTTCAAACTTTGCACAGGTGTACCACCAAACTTGTCAACACATGAATTTTATTTTTGTTCCACCTAATGTTCTGGGAACTACATTTTAGAAGACACCATCTTCCTAGGTTCCTTATTTCCATGAAATATTGTCTCTTCCTACTATTTCACATAATTCCATTTTCTGGAGTAATTATGTATATCCTTAAGAGTGACAAGTTCTTAGGGGATAAAGTCCACTAATCTTAATACCTCTTCTTATCTGACTGGAAAGTCCTTTCCTTGAGTCATGTCCATTCATGCATTCCAAACCTCCACATGCTAAAGTGGCTTTCTTAAAGACATTTTAACTAAAGTATGTCAGTAGAAAAAAAGCAAAGAAAAAAATCTGAGAATAAAGCCCCATTGTTTGCTTTCAGAACTTTGCCCTTCTACCAAAGTCAAGGTCTGCAGAAAGTGTTGACAGTTTGATCTGTAATTAAAAGAAAAGGTATTTACAAGAACCTATTCATATACTTTATGGTATCCCCCGGGATCGTTTAACTGACTAATTTGGACAGACTAGACAACAAATTGAGGGCCTGGTCTCCTCTCCTTTTATAACTCTGTAAATATAATCCCAAATTGATTGGTTTCTAATACATGAGAACCGAATGAAAAATTAGATTGGCTACAACCCTGAAGTGAGCACTTTACTGCTTTGTTGCTTTGTCTATTTGATCCTTTTCCTTTTGATTTATCGATAAAGTAGCCCATGTGGAAAAAATAATAGAAGGAAGGTAAGAGCAAGGATCAAATGAATCCAGACAAACTGTAAAACTGAGCAGTCTTTGAAAAGTACAAGACTTAGAGTTGGTCTCTAGATATTAACTGCATTATAAACAACATTAACATGAAATCAAATTTTCTCAATTAAACTTATGAGCTTTTTCTATATATTTTTTCTTTGTATTAGAAAAAATTTAATGTTTACCTCTTCATTTGTACCTAAACAGTCATTAAAGAACTGACTTGAAAGCAATTGTCCTAGGAAATTAGAAGGGTTCATGTAGGGTAGCCCCCTTGTTTTTATGAGCATAGGCACTAAAAGCCTTAGAGACTTACGGCAGTGCTGGGGGGTGAGAAGTTCTTTTCCTTGACTCCCATTCCTGCATTCAATAACTTTACTTAGAATTTCAATA
The DNA here is from genome assembly GCF_037043125.1 of Eumetopias jubatus. Taxonomy (NCBI): domain Eukaryota; kingdom Metazoa; phylum Chordata; class Mammalia; order Carnivora; family Otariidae; genus Eumetopias; species Eumetopias jubatus. The sequence continues at coordinate 148,971,949 of NW_028274808.1, forward strand.
ATTATCATTAGCTCAATATCCTGCCAGTAGAAGGGTTTTTGTGGAACTAAAATACCCTCCCAATGGATTTGTAGAATTTTTTTCGAACATCTTAGTATCAAACTTGATTATAAGTAAAATTATTGTTTAATTCTAGACCCCAAAACTAAGTCTATAGAAATCCACACATCAAAAGCAAAACAGATACTAAAAATTTTTTTGTTACACCAAAGTACATTGTAAACATGTATTTAGCTGGTGGGCATCAAAATTTTCATAAAGTACTTGACTTTATTTTTACTTAGTTGCTATTCAATAGTGAGTGAAAGTCATCAGATAAGGTGCCATCAGATAATGGCACTAATAGACCGTTAATACACAAGCCCTTAATGTTCAAAGAACCAGGGGTGTTAGTAAATAAATAAAATCTTTAAAAAAAAAGGGGGGTGCCTGGGTGGCTCAGTTGTTAAGCGTCTGCCTTCGGCTCAGGTCATGATCCCAGGGTCCTGGGATGGAACCCCGCATCAGGCTCCCTGCTCAGTGAAAGCCTGCTTCTCCCTCTCCAACTCTCCCTGCTTGTGTTCTCTGTCTTGCTGTGTCTCTCTGTCAAATTAATAAAATCTTAAAAAAAACAAAAAAACAAAAAATAAAACCAGGGGTGTTAGTAACTTTGAGCTAGTGAGTATTAATCCTTATAATACGCCAAACCTATTTCCAAGCTATACTCTTGAGAGAGTACACCTTATTTGCTTCCCTTCCTATAAGTAATGTAAATTGTTGATTTGGTCTTGTTTGCTTATTTTCTTGTTTTTGTTTAAGTGGGAAATGGCTCTTCTGGAGCCAGTTGACTGAATTATCAGCAAGAAAACTTTTCTCTTGGTTTAGGTGTTCTGAGAAAAATTAGCTTAAGGTTTTGCCTACCCTTAGGCAAAATTATTAAGGAAAAATTTTCCGCTGTTCTTTCACCTCGCCATTAAGCTACCTCAACTAAGCTTAAGGTTTTGCCTACTCTTAGGCAAAATTATTAAGGAAAAATTTTCCTCTGTTCTTTCACCCCACCATTAGCTACCTCAACTAAGAAATAATACAAATACTATAATGAACTGTGAATAAGAGCTTACTCATAACTCATTAACTAAGTCAATATGTACTGAGTACTTTCTGAGCAGATCACAGACAATGAGGATGTAGTAGCAACAAAACAAATGTGTATCTTCATAAAGCCTGAAATCTAGAATATAGACAAGTAAATATGTATAATTGGAAAATTTAACAATTTCCTTCCATGTTGGAAGGGATATATTAAACACGGAGGTGAGGTGTGAATAACTTACCTACTTAGTAGCTAGGAAGAAAAGATGGTTTTGAAAATTCATTCTAGAGATGTTGAATCCATTTAAGCACAGACTATTGGCTTAGTTAAATGGACTACACAATTATGTACTCTTGATTGAAAGAGAGGAAGTGCTAAGTGCTCTCTGTGGAGAAGGCAGTCATTACTAGAACTTCAACTGTATGAAAACCAGAAATGTACTTTAAAATACTGAGGTAACTTAATTTTCAATGTGTAATAATAATTTTTAGCATCTCTCCCATGACTGATTGTAAATCCTTTCAACAAAGGAGATGGACATGCTGGATTTTTCCTTTTCTTTTTTTAAAGATTTTATTTATTTATTTGACAGAGAGAGACACAGCGAGAGAGGGAACACAAGCAGGGAGAGTGGGAGAGGGAGAAGCAGGCTTCCCACTGAGGAGGGAGCCCGATGTGGGGCTCGATCCCAGGACCCTGGGATCATGACCTGAGCCGAAGGCAGATGCTTAACGACTGAGCCACCCAGGCGCTCCACGCTGGATTTCTTATGGACTATGATGAATGAGGAAGGAACATGGTCTCTTTACCAGCTGATTTGAGACCAAGTCAGACGCTATAATAGCTGAAGTGATAAGGAAAGTATAAGATGCTTACATAATAAATGCTCAACTGAGATTTAGGGGATTACTTCTCTGCACATTGGTGTGTATGTGTGTGATGTAATGGGTGTATGAGATTGTATATATAAAAATACTCCTAATTTTTGCATATATACTTCTCTTTAGATAAGAACAAGGTTCATTCAGAACTATAGTAGGCCAGAATGACAACATGGAATATGGGTTACATATGTACATCTTATCAGAATTTCTCAATATGATTACTAAAACTAAACTTTAGGTAGGAGTTTGAATTATTATGTTATGATGAAGTATTTGGGACTAGGGAGACCTGATGTTCAGCAGAAACAACCTAAAATAATGAATTAATAACCCAGTGAAAGCTGTGGTCTATCCTTTCTTCCCTTCCTCCCTCCTTCACAAATATTGTGAAGATGTCAATGTTACCTAGAGCAATCTACACATTTAATGCAATCCCTATCAAAATGCCATCCACATTTTTCAAAGAAATGGAACAAATAATCCTAAAATTTGTATGGAACCAGAAAAGACCCCGAATAGCCAGAGGAATACTGAAAAAGGAAAGCAAAGCTGGCGGCATCACAATTCTGGACTTCCAGCTCTATTACAAAGCTGTCATCATCAAGACGGTATGGTACTGACACAAAAACAGACACATAGATCAATGGAACAGAATTGAGAGCCCAGAAATGGACCCTCAACTCTATGGTCAACTAATCTTCAACAAAGGAAAGAATGGCCAATGGAAAAAGGACAGTCTCTTCAACAAATGGTGTTGGGAAAATTGGACAGCCACATGCAGAAGAATGAAACTGGACCATTCCCTTAAACCACACACAAAAATAGACTCCAAATGGTTAAAAGACCTAAATGTGAGACAGGACTCCATCAAAATCCTAAAGGAGAACACAGGCAGCAACCTCTTCGATCTCAGCCACGGCAACTTCTTCCTAGAAACATCGTCAAAGGCGAGGGAACCAAGGGCAAAAAGAAACTATTGGGACTTCATCAAGATTAAAAGCTTTTGCACAGCAAAAGAAACAGTCCACAAAACCAACAGACAACCAACAGAATGGGAGAAAATATTTGCAAATGACATATCAGATAAAGGGCTAGTATCCAAAATCTATAAAGAACTTCTTAAACTCAACACCCAAAGAACAAATGATCCAATCAAGAAATGGGCAGAAGACATGAATAGGCATTTTTCCAAAGAAGACATCCAAATGTCCAACAGACACATGAAAAAGTGCTCAACATCGCTCGGCATCAGGGAAATCCAAATCAAAACCTCAATGAGATACCACCTCACACCAGTCAGAATGGCTAAAATCAACAAGTCAGGGAACAACAGATGTTGGCGTGGATGCGGAGAAAGGGGAACCCTCCTACACTGTTGGTGGGAATGCAAGCTGGCACAGCAACTCTGGAAAACAGTATGGAGGTTCCTCAAAAAGTTGAAAATAGAGCTACCCTATGACCTGGCAATTGCACTACTGGGTATTTACCCCAAAGATACAAATGTAGGAATCCGAAGGGGTACGTGCACCCTGATGTTTATAACAGCAATGTCCACAATAGTCAAACTATGGAAAGAGCCAAGATGTCCATCAACAGATGAATGGATAAAGAGGTGGTGTGTGTGTGTGTGTGTCTATATATATATATACACATATATATACATATATAGACACACACAATGGAATATTATGCAGCCATCAAAAGGAATGAAATCTTGCCATTTGCAATGACGTGGATAGGACTGGAGGGTATTATGCTGAGCATAATAAGTCAATCAGAGAAAGACATGTATCATGTGATCTCACTGATATGAAGAATTCTTAATCTCGGGAACAAACTGAGGGTTGCTGGAGGGGTGGGGGGTGGGAGGGATGGGGTGGCTGGGTGATAGACACTGGGGAGGGTATGTGCTATGGTGAGCACTGTGAATTGTGTAAGACTGTTGAATTACCGAACTGTACCTCTGAAACAAATAATACATTATATGTTAAAAAAAAAAAAAAAGATAGCAGGAAGGGAATAATGAAGGGGGGAGATTGGAAGGGGAGACGAACTATGAGAGACTATGGACTCTGAGAAACAAACTGAGGGTTCTAGAGGGGAGGGGGGTCAGGGGGTGGATTAGCCTGGTGATGGGTATTAAAGAGGGCATGTACTGAATGGAGCGCTGGGTGTTATAGGCAAACAATCATGGAACACTACATCAAAAACTAATGTTGTATGGTGATTAACAGAACATAATAAAATTAAAAAAAAACATTCTGTGCTGAACCATGGGATTTATTTAAAGATTTTATTTATTTGAGAGCACACGGGAGTATGAGTGGGGGGAGGGGCAGAAAAGAGGGAGAAGCAGGCTCTCCACTGAGCATGGAGCCTGATGTGAGGAATAGATCCCAGGACCTTGAGATCATACCTGAGCCAAAGTCAGATGTTAACCCACTGAGCCACCCAAGTGTCCCAGGATTTACCTTTTTTGGAGGATCACTCTATGGCAATGTGACTAGTGCAGTAATGCAGAGTGGAGGTGAAAAACAAATAACAAACAAATATGGACACAAGTTAAAGGCTATTGCCTTAATCAGTGTGAAAAATATATTACCTAAAGCAATTGCTCTTCATATTGAAAAGATTGGGAATTTTTTATATACTTTAAGGAAGCAAAGCTAATAGCTTCATTTCCTATCAGTTGTGAAGTGCTTGAGAAGAGCAGAAGTTGATGAGCACTTCCATTTTTCTGAATTTGGTAACTGAAGGATAATGGTCTTTCCTGAAGCATGGAATTTAGGAAACAAAGAGACGGTTTGGTGGTATGAGAAAGACCAAGTCACATTCCAACATTTAATGTAGAGATACTTGTGGGATTTCTAACTGAATTTCTTAGGACAGTGGATATAAGGATCTAGAATTGAAGAGAATTTTGAGAAGGAGCTAAAGGTTGGAGTGTCTATCACTGGGGATTCTACTCATGGACCTCATCTTTCTGTGGCTCCTGAATTTAAAAGAGCAAAATGGATGCTCTTTGTGTTTTCTTTCTTTCTTTCTTTTTTTTTTTATAAGACCCACATCCTTTAATATATCTTATAGGATCCTGCACTGATCTGACCCTGCTTGTTTCCTGTTTCTATCTCACTAATATTCACTCCAGCAACACATCATATGAGACTCTTTAGCCTTTATGAAATCTTTATTTTCTATTGTTAATCCAATACACTATGTTCTCTCTCGCCTTTGGGTAGTCCTACAAAGTCTTTCATCTCTTTTGGATATTATTCTTTCCCTTCCTTAATTGACTAACACCCAATCATCCTTCAGACCTCCATTTACATTTTACTTCATCTGGTATGTAGTACTTAACCCTCATTCCCCTCACATACACTTACTTGTGTTAAGGAACCCTGCTATGTGCTCCCACAGCACACAGTACTTTTCCAACCCTATTGGTTTAATGATGCCTATTGTCTGGATCCCCCAAAGACACTAAACTATAAAACTGCTGAGTTCTTACTTTTATTAATCATCTCATTCTGAGACTCTAGCATATTTTTTTAAAAAGATTTTATTTATTTATTTGACAGAGATACAACGAGAGAGGGAACACAAGCAGGGGGAGTGGGAGAGGGAGAAGCAGGCTTCCCGCTGAGCGGGGAGCCCAATTCAGGGCTCGATCCCAGGACCCTGGGGTCACGACCTGAGCCAAAGACAGACGCTTAACGACTGAGATACCCAGGAGCCCCGACTCTAGCAATTTTTGGTGTTGGTGTACAGAAAGATATGAGTTTTTGTTTTGAATGAATAAGTAAAAAATAATAAGGAAGGAAAATCTGGAAACCAAATTTTAAGATAGATGATCTCAAAATGGGTCTGTAAAGGAAATAAGAGGGAGAGCACACAAATCAGAGAGGATTTCATAGGATCCAAGAAAGGAAAGCGCTTGGAAGAAGGAAGAGGCCAACGGGTTAAACATTGTAGATATGAAATTAAAAAGCAACAAACTGTCTACTGACTTTTGTAATTTGGAACTTAACTTTGGAACTTACACTGATGAATGTGCCCTTGATTTCAACATCATATTATCATGGCTTTTCTTTTGAATAAATGAAAGTAGGTTTTCTCATTAAAACACACATAAAATCTTTATCCCCCAACATGAAAGAGAAATGGGTAGCCACAAATCTAGTCAGTGCTAGCTTGGTATTGTAGATTTTTAATATACACTAAAAATGCCTAATTGTTACATATAACATAGCCAGACATCAAAAGATACTTAAGTAGTTATAACTATAACATCAATTTGATACCAAAATTCTTTGTATGTTAGGGAATGTAAGTGTAAATGAAATAATTTGTCCTCAAAACTGCAAAGGGATTCCTACTGGTCCTAACACAGTTATAAATTAATATGTTCTTATTAAAATGAAAAAACAAGAAATCAGATTAACATATAGTTAATATGTACCTAACCAAACAAATATTCTTATAGGCCATTCTTCTGTTATGTGGAATTAATTTTCTTAAAATTTCCCATAGGATATCCAATTTTAAAGGGTACAAGCACATTCTTGTTACCAGTCCTCGAAAATATCTATTTTAATGCCTTCTGAGCTATGTCTTTTAAATTTTATTTTTGGTTAGGTAAAATTTTTAATTTAAAAAAATAAAATTTTCCATTTTTTTTCAATTCAAACTTTAAAATAAAAGTTCAGGAATAAACATCCCCAGGTACATCTGTGCCTTAAAGAAAAGCGAAATGATCTCATTTTTATATACACATTTCTAACTTTTCCTTTCCACCAGAGTGTTTAATTGATACTAGTCATTCAAAATAAAAAGCTCTTACGAGCTAAACCTCTAAAGCATGTGTGCCTCTACCAAACACATTAATTAAATGAAGGCAAGAAGTAGCATAATCAATATGAATATTATAAAACTTCACAACAGGGAAATGTATAAACAAGATTAAAATGTTTTGAGTTAAAAATGTTTTAACTTTGAGATGTCCTAGAGTACAAAACATGTTTTAAGAATATATTTACTCTTAATAATTACAATGTTTAATAATACTAGTTAATAACCTACATTTTATATGCCATTCTTGTAGAAAAATTTAAAAAATTTTTTTTTATTATGTTAATCACCATACATTAAAGTTATTGGTATTCTTAAAGAAAATTGATAAAAGGTTATATCTTGTTCAGTATTTAAAATGTTTAAAACTTGGTTTGCATGGTTTTTCTTCAGTTGTGTTAAATTAATTTAGATGGTGAGCTTGAGAATAACATCACACTCGATTTCTTTCAATCTCCAGGCATGTAGTAGGATTTCAGTGAAGCTCTGGAAAATAAATATGTGCATAAACAAAGAATATATAAATTAGGGGAAAAGCCAATTCGTATGTGAAATCCTCGCCATTTTATAATTAAAATCTAAGGAGTAAGAATGGAATAGCACTATTATAAAAACCAGGGGTCTGGGATTCAGTCCAAAAACTGTATTTGCATAAACCTTTCATGTTATGTATTCTCACTTGTGGAAAGTAGAGAATTTGTTAGATTTGGAGGAGGTGACTTCCAGCCCTATGAATTTTCAATTTGTCATTGCTACCCAGCAAGGCAGTATGCTGTTGAATCCTTATCTGTGAGCACTCAGGTAAACATTTCTCTAAACATCTGACTTTTCTGTGGTATGCTATTTCTCTGCGGCAACATCTAAGACCATTCCAAAAATCACCATGAAGCAAACTGTGGATAGTGTACAATAGCAATCACATTGATAGCACATAAAACCAATGCCAACTTATGCATCTAATAGGTGAGGTTACAAAGCCAACCGCTTGGCACATATATACTGTAATTATCATCTGCAAGATTTTAGGATTCCAAAAGTCTCAAGAAAACTGCTGGTTGGTTGTTGGATTTTGAGGTCATTAATTTTTAAAAAAGATTCCAGGATCAAAATAAACCTGACTGAAGATGATATAGAAGATGCTACAGGTTAGAACATCTCAATTATAATCCTCCTTTGACACTGAGTAACCACATTAACATTCATTTATTTACATTATTGGTATAACTAAAAAAGAAAAGGAAAAAGGGAAGGAGCGGAAAAAAGGGGAAGAAAGAAAATAATAGCAAACGTTTACATGGTACTTAGTGCCAGGAATGCTTCTAAACACTTTACATGTAAGAAATACTTAATCCTCAGAACTTTGTAAGTGTATTTGTATGCATGTAGTGGACACTTGTCAAACTGGATATTCTTGGCTGGTTTATTGTTTGTTTGTTTTTTTTTTAACATTCCTTCTACAGTTGGGGCTTTCCCACATCATAAGATTAACCTCTCTAACATGTAATATTGGATTTTAAATTCTAACAGGTTTTGCAGTGATGATGCAAGCGTAGCTAGGTAAGTCTCAATCTAGATGAGGCTTCCTTCTTTGGACTGGTAGTGAGCACAAGGGGCTAAGTTCTTTGTGCAGATATGACCCCATTGTGGGCAGTGGTAGCCATAACAGAAAAGTTGAACTTTGGGCAATTTGGTACTTGGTCATTGCAACCGCGGTGGTGACAGTTTCTTTATCCCACAGATTCTTGGATGTGATTATATCTCTGGAAGGCTTACCTCAAGATAGTTCTCCAGGCTTCAGTGATTCTGTGACTCAGCTCAATCACTTATTTATTTTTTTTCTGTTTAACTTAGCCAGAGTGATTCTGTTTACAATCATGGCCACTAAACAATATTCTGCATGTATATGTATAAATGTACAGACACATACATTTATATAAATTCATATGTACTTAGGTATTATGTGTGATCTATATATTATCAAAACTAATTATACTCCCTCAGTACAGTTCAAAGGTAACATTTATTGTTTATGTGATGCTGGGCACTCGGCTAGGCCCATGGGGGGAGCATTGTAACAAGTTCTCATAGCCTTGTAGGATAAGATGGTGGGCTTTTATTCCCACCCCCTTCAAGATTATGAGTAACTGAGTAGTAGAATCTTTTCATCACTCTTGAGAATCCTAAGGAAAGAACTGGGCTACATACCCCTTATAATGATGAAAACAGCACTTTGGGCCATCCCAACCTGCAACTAACTTAGAATTATCACTTTTATTCAGAGATGAGATTTCCTGGAAACACAGTTTGTTTACTTTATAATCTGATCTGCAAAATACAGTTTGCTCATTTAGATTTTTTTGGCTTGTTTGCTTTTTGAAAAAATCTTTAACAGGGGACCCACAGTACTGTCTGCTTTGCCGCTGCTTTTGTGGTTGTATATTTGCTTCTTCCTCATTGTTTTCAACCCATGTAGTCTCTTTAGAGTCCCTTCTTTCGGTAAGCCTGTTCATATTCCTATCCCTATACATATCTTTGATTATTCCATAAGGAACAAAGAATAACATTTTTAGTATATTTAGTCTTTGTTCTAACACTTCCCCAAATGAAGTTTGACCTAGTTAACAGTTGTAGTAGAGTAGTACTCTTTAAAAGCCCTGGTTCTAGAGTCCGATTGCCTGGAGTCCAATCTCAGTGACACTATTCTCTGGGTGTGAGAATGTAGGTGAAATACTAGGGCTTCTAGTACCTCAGTTTAACCATTATTGTCCTACTTTTGTAATGTTAATCTCTCATAGAAATAACTAAATTAGTCTGATATAGCACCTTGAGTAGGACATTGAGGTGCTGTCTAAATACTGGCTGCTATAACTATTATTCTGATGGAACAGAGTAAGTGTAGTTAAGACCTGCAACCAGACTCACACTAGATCTATCCCAGGCATCTCAGTCGTACTATGACCCTCAATTATTCTTCCTTCTATGTCTATGATACCACTCTCCTTTCAGTTACTCAACTAGGAATCTAACAGCCATCCTGGACTTCTTTTTCTTCACTCACTACATTCAATTAGCAACAAGTTCTACTACTCTAAGTATGTCTTGGACCCATCAAAATCTCATTTACATTGCCAGTTTCCTAGTGGAATTGACCTCCTACCACTTCCTTCTTCCTTTGGTCAGTGTCAATCTAGTCTCCATAGGGCAGCCATGATGGTATGTTAAACTTGTTTAATAAAGATGCAACAATGATTAAAAACCCTTTAATAATTTCACTTCCTTTGAAATACAATTCCCTACACTTTCCGTGGCACACAAACCTTACGTGATTTATGTTTATCTCTCTAGTCCCATGCCTCGACCTCATTTCTTTACACTCCTACCATACTAATCTCTTCTCATTTTCCCCCTTGAATGTGTTACAGACTTGTTTATTCAGGTCCTACAGATGCTTTTTCTCTTATATGGGTTGTCTTACACATATCTTTTCATTTAGCTCATTTGTCACATCAATAAGTATTCTTAGGGAATGTTCCCCTAAACTAGACCAAATACAGTCTCACTGAACCCAGTATTTTCCCCCTTTATTATCCTACCTCAGTCTTTTATTTTCTTTGTCAAAGCTTGCTTTCCTATGCTCTGACTTGTGTGGGCTAAGATGTATCCACATTGGTAAATTCTATATAATGAGCATTTTACATATGGGTGCTCAGAAAATAATTTTGTATGAATTACAGATTAAAGCCAGACTAACAGACCAACCTCTGAGTCCCTTACTGACTGCTATACATTATTCCTCCTAGAAGATAAATTATTCATAATTTTCAATGATCCTGAAGCTGGAGGAGTATATTAAATGACCAAATAGAAAGTGGTGGGGCCAGAGATCTCTGGTGTGCCACAACATTAAAGAATGTAAAATGAAGAGCGGTCTGTTTGGTTGAAGTTGAGAGGTGAACATAAGTTGGCTTTAGTGAAGGAAAAAAATATTACATGTTAAGAAATTTTCTTGTGCTACCAAAGCAAGCAAGGGGCCATTAGAGTGCAGCAGGAATCCCAGAATCAACATAAACTATGTTCACTGTTGGGAGGCAAGACAAATGTGGTAAATGCATGGGATGGACTTGTCAAACTTATCTGTAAAATGGTTTGGGGAGACTTCTTGGAACATTCTGGAATATAGCTCCAAGTAATTGGCATTTCTAAAGTGAAACTACCAGGTTATAATCTGAGCACTTTCTCCTTCACCACATGATGGCATATTATTTCCAAAAGTGTTGTTAATATTTGAGATTCCCACCAAAGTGTTATTGCTGCATGTGCACACCATGCTTGATAGTGCTAGATCTTTAAAATGTGCTAATTTGCTGTACGTGGTGTAAGTCCTTATTTAAAAGGCATTTGTTTGACCTCTAAATTTTGAATGGTTTCTGGCCATTTTGGTTTTCTTTACTTTGTGAAGTTTCTGTTCATGCCCACCAATGTTTCTATAGTTTCATTTTTTTTGGTATTTCTTTTTTTTTCTTTTTCTGTTTATGTTCATATGACTTCAATTTGACAACAACTTTTTTTATGGTGTCTTGGTAAGCAGAAATTATTTTAATACTTGAATTTGATTAATCTTTTATTATGGTTTGTGCTTTTCTTGTACCTTGTAGAAGAAAACCATCCCCATCTCAAGGTTAAAAGATATCATCTATATTCTATAACATTATCTTTTTGTATTTGTATCCATCTGGAATTCATATATGTAGATCTAATTTCCTTTATCATTTTTTTAAAGATTTTATTTATTTATTTGACAGAGAGATACAGCGAGAGAGGGAACAGAAGCAGGGGGAGTGGGAGAGGGAGAAGCAGGCTTCCTGCTGAGCAGGGAGCCCGATGCGGGGCTCGATCCCAGGACCCTGGGATCATGACCTGAGCCGAAGGCAGACACTTAATGACTGAGCCACCCAGGCACCCCTTCCTTTATCACTTTTTATGCTAGAGTTATTTACTAGTCATTTTTCCCTAGTTCCTGCAATGATATCTCTACTTTATGTGATTTCCACATATGCATAGGTATGTTCCATTTCTTTATTCTGTTTTTGTTAAAAGCATGGATGTTTAAAATTCAGAATACGGACCATGGGTTAAATAGCTGAATCTGCTACTTGTAACCTTGAGCAAGTTGCTTAACTTCCTTATAACTCTAACTTCTCACTTATAAAATAGCTATAGTATCTTCGTCATAAGGTTATTATGTTGTACATATAGTAAGAGCCATATGTGTAACTTACAACATCTTAGATGTTTCCATGACAATACCACACTGTCCTCACTAAAATAGCTTTGTAATAAGACATTTTGTCAAGTCCCTTTTACATCCTTTTTAGTGTTTATTACTGGTTTGGCTATACCTTGCCTTTTGATCTTGCACACATATTTGAGAATAATGTTGATGGAATCTTTGGAAACCCATTTTTATTTTCATCTGAATTGTATAAGATAGGTGTGTCATTTTAGAAAGTTTACTTTGTTAATGAGACTCTATTCTTGAGTGCTGTATCTCTAGTTATATCTTGCAAAATTTCCTTTTCTATGGAAAGGTCATAACCTCTTTTGTAATTTTATTATATAGCTCATATTTTTGTTGCCATTAGAAAACATCTATTTTTATTTTTATTTATTTTTTTATTTTTTTAAAGATTTTATTTATTTATTTGACAGAGAGAGACACAGTGAGAGAGGGAACACAAGCAGGGGGAGTGGGTAGAGGGAGAAGCAGGCTTCCCGCTGAGCAGGGAGCCCGATGTGGGACAGATCCCAGGACCCTGGGACCATGACCTGAGCCGAAGGCAGATGCTTAGTGACTGAGCCACCCAGGCGCCCGAAAACATCTATTTTTAAATGATATTTTCTTAATTATTTGTTTCTGGGTTTGATGCTACTTGACTTAGAGCAGGAAGGAAAGATACAGGTCAAAACAGTATCTGATATAGTTTGCATTTCTGTGGGGACTTTTTTTTTTCCCCTCTCCTCTACTTTTCCTGGTTTCCTCCATCTCATGTTCTCTCTCATTCCATTTTTCTTCTCATACCTTCTCTGAGCCTTTATCTTTCACTTTTGAACTATTTTGTAGAGTTCGTTGTTTCATTAAATTTTTTGAAGTCCTCACAATATCTTTAAACATTTTCCCATAAGTCCTTTTTAACTGCTTGTTTGTCCTGTTCCTTTTACTCATTCTTTTTTGAGATGTCTCTGTCTAGTTTCCTTGACATATCTTTTTAATTGTTGCTCATCTTTCATTTCTTCTTGGGCCTGTTTTTGATGTTTGTGTGTGGGTGCATATGGGGCATGTCAGGGGTAGGAAAGAACCAGAACTCTACTATCAGCTGGCAGGAGTTATTCCTATGGCACAGGGTTGTAGGTGAGAGTACATTCTTGTCACATTTTCTTACTCCCAGCCCCCTTGAGTCAGCATTGCACAGCTGCTGATAATGCGGAGCCTCTCTCACTCCTGCCTCCTGAATCAACAGACTGCTTTCTGTAAATACCGCTTGATGTGTTCCTCCCTTCTTCTACAATCTGGTTTCTGGGGAAATTCTCATCCTCGGTCCGTGCACAGTTTCTGTTGTTCTAAAGAAGGAATTGCTAGGTTTTATCCCTCAGAGATTTTGCTTTCCTCCTGAAAGCTGAAAGCTTTGTCTAGATTTTGCCTTCCTCCTGAAAGCTGAAAGCTTTGTCTATAGCCTAGGAGTATTTGCTCATTCATATAGCAAATATTACTAAGTACAATCTGCCAAGTACTTAGTTAGTTTCTGGACAACATTTGACAACATGAAAATTTATGGAATATTCCCTTAACACTTTCATTCTTGCGAAGAGAGTTATGCATACACAAAAATTATAATACAATAAATTAATTGCCATGATGGAATTATGTGCAAAATGTTGAAAGGCAAAAAGCATGCCTAAATGCTAATTAACTTCAGTTAATTCCTAACACAGGCGATAGACCTACTACATGTAAGCTACTGTGCTATGTGAAGAAGCAGCAGTGACTAAGATAGGCATGATTCTTGTCCTGATGAAGTTTATAAGCTAGTTGGTGACAGTGACTTCTAAGCTGGTAAACTTAAAGAGAATGTTCTAAACAGTGGGAAGAATGTGCATAAGAAAAGAAACATAAGAAAGTGTGGCAAGTTTATGAAACTATGAGAAGGCTAGTAGTGGATCATAAAAATCCAGCAGTGCTTGTGGTGAATGATGTAGCTGGATGGGTAGGTTAGGGCCATAGAGAGAATACATAGTGTACTATCAGAGCAGTTGGTTTGATCCTATAGATATGGAAGTGGGTTCATTGAAGGCTTTTTAATAAACAATACTATCAGATTAGTATGTTAGTGATAACACTCATAAATAAATATGAAAGATTTCTTTAGAGGAAGTCAAGACTAGAGCCTGGACCATGAATAAGGTGTCTATATTGACAGACTAGGAAGAGGAAAGTTCTGAGCATAGGTAGTTGAAATAGGTTGAGAGAAAGAGAACAGTGGCAACAAAAATGGAAGATTTTTTTTAGCTAATCAGCTCTGGGGGACAGGACTTCAGTCCCTTTCAGGTTTCTGATGGAAATAAAAGGATACGTTTTGGTGTTAACCATAGGAGGAGATGTCTTATGTTTGGTGGTGGATATAACACTTATTAAAAGGTTTCAGAGAAATCTTACAAAAGCAAGTTTCAAAAAGTAGTAATTGGAATAAAGGGAACTAGGAAGTAATCAGATAAGAATTTTGTCCATCTCTATCACTTTCTTCAGCTGAATGAGTTCTCATTTATGTTTCCTTCTACAAATTTGGTATTCTCTTTCTAAGGTGGCTTCTTCAGTAAGGTTCATGGTGTTTTCTTTTTCCCATTCTATAACATCAGATTCTGCTTGATTTGGGTTTGACATGAACTAAAATCTTGCCCCAAGATTACTTCTGGTGCCAAAGGATGGACTAGATATCTGTCCTATGTCCTATTTTAAATTACTGATTGATAGAATAAAAGGACCACTTCTGGTTGAATTGGTGGTAGTTCTTGCAGTATATTGGCTTACTCCTTTCAGACTGTGGATGCAGTAGACCCTTTTTAAGAAGGGTAAAGGGAAGGGTTAACACTGAAATGTATAGTATAGAATATTACCAAAGGAAACATAAGTAGTCGTGTTGGTGGGAGGCAGATAATGAGCTTAATTTTGAGTATCTTGACTTTGAAAACCCTTGTCATTCAAAAAGAGGGGGTCTACTATAGCTGGATACTGTGAAAGGTCAGAATATCTCCAAAATGGTCTGAGATGGAGGTTCATATGCAGAAGGATTATTGAGGAGTGCCCTCAGAATCAACATCTATTTGAGGCATGAAGAAAGTAGAATTGTGCAGGTGAAGTAGAACTGAGATGCATTTCCAAAATAGACTTTAACCCATCTCAGGAAAGCGCTGGATCTGGGATGTTTCTTCAGAATTGTCCTACATTAACACAACAATGGGGACAGACCTTTATTTAACAGTTATAGGATGTGGAATTACTTAAGGAGGGGGCATAACTTTGATTAAGATAGCTTTTTTTTTCACTTTTATTGATATGCAGTGCTACATGTCAATTAGAAGTTTAAGGTGTACAGTATAAGGACTTATATACTGTGAAATACTATGATTTTACTTAACATCCATCATCTATAGACATAAATTATTTTTCCTTGTGATGAGAATTTTTAGGATCTACTCTCCTACCACATTTTTTAAATTTTTTAAAAAAATTTAAAGATCTTATTTAAATTCCAGTTAACATACAATGTAATACTAGTTTCAGGTGGACAGTATAGTGATTCAACACTTCCATACAATACCTGGTGCTCATCACAAGTGCACTTAGTCCCCATCACTTATTTCACTTACTCCCCACCCCACCTCCCCTCTGGTAATCCTCAATTTGCTCTCTATAATTAAGAGTCTGTTTTTTGGCTTGTCTCTTTCTTCCCTTTGCTCATTTGTTTGTTTGTTTGTTTCTTAAATTCCACATATGAGTGAAATCATATGGTATTTGTCTCTCTCACAGACTATTTCACTTAGCACTTATTCTTTAGCTTCATTTATGTCATCGCAAAGGGCATGATTTCATCCTTTTTATGGCTGAATAATATTCCATACAATCACTTCTTTATATGCTCATCAGTTGATGGACACTTGGGCTGTTTCCATAATTTGGCTATTGTAGATAATACTGCTATAAACATCAGGTTTCATGTATCCTTTTGAACTAGTAGTTTTGTATTCTCTGGGTAAGTGCCTATTAGTACAATTGCTGAGTTGTAGGGTAGTTCTATTTTCAAATTTTTCAGGAAAACTCCATACTGTTTTCCAGAGTGGCTGTACCAGTTTGTATTCTCAACAACAAGTGCAAGAGGATTCTCCTTTCTCCACATCCTTGCCCAAACTGTTTCTTATATTGTTGGTTTTAACTATTCTGACAGGTGTGAGATGATACTTCATTGTAGTTCTATTTGTATTTCCCTGGTAATCAGTGATGTTGAGCATCTTTTAATGTGTCTATTGGTCATCTGTGTCTTCAATGGAAAAATATCTATTCATGTCTTCTGACCATTTTAATTGGATTATTCAGTTTTTAGATATTAAGTTTTATAAGTTATTCATATATTTTGGATACTAACACTTTATCAGATATGTCATTGCAAATATCTTCTCCCATTCCTTAGGTTGTCTTTTAGTTTTGTGGATTGTTTCCTTTGCTGTGCAGAATCTCTTTATCTTAATAAAGTGTAATAGTTCATATCTGCTTTTGTTTCCTTGCCTTAGGAGACATTTCTAGAAAGAAGTGCTATGGCTGACATCAAAGAGGTGATTGCCTGTGTTTCCTAGGATTTTTATTGTTTCAAGTGTCCCATTTAGGTTTTAATCCATTTTGAATTTATTTTTGTATATGTTATTAGAAACTGGTTCAGTTTCATTCTTTTGCATATTGCTGTCCAGTTTTCCCAACACCATTTGTTGAAGAGACCGTCTTTTTCCCATTGGAGAATTTATCCTGCTTTGTTGAAGATTAGTTGACCATATGGTTGTGAGTTCACTTCTGGGTTTTCTCTTCTGTTCTGTTTATCTATGTGTCTGTTTTGGTGCCAGTACCATACTGTTTTGATTGCTACAGCTTTGTAATATAACTTGAAGTCCAGAGTTGTGATGCCTCCAGGTTTGCTTCCTCTTTTTCAGGATTGCTTTGACTATTTGGAGTCTCTTGTGGTTCCATACGAATTTTAGAATTGTTTGTTCTAGGTCTTTGAAAAATGCTGGTGGTATTTTGATGGGGATTGCATTAAATATGTAGATTGCTTTGGGTAGTATAGACATTTTAACAGTATTTGTTCATGTAATCCATGAGCATGGAATGTCTTTCTACTTCTTTGTGTCTTATTTTTTTCAGTGTTTTATAGTTTTTAGAGTACAGGTCTTCCACTTCTTTGGTTAGGTTTATTCCTAGGTATCTTAATGTTTTTGCTGCAATTGTAAATGGGATTGATTCCTTAATTTCTGCTGCTTCATCACTGGTATATAGAAATACAACAAACTTCTGTACATTGATTTTTGTATTCTCCAATTTTACTGAATGTGTTTATCAGTTTGGGGAATTTCAGATGTTCTATATAGAGTATCATGTCATCTGCAAATAGTGAAATTTTACTTCTTCCTTGCTGATTTGGATGCCTTTTATTTCCTTGTGTTGTCTGATTGCTGTGGCTAGGACTGCCAGTACTATGTTAAATAACAGTGGTGAAAGTAAACATCCTCGTCTTGTTCCTGGCTGTAGAGGAAAAGCTCTCAGTTTTTCCTTATTGAGGAGGATATTACCTGTGGGGATTTCATGGATGGCCTTTATTAGGTTGAGGTATGTTCTTTCTAAACCTACTTTGTTGAGGGCTTTTTTTTTTTCTTTCCATGAGTGGATGTTGTACTTTGTCAAATGCTTATTCTGTGTCAATTGAAAAGATCATATGGTTCTTATCCTTTTATTGTGGTGTGTTACATTGACTGGCAAATAATAAACGACCCTTGCAACCCAGAAATAACATCCCACTTGATTGTGGTGAAGGGTTTTTTATTTTTTTTAAATGTATAATTGGGTTTGGTTTGCTAGTATTTTGAGAACTTTTGCCTCTATGTTCATCAGGGATGTTGGCTTGTATTCTATTTTTGTGGAGTCTTTATCGGTTTTGATATCAGAGTAATGCTAGCCTCATAGAATGAATTTGGAAGTTTCCCTTTTTTTTGTCTTTTTTTCTCCCTTTTTCTTTGTGTCTGTGCTCCCCAATCCCACCCCACCCTACCCCTTCTCCTCTCCACCCCCTCCTTCTTCACCACCCCTCCCTTCCTACCAATGCCCTCTTTATTTTGGAACTTCTCATTCTAAGTTGAAAGCTTTTTGAGAATATGAAGCCAATATGACTTATTACCATGATATTTGCTGCAGAGCTATACAAATTTCTTTCCTACCTAGCAGGTACTAAGTAAGTTATCATTGCAATGTGAGTGAAAGAAAGCTGTAAAAAAGGACCTAACCTTGCAGGGAGTGCGGAGGTGGGAAATGGAAAAAGTGTGTTGCTAACCGAACTGTCTTATTGGTGTCTGTAATGAGGTTCTGCTAGTTGTACTGATTTTTTCTTTTTTTTTTTATGTGCAAAGTATAAGAAAACAAAACTTTAGTAAAATTAGCTATGGTTTATTGATTTACAAGATACCAATTAAATAACTTGGATTTCATGGATTTGATTTGATTGCTTTAGAAGGGGCTAAATGTCCGTTTTGGTACCAGTAGATAGAGCCTTCTTTTGAGATGAAAATGCCAAGGTTATTCACCAAAGTTTCTTAAATAGTTTACGAGTCCCTGTGGACAGGATGGGAATTTCAAGTTAAACCTTAGATTCACTTTTAAAATGTTTCTTCTTACTCTTTGAAGATACAGGATTTGAAAAGTTATTCTAAAATAGAAAATTTTAAAATGGAGAAAAAAAGTGACAAAAATACCATGGGAAGTATGCTTTCTTTTTAGTTTAACAACTTGAAAAATATAGAACTTGATTCTGGCTCTGGTTTTAGTTAAGCTCTTAGCTATTTGAGAAGTCTTACTCCTAACTTTAAGTGGCAGGCTAGTCTTTGATCTCTAATTTTTCAGGTAAGCAATTTTATCTTTTTAAAATTTAACAATAAAAATACTGAAATAATATTGTGAAATATTTTAGGATAGAAATTTTTAATCTCTCTCATTGCCTCAATGCCAACTCAAGGAATATTCACAATTTTAAATTTTCTTTTCAAATATTGCCTTACTTTGATATGGTAGAAAGAATATTTGAATTCTAGTTCTCCTTGATTTGCTGAGTGAATAGAGCCTAAATTTTATTGTCTTGATTTTTCTACTATAAATCGGGAGAGTGATATCTAAAGGCACTGTCCTATCAGTTAAAGGAAAGAAACTAGTGTGAAAATAATTGTAAACAATGTACTAGATGCTTTGGGTAATGGTAAATTGAAACATGCTTAAACTTGTAAAAGTAAAAAAAACTTGTAAAAGTAAAAAAAAAATTAGTAACTGTGATATACTGTAAATTAGGAAGTCTTTCTATTTCTTTAGAAGTCAAATTACTCTGAAGAGAATGTTTTTAATAGTTGTGCCAAAATTCTTACTTCAAATCGGGTTAAGATAAAATCACAAGAGACCATGTTGCTTAAGAAAAAAAAATCATTAAAGGGGATAAAATGTTACCATTTTTGCTTAATAACCATAAAGGAGAAATTATGGTAGACAGGAAAGCTTAATCTAACAAAAGGAAACTTGAAATTACTTGGGAAGGAATCAGAAGGGCTCTGATCAGGGCAGTGTGTTTCAAATGGTCAAGAATCACTTGGAAACCAAATAAAAATTCAGCTTCCTTGGCACCATTTTCACATAATCTGACTCAGATTTGGGGATAAAGAATCTGTACTTTAGGGGAAAAAAGCTCTGTATTTTAAACATCCCAGGTAATTTTGCTACATGGGTAGTACTTATTCATTATCAATATATATGACTTTAGACCTTTTCTATGTTCAATTCTACTTGACCTTATTTTTAGGAAATAGTAAAGTAAAAAAAAAAAACAAATTTTATTTATTTGACAGAGAGAGAGAGAGAGACAGTGAGAGAGGGAACACAAGCAGGAGGAGTGGGAGAGGGAGAAGCAGGCTTCCCGTGGAGCAGAGAGGCCGATGTGGGGCTCGATCCCAGGACCCTGGGATCATGACCTGAGCTGAAGGCAGATGCTTAACCGACTGAGCCACCCAGGTGCCCCAAAATGATCAAATTTTAAACTGAGTTTAGTTTAATGACATCTCTAGTTAAAAGCACTAACAAAAATATAGATAGAAGTAATTGAAAGAAACTTTTATTTTGCTGTTCTTATGAATTGAATTGGACTTGTGTAGTAAAACGTAAAAACTGAAGCTAATAAGGACTTACACAAATAGAAAATATTGTATAGATTCTGCATGATGACATAAGTTGCCATACAGTTCTGAATAGCTGAGAAAGTCTATGTGACTTTTCCAATGTTCATATGAATCACTAGAGGGCAACATATACTATACCTTTAAGATCACATATCTCAGAATTGTTTGTAGTTACAGGGAGTGAATGCAGGGCCTAAACTGGCAGAAGTCAGAAAAATAAAAGCTGCAACTATAATTACTGCTCAAATCATCAGATAATTTAGTTAACTGCATGAAACCATCAATAGCAGTTATTTATCTGTTGAATGAATTATTAAAGTTTTTCTCTTGATTTTTGGAAAAAATCAAGTAGATATGGTCCTTGTCCTCTAAAACTCATGTACACAATCATGCAGAATGAGTCATAAAAAATGGAGTCCTTTTCTCTCAAACATGCATCAATTACAGAAAAGCCACAAAATCCCTTTTTGCTGTATAGAGTGTCCTGCATGTGCAGTGTGGCTTATTCTTAATATTGTATTATCTGGGCTCATCTCATCATTGCTTAGGTTTAAAAAAAAAATGAAAGAAGCTTCCAATGAAGAATAACAGTAATTGACTTCTTTTCAACCAGAATTAGGGAAAAAGAAAACACCTTAAAAATCATAGTTGATTTTCACACTTCAAATTTTTTTTTCATATTTTTATATCTAGGTGACAATTTTTTTTTTGTTCTTTAATGATTAAATGTTATAAAGCCATTTTGGAGGAAAGTTGGTTATAAGAATAAATGAATGAAAACACAAATTGATGAAATTTTCTGACCCTAAAAAAAAAAAAGTGGCGAGGAAGTTAGAGAATGGAGATGGGGAAGACTACAGTTGTGGAGGTAGAGAAACATAGTGGGGAAAAGGACTGCATATCTGAAGCTGGAACACTATATTCTAAAAGAAGCAAAGCCTATGTATTAAAATATGTATAATCTAATCCTGCTGTTTAAATACAGCAGATGGAGAGTTACCAGTTAAGTTTTAAGCACTTAATATATGCTAGACAAAATGCTTTCTATTTCATTTTCTCAAGGAATTTATGGAATGAGAGCTATCACCATATACATTTTATGAATGGGAAAGCTGACATTTTAGAGGTTAATTTATTGGAAGAGCTGAAACACAGATCCAAGCAATGAGTCCAGAGCCTGTGGTCTTAACAACTCTGCCTTTGTCCTTCTTCCGTGGATAGATGCTTCTCAATAGAAGTAGAATAAAGTTTTAGGCATCTCTGCCAGAAAATGGGCATACACGTTTCACAAAATTAAGTCCCCTCCTAGTTTACTGATGTAAAAATCTACATGGAGACATTATCCAGGTCCATATTGCTTGTGTGTATGAAGTATTGAAACATTTATATGTATGTATTAATTTGGCTTAAAAACAGTAAACCTGGGTTCAGTTTCAATCTAAGAAGCCCAATGGCACAATTCAGAGTTGGCGAATATATATTAACATGAATCTGTTTTGTGATTTTAGGGAAACAGTGGGAGACTAAAGAAAAATTAGGCATTCATCCATTTATTTAAAGCATTTTAAAAAATTTTTTTATTGTTATCTTAATCACCATACATTACATCATTATATTTAAAGGTTCTTAAACACTGCTTTTGGAAGGGATTTGTGGATGCTAGAGGAAAACTAAGGCTTTACTCCAGCCTCAAAGAAACTAAATAGTCTTTACTTGACCTCTGACTCGGTATCCTGCAATTTCATTTTCTTGAGTTAGAGCACTGGTCAAGTGAAACTATATTAAGGAGAAAAAATCACAAACAAGCAAACACCATAAAGCTCTGAAATGCTGGTGGACATTCCGAGGTATGTCTAATTTTAATATTTCATTTCTTAGTATCGACCTTCTAAAAATTCAGAATTAAACTCAAGTCTCCAACCTTACCATGCAAAAAATAAGTCAAAACCAGTCTGTAATTTACTTAAAAAAAAGTGATCTTAAAACTTATTCTCGATTTGAGTTATGGAGTTGCACAAAGTTACACCTTTCAAAGAGCTTTCCAAAACATTACTCCCCTCTATGTATCAGGATAGCCTAGGTAGTCACCAGAGTGTAGATTATGCTGCAGTAACAAACAATCCCCAATTCAGTAGCTTAAAACCAAAGCTTTATTTTTCAGTCATGCTGCCATTCCTTCATGGGTCAGCTGAGAGCTCTACTCCTGGACAGACATCATCCTCACTTTTTTTTTTTAAAGATTTTTATTTATGAAGGAAGGAGGGAGGGAGACGGAAAACATGAACACAAGCAGGGGAGAGGAGCAGGGAGAAGCAGACTCTCTGCTGAGCAGAGAGCCCAACACTGGGCTTGATCCCAGGACCCTCATCCTCCCAGGATGAGCCACCCAGGTGGCCCTCAACCTCACTCTTGAGCAGCCTGCCTCAGGACCTACTGTCTTGACCGTTGCTCTGAACACGGCAAAGGGAAAAGAGAACTCAGAAGTGTCTCACCTCAGTAATATACCTTTTGGGCTGCAGGTGGCTTATAACTCATTGTCCAGAATTACATAGCCCTGCTTAACTATATGGGTGGGAGCTTCCTTGAAAAAAGCAATCCACGGTGGTTCCCGATGAAGGAAAAACAGAAGTTATGTGAATTGGCAGTAGTGATAACCATATTCCTCAAACACAAAAATACCTTTCCTTTTTACCCAAATAAGATACTTAAGTTTTACATATGATTTGCAAAAATCGAGTTAAAACTTTTGACAATATGGAAATATTTTAAGGGTAAAATTTAAGCCATTAACATCTTAGAGGTATCTTGTTTAATTAGGCTTAGAAGAAAAAGGAATCAATTTCTTTTCTGTCCAGATTAGCTTTGAAATTTTAAGTTTTTATCCCAGTGTGATAGACTAACATATCTATATGTATATGTGTGTGTGTTTAATTAAATACATATAAAGTTTACAGGTCCAAAGACTTAACCAGCTTCAAGGTAGATCTATAGTGTCTTTGTGATAGTTCAAGATAAATTGGTAGTCTCTCAACTGCTCTATCTAGATAACTTTCAAATTTAATTGTGTACATATGCCTACTTTAAGAGAAATATTTTTTTACTG
Source organism: Eumetopias jubatus (assembly GCF_037043125.1). NCBI lineage: Eukaryota > Metazoa > Chordata > Mammalia > Carnivora > Otariidae > Eumetopias > Eumetopias jubatus. The sequence continues at coordinate 148,995,377 of NW_028274808.1, forward strand.
TATTAATAGAATAGTTTGGCAGTGTTAATGATTCTTTTTCTTTAGAAATACTATATATATTCCATTTTTCATTTTCTGGTTTTCAGAAACCTTTCTTTCTTGCTCCCAAATTTCATGTAATAGCTAGTTACCATCTCTTCCAGTAACTCTTATATATTATTCATTAAAAAGAACTTCATGGGCACCTGGGTGGCTCAGTCAGTTGAGTGGCCAATTCTTTCAGCTCAGGTCATGATCTCTGGGTCCTGGGATCAGGTCCCACGTTGGGCTCTGTGTTTAGCGGGGAGTCTGCTTGAGGATTCCCTCCCTCTCCTATTGCCCCTCCCCTCCCACTCACAGGTGTTTTCTCTCTCTCTCTCTCTCTCTCTCTCTCTCAAATAATCTTAACAAAATGACTTCAGAATTTTATAAACCATGAAAACTACTCAATGGTAAAAGCCTATTCACTTGTCATCTTACTTAGACTGATAGAATTCTTTTCCTTATTACAATTCATTTTATAAAAATACCTAGATTTTTTTCCTTTGCTATTTTTTTCCCTTAAAATCAAGTTTGAAAACTAATGGGATATATACACAAATAACGCTAAAATAAAGCCAGTTTTAAGGAGGTTGGCAGTAGAAACACAATCACAATATAAACCTTAAGTGTCCCAGGATATCTGTGACACAGGCAAATAAAATTATAATGTTCACTGAGAAATGTACTATTCCTGGTTTCAAAACTGAGGATTTCTCTTCCTCTGCTCCTCCATTTGCTTGCATTCTCTGTCTCTAAAATAAATAGATAAATCTCTATATAGTTTTTTTTAATTTGAGTTTGAGTCCTCTTCTGTATTTAAAATATTTACTTTTTTCCCCATATTGACTTTTATTTTTTAAATGATTAAGCATATGTTTACATTCTTATTGTAATAGTGGGCATTTGAGAGAAATGGTAAATGGAAGAGCTGAAGCAGAAAAGATAGTAAAACAATAAGAATGAGTTACATATAAACTTTAACATTTTTCATGAGATAATGTTAATAAAAGAAAAATCTACAGAAAAGTAAAAGAGACAAGGAAAAGTTACAAATGAAGTATAAGAAAATACTTGACTTTAAAAGAGGAGAAAAGAGGGGGCACCTGGGTGACTTAGTTGTTAAGCGGCTGCCTTTGGCTCAGGTAATGATTCCAGGGTCCTGCTTCTCCCTCTGCCCCTCCCCCTGCTTGTGCTCTCTCACTTTCTCTCTGTCAAATAAATAACATCTTTAAAAAAAATTAAATAGGAGAAAATAGGAAAGTATAAATTCAAGAAATATATTTCAGAGAAGATATATTGGTTAGGTTTTTAAAATCACTTAAAACTTTTTAAACTATAACTATTGTCAAGTTCTGCTATACAGAATCTACCAATTTTTCACTTAGAATAGAATAGTCCTTGAAATATTTCTTATACCACTAGGGTGCCATTCAGTAAATTGCTTCTTCATAAGCACTAAATTGCACACTAATGTCTTGAGAAAGAAAGCTGTCTACTCCCTAGGATTATAAATACTATCTCATTAGTTCTAAAAACACACCCATGGGGACGGAAAATGGAAATAGGAAATATTTCTCTCATTTTAGAGGTTGAACCATTGAGACACTGAACATAGAATATCAGCATTATCAATACTCCAAATTCTAGAACTCTCAATGTAAAACCTAATGTTGGAACTACTAAGTAAGGAATTTATAACTCAGCAGTTATCTGCAGGTCCATATTTGCAAAGCATGTGCTGGGAACTATGAAAAATCTGACTTCTTAAGCCCCTATTCAGTTTGTTGTATCAAGGATTGCCATGGTAATGTGAACAAAGGAAAGAAATGGCAAGTGAACAAAATGAGGCAGTAGTATGTTTAGATAAAGTGGGTGAACGGGGGCACCTGAGTGGTTCAGTCTGTTAAGCATCTGCCTTTGGCTCAGATCATGATCCCTGCTCCTCCCTGCCCCTACCCAAACCCCTGCCTTTGTGCTTTCTCTATCTCTCAAAAAAAAATCTTTAAAAAAATGGGTGAATGGATGAAGCTTAAATGTTCATAATATTCATCAAGGTACTATTAATCCTGAAATATACATGACTGAGGAAGGGGTCAAAAAGAAATTGACTCCGGACAAGAATATCTTCTAGAAATTCCACATTTTTACTTTAAAATTCCTTCTATAACTTATTACAACTTTCTGGCTTTTATTTTCTGAAATTTTTCTTAATTTCAGGGGATTTGCATTTTTTTTTCATGACTTGGTGGGTTTTTTTGTTGTGCTCTGGGAGGGGGGGTAAGATGGAGCACTGGCAGCTTAGCCCTTAAGAGCATGAGTCCTTCCTCATACTGTCCCAGTGTTTCAGTGTCCATAGTGTAGCTTCCTCATGACTACGGCAGAAGCGCTGATGATACTGGGAGCCATGCTGAAGTCCATGGATCCTTACGGGGTCGCCTTATTCTGTTGGCCCTAATGCCTTGGTTCCTGCTGGCGTACTTTTGCTCCATGTCAAGATCAGTAGTTACTACAAAATTGTCTAACACCATTTCTCTAAAGTGTTTCAGTTGTTTACATTCATACACATGCTCAGTTTTCTCCAGACCTCTATCTTCTTCTCAAAGTCTGATTCTTCTTCCCAGCTATCAGAACCATGGGCCTCACCAGTCCTCCTAATATGTCTGGAATGTCACAGACAAAAATTCAAGTCCTAGTCTCAACTAGGTGATGACTAAGTTCCTACATAAGAGCTTGAATGCAAACAGATGTGTCTAGGGAAGTAATGCTTAACTCCATCACTAACATCTAAGCCTAAACACTCAACCTACACTACAACTGTGTTTCCCCAGAGTAATATGTGGGTGCTTAGCATACAACTGAAGAGGACACATGAGACTGTGAGCTTGCTTAAAAGTATATTCCAGTCTTTTTGGTTTCATTTATTTTTCAAAAATGATACAATTTAGTCCCTCCCTACAAGTCCCCTCTCTAAAATTATAATGGTGTCCCAGAGTCAAGTTATGTTTTCCTGTTTCCAGTGTACTTACTTCACTCATCTTTTAGATTAAAAAATCAATAGAGTCCTGATTTTTTTCTGGGGGAAAATTTAGAGAAATTTTGGAGGATTTGGAGAAACGCCTGCGTTCCGTATTTCTGATGGAATATAGATTTCCCATTTAAATTCTTACTTAAAAACTTTACTGAGTATTTCAAAGAAGAATTTAAACTGGTTAAATTAGAATAGAAGACATATTAAGAAAGAAAACTTAATTTTATTGTGAAATAAATTTGAACTCTAGCTTCCTAGTACTTTTTCCTTTGAGACCTGAAAGTGAGTGCTGAGGATCATTATTAGTGGCAACATTGCGTCCCTTGCCTAAGTGATCAATTTCAGTTATATCATTGCTGGTTGAGGATGGCCTTGTGCTTTTAAAATATTTTCAGTGATTGATGGTGCCAGAGATCTTGAAGTTTACAGCACTGTGTTTTACTCTCTGTGACTTGAGTTGGTCTCTTTGCGGTCCTTTGCCAATCCTGACATTTTTCTGACAATCATTTGCCTTTTCACTCTGTTGATGTTTCCCTTTGCTTTTCAGGAGCTTTAGGGTGTTGTTGTTGTTGTTGTTATTGTTTTTAAGCTTTAGTTTTGATGCAATCTCATTTTATTTTTGTTGCCTGTGCATTTGATGTCATTCAAAAATATTGCCAAGACCAGGGTGCCTGGGTGGCTCAGATAAGCGTCTGCCTTCGGCTCAGGTCATGATCCCAGGGTCTTGGGATTGAGTCCTGCATCAGGCTTCCTGCTCAGTAGGGAGCCTGCTTCTCCCTCTGCCTCTCTCTGTCTCTTATGAATAAATAAATAAAATCTTTAAAAAAATTATTGCCAAGACCAATGTCAAGAAGGTGTTTCCCTTACATTTCTTTCTAGGAGTTTTTTCATTTCAGGTCTTACATTTGTCTTTAATCCATTTTGAGTTGAATTTTGTATATGGTGTGAGATAAGGGTCAACTTTCTTATGTATGTGGGTATCCAGTTTCCCCAGCTCTTACTGAAGAGATCATCTTTTCCTCCATAGAGTGTTCTTGGCACCCTAAGATCAATTGACTGTAAATGTAGGAATTTATTGCCTCTGTATTCTGTTCCATTGGTCTATAAATCTGTTTTTAAGGAGTACTTCCCTATTTTGATTACTATAGCTTTATATTAGAGTTTGAAGTCAAGAAGTGTGATACTTCCAGTCTTGTTCTTGGTCAAGATGTTTTGGGTTTTTGAGGTTTTCCATTGTTCCTTAAGAACAGCTTCTTCCTCCACCCACAGACAAAATAAATAAACAGTTACATATGGATCAACATCCTCAAAGAAATCCAAAAAGTAGGTGAGAGAATTTTACACAAGGAGCAACTACCCATTCTATATGGGTATTTGGGAGTAAATACCATATAAGCAAATACCCATATTGAATCAAGTAGGAAAAATAGACACATTGGTACCATAACCCCCAAAACCCTCACCCCCAACACAGTGCCATATAATCAGGAAGGAATTCTCAACTCCTACCTTCTTTTGGAGGAGCAAAAAACAGAAGAGGGAAGAACCCTCCTAAACTCATTTTTTGAGGCCAGCAACACCTCGATACCAAAGCCAGACAAAGCTATCACAAGAAAACTATAGGCCACTAACAGATGCAAAAGTCTCCCACAAAATATGAGCTAACACAATTAAATAGGACATTAAAAGGATTATATACCATGACCAAGTAGAATTTATCCCTGTGATGCAAGGATGGTTCAACATAGACAAAAATGTGATCTATCACATTAACAGGTAAAACAAACCACATTAAAGATAAAAAAAAATGATCATCTCACTTTTTTTCTTCATGAAAGGATGCTGAATTTTGTCAAATGCATCTTCCTACTCAAAAAATTGAGTATGAAAGGAATGTACCTCAACACACATTTAAGCAATGGCGCTTTAAATATCTTATTGATATTACAAATCTTTGTACCTCTTCATATGCCTACCTACTGGTTATTGGTATCTTTTGAGAAATGCCTATTCAAGACCTTTGCCCATTTTTAGGTCAGTTTTTTTTTTAAGCGATAACAGTTTTTTATTTTAGATATTAACTTCTTATAAGATAAATTGTTTGTACATATTTCTCCATTCCTAATTTTAGGAATGCTTTTTGGTTTCTCTGAAAAATGCCTTTGGAATTTTGACAGGGATAACATTGAGTCTGTAGATAAATTTTTATAGCACAGATTTAACAATATTCTTCTAAAATAGGAATACAGAATGTCTTCCCATTCATTGGCCTTTACTGTGTTGAGGTACATTCCTTTCATACTCAATTTTTTTCTTCATGAAAGGATGCTGAATTTTGTTAAATGCATCTTCCTATTGAGATGATCATTTTTTTTTTTATCTTTAATGTGGTTTGTTTTACCTGTTAATGTGATAGATCACATTTTTGTCTATGTTGAACCATCCTTGCATCACAGGGATAAATTCTACTTGGTCATGGTATATAATCCTTTTAATGTCCTATTTAATTGTGTTAGCTCATATTTTGTGGGAGACTTTTGCATCTGTTAGTGGCCTATAGTTTTCTTGTGATAGCTTTGTCTGGCTTTGGTATCGAGGTGTTGCTGGCCTCAAAAAATGAGTTTAGGAGGGTTCTTCCCTCTTCTGTTTTTTGCTCCTCCAAAAGAAGGTAGGAGTTGAGAATTCCTTCCTGATTATATGGCACTGTGTTGGGGGTGAGGGTTTTGGGGGTTATGGTACCAATGTGTCTATTTTTCCTACTTGATTCAATATGGGTATTTGCTTATATGGTATTTACTCCCAAATACCCATATAGAATGGGTAGTTGCTCCTTGTGTAAAATTCTCTCACCTACTTTTTGGATTTCTTTGAGGATGTTGATCCATATGTAACTGTTTATTTATTTTGTCTGTGGGTGGAGGAAGAAGCTGGAGTTTCCAGTTCTGCCATTTTGCTGACTCACAGGTCATTTCTATTCAGGAATTTCCTGTGGTAGACTCAGCTATTTGGAAGAGCTCTACAACTGACCTAAGTTCTAAAGAATATTGAAAAAATGAAGATGACTCAAATTACATTTTGTAGACTGTTTGGAGGGAAAATGATCTCTTTGACCACCTTTGACCTCATTGTTGAGGGTACTTTTTTTTTTTTTTTACAAGGATCCACATATATTTGGTCAGTTAATTTACAAAAAGGAATCCAAGAATACACAATGAGGAAAGGACAGTCTCTTCAATAAATATTGAGAAAACTGGATAGCCATATGCCTAAGGGAAACTATAAGGATGTTTTAATATATGAATTTTATTTTAGTAGATATTTCTATGATCATCTCAATAGGTGCAGAAAAAACATTTCACAAAATTCATCCATTTATGATAAATTCTCAAAGTGGTTATGTAAGGAATGTATCTCAACATGATAAATGCCATATATGACAAGCCCACAGCTAATATCCTACTCAGTGGTGAAAAGCTGAAAGTTTTTCCTTTAAGATCAGGAATAAGACAAGGATACTCAACTCTCACCACTTTTATTCAACTAAGTATTAGAAGTCCTAGCCAGCACAATTAGGCAAGAAAAACCATCTAATTTGGAAAGAAAAGTGTCATAATTTGCAGATGAAATATTATATAGAGAAAATCCCAATTGAAAGTGTCAGTAAAGTTGAAGGATCAATATATAAAATTCTGTATTTTTATATGCTGATAACTATCAGAAAGAAAAATTAGAACAATCTCATTTATAACTGTATCAAAAGAAATAAAACTCTTAGGGGTACATGCAATTAAGGAAAAGAAAAACCTATATTTTAAAAACTACAGGACATCGATGAAAGAAATTAAAGCTACAAATACATGGATAGATATACCATGCTCCAGGATTGAAAGAATTAATATTGTTAAAATGTTCATTCTACCCAAAGCAATCTACAGACTCAATCCAATTTCTACTACAATTCTAATGGCATTCTTTCACAGAAATAGAATAGAAATAGAACCATAAAATTCCCCCAGTAGCCAAAGCAATGTGAGAAAGACCAACAAAGATGAAGCTGTTGTGCTCCCTGACTTTATATTACAAAGATAGAGTAGTTAAAACATATGATACTGCAGACACATCGATCAATGGAACAGAATAGAGAGCCCAGAAATAGATCCACATATATGTGGTCAGTTAATTTACAAAAAGGAATCCAAGAATGCACAGTGAGGAAAGGACAGTTTCTTCAATAAATATTGAGAAAACTAGACAGCCATATGCAAAAGAATGAAACTGGACCACTATCTTAGACCATACATAAACACTAACTCAAAATCAATTAAAAATTCGAACATAAGACCTGAAACCACGAAACCCTTAGGAGAAAATCTAGGTAGTAAGCTCTTTGATAGAGGTCTTGTCTTTGATTTTTTTTTCTTAATTTATTTTAGAGTGTGTGCAGGTGAGAGGGGAGAGGGAGAGAGAGAATCTCAAGCAAATGTTCCACTGAGTGCAGAGCTCAGTGCAAGGCTGGATCCCAGGACCCTGAAATCATGACCTGAGCCAAAATCAAGATTCAGATGCTCAACTCACTAAGCCACCCAGGCACCCTGTTTTTTGTTTTTGTTTTTGTTTTAATCTGACACTGAAAGACAGAATGGCAAGAACAAAAATAAGGAAGTAGAACTGCATCAAACTGAAACTCCATAGCAAAGGAAATCATCAACAAAATAAAAAGATAACCTACCAAAGGGGAGAAAATATTTACAAATTGTATATCTCGTAAAGGTTAATATCTAAAATACAAAGAACTACAAATCAATAGCAAACAAAACAAAATGATCTGATTTAAAAAGGGGGCAGAGGATCTGAATGAACATTTTCCAAAGAAGACAAACAGAAAGCTAACAGGTACGTGAAAAGGAGCTCAACATCACTAGTGATAAGGAAATGCAAACCAAAACCACAATGAGATGGCTGTCCTCATGGATAGGAGGTGATATCAAAATATTGAGATTAAATGTTGGCAAGGATGTAGAGCAAAGAGAATCCTGTGCCCTGTTGGAGGGAATGTAAATTGGTATAAGCCAGTAAGGAAAACAGTATGAAGATTTCTCAAAAAATGAGAACTATCATATAATCTGGCAATTCTACCCCTGGGTGCCTGAAGAAAACAAACACTAATTTGGAAAGATATATGAACCCCTATGTTTATTGCAGCATTATTTACACGCCAAAATATAGAGACAACCTTAAGTGTCTGTCAACAGATGAATAGATAAAGATGATCTCTCTCTCTCTCTCTCACACACCCCACACATATATATGTAATTATATATAATGGGATATTATTCAGCCATGAAAATGAAATCTTGCCACTTTTAACAACCCTAAATGGACTTTGACGACCTTCTGCTAAGTGAAATAAATCAGAAAAAAACATACCATGTGATCTCTCTTGTATATGCAATCTAAAAATATACATATTAAAAAAACTCAGTAGATACAGAAAACAGATTGGTGGTTGCCAGAGGGAGATGGTGGAAAGTGGGAGAAATTGTTGAACTGTTTGTTATTGTTCGTTTAAACACAGTAAATTTTTAAAAAGCAGCCTAAACTTCTTTTTCACTAAGTATTAGAAAGTACTATAAAGTGGTTAGCTCAGCATTTTCAAAGGCCTGCTTTTGAACAACTTTAGAACAAACTCAAAATATATCAGTATAACAAGTTTTCTTTTGCTGAAAAATTTAGAGTAAAGCACTAAAAGTTTTTCAATGTATATGAAGATTGTAAAGGAAACTTAAGTTCCTTGGAATCTTTGGGTCTTTGATTAAAAAACATTTCTTTATCAGCTCACTTACAAAGTGGGCCACTGGGAAAGGAGGAGATATGGAAACAGAGGAGCTGATTAATTTTTTTTTAAATTTTCTTTTAGGAGATGGTTAATTTTGAAAAAGTCACAATGTTCTCTGGGGCACCTGGATGGCACAGTCGGTTAAGCGACTGACTCTTGGCTTCAACTCATATCATGATCTCAGGGTTGTGAGATTGAGCCCTGCATGGGCTCACGCTCAATTCAGAGTCTCCTTAATCCTCTCTCTCCCTCTCCCTCTGCCCTTCGCTCCCCCCAACCAAATCTTAAAAAAAAAAAAAACAACTATTTGCAATATTCTCATTCCAAGTTACTAAAGTGGCTTATAAATTTTTTAAAAGACTTATTTATTTGAGGTGGGGGGGGAGCACACATGGAGGAGAGGGAGAGAGAATCTCAAGCAGAGTCTGTGCTGAACGTGGAGCCTGAAGTGGGGCTTGATCCCATGACCCTGAGATCATGACCTGAGCTGAAACCAAGAGTTGGAAGCTCAACCAACTGCATCACCCAGGCATCCTGGGCTTATAGAAATTTTGCTTACTTAGGTCCTATGTGCAAAGGATACATTGGCATGTACTTTTATTTCAGAGCAGTGCATTTATCTATATGATATTTTGTTCTACAGTTCATCATATGGCCTGTGGATTCATGAGTTGGGACTCTGTTCTGGTATTTATCAACTCTTCTGTGGACTTTGTATGAGCTATGCAATTTATTCCTCTAATGCAATCTGTGGAAAAATACAATAAAGTGTTGGGGAGGGGTGTGAGGAAGAAAGGCAGATGGCATGAATGATGTCTCATTTTTCTGACAAAGAGTATAACAAGGATGGAAAATGTTACACCGTGAATCTGTTGCAGTGACAAAGATTGTAATGAGAATTGGTATGAACATTACCGACTGCATTCTCCTTACACTCTGTGGATTGTAATCTTCGCATCCTCCTCAGAGGCTGCACCCATCTTCCACTGACTGATGAGTCTTCCCCAGAGCTCTGCTTCAATTTGCTTTAAAAATATTTTTGATATAAATGGACCATTAAGAAGAGCAAGTAAAAAAAAAAAATCTCAAAATTGATGCTGGAGCTTTAATTCTAGTGACTGGTCAAGAAGAGATCTTTTATTTGCTAGTGCAAAAGGATATTAGTTGGCACTTCAATAAAAGCAGCATTTCAATCAAAAATTGTCTTTACCTTGGGCAGATAAAGCCCAATGTTTGTGGTTTTTGCAGCAGGAGACATAGGTAGGAAGTTGGATAAAATGGTAAAGAGAAAGTTTCATATAGAGTAAGTCTCAGGAGTTTTGGTTCTTAAAACTGCATTACGATATCTTATTTTAATAACAGTATGTAATATTATCTGGTGATATTTTAAAACTTTAAATGAAGTTACAAATTTGTGAGAATTGTAACTATGGGCCTATATAGCAATATATACCATAAACTTACTCTTAGACAATAGCTTTACCATGTTCAGTTTATTCTACAAAGACATGTGACAGTTTTATTACTGAGTCTTAACAAACTTTAAAATATGCTATTTTAAAGAAGTTATTGTTTAGCTTTTAACTAATAAAAATATTAGAAAATAATGTTAAATATATTGTAGCATAAACTATTATAAGCATTACCAAACTATAAGCAAAGCTTTCACATGTAATCCACCATTGTCTTGATGTTCCAAACTCGTGGTAAGTCAAGAAAAATAAAGGAAATGGGGGCGCCTGGGTGGCTCAGACAGTTAAGTGTCTGCCTTCAGCTCAGATCATGATCCCGGGGTACTGGGACTGAGCCCCGCATCGGGCTCCCTGCTGAGCAGGGAGCCTGCTTCTCTCTCTGCCTCTGCCTGCCGCTACCCCCTGCTTGTACTCTCTCTCTAATAAATAAAAAAAAAAAATCTTTATAAAAAAAGAAAAATAAAGGAAATGATACTGGAAATGTGGTAAAAACAAGTAACATTACTTCAAGGCAACTCTTTAAATCAGAAAATGTAAGAATTAATGGGAATAGAACTAAAACTAATTAAAATTCAGAGAGTTGTCCCCATATAATCAAATAATAACAAAGTACAAATAAAGTTATCTACAATAGCAATAAAACCATAAAACACCTAAAAGGAAATGACAAACTCTATACAAAATAGTTATAAACTGTCAATGAATACAAAACAAGGCTCAAAAAAAAGGAGAAATATACTGTATTTTTCAGCTGAAAATTCTGGTTAATATTCTGATATGGAAATATATAACAATTCTATATCTCATGTGGTTGAATAATTGCTATAAATTAGCTAATAAAATTTTAGAAGTCATTTATTATAGTATATAAGAGATTATACTCTCAAACTATGCCCAAAATGAATTTGTATCTAATATGGAAATAAACTAAATTAGATCTAGATATAGGTTGTGTATATATATATATTTTTAAAGATTTTATTTATTTGACAGAGAGACAGCGAAAGAGAGGGAACACAAGCAGGGGGAGCGGGAGAGGGAGAAGCAGGCTTCCCGCGGAGCAGGGAGCCCAACATGGGGCTCGATCCCAGGACCCTGAGATCATGACCTGAGCCGAAGGCAGACACTTAACGACTGAGCCACCCAGGCGCCCCTAGGTTGTGTATATTTCAATGTTATATCATAAAATTGTGTTTCAAAGCTGGAGAAATAAATTATTCAATAAATTGATTTAATGCAATTTGGTATCATATTGAAAATACAATAAAATCATACCTCAAATTTAAATGTATTTCAGATGTACGCTCGGTCTCTATAAGCTCTAAAATTATGAGTGAACTAATATAAAATATAGAGGTAGATACTTTATAATCCTGAGATAGTGTATTAAGGCTGAAACTTCTTTATGGTGACATTATTCATAGGGGGGCAAAAAGGGAAAAAATTAGATGGCACTGTTTATCACTTATAGATTTGTCAGAATCTTAAAGATAATTGGTGAGATCCATGGAAACAAGAAAAGTGTTTACAGGGGAAATTCAAACTCTTTTTTTGGAGTACAAATCAACAATATCTACCAACACCTGACATTTTCAATTTTTAACCCTGTGATATCATTTGTAGGAATCTTTCTTAGTGGGTATAATTTTACAGAGTGTCCAGATGAAGAATGGGAAGGTTCATGGTAACTGATACCAAGAAGCAATTTTAAAACATAAGAGTAAATCTTTGAGCACTGACATTTTGAAAATTTTAAAACATTCCTAAGTGAGAGAAGATTAAAAAATTACAGAACATGTATAAAAAGTATCCTACTTTTGTGAAATATGTAGTCAAATATACAATTCATATGTAAAAAAATGAACATATTTTATATACTATTTTGAGGAGCAAGTATTTTAGAACTTAAAATTTAAAACCTATAAAATAATGTACATAATATTTATATACTGATATCTTGGATCTCATCATGCTACATCCCTGCTTAAAGTTCTTTGATTTTTTTTTTTTCTAGTTTTTCTTTGTTTTGCCATTCACTTATGAGACAGATTCCAAATCTCTCTAAGTTGCCAGACCTTTCTTCTTTGGACTAAGGCTAGATTTGTGTCTGTTACTGCCAATTATCTCTTATTCCTTCAACATGGGACTATTCTTTCGGATGAGCACATCGTGGAAATTCATCCTCCAGGACTCTGCTCATATTATTCCCTCTGCCTAGATTGACCTTCTGCCTTCCTTCAGAAATCTTCAGCATCAGGGTCATTTCTAATGTCATTACTGTTTTGAAGTTTTTTCTAAGATCCCTGAGGAATAACAGAACCCTTGGGTAAATTATATAGCACATCAATCCCTTGGTTTCCCCATTTATAAAATGGGAGTCGTATGTGAGACAGTTATCTATAAGAGACTTACTATAGTTCCTGACACATGGCAGGCACTCGATAGATGGTAGCTGTTATCATTTACCCTTTTCTGTACGCCTATAATCAGATCCTTTATAGTGGCAATTATTAACTTCTGTCTTATCTATGTAATTACTCTCTAGATCTTCTATTGTAACATAAACCTGTTTTGTGACTAATACACATTCTCATATATTATTTTCCCTCAGTAAATGTTGATTGAATAAACAAATAACTTGGATATTCATATTGACAAAATTCAGATGAGACAGCTGTAAATAATAAAAATTAAAATTCTGTATTTAAATAAGGTACTCCAGAGGAGAAATCAGAAATGCATTTCTTCTCAGGAAAAGTAAGTAGTTGATTAATTTGCTATTGTTGAGCTACTTTAGGGTAGAAATCAACTTTCCTTTTTTTCTAACCTGGGCCAATCCCTATATAGTAGTAGTAGTAGTCTCTCAAGCCATGTATCTTGATCAGGTTCCCGGTCTTTTAATAAAAGATGTAACATACTCCTTCCTGACCTAACAGTAAAAGCATATGGCCCTGATTCTGACAAATGATATAAAAATACCTACTCAATAGGTACTGAATATAACCTCAAACTTATGCATCACATTTAAGAGTAAAAGGTAGTAACTGAGTAATACCATATTGTCTAGGAGTTATGCAGTCAGCTCTTTTTCTTTTTTTTCCTTTTATTATGTTATGTTAATCACCATACATTACATCATCGGTTTTTGATGTAGTGTTCCATGATTCACTGTTTGCGCATAACACCCAGTGCTCCATTCAATATGTGCCCTCTTTAATATTCTACAATGTATACTTGATTTATTCTGACCATCACATAGCTGCCAGAATGGATCCTAATCCTTTATTCTTGGGACCTTTACTCCTCTGTCTTCCCCCAGAATACGATTGTTTTTAATAAGCTGTACTTGGGCATAACACGTCAGCCTACACTGAGGTATGATAAAAGCAGCAGCCCCATGTCTCTCCTAACGTAGTCACTATGAAGATTTTTTTAAGGATATTCATTAGATTAACTATATATTGTCTTGTGAGAATGCAAGGGAGTAATTTCTTAGTACCCAGGGCCTGGGAATAGTCATGCTTCCCTTGAGTAGCTAGCCTATTTATAATTTTGTAAACAGTCTAAATCAAACTGTATCTGTCTTTATTGGTTACAGTAAGCTTGGAGCCAAATTGTTGATCCTTGTGAAAGATTTTAAAAATACTTTGTTAGTAAACCTTACTTTATATTTTAATGTATTTGCTATGGTTACTATCCTTTAACATATTTTCTTATTATGGGTGTTTAATTTGAGGAGAGTTGAAGCGTTTTGAAGGTCACATTTATACACTTAATATTTCCATGTAAATACATATGTATTTACATTATTAGCATTCATTAAATATTGGTAGGTATCATGTCTCTTGGGAAGGTAATAGACTTGGAATTTTAGAGAAAGTCATTGTCTACCATGTCAAAATCCACTTAGCCAAACAAATTGGTATCATGAGTTACAATCATATTTCTAACAAGAATTCTTCCATTATTTGCTTCTTTTATCTCTAAAAAGATAATTTTAAAGTTAACCAATCACTTCGTAATATAAAATGGAATACTGAAAATCCTGTCATAAAGTTGTAAATTCCACTTTTTATATGTAATACCTATGTCCTTGTTGAACTAAGAATCTTATTGGATGGATTCATATTTTATCTTCTATAACACAGTGCCGCATGGAGTATTTAATACTTATCTGGATTGAAGTTTCTAATAAACACTCTTGATATCCCAAGTTCACAAAATGGCCAAGCTAATTGCATGAGAGAGAAATGGCTGCATATTCTTCTTTTTTCTTCCTCCTTCCTCCCCTCCCCTCCTTCCTTAATTATTTGGTCACTCTTGGAGGATACAGTGTTTTGACTGAAACAATCAGATTCTCATTTCTGGAAATTTTAAATAGAATACAAATTTGATTACATGTGGTAGCTGAACTGTTAACATGATAAAAACTTAAGTGCTAAGAACACAGTTTAGGGGGAATTATGGGTAAGTTGAAGCTGCATTTAGAAAATGAAAAAAACAAAAATAGAGAAAAATAAGCAACAAGACCCCTTTTGGCACATAAACTAATCAGAACTATGTAAAGCAAGGTTACCCAGATTTTCAGTGATGTTCTCTTTCTGGTTTTTATCCTTCCTGAGCTTTCCGGTGAATTTCTCTATCTGCTCCATCTATTATGACTGGATTTTTGTTTATGGGAAGACTTCTTAGGACCTAAATGAAGTGAAGCAATTCAGGAAAAACTGATGAGAGTTCTCTGGGGCAGGTCTTTTTATTTATTTTTTATTTTTTTTTAAAGATTTTATTTATTTATTCATGAGAGACGGGGGGTGGGAGAGAGAGAGAGAGAAGGAAGCAGGCTCCCAAGGAGCAGGGAGCCCGATGTGGGACTCGATCCAAGGGCCCTGGGATCATGACCTGAGCCGAAGGCAAACGCTTAACCATCTGAGCCACCCAGGCGCCCTGGGGCAGGTCTTTTTAGAACTAAACTCTCAATCCATTTACAAAAACAACATGAACCTATAAGCAAAGAATGGAATGAAAGAGGTTACTTCTGATCTTGCCTTTTATTTAAAACAAGTCCATTAGATGGAATGTCATATTAATGTTAATTTGAATAGCCTAATATACTGAAAATACAAAAGAAAGGAGGAATGGAATTTTTAATTTATTTCCACTTGTTGAAGCATTGAGTTGATATAAAGTAATTTTGAAGAAACCTAATAAGTAACCATGGATTTTTTGGGGGGAAAAGTTGCTCAGTGAGGTTTGGTTCACCTTATCTGCAGGAGTAGCTAGACATTCAAAGCATCCAGAAAGACTTAAGTATCAATAATTAAGTTGATGAGAAATACGAGAAACAAGTAGTCTCCTTATCAGCTCCACTTAGGGCTAGATTTAGGATTTAAAAATTTCAAACTTGAGTACTGGCTGTGGATTCATTTCTTGTTTTCTCTGGAACAAAGGCATTTAGTCCAGCACTCCTGTGAGATAAGAATTTGATGTATTAAATGAATGCAGCAACTCCATCCACACTGGTGGCACACAAGGTAGAGAATTGATTTTATTTATTGGCAAAAACAAAGTCACTCTTGCATGAATAGTAGACAGATATTTCCAAGAAATACCTTTTGTTTTTAACCTCCTCCTTTGCTTTTTAACCATTGGCTGGCAAGCCAATGACTCACTGGTCAAGGATAAAAATTGAGTTGATGGAAATCATGGGTTTACTCTTACAGAAACTAATTCAACTTCATTTACATTTTTGTTTAAAGAGCCAGCAGAGTGAATCTTGGAGCTGTAATTAAACGAAGGAAAATGATTATTGATTTTGTTGCATTCAGAAACTGCAAACACACTTCAAAAGGCTGTAGTCTGTTGTTTTTTGTATGGTCCCATCACAACCTCAGCTTTGCATGGCTAATTTGTATCTTAAATTATTTTATTGCCCAGAATAGAACAGCTCAGAGAAGTCTTTCATAGAAAAGCTGCCAATAAAGTTCCCCAAAGACCTTTTAAACCTGTGAAGTAAATAAACACAACATAGGGAAATATACTGGTGTTATTCAGGGTGTGCAGTTTTTAATCACCTACATGTAATTTTAGGGTGAGATTAGCTGTAAACAGACTCAAATTATGAATACAATATTTTAAAAGTCTCTTCCAGAAAAACTCTTAAGATATCATGCACATAAATGTATTTTATACTTAGATACAAAGACAATTTCAACATCAGTGCTTGTACTTCTGTAAGGTTTATTGAAATTGATTTTCTGTACATTTTTGATCATGTATAAAACTACAAAAGAAAGGTTTTAAATGTTTTTATTCTGTAATTTTGGAATTAGTGTGGTGAATATTCAGAGTATAATACAAAACAAATGACATTAAAACTAATTGGAGGTCGTGTGTGTGTGTGTGTGTGTGTGTGTATGTATATATGTATATATGTGTATGTGTGTATGTATATATAATATATATATATATCAAACAAGATATTTAATATTTTGTTAGAAAATAAGTTCTTTCATTTAGATGGTTAATGAGTGAAGAAGTTCATTAAACAGAAAAAACTCAATAAATGTAAAAACTCATATGCTGTTTGAAATAAAATTTATCCACATATATTGGTGGGCATTATTGTTTTTAGAGAAAGCCTCCTGATCATTTAAAAAATTATATATATATATAATGAAAGTTCATGAAAGAAGTACCATTGTAACACTTGGGTTTAAGGACTGACTCCACCACTTACTGGCTTTTTGACTTTGGGCAAATTATAAAACATTTTGGGGACCTTTCTTTTCTCATGTGCAATATGTGAATGATATCTTTCTAACATTTTAAACTTTTTTTATTTTTAGAATCAAAACAGCATGTAAAGTACCTGAACTTTGTCAGCTGTTCTCATTATTACTATTCAGTTTTTCTTAGGGTGTTTTAAAAAATCAAAGAGTTATTGAAACTTTTGGTTTTTCCTTGAGTGTTCTTTACCATGTTGATTATCATTTTTCCTTTTTTTAAAACACATTATTTGAAGGCTCTGAGTAGTTTGCTCACTAATTTATTAATCTAAGAAATACTTACTGAATGCCTAATGTGTATAATGAGGATGGCTTAGTCTGGGGGATTGCAATAGAAATGCAGAGAAGTAGATGGATTAAAAGAACTCACATGGAAGTAGGCTAGATAGGACTTGATTGTGGGATGTAGGAAAGGAAGAAATAAGAAATGCCTTCTAGGCTCAGAGTGTCCTTTAGCTGTAATTTGACTGAATGTGAACTTGTACAGTTAAATGTACACATAACAGTTCATATATGTTAAAAATGGAATAGCTACATAAATGCCATATTATTGCTGATATAAAGGAACCTCCACGGAGATGTATGTTTTTCCCTTTAGATTCTTTAGAAACTTTAAATTCTTTAAATGTAAAGAGAATCATCTTCATTTAACAGATTCTTAAGAGATTAATATGTTCATTTACTCCCAAAATGTTTCCACAATGAGTTTTTAAAAACTTCTGTTACTGAAGTATAGTTGACATACAATATTATATTAGTTTCAGATGGACAACATATTAATTCAACAACTCTATACATTATTCAGTCACCTACAGTGTTATTACAGTATTACTGACTGTATTTCCTATGCTGTAGTTTTTATCCCCAAGACTTATTTTATTATTGTAAGTTTATACCTCTTAATGCTCTTTACCTATTTCATCCATTTTCACACCCTCCTCACCTCTGACAACCACCAGTTCTCTGTATTTATGTTTGTTTGTTTTTGCTTTTTTTTTTTTTTAGATTCCACATAAGTAAAACCATATGGTATTTGTCTTTCTCTGAGTTATTTCACAGTATAATACCCTCTAGGTCAATCCATGTTGCTGCAAATGGCAATATCTCATTCTTTTATGGCTAATACTCCTAATGGTGTGTGTGTGTGTGTGTGTGTGTGTGTGTCTGTGTCTGTGTGTGAGAAAGACAGAGGTGGTGGGGAGGGGATAATTTATTCATCTACTGATGAATGCTTAGTTTGCTTCCATATTTTAGCTACTATAAATGCTGCAATAAACATAGGGGTGCATATCCCTTTTTGAATTAGTATTTTCAATTCTTTAGGTAAATATCCAGTAGTGGAATTAGTGGATCGTATGGTATGTCTAGTTTTAATTTTTTGAGGAACCTCCATACTGTTTTCCATAGTGGCTGTACCAACTTACATTCCCTGTCAGCAGTGCACAAGGTTTCCTTTTCTCCCATCCTTGCCAACATTTATTATTTCTTGTCTTTCTGATAGTAGCCATTGTGACTGGCATGAAGTGATGTCTCATGTGGTTTTAATCTGCATTTTCCTGATGATTAGTAATGTTGAGAATCCTTTCATGTATCTATTGGCCATTTGTAGGTCATATTTGAAAAATAAATTAGGTCCTCTGCCCATTTTTTAATCGGATTTCTTTAGTGTTGAGTTGTATATATTCTTTAATATATTTTGGATATTTACCCTTTATCAAATACATCATTTGCAAATATCTTCTCCAGTTTACTAGGTCACCTATTTCTTTTGTTGATGGTTTCCTTCATTGTGGAAAGACTTTATTTTGGTATAAGTGTACTAGGTTTTTATTTTGTTTCTCTTGCCTGAGGAGACCTATCCATAAATATAGTGATAAAGCCAATGCCCAAGATAATACTGCCTATGTTTTCTTCTAGGAATTTCATGGTTTCAGTTCTCACATTTAGGTTTCTAATCTATTTTGAGTTTAAGTTACATAACCTTTTTAAAATATATTTTAAAAAAATTGTATAGTTGACACACAATGTTACACTATTTTCAGGTATACAAGATAGTGATTCAACTTCCCTATACATTATAGTATACTCAGAATAGATATAGCTATTACTGTCATTACAGTATCATTGACTATATGTTCTTTATACTGTGCCTTTTATTCCTATGGTTTACTCATTCCGGAACTGTAAGTCTCTATTTCCCACATCACTTCCCTCTGGCAACCATCAGTTTGTTCTCTGTATTTATAGGTCCGTTTCTGTTTTTTGTTGATTGATTTTTTATATATATTCCACATATATGTAGAATGATATGGTATTTATCTTTCTAAGTCTGATTTATTTTGCTTAGCATAATAGGTCCATTCTTGTTGTCCATCCATGTTGTCCTAATGGTAAAAATCTCATCCTTTTTTATGGCTGCATACTACTTGTGCACGTACGTGTGTGTGTGTAGACACATCTTCCTTGTCCATTTGGTTTTTTCATATCTTAACTATTGTAAATTATGCTACAGTAAAGTTAGGGGTGCTTGCTTATATCTTTTTGATTTATAACTCAATACCAAAAAACCCCCCAAAACAATCTGATTAAAAATTGGCAGAAAGCAAATAGACATTTTTTCAAAGAAGGTATGCAGATGGCCAACAGACATGAAAAAAATGATCAATATCACTAATCATTAGGGAAATACAAATCAAAACCACACTCAGGGGATATCACCTTACATCTGTCAGAATGACTTAAAAAGACAACAGATGTTGGTAAGGATGGAGAGAAAAGGGAACTTTTGTGCACTGTTAGTGGGAATGTAAATTGGTACAGCCACTGTAAAAACAGTATAAAGGTTCCTCAAAAAATTAAAAGTAAAATTACTATCTGACCCAATAATTCCACTACTGGGTATTTACTCAACAACATTTTGAGTTTATTTTTTAATATGGTGTAAGAAAGTGATCCAGTTTCATTCTTTTGCATGTAGCTCTCCAGTTTTCCCAACACCATATATTGGAGAAACCATCTTTTCTCCATTATGTAATTTTGTTATGGATAAATTGACTATATCATTGTGGGTTTATTTCTGGGCTTTCTATCCTGTTTCATTGATATGTGTGTATTTTTGTGCCAGTACCAGATGGCTTTGATTACTATAGCTTTGTAGTATTTCTTGAGATCTTGTATTGTCAAAAGTCCAGCTTTGTTCTTATTTCTCAAGATTGCATTGGTTATTTGGGGTCTTTGTGGTTCCATACAAATTTTTGGATTATTTGCTCTAGATCTATAAAAAAATGCTTTTTGTATTTTGATAGGGATTGCATTGAATCTGTAGATTGCTTTGGGTAGTATGGGTAGTGTGGGCATTTTAACAGTATTCTTCAAATCCATAAGCTTGAGGTATCTTCCCATTTGTTTGTGTCATCTTCAATTTCTTTAAACAATGTCTTACAGTTTTCAGAGTATAGGTCTTTCACCTCCTTGGTTAAATTTCCAGATATTTTGTTCTTCTTTGGTGCAATTTTAAATGGGATTATTTTCTTACTTTCTGAAACTTTGTCATTAGTATATAGAAACAAATTTCTGTATATTAATTTTGTATCCTGTAACTTTATTGAACTTATTCTAATAATTTTTGGTGGAATCTTTAGGGTTTTCTATATATAGTATTATGTCATCTGCAAATAATGAAGAGTTTTACTTCTTCCTTACCAATTTGGATGGCTTCTATTTCATTTCTTGTCTGATTGCTGTAGCTGGTACTTCTAGTACTATGTTGAATGTGTTGGAAGTGAAAATCCTTGTCTTGTTCCCAATCTTAGAAGAAAAGCTTCCAGTTTTTCATGATTGAGTATAATGTTAACTGTAGATTTTTTGTATAAGGCCTTTATTGTGTTGAACTATGTTCCCTCTAAGCCCACTTTGTTGAGAATTTTGTCATGAAGGGATGTTGAATTTTGTCAAATTTTTCTGAATTTGGTTCTTAGCCTTTGGTTTCACATGGGTTTGAAAAGAATGTGTAATATAGTTTTGAATGGAATGATCTATATATATTTGTTAATGTGATGTATCACATTGATTTGTGGTTATTGAAACATCCTTGAATCCCTGGTTTAAATCCCATTTGGTCATGGTGAGTGATACTTTTAATACATTGTTTAATTCAGTTTGCTGATATTTTGAAGGTTTTTGAATCCATGTTCATCAGAGATATTGGTGTGTAGTTTTATATTTTTTATAGTACCTTGGTTTTAGTATCAGGGTAATTCAGGGTAATGCTGGTCTTGGAGAATAAAATGGGAAGAATTCCCCTCTCTCTTGCTTTTTGGAATAGTTTAACTCTTCTCTAATGTTTGGTAGAATTCATCTGTAAATCCATCTGGTCCTGGACTTTTGTTTGGGAGGTTTTATTTTAATTATTTAAAAAATTTTTTTATTAACATATAATGTAATATTTGTTTCAGGGGTGGAGGTCTCTGATTCATCAGTCTTACACAACACACAGCACTCACCACAACACCTACCCTCCCCAATCACCCAGCCTGTTTCCTTTGTTGTGCAAAAGCTTTTTATCTTGATGAAGTCCCAATAGTTCATTTTTGCCTTTGTTTCCCTTGCCTTTGGAGATGTTTCTAGCAAGAAGTTGATGCAGCTAAGGTCATAGAGGTTGCTGCCTGTATTCTCTAGAATTTTAATGGATTCCTGTCTTAAATTTAGGTCTTTCATCCATTTTGAGTTTATCTTTGTAATAGAGCTTAAGTCCAGAATTGTGATGCCACCAGCTTTGCTGTTCTTTGTCAACATTCCTTTGGCTATTCAGGGTTTTTTTTGGTTCCATACAAATTTTAGGATTATTTGTCCCAGTTCTGTGAAAAAAAGTTGATGGTATTTTGATAGGGATTGCATTGAATGTGTAGATTGCTCTAGGTAATATAGACATTTTAATATTCTTCCAATCCATGTACATGGAACATTTTTCCATTTCTTTGTGTCTTTTTCAATTTCTTTCATGAGTGTTCTATAGTTTTCTGATTACAGATCCTTTACCTCTTTGGTTAGATTTATTCCTAGTTATCTTATGGTTTTGGGTGCAGTCGTTAAGTGGGATTGACTCCTTGATTTCTCTTCTATCTCATTGTTGGTGTATAGAAATGCCACTGATTTCTGTGCATTGATTTTATATCCTGCCACTTTTTACTGAATTCCTGTATGAGTTCTAGCAGTTTTGGGGTAAAGTCTTTTGGGTTTTCCACATAAAGTATCATATCATCTGCAAAAAGTGAGAGTTTCACTTCTTTGCCGATTTGGATGCCTTTCATTTCTTTTTGTTGTCTGATTGCTGAGGCTAGGACTTCTAGTACTGTGTTGAATAGCAGTGGTGATAGTGGACATCCCTGCCATGTTCCTGACCTTGGGGGGGAAAGCTCTGTTTTTCCCCATTGAGTATGATATTCACTGTGGGTTTTTCGTAGATAGATTTATGATTTTGAGGTATGTACCCTCTATCCCTACACTGTGATGAGTTTGAATCAAAGATGTACTTTGTCAAATGCTTTTTCTGCATCTAGTGAGAGGATCATATGGTTCTTGTCCTTTCTTTTATTAATGTAGTGTATCACATTGATTCATTTGTAGTTGTTGAACCACCTTTGCAGCCCAGGAATAAATATCACTTGGTCGTGGTGAATAATCCTTTTATTGTACTGTTGGATCCTATTGGCTAGTATTTTCATTATTAAGTTATGTTACTAGTAATTGGTCTGTTCAAATATTCCTTTTTTGTTTTGTTTTGTTTTGTTTTTTGAGAGAGAGAGCGTGAAGGAGTGAGCACCCACAAGTGGGGAGAGAGAGGGGAAGAGGGAGAGAAAAGAGAATCTTAAGCAGACTCCATGCTAGGAGGGGCTCAATCTCCTGACCTTAAGATCATGACCTGAGCCAAAATCAAGAGTCAGATGTTTAGCCAACTGAGCACTCCTTAGATATTCTATGTCTTCCTGATTCAGTTTTGGGAAATTGTATGTTACTAGGAATTTATCCATTTTTTTGTGAGTTTTCCAATTTATTGGCATACAATTTTTCATTGTAGTATTATATTTATTTGTATTCATGTTGATTGTTATTTTCATTTCTGATTGTATTTGCATTCTTTTTCTTGATGAGTCTGACTTAAAGCTTATTAATTTTATCTTTGCAAGGAAATAGCTCTTGGTTTCACTGATCTCCCCCCCCTTTTTTTTAAATTTCTTTTCCTTTTAGTTTTGTTCTTACCTTTGTTATTCCCTTCCTTCTAACTTTGGGTTTTTTTCTTTTTCTAGTTCCTTTAGGTGTAAGGTTAAATTGTTTATTTTAGATTTTCTAGTTTTTTGATGTAGGCCTGTACTGATATCAGCTTTTCTTCATAGGCCCTTTTGTTGTTTAATACCACGTTGTTTGGCCTCCATGTGTTCATGGTTTTGTCTAGTTTTTTTTTTTCCTTGTAATCTTGTTTCATACCTTTTTGTGCTTGGAAAAAATGCTCAATATGATTCTAATCTTCCTTAATTTATCAAGACTTCTTTTGTGGCCTAACATGTGATCTCTCCTGCAGAACGTTTCACATGGACTTGAAAAGAATGGGTAGTCTGTAGTTCTTGAATAGAATGATCTATATATATATTTGTTAATTCTGTCTTGCCTAATGTGTTGTTCAAAGCCACTGTTTTCTTACTGATTTTTTTTTCTGTCTGAATGTTCTGTCTACTGATGTGAGGTGTAAAGCCCCCTACTATAATGGTATTACTGTCATTTTTTTCCCTTTGTGTTTGTGAATATTTGCTTTGCATATTTAGGTAATCCTATGATGGATGCACAGATATATATACAATTGTTATATCTCCGTGTTGGATCAATCCCTTTATCATTATATAACGATCTTCTTTGTCTCTTGTTACAGTCTTTGTTTTGAAATCTGTTTTGTCTAAGTATTGCTACCTTGGCTTTTGTGTGTTTTTCCTCATATCCATTAGCGTGGAATATCTTTTTCCATACCTTCACTTTCAATTTATATGTCTCTTTAGATCAGACGTAAATCTCTTGTAGGCAGCATACAGATGGTTTTTTTTTTTTAAGATTTTATTTGTATTTATTTGACAGAGAGAGCACAAGTAGGAAGAGTGGCAGGCAGAGGGAGAGGGAGAAGCAGGCTCCTCACTGAGCAGAGAGCCTGATGCAGGGTTTGATCCCAGGACCCTGGGATCATGACCTGAGCTGAATGAAGGCAGATACTTAACCAACTGAGCCACCCAGGCACCCTGGGTTTTGTTTTCTTATCCATGCAGTCACCCTAAGTCTTTTGATTGGAGCATTTATACCATTTACATTTAAAGTAATTATTGATAGGTATGTATTTATTGCCATTCTGTTTATTGTTTTCTGGTTGTTCTTGTAGTTCTTTGTTCCTTCTTTTTCTCTTGCTATCTTCCCTGTGACTTTAGTGTTATGGCTGGATTCTTTTATTTTTGGGGTTTTCTGGTTTGTGGTTACCATGAGGTTCATATATAACATCCTGAGTATATAGCAATCTATAGTAAGCTATTTAGTGATGGTTGCTTAAGTTCACGTATTTTACATCTTTTTATTTTGTGGATCTCTTAACTAATTTTTAGATAAAATTGATTTTACTATTTTTGTCTTTTAACCTTCATACTAGCTTTATAAATCACTAAGTCATCTTTATTGTATATTTGCTTTTACTCAAGAAATTTGTTCATTTTATAATTTTCTTAATTGTGATTATGACCATTTCTTTTCCACTTAAGTCCTTTAAACATTTCTTGTATGGTTTAGTGGTGATAAATTCCTTTAACCTTTATTTGTCTGGTATGCTCTTTATCTCCCTGTCAATTTTGATTGATAATCTTACTGGGTAGAGTATTCTTCATTTTTATTTTTCTTCTCAGCTGGTTGACTATATTCCACTCCCTTCCAGCCTGTCAAGTTTCTGCTGAAAAATCAGCTGATAGATTTAGGAGGTTTCTCTTGCCTGTAAATTTTTGCTTCTCTCTTGATGCTTTTAATTTTCTTTATCTTTAATCTTTTTATTTATGCGTCTTTGTGTGGACCTCCTTGGGTTTCCTTTATTGGAGTTCTGTGCAAGGATATCTGATTCCTTCCCCATATTAAGAAGTTTTTAGCTATTTCTTTCAATGAGTTTTTGTCTTTCTGTCTCTTCTCTGAATCTATATAATTCAAAATTAGTAATTTGATATTGTCCCAGAGATCCCTCAACCTATCCTCACGTTCTCATGTTTTAAAATTCTTTTTTTCTTTTCTTCTTCTTCTTCTTCTTCTTCTTCTTTTTTTTTTTTTTTTTGGTTCTGCTTTTCAGCTTGGTGCTTTCCACCACCCTATCTTGCAGATCTTTGATTTATTCTTCTGCCTCTAATCTGTTGAATCCTTCAGCATAATTTTTCATTTCAGTTATTGTATTCTTCAACTCTGGCTCTTTTTTCGTATTTTCTATCTCTTTGTTAAAGTTCTGCTGAGTATCTACTTAGGTACAGTGAGCATCTTTATGACCATTACTTTAAACTTTTCATCAGATTGACTTTTTTTTTTTTTTTTTTTTTTTTTTGGTTTTATCGTGTTTCTCTGTTTGGAGCATATTCTTCTCTCTTCATTTTGTTAGACTTTGTTTCTATAATTAGATAGGATAGATACTTCTCCTAGTATTGAAGGGATGGCCTTACGTAGGAATATCTCCTGTGTAGCCTGTTTGTATCTGGCAGCAATGGCTGGCTGGCTAGCTGGAATTGCAGTGGGTGCACACTGGGATTTCTGGGGTACTCTGCCCTGGGGACACCCTGTTGAGTTGGCTAGAGCTTAAGTGGGCACAGGCCAGATGGCCCAGGGGTGCTCCACACAGGGGACACCCTAGCAGGATTTCTAGAGCTTCAGCAGGTGCAGGCTAGGAGGTCTGGGAGTGCTCCACACAGTGGATCTCTGGTGAGTGAGTCATCTGGGGCTGAAGCAGGTGCAGGTGTATTCCAGTGTTTTGTGCCTGTGTTGCATTGGTGAGATGGCTGGATCTACAGTGGGTCCTGTCTGGGGGTGTCCTGCCTATACACTGTTCTGGGGCTACCTTGTTGGGACCTCTGGAGCTTGAGTGAATGTGGGTGGTGGAGCCTGCCTTGAGAGGGGGATGCCTGGGGCTGGTATAGTTTGGGATCCAGGGGCTCACTGAGACAAGTGGCTGGCCAGAGTGCCCATACACTGTTTTCATCTATGCTATCAAGCTGGAAGGAAATGTAAAGAGTGAAACTTGCCAGTCTCTCCCTACTCTAGAGAGCATTCTTCAGCTTCCCTGTAGTTTGGCAGATGCTCCAGGGCTATTTCCTTTAAGTTTTAGTTGCCCCTTTAAACTGTGTGTGTGTGTGTGTGTGTGTGTGTGTGTTTCCCCTATGCCTCAGGGTAAATGAGTCTACTTCCAGTCCCTCAATACTGCCCCTCCCCACTGCAGTTTTGCATTATCAGGGGTGGGGTTCCCATGGTTTCTGTGTCTCCATCTCCCCTGCCTTTTTCTCTATCCTTGGTTGTGCAGAATTTGTTCAGTCAGCCTTCTGTCTTTCTTCAAGAGGAACTGTGCTATTTATAGGTATAGATTTGGTGTGTCCATGGAGGAGGTAAGTTCAGGGTCTTCCTATGTTGACATCTTTGACCCTTCCCCTTCTAGAATGTTTTGTAAAATTTTCAGACCATATTGCCTTCAGAACTCTTCTCAAAATGGTGCCATATTTTGATCCTTAAGATTTTAGAAGTTTGGGGGTGGCAGTCTAGCTCATTTGGTTAAGTGTCTGACTCTTGATCTCAGCTCAGGTCTTGATCTCAGAGTTTTCAGTTCAAGCCCTATGTTGGTCTCCTTGCTGGGCATGGAGCCTACTTAAAAACAAATAAACAAAAACAAACAAACAAAGAACAACAAAGAGTGAATGAGAGAGAGAGAGAGAGAGAGAATTTGTAGAAGTTTGTATTGTTGCTTAGGAAACTGGTGGGAATAATAGTAACAGACATGGTTGGTGCTTCAGATTAGGAGTGTTTTCAGGAGCAATTAAGGTATTTAACTTACTTTAGTAGGTTTATAAACACTATGTGCTCCTAAATACTTGAAAACTGTAAAAGTTAAAAAAAAATCTGGCATCATTTCAGAAAAGTGCATGCTTCCACTCACAATCCCCTTGTCAGTTGAACAGCACTCAATGTATTCAAAATTATAGCTATTACAGAAGAAATTGCAAGTTAAATACAGGGAAGTGTATGAACTATATTTATCACCAACACAGTGCTAAGCACTCCCCATCCAAGTAAGATACTAGGAGCAAAAGTCATAGAAACTGTAACACCTGTGTCTCATTTGATATTTCTTCCAATTTTTATGGCATGATCTTAACATTAATCTCTTAAGCAAATACAGTCCTGTCCCTACCCCCAGGTTGCTGGGTACTTACTAAACACCTATTGGTCCCTATCACCAGAATTTTGCTGAATGAATATAATATACAGTATTGTCTGGTGATTTGAGATTGGTTTGTTTATTCTAAGTGACATTCTTTGGCACTCTTTTTTTTTTTCCAAATAGTTTATACATATTGAAATTAGATCCTAATCTTCTTTGGATTTATTGAGTATTACCCAATTAGACCCTATCTTTTATCTTGGATAGGGAATACCTCTCTTTATCCAGTACTTTAATAGTGGCAAGAGAAATGAGGATAACATGGATAATTAAAATCTACAAAAATGTTAAGAATTCTCAAACTCTTTCAAGCAATATTTAAATTCTTTTTTCATCAGTGTTTCACAAGAGCTGTCAGAGACAATTTTGTTGATTGACCTTCAATTTCATTTTTGTTGTAGATAAACATTATCAGGAAATGGCTTGGGGAAGACTGGTAATTGCAAAGTGAAGAATAAATTGGTCTTCATGATATATGAATTGGAAAATTGGCCCTGTAATCCCAGAGAATTCACTGCAACTTGGGCAGTTAGTGATCAATAATGGCCATGCATACAAATGTACATGGTTCCAGGAAACTAGCAAACTAGACAATGTAGAAACTTGCCTCTTCCACTAATGCACAGATACCTTGTTCTTAAAATCTTCTTATATATTATACCATATTAAGAATTTCTCTGGATAGTAAATTCCACAAATACTAAGATCCCGTTTTGCTTAGCAGTGTATTCTTAGCAGTAACACCATGTCTGGCACAGCATAAATATTTTCTATTAATATATTCCAATCCATAACTATAGCTTTATCATCTAGTAGATGATTACTGTAACTTGTTTAATAGTATAGGATGGAGTTATCACTTTAAAAGTATATCCTTACCTTTATCACTTTATGATGGAGCCTAATTATTGAATTCCTGTTGATCCATTACAGAATGCACTGGTTCAGTGTAAATTCTTAGACACTAGCATATTTTTTTTTATGAGAACTTGTACATGGAGTTTAAACTTGAAGCCTCAGGTTTTTTTTTTTCCTTTAATTTTTCAAGAAGGTGATCATAATTTTACTTCTATAATTAACTATGTTAGGGATTAGATGGGCTTTATCTTGCAGAAATTTCCATATTAAAGTGGCCAGTATTTTTTAAGCTCTAAATGGGTGTCATCAACAATAGTGTTTCAGAATAAAAACAAATCTGTTTCTTAATTTTAGGATTCTGAATATTGAAGTACTTTACACTGGTCTCAAAATGTGCTTTTATTGGATTCTTCCTGGCTACAGAACATTCTTTTATAGAACTATAGATAACAGCTATGCTCAAGAGTCAGAGAATAGACATTTTAGTCATGGAAAGGGAGGAGTGAAAAAGCAACTGCCACAATGAAATATTTGTATCTGCTTTTTCTAATGTGCTTCAAGGAATTAAATACCTCAGGTTGTAACATTCTTGAGATTCTTTATGCCAGTTTTCATATTCCAAAAAGATCTTCAGGAAAAGTCACCTTGAGTGTTACCAATACTCTACAAATTGCTGCGTGTGGAAAATTGTGTAGAAGACTGTTGAACCAGTTTTTTGCTGATGAGACACTGTGAAACTACATACTTTACACATCACTACTGACCTGGTTAAAGTAAAACTGAGCCTTGGCTTTTATATCTTCTTAGAAGAAGCATGTTTTCCATAGGGATAGGTTATGTGAGGCTAGATTTTAATGTTGACTTGGGAAACAGAAATTTTCAACTGTGGGAATATCTGACTCTGTTAGTCCTCAACATACAAAAGATTCGATCTACATCACATTAGAAAATATCATGTTATTGTTGTCTAAACATTATAAGAGATGAAGATTTGTAATGGTAAAAGTGCTGTTTTAAAGAAATATTTGTAGGAAACATTCAGCCAGTTAAATTTCACTGGGAGGAGATAAATAGAAATGTGAAATAACACAGAAAATATTCAGGGGGTACATTTAGCAGTCAACCCTTGTTTGTTTTCTGGTGTACCATACTTAGAACATTCTCTATCAAAAAATATTTAAAAATAGTCTTTTTATAGGTTCACACTTCTTATAGTTAAAATCTTGCCAACCTGTTTATGGGACTGGTTCCACAATATTAAATAATTGTGAAATGTATACTTTTTATTTTTGGAAGATACTAATTTAATTATATTTTTGATATTTGAGCTGTTATGAGGACATTAAGTTGGAGATTTCAACATGGTTTGTACTAACATCCTAAATATTAGTAATGCTTAGTAGTTCACCTTAAATTTAAATTGACAATGACTGGGCAATTTAATAAGTTTGCCTTGTAGAAATTGAAGGAGGATATATAAAATCTAATGATAACTCAGAAGATAGTTTCATTTAAGATCGTATAAAAGAGACCATTGAGATCTAAACCAAATGGAAACACTATTTGTTGTTTGATAATTTGCACTTAGATCTCATTTTCAAGAGTTGTGAAATTCTATCTGGTCTCTAATTTAGACTTTAGTGGTAGGTAATTTTATTGGCCTGTTTTTACCTCTCTCAGATTCTTAATCTAACATCGGCTTTCAACTATCTTTATTAAATTGATTTGAGAAAGCACAAAGGCATTTTAAATGATAGGTGATCATAAAGTTTTTGTAATTTACATTTTAATATGTATCTATAATTCAATTAAAAGTACTGAAACAACTCTATATAATAAAGAGCTAAGAAATAATGTAACTTCCTTCTGCAGATGTTTAATTCTGTGCTCCATA
The DNA here is from genome assembly GCF_037043125.1 of Eumetopias jubatus. Taxonomy (NCBI): domain Eukaryota; kingdom Metazoa; phylum Chordata; class Mammalia; order Carnivora; family Otariidae; genus Eumetopias; species Eumetopias jubatus. The sequence goes on from NW_028274808.1 coordinate 149,025,751, forward strand.
TATTTAAATCCATACCAAGCAAAACACTAACTTTTGAAAATCTTTTCTTTCTCAAAACTTTCTTAGAGAAGTGAAATAGCATTGACAGCTAAATGTTCAGTTTTCAAAAACAATTCCTAGAGTTACAGGCTATGTAAGGAATGGATAGATTGAGAGATGAGATTTCAAAATATGCTTCAGTTATTTACAATTCTCAAAATGAGTTTTTCTATTCATTGGACCTCTTTCTTTCAGCATGAATCTTTACTATTTCATTTAATTTCAAAGATATTGAGTAAAATTATTTATAACAATTAATAATACTTAGTACTTTTTTTTTTAAAGATTTTATTTATTTATTTGAGAGAGAGAGAGAGAATGAGAGATAGAGAGCATGAGAGGGAAGAGGGTCAGAGGGAGAAGCAGACTCCCCGCCGAGCAGGGAGTCCGAAGTGGGACTCGATCCCGGCACTCCAGGATCATGACCTGAGCCGAAGGCAGTCGCTTAACCAACTGAGCCACCCAGGTGCCCCAATAATACTTAGTACTTTTGATAAGGCATCCAGAGTTGTACCATGTAGTATAGAATGTGTCACCCAAATAATGTTCTAATTTTCCTTTTAAGATGTTTTTTATTTATATTCTCAAACACAGATCTGATTTATTTAACTACAGATTAGTTTTCTTGCTCTAAAACTCTATAAATGCATAATATGTACCTTTATTAACCTGGCTTCTTTTGCTAAGAAGCATGTTTGCATGTTGTAGAGTTGGTCTATACTTATTACATAGTGCATTTTATTTTGAGTAATATTACATTGTGTGAATAAACAAAACATATTTATCAATTCATCAATTGATCTTTGTTTTGGGCTTTTCTAGTTTGGGCCTGATAAGAATACACTATTTAAAAGTCAAAAAAATAAAAAAAAATAAAGATTCTTCTGTTAACACATTCTCCAGAGTTATTGGCTAGTACTAACCTAATAGACTACCAGCTCTACTTTTAAAGTTCTCTGTTTCCTAGAATTTTCTCTATTCTGTTTTTAGATTTATCAGTACTTCACCATTGTCAGTTTCCTTCTCTAACAGCTCATCTTTCAATTCTAATTTGACATTTTGTTAATTTTCTCATACATTCAAGTATTTATTGATTTATTAGTATGTGGAAGATACGGTTCACTGCCTAAAATGGGTTGCAAGAGTCTGAGGGCTCCTCTGAATAAAGAGCTTACTTTAACATTGGTTTTGGGAGATGAGAAGACACAAGTATTTTTGTCTTGATAGGAAAAGTAGCCACAGAGGGACTCTTTACATAAGAGAGATGTTTTAATGTTCTCTTAAATGGTACTGTTAAAATTTGATAATTGAAGTAACAAACTCATGTGCTAATCCATTGGTTCAGTAATCCTAGGGGACCTCCAAAACCAATTCAGTGGGACCAAACTATACTAATAGTTATTGTAGTCTTCACTGCCACACACACATTTACAGGGGAAAAAAGAAGTCAGTTCACTTGACAAAATTCTTGATGAAATACTAAAAAATTTATTAAATCTCAACACTTATTAATATTTCTAATTCTAAGATTCTACGTTATGAAATGGGAAAGACACAATGCATTTTGCTGAATAGCAAAGTACAAGGTTTACCTGGAAGAAAAGCTCATTGTTTAATTTTCAAGCTTAACTAGCCACTAGCCTGGCAACTAATTTTTGTTTTTTTTTTTAAGATTTTATATACTCATTCAAGACAGAGAGAATGAGCAGGGGAGAGGGAGAGGGAAAAGCTGACTCCCCGCTGAGCCAGGAGTGTGACCTGGGGATCAATCCCAGGACCCTGAGATCATGACCCCAACTGAAGGCAAACTCTTAACCATCTGAGCCACCCAGGCACTCCCTGGCAACTAATCTTTAAGAAACTCTCACTTGCATATTTTGTAGTGCTACAAAAACCTTCCACAGACATCTGGAATATCCTGTAACTATTTTCCAACTGAATATCTGCATGGATCTTCATATACTTTAACAATAAGAAACTCGACAGATGAAATGCTGAAGCAGGTAGAAGGAGTTAAACATCTTAAGCTATAAATCGAAGAGATTTAATCTTCTTACTAAGTTGTTTGGGAGAGCATTGCTTTTTAGATCAATGTTATTTATGTTAATATGCAATGGGTTTGTTTTTGTTTAAGTATTTTTTAGAGTTCTTAGTTTGAATCTAACCAAGTAAATACTAATAGCTATAACCCAAAAACAAAAGCTCTTCTGGGTTCTGAATACTGTAAGAGTATGAAGGGATCCTAATCATATCTTCTTTTATCTATTTGAATCAACAGCCTATTTTTTGACTTTGCCAGTGTTTTTCCTTTCCCTAGGAATTCTATCAACTTATCAGTAAAATTACACTCCTTTAAAAAATTTTAGAAAACTCTTCTTGTGAGAATTATCCGCTCATTCGCCCAGTGTATTTGTCTACAAAGTGTCAGGCCTGGTACCAGCAGCTAACACTTTGTTAAACTCAGTCAGGAGCTTCACCCAGATGTTCTTCATCACATTAGAGCCTGCATACCTGTTTCCATATCTGCCACTCCGTTGGACAGTAACTCAATAGTCATCTTTAATGTCGTCAGCACTGACTTTGATACAGAATATGTATACAGTAAAGGTTTCTTGAAATATTATAATTATTATAATTTTGTTTCACTCTTACATGAAGGTTTTTTTTTTTTAAAGATTTTATTTATTTATTCATGAGAGACAGACAGAGAGAGAGAGGCAGAGGGAGAAGCAGGCTCCCAAGGAGCAGGGAGCCTGATGCGGGACTCGATCCCAGGACCCCGGGATCATGACCCAAGCCGAAGGCAGACGCTTAACCATCTGAGCCACCCAGGCGCCCCTTACATGAAGGTTTTATAGTAATTTCCAAAGACAATAATTTACATTAGATCTAGTAGGAAGTTTGTTGAGACTAAGAAAACCAGGTCACAGAAATATGAAATGATTTGTCACTACAGTTTAAGCAAAGTTTAAAACACAAATTTTTTTTCTCTCAGTACAAAAGAGTATATCTGAACTGCAGCCATGTAATAGCTATATGTGGCTACAGTTGCAGAGATGATAGTGATGTAGCCACAAGGCAAGGTATGCTGGCAACCACCAGATAATGGATGAGGCAAGGAACAGATTGTCCCCTAGGGGCTCTGGAGGTTATGCAGCCCTGCTGATACCTTGATTTCCATCCAGTGAAACTAATGTTAGACTCTGGGCATCAGAACTCTAAGAGAGTAAATTGTATTTTAAGCCCCCAAGTTTGATAATTGCTTATAGCAGCCATAGGAAACTAATACAGATAAGGACAAATAAAACTCTGTATACTCTGTAAAGTGCTCAAGGAGTGGTTAAAAGTGCTTGATCAAATACACTTTCCATCTGTTTGTATCGTATTCAATTTCTTTCAGCAATGTCATAGTTTTCAGAGTTTAGATCTTTCACCTCCTTGGTTAAATTTCTTGTGTATTTCATTCTTGATGCAATTGTTAATAGGATTAATTTCTCTGATACTTTGTTAGTGTATGAAAATGCAACATATTTCTGTATATTTTTTATCCTGTAACTTTACTGAATTCACTTATGCTAATAGTTTTTTTGGGGTATTTTTAGGGTTTTCTATATATAGTGTTATGTCATCTGTAAATACTGACCGTTTTCTTTCCTACCGATTTGGGTATCTTCTTTCATGTTTGATTGCTGCAGCTAGTATTTCTAGTACCCTTGAACAGAAGTGTCAAGAGTGAACACTCTTACCTTCTTGATCACAGAGGAAATGCTTTTCCACTTTCACTGTGGGTTTTTCATATATGGCCTTTACTGTGTTGAGGTATGTTCCCACTAAACCCACTTGGTTAACAGTTTTTATCATGAATGAAGTTGAATTTTGTCAAATGCTTTTTTTTTTTGCATCTATTGAAATTATCATATGGTTCTTATCCTTCATTTTGTTAATATGCTATATCACATTGATTTGTGGATATTGAACCAAACTTGCCTCCCTGGAATAAATCCCATTTGACCCTGGTAAGTGATCCTTTTAATGTATTATTGAATGCAGTTTGATAGTATTTCATTGAAGATGTTTGCATCTATGCTTATCAAGCTTATAGGCCTGTAACTTTTTTGTATAGCCTTTGTCTGCTTTTGGTATCAGGGTAATGGCTGGCCTCATGGAATGAATTTGAAGAATGCTTTTTTCTCTTCTATGTATTTAACCTTCATATATTTGTAGTCTTTCCAGCTTTTTCCTTATGGTTTACTTCTAGTTTCATAGCATTGTGGTCAGAAAATATGCATGTTATGACTTTGATCTTGAATTTATTGAGGCTGTTTTGTGGCCTAATATGTGATCTCTTCTGGAGAGTGTTCCATGTGCAATTGAAAAGAATGTGTATTCTGCTCTTTTAGGATGGAATGTTCTGAATATTATCTGTTAAATCTATCTGGTCCAGTACGTCATTCAAAGCCATTGTTTCCTTGTTTATTTTCTATTTAGATGATCTGTCCACTGATATATATGGGGGTGTTAATGTTCCCTACTATTAACGTGTTATTATCAGTTAGTTCCTTTATGTTTGTTATTAACTATTTTATGAATTTGAGTGCTTCTATGCTGGATGCATAAATATTTACAGTTGTTATATCTTATTGGATTGTCCCCTTTATTATTATATAGTGTCCTTCTTTGTATCTTGTTACAGTCTTTGTTTTAAAGTCTATTTTGTTTGATATAAGTATTGCTACTATGGCTTTCTTTTGACATCCATTTGCATATTTCTCCATCCTCTCACTTTCAGTCTTTAGGCGTGTTTAGGTCTAAAATGAGTCTCTTGTAAGTGGCACATAGACTGTTTTTGTTGTTGTTGTTGTTTGTTTTTTAACCATTCTGTCACTCTATGTCTTTTGATTGGAGCATTTAGTCCATTTATATTCAAAGTAACTATTGGTAGGCATGTATTTATTGTCATTCTATTTGTTTTGTGGTTGTTTCTGAAGATTTTCTCTGACCCTTTCTTTCTCTTTCATGGTTTGCTGATTTTCTTTGGTGTTACATTTGGATTTCTTTCTCTATATTCTTTACATATTAGTGATTTTATATATATATATATATATATATATCATTAGGTTTGCATATAATGTCTTCTGCATATAAAAGTCTTTATTAAATTGATGGTCATTTAAGTTTCAACCCATCCTTATGCCTCTCCTCCCCACATTTTAGGTATACATTGTTATATTTTATATCCTTTTATCTTATGAGTTCCTTGAATTTTTTTTTTAATATTTTATTTATTTATTTGCAAGAGAGCACAGAGGGAGAGTGAGAGGGAAAAGCTCCCAACTGAGCAGAGAGACTGAAGCAGGGCTCTATCCCAGGACCCTGAGATCATGACCTGAACCATAGACAGATGCTTAACTGACTGAGCCACCCGGGTGCCCCTGCTTGATTTATTTTTTATGAAATATTCATTTTTACTGTTTTTGTGTTTCCTATGTTCATACTGTCACTTTTGGTGTCTCTTTTTCACTCAGTCCCCTTCAGTATTTCTTGCAGGGCTAGTTTAGTGGTCATGAACTCCTTTAGTTTTTGTTTGTCTAGGAAATTCCATCTCTCTTTCTCTTCTGAATGTTAGCCTTGGTGGATAGAGTATTCTTGGCTGCATATTTTTCCCATTCAGCACTTTGAATATATCATGCCACTCCCATCGGGCTTGAAGTGTTTCGGCTGAAAAATCTGCTGGCCTTAGGGGTTTTCCCTTGTAAGTTACTGTTAACTTTTGTCTTGCTGCTTTTATTTTTTTCCTCTCTGGTGACTTCCGATTCAGCTTTTCCTCCTTTCGCCAATGGTCCTCTGCCCTGTTTCTTAAATTCCACATATGAGGGAAACCATGTGATAATTGTCTTTCTCTGATTGACTTATTTTGCCTGGCATAATACCCTCCAGTTCCATCCACATTGATGTAAATGATAAGTATTCAACCTTTCTGATGGCTGAGAATCTCTTAACTATAGGAAACAAACTGAGGGTTGCTGGAGGGGAGGTGGGTGAGGGATGGGCATTAAGAGGGCATGTGATGTGATGAGCATTGGGTGTTATACACAACTGAAATTATTTAACACTATATCTGAAACTAATGATGTAATATGAGTTGGCTAATTGAATTTAAATAAATAAAAGTACATTAACCTTAAAAATAATCAATAAACCCCACTATATGCTGCCAAAAATAATTTAAAAATATTTTTTCTTTATCACTATATTTTGCCAATTTAATTACAATATGTCCTGGTGTGAATCTGATTTTGTTGATTTTGATGGGAGTTCTCTGTGCCTCCTGAATCTGGATATGCTTCCTTCCCTAGATCAGGGACTTTTCAGCTATTTCTTTAATGAATTTTCTGGCCTCTTTTCTCTCTCAGATTATCAGAGTCCCAGAAGAAGAATGTTACTATATTTGATTGAGTCACTGAGTTCCCTAAGTCTATTCTCATTTTGCTTAATTCTTTTTTCTCTTTTGTTCAGCTTGGTTACTTTCCATTACTCTTTCAGGTCACTGCTTCCTTCTGCTTCCATTTTGCTGTTCATTCCATCAAGCATGTTTCTCGTTTTATTTATTGTGCCCTTTACCTCTGTTATGCCTTCCTTTTCTCCAGTCCAGTGAGTATTCTTAGGGTCATTGCTTTTCTTCCATACATTACTACATTACTTATATCTGTTTCACTTAGATCTCTAGCCATGGCCTTGTCCTCTTCTTTAATTTGGGACCTATTCCTCTGTCCCCTCATTTTGTCTAGATCTCTGTGCCTGTTTACGTGTTAGGAAAGTCATCTATATTTCCTATTCTTGAGGGTAATGGCCTTATGAAGAAGAGGTCCTGTTGTGCCCTGCCATGTGGTATTCCCCGTTCCCTAGGGCCTGGCACTTCTGGGAGTATTTCCAAAGTGTGCTGCACATGATCTGCTCTTTTATCTTGGTCACTTTATCCTTTAGGCCACTCACCTGCTCTCTTTGTTGTAGGCAGTGTTTGGTCCCTGGCCTGAATGTGGTGATGTTACATAGATGTGCTTTGATTTGCTTCTGAAATGAGACCTGTTGCCACTGCTGCCAGACCTGAGGCACTGTAAAACTCCCACATCTGGAGACATAGTTTGAGCAGGGGTTTGGGTTGGTCTCCTGCGGGGAGTGGCCTGCTGTGCTGGTACTGAGGGAAGTGTGGCTGGGATGGATGGCTCCACCGGAGAGCAGGAGGGTGGGGGTTGGTGTAAACAAGTTCACTAGTAAGTATAAGTGGTGGGCTGTTTCCTGCAGGTAGACTTGTATTTATGCTGAAGGGTAGGCAAGGGACGTAGTTCCTGCCAGTTTCCTTTGTTCCCAGAGTGGTCTCTCTGTTGATACTGCCTCTCTTCAGATCACTGTTTCCATGCTGTATGACCACGGGCTGTTTGCCCTGCCTTCTCTCAAACAGCAACACAGTGCCTTCAAAGCTCTATCCCAGCCAAGTCTTCTGACCTTTAATGCTCCAGGCTTTAAGCCCCACTGGTGCCAGAAGTCATGAAATTGGGCCTCTCTTGCTTTCCAAGCCAATTGTGATGGGTATGTTTTTTCCCCATGTGCTCCACTGTGTGCTAGTCTGTCTCTTGCCCTTCTCAGTGACCATGGTTCTTTCCCCACCACAATGGCCACAATCCATTTATCTCCCAAACATATCTTTGCACTTACTATCTTCTTTGTTGTGGCCTCATCTCTACTTCTTGTTGTGGAGTTTGTTCTGCCAATCCTCAGGTCAATTTCTGGGGTATTTAAGATGATCTGATTGTTACCTAGTGGTATTCGTGTGATGAGGCAAGCCTACTCTGCATCTCCTACTCTGCCATCACCTTCTTCAAAACTCAAATGCATTCTTGATTATTCTTCAGAAAAGCAATGTATCAATGGCTAGTAATTGATAAGGTTCTTAATTTATTTTTCTCATTCTGTATTATAGCTGGATTTTTGATGATATCCTCCTCCAAAAATTTATATTTTTAGTTGTATATGAATAGTCTCAAACCACAGTAAGATAACCACCTCACACTCACTACTATGACTAAAATATAGATACAAATGTTAGAAAATGTAGAGACTTTGAAAATGTAGAGATATTGGAACTTTCATATATTGCCGATGAAATTATAAAATGGTGCAGCCTTATTGGAAAATACTTGAGCAGTTACTCAAAATGTTAAATGCAGTTACCCTATGACCCAGTAATTCGACTTCTAGATACATACTTAAGAGAATTGAAAACCTACATCAACACAAAAATCTGAAAAATTGTTCACAGCAACATTATTCATAATAGCTATGAAGTAGAAACAACATAAATACTCATCAAATTACAAATATAATGTGGTATATACATACCATGGAATATTTGACAATAAGAAGGAATGAAATATTGATATATGCTACAACATGTTTGAGTCTTGAAATTGTATTAAGTGGAAAGGAGCCAGTCACAAAAGACTACATATCATATGATTACATTTATATGAAATGTGCACAATACTATGGGACAAAAAGTTTCTATGAAATGAGATGGAGTAAAACAAATAGTGGCTGATGATAGGTATAGGGTTTCTTTTTGGAATGATGAAATGCCCTTCAATTAGATAGTGTTGTTGTTGAACAACTCTGTGAGCATACATACCCCAAACTACCAAATTATACATTTTAAAAGGGTGAATTACATGACAATTATAGCTCAATAAAGCTGTTCCTAAAAAAATGGTTTTGTTGGCAGTTTTTTAAATTTAATTTGTCTTATTAAACATACACAGAAATGTTCCAAAAATATTTGTCATTCTGTTGTGGGGCCATAAGATCTTGATTCTGAGTATGAAGTAATCATATATTTGTCTGACAAGGCAGGCATAAATTTTACTGATGGCTGAGTATACTAGGGAAGACCAAAGTTTTACTTTTATGGGGAGAACTGCTTCTCTTTTAAAGGAATGTGAGTAAGAAAAGCAGAGGTAGAGTAACCAGCATGAGGAAGTCATTATCACTACCCATCCCCAACACACACACACACACACACACACACACACACACACACACACACCCCATAGTTGAAAAAAAAAATCAAATTAAATAACTTCCTCAAAGAACAGCTTACAAATAATTAAACTATGATTACAATCTTGTATAGGAATGTTTAATAAATTATGAGTTATAAACTAAAGGTAATGTTTTTATTATGGTGACTATTACATTAGCAAGTTCATATATATAATATGTGGCTAAACTATTTAAAGAACTTCACATTTATTCAGGTATTTAGTTGTCATAACACTATGGGGTATAGACTGTTACATCATCATCTCCATTACTGATGAGGAAACTAAGACAAAAAAAGAATAAATAATTTGATTATAAGCAACTGGCCAAAGTTTGATTCCAGACCTTATTTTTTCCCACACTATGCTCTGATACATCTGTGGCATGAAGAATAATGCCTTTTTCCTAGGCACTCAACATGTTTTCTGTTTTTGCTTTTGTTTTCAATTAAATTGAATGTACAAACCAATATTTCTAATATCCCTTGCTTTCGTCTTTAGTTGAATAAACTAACCAATTTCAGGTCTTAGAATTAAAAATGGGTGAATTATTCACTAAGATTGTTTTTAAGAGTGTTTCATTATCCTGTAGTTTGTGAAACATTGTATTCTAGGAACCATGTGGGAAATTCACACTGCTCTTTAAAATATAGAAGGCATTAAGAGCTAATCCCTGCAATAAGGAAGCTTGCTTAACTTTGTTTAATCCAAACATATTTGACCATATAATCCTTGGGAGCTGGTTATCAAACCCCTTAATATCCTCCAGAAGTAAAGTTTTCCAGAACACAAAGCAAAGGTTAAAATGCCAAAGTGGAAGTAATTCTGAAAGGTTTCATCATAGACACCATTTACAAATGGGAAATGTTTTAAATGCATTAATACACATTTCTTGACTAGTGTTTCTTTTTTTAATATAAATTCAATTAAATACATATAATGTATTATTAGATTCAGAGGTGCATTTCAGAGATTCATCAGTCTTACATAATACCCAATACTCATTACGTCGCATGTCCTCCTGAATGTCCATCATCCAGCTACCCCATCCCCTCAATCCCCTGCCCTTCAGCAACCCTTAGTTTGTTTCCTATGATTAAGAGTCTCTTTTGGTTTGTATCCCTCTCTGATTTCATCTTGTTTTGTTTTTTTCCTCTCTTCCACTATGATCCTGTTTTGTTTCTTAAATTCCACTTATCAGTGAGATCATATAATTGTCTTTCTCTGATTGACTTATTTTGCTTAGCATAATACCCTCTAGTTCAATCCATGTTGTTGCAAATGGCAAGGTTGTTTTTTTTGTTTTGTTTTGTTTTGTTTTTTTGATGCCTGGTAGTATTCTCTTGTATATATGTATATGTACCACCTCTTCTTTATCCATTTATCTCTCAGTGGACATCTGGGCTCTTTCCATAGTCTGGCTATTGTGGACATTGTTGCTATAATCAGTGGGGTGCAGGTGCCCGTTTGGATCACTACATTTGGAATTTGAGGGTAAGTACCCAGCAGTGCTATTGCTGAGTCATTGGGTAGCTGTATTTTCAACTTTTTGAGGAACCTCCATACTGTGTTCTAGAATGGCTATACCAGCTTGTATTCCCACCAACAGTGTAAGATATTTCCCCTTTCTCCATATTCTTGCTAACATCTGTCATTTTCTGACATTAATTTTAACCGTTCTGACTGGTGTGAGGTAGTATCTCATTGTGGTTTTGATTTGTATTTCACTGATGCTGATTGATGTTGAGCATTTTTTCATGTGTCTGTTTTTCATGTGTCTTCTTTGGAGAAATGTCTGTTCCTGTCTTCTGCCATTTCTTGATTGGATTATTTGTTCTTTGGGTGTTGAGTTTGATTAGTTCTTTATGGATTTTGGATACTAGCTTTTTATCTGATACATCATTTGCAAATATCTTCTCCATTCCGTAGGTTGCTTTTTAGTTTTATTGATTGTTTCCTTTGTTTCCCTTGCCTTTGGGACATGTCTAGCAAGAAGCTGATGCAGCCAAGGTCATAGAGGTTGCTGCCTGTATTCTCCTCTCGAATTTTAATGGATTCCTGTCTTAAATTTAGGTCTTTCATCCATTTTGAATTTATCTTTGTGTATGGTGTAAGAAAATGGTCCAGTTTCATTCTTCTGCATGCGGCTGTCCAATTTTCCCAACACCATTTGCTGAAGACACTGTCTTTTTTTCCATCAGATATTCTTTCCTGCTTTGTCAATGATTAGTTGACCATAGAGTTGAGGGTCCATATCTGGGCTCTATATTCTGTCCAATGATTTATGTGTCTGTTTTTGTGCCAGTACCATGCTGTCTTGATGATTTGTAATAGAGCTTGAGGTCGGGAAATTGTGATGCCACCAGCTTTGGTTTTCTTTTTCAACATTCCTTTGGCTATTTGGCATCTTTTCTGGTTCCATGCACAATTTAGGATTGTCTGTTCTAGTTCTGTGAAAAATGCTGGTGGTATTTGGGTAGGGATTACATTTTAACAATACCTGTTCTTCCAGTCTATGAGCATGGAATGTTTTTCATTTCTTTGTGTCCTCCTCAGTTTCTCTCATGAGTGTTCTATAGTTTTCAGAGTACAGATCCTTTGCCACTTAAGTTAGGTTTATTCCTAGTTATTGTGTGGTTTTTGGTGCAATTGTAAATGGGATTAACTCCTTAATTTCTCTTTCTTCTGTTTCATTGTTAGTGTATAGAAATGCAACTGATTTCTGTGCATTGATTTTATATCCTGCCACTTTGCTGAATTTCTGTATGAGTTCTAACAATTTTGGGGTGGAATCTTTTGGATTTTCCACAGAATATACGTCATCTGTGAAGAGGGAGAGTTTGACTTCTTCTTTGGCAATACAGATGCCTTTTATTTCTTTTCATTTTCTGATTGCTGAGGCTATGACTTCTAGTACTATGTTGTACAACAGTGGTGAGAGTGGACATCCCTTCTGTATTCCTAACCTTAGGGGGAAAGCTCTCAGTTTTTCCCCATTCAGAATGATTTTTACTGTGAGCTTTTGGTAGGTGGCTTTTATGCTATTGACATATGTTCCCTCTATCTCTACACTGTGAAGAGTTTTAATCAAGAAAGAATGATGTACTTTGTCAAATGTTTTTTCTGCATCTTGTGAGAGGATCATATCGTTCTTGTCCTTTCTTTTATTAATGTAGTATATCACATTGATTAATTTGTGAATGTTGAACCGCCCTTGCAGCCCAGGAATAAATCCCACTTGGTCATGGTGAATAATCTTTTTAATCTATTGTTGGATCCTATTGGCTAGCATCTTGGTGAGAATTTTGGCATCCATGTTCATCAGGGATATTGGTCTGTGATTCTCCTTTATGGTGGGGTCTTTGTCTGATTTTGGGATCAAGGTAATGCTGGCTTCATGGACAGAGTTTGGAAATTTTCCTTCCATTTCTATTTTCTGGAGCAGTTTCAGAAGAATAGGTATTAATTCTTCTTAAATATTTGATAGAATTCCCCTGGGAAGCCATCCGGCCCTGGCTCTTGTTTTTTGGGAAATTTTTTTATTACTGCTTCAATTTCCTTGCTGGTTATGGGTCTGTTCAGGTTTTCTATTTCTTCCTGTTTCAGTTTTGGTAGTTTATATGTCTCTAGGAATGCATCTCTTTCTTCCAGATTGCCTAATTTGTTGGCATATAGTTGCTCATAATCTGTTCTTATAATTGTTTGTATCTGTGGTGTTGGTTGTGATTTCTCCTCTTTCATTCATGATTTTATTTGGTTCTGGTCTCTTTTCTTTTTGAAAGTCTGGCCAGGGGTTTATCAATCTTATTCTTTAAAAGTACCAGCTCCTAATTTTGTTGATCTGTTCTGTTCTTTTATTCTGCATCCCAAAGATTTCGAATAGTTGTGTTTTCATTTTCATTTGTTTCCATGAATTTTTTAAATTCTTCTTTAATTTCCTGGTTGACCCATTCATTCTTTAGTAGGATGCTCTTTAGTCTCCATGTATTTGAGTTCTTTCCAAATTTCCTCTTGTGATTGAGTTCCAGTTTCAAAGTATTGTAGTCTGAAACTATGCATGGAATGATCCCAGTCTTTTGGTACTGGTTGAGACCTGATTTGTGACCCAGGATGTGATCTATTCTGGAGAATGCTCCATGTACACTCGAGAAGAATGTGTATTCCATTGCTTTATAATGGAATGCTCTGAATATATATGTGAAGTCCATTTGGTCCAGTGTGTCATCAAAGACCTTATTTCCTTGTGGATCTACTGCTTAGATGATCAGTCCACTTCAGTGAGTAAGTTGTTAAAGTCCCCTACTATTATTGTATTATCAATTGTGTTTGTTTAATTTTCTTATTAATTGGTTTATATAATTGGTCCCATATTAGGGGCATAAATATTTACAATTATTAGATCTTCTTGTTGGATAGACCCTTTAATTATGATATAGTGTCCTTCCTCATCTCTTATTACAGTTTTTGGTTTAAAATCTATTTTTTTCTGATATAAGGATTGCCACCCCAGCTTTCTTATGATGTCCATTAGCATAATAAATGGTTTTTCACCCCCTCACGTTAAATTTGGAAGTGTCTTTGGGTCTAAAATGAGTCTCTTATAGACAGCAGATAGGAATGGGTCTTGCTTTTTTATCCAGTCTGACACCCTGTGTCTTTTGATTGAGTGTCAATGGGCTAAATGCCCCAGAGTAACTATTGAAAGATAGGAATCTCATGCCACTGTACTGCCTATAAAATCACTGTTTCTGTATATTGTCTCTGTTCCTTTCTGGTCTAAGTTACTTTTGAACTCTCTCTTCACTTAAAGGATCTCCTTAAATATTTCTTGCAGGGCTGGTTTGGTAATCACAAATTCTTTAAGTGTCTGTTTGTCCTGGAAGCTTTTATCACTCCTATTTTGAATGACAGCCTTAGTGGATAAAGTATTCTTGGCTGCATATTTTTCTCATTTAGCATCCTAAATATGTTATTCCAGTTCTTTCTGGCCTGCCAGGTCATCATGGATAGGTCTGCTGACAATCTAGTGTTTCTACCCTTGTAGGTTATGGACCTCTTTTTCCAAGCTGCTTTCAGGATTTTCTCTTTGTCTTTGAGATTTGCCAGTTTCACTATTACATGTCAGGGTTTTGACGTATTTTTATTGATTTTGAGGTGGGTTCTCTGTACCTCTTGGACTTGAATGCCTGTTTCCTTCCCCAGATTAGGGAATTTCTCTTCTATAATTTGCTCCAATATACCTTCTGCACCCCCCTTCCTCTTCTTCTTGGATCTCAATTATTCTAATATTGCTTTACATTATGGTATCACTTATCTCTTCTCCCCTTGTGATCCAATAGTTGTTTATCTCATTTTTCCTCCACTTCTTTATTTTCCATCATTTTGTCTTCTATATCACTAATTCTATCTTCCTCATTGATCCTAGCAGTTAGAGCCTCCATTTTGATTGCATCTCATTAATAGCCTTTTTTATTTTGACTTAGATTTTAGTTCTTTTATTTCTCCAGAAAGGGATTCTCTAGTGCCTACTATGGTTTTTTCAAGCCCAGCTACTATCTTTATAATCATTATTCTGGACTCTAGTTCTGACATCTTACTTATAATATCCATACTGTTTAGGTAACTGGCAGTCAGCCCTGTCTCTTGTTCTTTTTTGAGGTGAGTTTTTCTGTCTTGTCATTCTGTCCAGAGAAGAATAGATGAATGAGAGAACAAAATACTAAAATGACAGTGTCACCCCCAGAAATATATACACTAAACAAATCAGAAGATACCTGAAACCGAAAAAAAAATGAAAATTAAAAAAAATATATATATATTTTTTAATCAGACAGGTGAATGGAACAGAGCATTACACTGGATCCTGTGTGTGTGTATTTTGGTCTGTTAGAAAACTAGATCATAAAATTTAAAGAAAGGAAAACCTACATATGTATAAAAATAAAAATAATGAAATAATAGGATGTAACTGTAAAAATAAAAATTAAAAGACAAAAAAAAGAAGGAATATAAACTGATAGATGAACAGAGCAATACACTATATTCTGAGTGTATTTTTGGTGGAGGAGTAGGAGACCTCAGCTTTCTCTGGTCCCAGGAATTCAGCTAGATAGCTGTCAAATCATTCTGAACACCTTCAAACTCAACCCAAGATCTAAGAAAAGAATAGTTGCAACTCTACAAATAGAAAAGCAACCACTTTCTGCAAGGTAGGAGGTGTGGAGAAGTGAATCTGAGGGGATACAGTGGAAGATAAACTGCAGGGGGAAGGAGCCTCCATAAACTTGCGCTGGAAAGTGATATAGCAATGGAGCATAAATCAGAACTTTTAGAAGTCTGCTCTGGTTAGGGATGTCCCTGTCTGAAGAGTGCTTATGGTGGTGAAGAGGGGCAGAATCCTAGGTGGGGCAGTGTGGTCTAGCATCCCCAGGGTCACAGCAAGACAGAGTTCCTAGGCATTGGAGTGGGGAGGCAGCTGCAATCAGTGAGCCCAGGAGTGATCTCTCAGCAAGGGGTTTCCATAACTGTGAACCACGGTATGGTCTGGTGAATGGAACAGAGTGCATTCATCTGTGCAAGGACACAGCGAGCAGCAGAATTGCAGCAACAGCTCCCTCCTCCCCTGCGAAGAGCATTGGGATTGTGTACCATAGGAATCTGCAGTACTTGAAACGGAGTTGTGTGCCTGAGATAGAAATGCTCAGTCACAGGCTGGATGAGCCAGAGTGAAGCTGGAGAATGGGAGGCCGCCATTTTCATTCTCCTTCTTTAAGGATGCTGGGAAAGCCTTCAGGGAACAAAATCCACACAGAGTCATCTGGAGCAGATTACTTAACCTGGCCCCTGGCAAGGGTGATGCATTTCTGTCCGGGGCAAAGACACTGGAGAATCAAGGCAACAGACCCTTCCCCCAGAAGATCAGCAGGAACATCCTGCTAAGACTCCATTTACCCATCAGAGAGAAATGAAAAACTCCAGTGCTAGGGAAGAATATTATATTTTCTAAATATATAAATATTGCCTATATTCTTTCAAATGTTTCATACTGTAATCAGATGTCACATAGAAGTTGTCAGAATTTTATCCATTCATACTAAATAAGGAGTTAAGATAAATTTCAGTATAAAACACCTGCAATGTTGTAATCTCTTGAGTATACTGTTACTCTTTGACAGAAGACATATAAATGTTTCTTTGCAGGGAAGAAGGATCAACTCATCTCTCAAAATATTTAAACTTGGAAGTGATTGAAGTGTTTGGGGAAATACATTCCAATCTTGTATGTGACACTCAAATTATGCTTTGTTAGAAATGTCTATTTAAATGATTTACTGTCTGTACTTCATAATTCTCTTATTCTATTTTAAAAGCTTAAAATCTATTATAAAAATTAAAAATATGCAGTTTCAACTTTATACAAATTTATCCATTTTTTGAAGTTCCAACTCTAATACACAAAACTTCTATAAAACCTTTTATGATTTCCAAACCAGGTGTATATTCTCCCTTTCTAAAACTCTATCTTAATGTACTTATGACACTTGCCTATTTCAACATGGAAATTATTTAGGTTCATAATTAATTTTCTTTGATAGATTGTAAGCTCCTCAAGAGAAGGATCTCTGTATAATATAACCTTATAGGTAACAAAGTATCTGTACATCATATTTAAGAAATGCATCAATGAATAATTGCGTGACTGAATAATGTTGATAATCATGGTAAAAACAAATTGCTTTCTCTATCATCCTCTAAATAAATGTATTTCATTACTTCCTGTGAACAAGAAAAGGTAACTTTCTAGTGTTAATACTATATTCTCTAGAACCAGCTTTAATCATAGATTTATATACTGAGCTGACTAGTAAATCCCTTTTAGTATTGATCCTGGTTAGAATAGTGAATCACTTCAGACAATCTAAATCTTGTAAAGTACATTCAGCAGTGATATGTCAGAAAGGCCTAGCCTCTATTAGAAATAGCAGATTTATTCTAGCATTTATCTAGTTTATGCAGATTGCTAGTCTCTTTCGTCCCATATATGACAATCTAATGCCTCAACATACTTAAGTTTATATCAAGATGAAGGAATGTTCGGAGGTCAATTTTAAGATTGTTCAAGAAGTTGGTGAGTTATCTTGATGAATGGTTGGGTATCATAGCACTATCTCAAAATCCATCCATTTTTTTCCCTACCATCAGCACATTTTAAAAATGAGAAATGAAACTTTTAGAAATGGATAGATTCAGAAGTAAACTCAGTATAGCAGATTATGATCAGGCTACTTGCATGGGTCCAATTCCCTTATAAATAAATGGGTTCTTAAAAAATCAGCAATCTGAATTTATTTATTTATTTTTATTATGTTATCTTAATCGCCATACATTACATCATTAGTTTTGATGTGGTGTTCCATGATTCATTGTTTGCGTGTAACACCCAGTGCTCCATTCAGTGTGTGCTCTCTTTGATACCCATCGCCAGGCTAACCCATCCCTCTAAAACCTTCAGTTTGTTTCTCAGAGTCCATAGTCTCTCATGGTTCATCTACCCATCCAATTCCCCCCCCTTCATTTTCCCCTTCTTACTATCCTTTTTTTTTTAACATATAATGTATTATTTGTTTCAGAGGTATATGTCTGTGATTCATCAGTCTTACACAATTCACAGCACTCACCATAGCACATACCCTCCCCAATGTCTATCACCCAGCCACCCCATGCCTCCCACCCCCTACCACTCCATCAACACTCAGTTTGTTTCCTGAGATTAAGAATTCCTCATATCAGTGAGGTCATGTGATACATGTCTTTCTCTGACTGACTTATTTCATTCAGCATAATACCCTCCAGTTCCATCCACGTCGTTGCAAATGGCAAGATTTCATTCCTTCTGATGGCTGCATAATATTCCATTGTGTATATATATATATATATACACACACACACACACACACACACACACACACACACACATATATATATATATATACCACATCTTTATCCATTCATCTGTCGATGGACATCTTGGAATTGATTTAAAGTGAGCTGGAGTAAAAGGGTTTTTTGTTTGGTTGGTTTGGTTTGTTTTTGTTTTGTTTTTACTGTTTATTTGATGACTGTTATGTTCCAGACACTACTTTGGATGGTTTATCTCAATTTTTGCAACATTCTATAAGAAAGATAATAGAATTTAGAATAATTTGGAAATAAATTTGGAAAAAATAGAATAATTTGGAAATTAAAAAAGTGAGATTCAATACTGTTTGCTTACTTGGCCAAAGTGTTTGTAAAAATGAAAGCAGATTTCCAGACTGTGGAATCTTGTGCTTAACACCGCCTCTTCATAATCTCACATATTTTTATTATAAATATGCATTCATTTATTTTGACCATAAATATAATTTTAAAATACATTATAATTCCCACCAATAATTTATGTTTTATATTCTGTAGCCCACTTCTTGACTACATATTATCTAATTATTGGTGTTCTGTTTAATATATTTTTATTCTCAAGATTCTAGATATGATAGAACCATGATTTCTATTAACTCTTACCTGCTTTTACTTCCAACACTAAGAGTTGACTCAGGATTAGCAATAACATTGTCTATGTAGATTTGGCAACCAAGAAGAGTTAAAGTCAATCAATTTACAGAAATATTAATTCACTCAATAACCATTGAATATCAGTTTGTGTCTATGTCTCAGACACTCTTCTTAGATCCATTATATTTTTACTCACCATTCCTTTTTTCTAGGAGCTCACTAAACCATAGGAAGAGGGATCAGATACTGAGAAAACAAAATTATACGTAGTGTATCAGTAGTCACAAGACTATGTCTTAACTATGCCTTAACTGGTGAGTCCAAGTATATTCTAGATAAGAAGAAGAGATAGATAGATAAGAAGAAAGGTCTCTTAATATAGAAGACAACAATATAACATTTCCTGGTAGTTTAAGATAGTTATGTTCTGTGGCTCCAATCAAGTTTTGGGACCATGGACCGTTTACTTGACATTTATAAGCCTCAGCTTCCTCACCTGTTAAATAATGGTAACAAACTGAGCACATGAGCCTGGTAGAATTAGGTGAAGTAATGCTTATGTCTGAAACCTGATAAATGGGCAGTAATAATTGGCAAACATTTATTTCATTCCCCTTTCTGGAATATCCAAATGCATTTTAAAAAGATTTTTATTAACATATAATGTATTATTTGTATCAGGGGTACAGGTCTCTGATTCATCAGTCTTACACAATTCACAGCGCTCACCATAGCACATACCCTCCCCAATGTCCATTTATGGATAGCTGCATAATATTCCATTGGATATATATACCACCTCTTTATCCATTCATCTGTTGATGGACATCTAGGCTTTTTCCAAACTTTGGCTGTTGTGGACATTGCTGCTATAATCATAGGGGTGCATGTGCTCCTTTGGATCACTACATTTGTATCTTTGGGGTAAATACCCAGTAGTGCGATTGCTGGGTCACAGAGTAGCTCTATTTTCAACTTTTTGAGGAAACTCCATACTGTTTTCCAGAGTGGCTTTGTTGTTTTCCAGAGTTTTCTTGACTGTTCCCTTTGCTGTGCAAAAGCTTTTTATCTTGATGAAGTCCCAATGGTTCATTTTTGCCCTTGCTTGCTTTTGGTGATGTTTCTAGGAAGAAGTTGTTGCAGCTGAGGTCAAAGAGGTTGCTGCCTGTGTTCTCAAGGATTTTGATGGGTTCCTGTCTTATATTTAGGTCTTCCGTTTTGAGTCTATTTTTGTGTGTGGTTTAAGGGAATGGTCCAGTTTCATTCTTTTGCATGTGGCTGTCCAATTTTCCCAACACCATTTGTTGGAGGGATTGTCCTTTTACCATTGGACATTTTTTCCTGCTTTGCGAAGATTAGTTGACCATAGAGTTGAGGGTCCATTTCTGGGTCTCTATTCTGTTCCATTGATCTGTGTGTCTTTTTTGTGCCAGTGCCATACTGTCTTGATGATTACAGCTTTTTAATAGAGCTTGAAGTCCGGAATTGTGATGCCACCAGCTTTGCTTTGCTTTTTCAACATTCCTCTGGCTATTCGGGGTCTTTTCTGGTTCCCTACAAGTTTTAGGGTTATGTGTTCCATTTCTTTGAAAAAAGTGGATGGTATTTTGATAGGGATTGCATTGAATGTGTAGATTGCTCTAGGTAGCATTGACATCTTCACATTTGTTCTTCCAATCCATGAGCATGGAACATTTTTCCATTTCTTTGTGTCTTCTTCAATTTCTTTCATGAGTATTTTATAGTTTTCTGAGTACAGATTCTTAGCCTCTTTGGTTAGATTTATTCCTAGGTATCTTATGGTTTTGGGTGCGATTGTAAATGGGATTGACTCCTTGATTTGTCTCTCTTCTGTCTTCTTGTTGGTGTATAGAAATGCAACTGATTTCTGTGCATTGATTTTATATCCCACCACTTTACTGAATTCCTGTATGAGTTCTAGTAGTTTTAGGGTGGAGTCTTTTGGGTTTTCCACATAAAGTATCATATCATCTGCAAAGAGTGAGAGTTTCACTTCTTCTTTGCCCAGATGCCTTTCATTTCTTTTTGTTGTCTCATTGCTGAGGCTAGGATTTCTAGTACTGTGTTGAATAGCAGTGGTGATAGTGGACATCCCTGCCATGTTCCTGACCCTAGGGGAAAAGCTCTTAGTTTTTCCCCATTGAGAATGATACTCGCTGTGGGTTTTTCATAGATGGCTTTTATGATATTGAGGTATATACCCTCTATCCCTACACTGTGAAGAGTTTTAATCGAGAAAGGATGCTGTACTTTGTCAAATGCTTTTTCTGTGTCTTATGAGAGGATCATATGGTTCTTGTCCTTTCTTTTATTAATTTAGTATATCACACTGATTGATTTGTGAATGTTGAACCACCCTTGCAGTCTAGGAATAAATCCTACTTGGTCATGGTGAATAATCCTTTTAATGTACTGTTGGATCCTATTGGCTAGTATTTTGGTAAGAAATTTTGCATCCATGTTCATCAAGGATATTGGTGTAATTCTCCTTTTTGATGGTGTCTTTGGTTTTGGGATCAAGGTAATGAGGCCTCATAAAATGAGTTTGGAAGTTTTCCTTCTATTTCAATTTTTGGAACAGTTGCAGAAGAATAGGTATTAATTCTTTTTTAAATGTTTGGTAGAATTCCCCTGGGAAGCCATCTGGCCCTGGCTCTTGTTTGTTGGGAAATTTTTCATTACTGTTTCAATTTCCTTAGTGCTTATGGATCTGTTCAGATTTTCTTTTTCTTCCTGGTTCAGTTTTGGTAGTTTATATGTCTCTAGGAATGCATCCATTTCTTCCAGATTATCTAATTTCCTGGCATAGAGTTGCTCATAATATGTTCTTATGATTGTTTGTATTTCTTTGGTGTTTGTTGTGATCTCTCCTCTTTCATTTATGACTTTATTTATTTGGGTCCTTTCTCTTTTCTTTTTGATAAGTCTGGCCAGGGCTTTATCAATCCTATAAATTCTTTCAAAGAACCAGCTTCTAGTTTCATTGATCTGTTCTATTGTTCTTTTGGTTTCTATTTCATTGATTTCTGTTCTGATCCTTATTATTTCTCTTCTCCTGCTGGGTTTAGGCTTTATTTGCTGTTCTTTCTCCAGCTACTTTAGGTCTAGGGTTAGGTTGTGTATTTGAGACCTTTCCTGTTTCTTGAGAAAGGCTTGTATTGCTATATACTTTCCTCTTAGGACTGCCTTTGCTACATCCCAAGGACTTTGAACATTCGTGTTTTCATTTTCATTTGTTTCCATGATATTTTTTAATTCTTCTTTAACTTCCTGGTTGACCTATTCATTCTTTAGTAGGATGCTCTTTAGCCTTCATGTATTTGCATTCTTTCCAACTTACTTCTTGAGATTGAGTTCTAGTTTCAAAGCATTGTGGTCCAAAAATATGCAGGGAATGATCCCAATCTTTTGGTACTGGTTGAGACCTGATTTGTGACTCAGGATGTGATCTATTCTGGAGAATGTTCCATGGGCACTAGAGAAGAATGTGTATTCTGTTGCTTTGGGATGGAATGTTTTGAATATATCTGTGAAGTCCATCTGATCCAGTGTGTCATTTAAAGCCTTTATTTCCTTGTTGATCTTTTGCTTAGATGATCTGTCCAGTTCTGTGAGGGGGGTGTTAAAGTCCCCTACTATTATTGTATTGTTGATGTGTTGTTGTGTTATTGTTGATGTACTTATATAATTGGATACTCCCATGTTAGGGGCATAAATATTTACAATTGTTAGATCTTCTTGTTGGATAGACCCTAAGTATGATGTAGTGTCTTTCCTCATCTTTTATTAAAATCTTTGGTTTAAAATCTAATTTGCCTGATATAAGGATTGTCACCCAAGCTTTCTTCTCATGTCCATTATCATTGTAAATTGTTTTCCACCCTCACTTTAAACCTGGAGGTGTCTTTGTGTCTAAAATCAGTCTCTTGCAGACAGCATATCAGTGGGTCTTTTTTTTTTTTAATCCACTTTTATGCCATCTGTCTTTTGATTGGGACATTTGGCCCATTTACATTCAGGGTAACTATTGAAAGATAGGAATTTAGTGCCATTGTATTGCCTGTAATGTGACTGTTACTGTATATTGTCTTTGTTCCTTTCTGGTCTATGTTACTTTTATGCTCTTTCTTTGCTTAGAGGACCCTTTTCAATATTTCTTTTAGGGCTGGTTTGGTGTTTGGAAATTCTTTTAGTTTTTGTTTGCCCTGGAAGGTTTTTATCTCTCCTTCTATTTTCAATGACAGCCTACCTGGATATAGTATTCTTGGCTGCATAGTTTTCTCATTTAGTGCTCTGAATATATCATGCCTGTCCTTTCTGGCCTGCCAGGTCTTTGTGGATAAGTCTGCTGCCAATCTAATGTTTCTACCATTGTAGGTTACAGACCTCTTTTCCTGAGCTGTTCTCAGGATTTTCTCTTTGTCTCTGAGACTTGTGAGTTTTACTATTAGAGGTTGGGGTATTGACCTATTTTTATTGATTTTTGAGGGGGGTTCTCTGTGCCTCCTCGATTTTGATGCCTGTTTCCTTCCCCAAATTAGGGAAGTTCTCTGTTGTAATTTGCTCCAATATACATTCTGCCCCCCTCTCTCTTCTGGGATCCCAATTATTCTAATTTATTTCACTTTATGGTGTCACTTATCTCTCAAAATCTCCCCTCATGACCCAGTAGTTTTTTTTTCTTTCTCAGCTTCTTTATTCTCCTTCATTTGGTCTTCTATATCATGAATTCTCTCTTCTGCCTCATTGATCCTAGCAGTTAGAGCCTCTGTTTTTTATTGCACCTCATTAATAGCCTTTTTTATTTCAATTTGGTTAGATTTTAGTTCTTTTATTTCTCCAGAATGGGATTCTCTAGGATCTTCTATGCTTTTTTCAAGCCCAGCTAGTATCTTTATAATCATCATTGTGAACTCTAGTTCTGACATCTTACTAATGTCTGTATTGATTAGGTCCCTGGCAGCCTGTACTGCCTTTTGTTCTTTTTTTTTTTTTTTTTGAGGTGAGTTTTTCCATCTTGTCATTTTGTCCAGAGAACAGATGAATGAGAGAACAAATTGATAAAAAAAATTGCTAAAAGGGTAACTACAACCCCAGAAAAATATACACTAAACAAATCAGAAGAGACCTGAAACCAGTGGGTAAAAAAGGGATTAAAAAAAAAAAAAAAGAGAGAGAGAGAGAATATGATCAGGCTGGTGAAAATAATAGAGCCACACACTAGATTTTGGATGTATTTTGGTCTGTTAGAAGAAATTGCCTCCCAGAATTTTAAGAAAGAAAAATTATATATTTACAAAAATAAGGGTAATTACAATGAAAGGATGGAATATGACTGTAAAGAAGAAAATTAAAGATTATAAAAAAGGAATTGATAAGTTGGTTGAAGAAAGAATGAAAAAAATTAAAAAAAAATGTAATGAGGTGGGAGACTAGGACAATGTCATACACTAGATTTAGGGTATATTTTGGTCTGTTAGAAGAAACTGTATCCCAAAATTTTAAGGAAAGAAAAACTTATTTATATACAAAAAATAAGGTTAAATACAATAAAGAGAATATGACTGTAAAAATGAAAATTAAAGATTTAAAAAGGAATTGATAAGATGTTGGTTGAAAAAGGAAAGAAGAAAAATTCATCTAAAAAATAGAAAAAGAAAAAAATAAAGAAAATTAAAAAAAATTAACTTTGAAAGTCTAAAGAATCATGGGAAAAGAGCCATGAATTCTATGCTGTATTCCCCTAGTGCTGGAGTTTTGCAGTTCTCATTGATTGGTAAACTTGGTCTTGGCTGGGTGTTCTTGCTGATCTTCTGCGGGCACGGCCTGTTGCAGTGATTCTCAAATGTCTTTGCCTGAGATGGAATTGCACCACCCTTGCCATGGTCCAGGCTAAGTATTCTCAGGTTTGCTCTCGGTAGCTTTTGTTCCTGCAAGCTTTCTGTACAGCTTTGGAGGACGAGAGTGAAAATGGTGGCTTCCCAATCTCTGGACCCAGAGGAGCCAAGAGCTTGTTGCCCCGCTCCTCAGTGAGCCCCCAGAGAAAAGCAGTCAATCACTCCCATTTCCCCGGTCTCTGGCCACACTCCGTGCTCATCTGGCCTGTGACCGAGCATCTCTCTCTGGCACGGGACCCCGTTTGGCGTTTCCAAACCCAGCAGACTCCTGCAGTGCACTCCTTTGCCACTCCTCCCAGGGGGAGGAAGGGGGATCTCCCTGGATCTGCCGCTTGTTGGGTCCCTGCTCGAAAAGCAGTGGCCCGATACTGCTGTGGATCATAGTTTATGGCAAACCCGATTGGAAAGCCCACTCAGCTCCGTCTCTGCAGCCGGCTTCCCACTCCAATACCTGGGAGCACTGCCACATTCAGGGATGTCTGGTCTCTCTGTGACCCCAAGGGTGCTGAGACCACACTGTCCCAGCAAATGTTCCACCCTCTGCTTAGCCACTGGAATGATGTCCCTCAGCAGAGCAGACTTCTAAACATTCGGATTTTGTGCTCCGCTGCCCTATGACTTGCCAGTAGTCGGCTGATGGAGGCTCCCTCCCCCTGCCACGGTCTATCTTCCCATATATCACCTTGGATTCACTTCTCCGCACGTCCTACTTTCCAGAAAGTGGTCACTTTTCTGTTTGGAGAGATGCTGCTTTTCTTTTCTTCGATCTTCTGTTGAGTTTGTAGGTGTTCTGAATGGTTTGATAAATATCTAGCTGAATTTTTGGGACCAGAGGAAACTTAGGTCTCCTACTCCTCTGCCATTTTGCTCCTCCCCTCAATGAAAATGCATATTATGATCTGAAAACTGAATCCTACACTAACATAGCTCTATTTACACTTGTCTAACCTAGACTCATTTAACTATTTTATAAGGTTTTCATGTAATATTAATCTGTATAATTTTATCTAAATGAGCACATTTTAGAAAATGATCTAAATAATCAAATGTCTGAATATAAAATGCAGTGAATGTCCATATTGCACAAATATGTGGATAGGTTTATAATTTTTATGTAGTTATATTAATTTAGTGTAGTGGCCAAAAAATAAAGATTTGGTGACAGAACATCCTGAGTTTAAGTGCTGGTGACACTAGTTACTAATTGTGAGATTTTGAGAGAAGTACTAAGTCTCTCTGAGCCCTGGTTTTCTCAACTATATAATCGAGGAGGAATGCTATCTATTTATGTTGTAGGAGTTCTAAAAGTTAGTAAGATAAAGGAAGAAATATGTATTAGATAATGTCTAACATAAAAGCTCTCCAAAAAAATTTAGCTGCTACTAGTGATTTCAACATTGTTATAATAATTACTTTGAGTACTGACATGTTCTATTAAAGTATTGATGCTTGCTTATTTTATAGTAGTGTTACTTCCTATTATATAGAATATATATAAATTATATAATTTCTTAAATATATTTATATTTTAGCTAAGTAGCCCATTTGAAATTATCAGTGTTTAACTATGGAACAGGAAAGAGAACGTGAATTATCTGATATTCTATCTGTATACAGTTGTATAAATTCCTCTCTGCTCTCTATTGTTGTAGGAGAGTGATCTTTACCCAGGGTGGTTTTCTACCACATGGAGCTAAGATCTGCTGACACCTATAATCTGGAATGGTACTAAGGAGACTGTTCTTTTCAGTTAAAAAAGAAAAAAAAAGGCAGGACTCTAGAAATTATTTTTCCTTCTATAATTACATCAACCAAATATCAACATTCTTAGCCCAAATTTAATAGTCTATTCCCTTCCCATAAAAGCAACCCACAAGAGATTTTTTAGTCTATTTTAATTTTGGAAAATCTTACGTGTTAACACTACTGTTCTTCCTATGCAAGAATGGTGTTATAGAATACTGTTAGTGATGCATATACTTTTCAGATTACTTTTTTCCAGTTTTGTCAGTGGTTTTGTGCTGATCCAGCTTAGTTCATTTCCTTTGTCAGCAAGGACTGTGTAATGCACAGAGCTTACAAAAGGTTAAGGGTAATATGTAGTAGGGAACAGGACAAAGCAGGGAGAGAACAAAGACTTGAGCACTGCACTTCTAACCCACTGCTTAACACTGAAGCTAACCAAGTTCATTTTAAGAAAAAGAGCCAACTGCTTCCAAATGGAAAGTCAGAAACACAAAACAAAAATAGTGTTGGGAATCTTCAGCTATGTTTTCACACCAAGAAAGTGTGGCCCAGTATGCTGTTAATAAAGCAATTTTATCATGAAGATATATTCCCCCTCTCCTGTAAAGTAACATTTAAGTAAACATTTCTACAGAACAAGTTTTTCCAAGTGCCGTTTTCTCTCCCACTGACCTTTAAGCGTACTCATTATAACAACCATGTTGGTTTGCTTTATTTTCTTTAGAAAAATACCTGAAATTCAATAGCAATTTTAGCATTTTTGTCTTCAATTTATTGCTATCTTAAGTATCATTCAAAAGCAGGCCTATGACCCATTTGTCATTTAGTTTACTCATATTCGATCATGAAGTGACAATAAGTGGGACAGATTTTTCTTTTTCAAAGACTTTTTCAATAGCTCTTTGAAAAAAGTTAACAGATTTAATGGGAAAAAAATGGAAGAACTGTGAAAATAGGTCAGTAAAATGTTCAATGTTATTTATCCATTTACTTATCATTTATTTACTGCGCCCCTTTCATTTCCCACACATTAAAGAAGGAAATACCAAATAAACATGAACAAGATGTAAACTTTGCCCTCATAAAATCTATAATATAGTAGAAAAGATGTCTTACCTAGCATTATTGTTTACTTTTTAAGTGTTATAAAGAATATATAGGCCTTATGACAGTACAGAGAAGAGTGGAATTGTTTTTCAGCTGTGAAAAATAAGGCTTGTTTCCTGCAGCAGGTGAATGGATAAACTGGCACATCTAGACAATAGAATATTATTTAGTGCTAAAAAGATATGAGCTACGAAGTCTGAAAAAAACATGGAGGAACCTTAAATGAATATTACAAAGTGGAAAAAAAAATCCGAAAAGCTGCATTCTATATGATTCAACTACATGACCTTCTGGAAAGGCAAAGCTGGATATGTGAAATGATCTATGGCTGTCAGAGATGGAGGATGAATAGGTAAAGCAGAGGATTTTTCAGCAGTGAAACTACTCTGTGTGATACTACAATGATAGATAACTTATCATTATACACTTGTCCAAACCAATAGAATGTACAACATCAAGATTGAACCTTAAGGTAGATTATGGTCCTTGGGTGATTCTGAGGTGTCCGTGAAGGTCCATTAGTTGTAACAAATGTACCACTCTGGTGGGGGATGTTGATAACAGGAGAGGCTCTGCATGTGTGGGGGCAGGGAGTATATGGGAAATCTCTGTACGTTCCTCTCAATTTTGCTATGAACCAATTGCTTTATTATTTTTTAATAGTAAGGCATGCATTGGGAGGAGATGATATTATAGCCTGGCCTGAAAGGATAGTTATTACATTTATTTTATTACATTTATTTTATTTTATTTCATTTATTTTATTTTATTTATTATCTTATTTATTTAAAACCTGTTCCTCAAAATAACTCTTGAATAAGAAAAAAAAAATCCACTCCTCAAAATATTGCCATCCCATCAAGAATAATGATATTTCACCTACTCAAAATGGGAAGGAAGTGTATCACATAATGGAAGAGACTATGCTTAGAACAGATTTAGGAATTATAAAATGTACATAATAAACAGTGATAGTGGAATTTGGAAGAGAGCCAGTGGTATGCAGACAAATGTTTTAACGATAGTCTCTCTGGTAAAAGAAAACCTGATTTGTAGAGTTTGCCAATTTCCTTGGTGTAAATATTCCTACTATGGCAGATAATAAGCTGCCAGATATACCACTGAACATGGAAGAAGGAAGAGATGCACGTAAGTAGTTCTATCTCCTATACCATTGTTTCTAGAACTCTACCAAACCAAATCCTGAGATTAGTTTATGGATACTTAAATTTCTGTACTTAGGAGATTGAACTCTGTTCTTTAGTTCAGAGAACTACATTGAAATTTAAGAACAGATAAATAATAGGATTGTTGTAATACTGTTCAGATTTTAATTTGAGTTGTGATTGTGGGAATAACCTGAAAGAATATGTAGGTGTAAAAAGCATTTAGAAGGATATTACACAGGAAAAAGTAGCTCGTGACGTATGCACAGTGAGAAAATGGAAGAAATTAAAGGTAAATATTCTTGTGCTGTTATTAAAGCATTCTGGTGTTAAATTACCTATATATCTAGTACTTTTTTTTTAATGGTTCAATCTGTTCCTAAAAACTGCATCATATTTTTTTCTAATTAAATGCTTTGTAAGTCTGCATGTAGCTTGGAATTCTGGAGTAGGTGTATCAGTTATATGACACATTGAATCCACATTCTTAGAAACTCATGAGAAAATGAGAGAGCAGCAAAAAACAAAAAATGAGAAAAATAAGATTCATCTAGAAAATGGAGGAAATAGATAACCTTCATCATAGTGGTGCTTGTGAGTGTTGCATAGCGAACCCTATGTAAAAGCACTTTGTGAATTACCATGCAAATCTTTATAATGTAAACAATAATTATTAAGAGGAAAATAAGGAAAAGTAGAGATGTTTTCTTGACAGTGCTGCAAGAGCAGGATGGTAAAAGTAGGTATTCATTGCATAGTTTAATTAGATTTTATCATTTGAATCTTGCAGCATATAAGAAAAAAACAACCCTGCACTCATCTCCATTTGAAAGCTAAGAAACCTGACTCCTAGAACATATAATGTTTCTACTAAAGTCACAGAAGTTAGTTCCCAAGATCTGATTAGAATTAGCTTGGGTAATTTACAATCACATGTCCTGTTCTACTTTCCAAAAATTTTAAAAAGCATAATAAACAAAACAAAACAGCATAAACAGACAAGCAAAACTAGCATGATATCCTATTTCTAATCCAAGCTCTTACTATCTCCCTTCGACCCAAATTACTGTAATAGCATCATGGATACCACTCTGTCACTGTTTCTCTTGAGTTCACCTGTCATATTTTAGTAAGACTTAGCTTTTTAAATACAGATTCCAATTTGACTAGCCTATACCTACATTTTCTGCCTTATAATATCAAAGTTCTTTCAAACATTTTTCAAATTCCTCTCTTCATACCTTTTTAGAGAATAATGTTTACCATATCTTCCCATCTTAATATTACTATATTTGTATTTAATGCTAACAACACGAAAGGTGTTCAAATTTTTTAATAGATTCGTTCAGAAAAATTCCTCAATTTTTCATTAATAAAATATTTCCAGCAATTTCTAAGTGGAAATTATAAATTTATTCTAAATGCTAATATATACTCAATTTTTGTTTTGTTTTGCCTGGAATTTCATTTTTGGTCTAACTGAATTTTGAAAGAAGCAGTAATTTGCTTTGTTAGTACATGGAGCTAAAAGACTGGTAGGTCTGAATTTATTGGCTAGTTTGTGTCAGCCTTAAGGAAAATAACCAATGTAATTGCTTTTTATATTCACTGTTTTCCTGATCTGATTTGAATGAAATGCCTCGGTCAACCAGACTTTTGTGGGTTCTGTGTCACTTTAGCCTGGTGAGGAAGAGCACAGTTCTGGATTCAGATAGCTAGATCTGAAATCACCAGGCAATTCTTCTAACCTATTAAACTAATGTAAAACATAGGGACATAGTAACTTTTCCTTCAGGACTCTCTATTTTAATCTTTCTCAACATCCAAAGAATTGTAGATAAATATCAGCAAGTTATTGTATCAAGATATAACATGTAAAAACAAAGTGTTATTATACATGAACTCAGAAACAAATAACATTTTAAATTCCTTTTCCCCCAAGTTAAAATCTATTGTTGACCCAGCAAAATTGATATGTCACACACATATATAACCTATATATGTTATATCTTATTTATATATCCTACAAAAAAAAGATTAATGCCCAAGAAACATGTTCACACTATTGCTTTAAAATGAAATGAAACAAAAAAGCCCACATTGGTTTAGTAAGCTTAAAAGCAAAATGGGCTTTCTAACATAGGATGCTCTTTCGGAAAACATATTTTATATATTTTTTCAGCTGATATTTCAAAATGTTTTTCTGTTCATGATTGATAATCTTTCCACATTCTTGCCCCTGAGAAACTTGCCAAGAAGGAGCAGGAAAAGATAGGCCATTATAGCCAAAAAGTAAGAGCAAGTGGATTGTAGGGGAATTCAGCCAACAAGAGGGTGTTAGCATTAAATTGTCAAGTGCAAGTTATTTCAGAACACTGAATGGCAGTATAGACCTAGCATTTACCCAAATAAAAATGTATGTGCCATCAAGGATGTGACTGTAAATTATGGACTTGGGGAAGCAGGTAATATGTGGAAGTTTCTATAATCCCCATTTTTGTCAGCATTCCTTTGAGAGCCATTGGTCTTGGTCTGCAACTTGACTGTGGTTTTTTTATCAGCCAGGATGAGCTCCGACAGCAATGAACCCAACCCACAGTGGACAGATTATAGCAGCAGAACAATATCAAGGCTGATTTACACAGCACTTCTCATTTACATTCTTTACTTCAGCTCTGATTACCAGTGCCACTAATGTCACCATTTGTGAGTTTTTTGGAGGCTTGCAGATACGGAATGTGTTCTGGGAGCCTTCAGGAATATATTTTAATAAGCTAAGGGAGAAAATAGTTATTAAAATAAAAAGATTTTTTTCTCTGACAGAATTAAAAGGCATATTTTTTAAGCTTTTGGGGATTATAGCTGTTCCTACTCATATAACTGTTTTAAGAATACAAACTTTGGCTTTTACTTACAAAAACAAAATTGTTTTATGCATGGGTATGGGGTAGGAATGGTGGTAGAGGTAAAGGTATGTGTGTTTATATCCACACTTTCCCAGACTATTAAGCATCACTAAACCATAACATTAAACTAAAATCTAAGGAAAAATATTTGATTCATAGCTATATCTACTTGCTAGTAAGATTCAAATGAGAAGGTGTTTGATAAATAGCCATTTAGAGGCTGGACAAAGCTTACCATTAATTTTAGATGATTCTAAGCTGTTAAGGAAAATATTTTATCTATGCGTTTATTCCTTCACTTTAGAAATAAGTGAAGGGAAGGGTTGTAAAATGGGATATTCGATCTGTTTAAACATATGCTAAATTAATAAATAAACATATTTTCCAGAAGTCCATAGACTAGTACTTAACTCTCCTAGAAGCTAAGTGGGTAAACATATTTAGTGAAAGAATTATAATGTTAAAACATGTTTCTATTTGTGGCTACCATCCTTTTTATTTTAAAGTTTCTATTTGTTCTTTATCCCTTAGGGCTTCATTCCAAAAGACCAATTCTCTCTTGGTATTAAAGTCATTCCTTGGCAGAAATGCAATGCCGAGGAGAACACATTAGCATTTCCTTCCCTACTGGTCTAGTTCCGTGGTTAAGAGCATAGGCTTTGGAGCCAGACTGCTTGGATTTGAATTTCAACTTTACAATTTAATAGCTGGGTGATTTAAAGCAAATTACTTAAACTCTCTAAGCATTCGTTTTCTCTTTGGGGAAAAAATGGTAAAATACTTTCCTTACAGAAAAGGTATGTAGTGAGGATTAAAGCCCTGAGCACACTACCTGTCTCAGACTAAAAACTAAAATGTGAGCCCTTACTATTATCATCAAAATATAATGGTATTCAGCAAACCCATGAGCCACAGCTGACCAAGTATTAAGTGTCTTGGTAACATTTAAAAGGCATGTGAAGACTATGGGCATGTCACTGCACTGAGAACTATGGTTGTAACCCATTTGTCTTCTCATCTAGAAGCTGATTTTGTTTTTGCCCATTGCTGAATTCAGCCCCTTTACTCAAAGTTTATAAATTTACTAAGCATATTGTGGTTTTTGTAATTTTATTGACAATTTTAAAGGTTCTGTGGAGAAATCCTATTTAAAAGTTCTACTTTACTCTTATCCAAGCCCATCTTTTAACTTTTTCTCCAGGTGAGATCTATATAACCTTCATCATTGGCAACTGTGCCCTTTCTCTTCAGCTTCCTCCAGAGAACCAGAATCTCCTCACTGTCATTACACTGAGTAATTAAGACTAGATACACTTTCTGCCTTTAAGTTTTCATCCTTTTTACCAATCATTTCACCCCAAACAAAAGAACCTTCCAGTGACAGATTCCTGTAGAATTTACTGATGGCGCTATATAAAAAAAACTTTCTCTCTCCCTCCCCCTCTCCCCTTCTTCTCTCTCCCTTCCATTTATTTCAATTTCTATTTAATTACTTGAGGCAAGTATTTCCTAGGAATGTCATGTTGCCAACCTTTAATTTGTAGACTTCTTGTTAAAGGAACAATTAAATGAGTCAGGGTGGGAATTTGTTTCATAAACAAATTGAGAATGGAAACGTTATCTCAGTAAACAATCTTTATAATCTGATACATACTGTTTGTAAAATATAGGCCATTAGTCCTGGCCATGTGTATCATTCACTATGTCTTAAGATTATATTTCATCGATTTGAATACCTAGCATCCACATCCTCAAAAAACCTACTTCTACATTCATTCATCTGGGTTGTATTAACATCAAAAATGTGTATCTTATTAGATCACAGATCTACAAATAAATCTCATTATACTTAGTAAAAGGAAATTGCTATAATTATCAACTATCTTAAGCTATGAGGAATATTAACACATTTACACACATACACAAAATCAGTGTTTAGCACTTTATGCCTTCAGTAAAGATGACTCTCTTAAGAATTTACAGATATTGTTGATCAGAATGTGGCATTTTACAATTAGGTATCAGAGTTGTTATTATGACAATACATTAAAACATAATATTAAATGGCCCAAATCCATTAAGAGACAATTCTCTGTTTCTGAAAATTAAATAAGGCAATGTATATTTTGAAGTTTGTAAATATATTTATAAAGGGATTGCTTGGAAGAATCACTGGCAGATTTTGCTAACGGATCATTTACTCTGGTTTGGGCGGGCAGTTTGAAATATCTACGCTGGTAAGCATTTAAAATCAAAACACCAAAATTTTAAAATAAGACAATCTTTCTATAAAGCATATGAGGAAGTAATTAGAAGATGAATGATGGCAAATGTACACCAGACAATGCTGTATGAAACAGTCAACAGAAGATTAAAACTTAACCCCTGAGGAAAGAAAGGCAATATGGATTGAATCCTACACATCCAGAAAATGCAAGAACAAGCCAAAAGTGACCTATGTTAGAGCCCTATTAAAAAGATCTATAAGGACTACAGTTGTACTCCCAGTACTTCCATCTCTGACTTATGGAAGTGACCTTTTGGTAGGAGTAGAGGATGCTCTGTGAGGTCTACCTGCCACACAGCCTGAGGTAACTAGTGTTCTGTTATCAATCAGGCTAGACCAAAGGTGATGCATATGTTTTCTTTACTACAGTGATTAATTATTTTCACTGTGCCTTGGTTAATTTGCTCTGAATTATTGTACTTGCTCTCTTTTCACCAAGCTCATTTGCCTTCCTGAGTACAGCACATAGACATTAACACTATGGTCCCATTAGTTCAGATGGCAGGTGGGCTTTAGAATGGAATCCAAATGGTAATACATAGTACAATTGAAAAAGATCAGTAGGGGCACAAGAAGAGGGGAAGAGGAAGAAGGAGAGGGACATTTGTCCTTTTTAAAGGAAGCTTTGTAATTAAAGAAGAGAAGGACATAATGAGGCAATTTTATACATGTCATTTTTCATATGTAGAAACAACACAAAGCTACTGAAAAATAGAACAGATTATTCTCTGAGACTTAGAAGAACGTGGTCTAAAAAACCAAGGGTTTGCATCCTTATGGAAAAACAATCCTCTTCTGTTCCTGTGCCTTAAACTTACCAGTAACAAGAGGAAATTAGCATGGAGATACTGGCTGTTAGCATTAGGATTTGATTTTTGCGAAGGATGAACAAGGACTTTTTATTTTATCTTTGCTTAATGAGCAAACTGGCCCCAAAGACATGCAAAACTCTTTCTCGGCATTGTGCCTACAACTTATGTCACAGCTTCAGGGAACAAGGTGTCAGCCCTGATGGCGCTCACACTAGGGACTTTGTAGCTCATTCATTTCTGCCATGCTTCCCCCTCACCCAGGGTTACATGGCCACAAGGGACAATGCATCCTTTAGACCATTTGTGGTTTATGAATTGTAAATCCAAAGAGAGGGAAAGACAGCTTGACTGAACCCAAATTATGTTGCAATAGATGGTAATGAATGTCCTGTTTTAGCAGGATAATAGAACCCCTGCTTATTGGCAGTCATTCAGACTCTATCTCTCTCATCCATTTTCTTTCTTGGCCTTGACCCTAATCCAGCAATTGCACTTCCCCAGCTGCTCTTTAAGCTGCCTCATTAGCAGCGCACCATTGGGCAGCTCCCATGACAGTCATCCAATGGGATGAAAGTGACATGGGGCCAAAGACTGTAACTGATTGGCAAGCATTGCAATGAAATATGAGACAGGGTTAGATGAAGAAGGCTTTTGAGAGTGTTTGTAGAGGCTGAACAGTTAAGGAATTTTAGTCACATGTTAACTTCATCTTTCAGTCTTTTGGTTTCCTAAACTTTAGGGGGAAAAAAACCCCCCACAAAACTCTCTATATAGTCATAAAGAATACATTTGGCATTAAATACATTTTTTACTAAAATATTAAAACAATTTCACTATATAAAACAGATACTTTAACCACAGAAATAGCTTAAATCCCATTGATATTTTCATAAAATTCTTATAGATGGAATAGTTTAAGATTGTAATTCAGAAACATGCTATTTTTAGAACCATTTAGAAGTGGACCAAAAATATATCATCTGAGAATCTAGTGAATTTGTTATCTATTCTTTTCCTGTTATAAATCTAGTTTATACTTTTATAAATTCAAACAGAATGTAAATTTGTAGTAATAACTTGGCACTAAATTAACACAACTGAAAATAACTTTTTCAAAATACAACTCAAAATAACTTTTTTCATATATTATCTCTACATTAACTTGGTATCACTGAGTTTATTCTAGTTATTTCAACATTCATATAATACCCCACTTTAACTTAGAACTTCCCTGATATGAATTATGTTAGTTTTTATTTATGTTGGTATTAACTCTTTTCGCTGTCAAACTCCTCTACATCAAAGTAAGTAATTCTTTCCTCTAGGGTCATAAAAAACATTTGTCATGTCTTGAAACTTCTTAGCTTTCAAACATTTAAATACTTAAAGGCATTGCCATTTGTATCCACCCAATAATTTTTGAGTTTGTAATGAGCCAGGCACTGTTCTATAAGTCCCAGAGCTACACAAGTTAGTCCAATAGTGTACTTATTCTCAAATCTTACTGTTTGGTAGATAAAGCTATTTATTGGATCATGTAATAGAGTGATAAATGCAGTGAAATGGGCCTGACCTCGAGTGAATTAGAAGTTTATAAGAAAGCATGTTAAGCATCTATGAAGTGGTTAGAAAGGCTTCACTAAGAATGCACATCTGAACAAACCTTTAAATACACATATCTTAGCTGACTGAAGGTAAGATTAGGAGAGTAGAATCTGTTTCAGGCAGAGAGAAAATTACATACAAAGGCCCTCAAGGGCCTCTAGAGCTTGCTTTTGTAAACTCTTGGAATGTAATGAACAGGCATCATAAAGCTAGCTTGAGTTAAGGGGTCAGGAGATACACACACACACACAAAGGGAAGTAAATGGAATGCAACTTTATGGAAATACATGTATGGGAACCTTCATATGGGAAGATCTCATTGTGCATTAACAACCCAAGTCAGGTCCAGAGACTCAGCAGCAGCAGAAATATATGATGATCCAATCAGATGCTCTGCAATAATTCAACTCAACTGCATTCCCTAGTCCTCTCTATTTAATTATCTTATTTATACTGACCAATTCTTATAAGTCTTTCAAGAGAAGAAACATGATGGTTGCAGTATAACCTCAGTTGTAGCTTTTTATAGTAATCCAGGTCCTAAATTTGTATTAGCTGTCTTTGGATCAGATGCCCTAACTTCTTACGTGAATGGTAATTAGGGAGAAGGTAGGAGAAAGATGAAGACTGAGTGGATTTTCAGAGTCTAGCTGCTTAAGGATGAATCCTGCAGTAAGGCTGTGAGGGGAAGAGTTTTCTTTAGGAGAGCTTGTTGGTATGACAAGGAGGTTGACTATGCTAAAATTCTGATAATAAAAGCCACGGAAGATTTCTATGATATGTAGATCATGGAGGATTTTTTTTTTTAAACAACAAAGTTAATTTAAACAGCTTTTACATTGCCAAGAGTTAAAATTCTACTAGTTACCTATATTATATTTCACCTGTCTGGTGGCAAGATAAGTTAATTTTCCTCTGAAAATACACTCTGAACATTAGATGATTAAAGTATTATTTCGTGGTTATGTACAAGTTATCCATCATCCTTCCCTACTCTTTTATTTAAATTATTCTTTCAGTTTCTAGTTAAACTTGCCTCGATTATTGAATTCTTCCTTTACTACACTACCTCGTATTGAATCTCTTTATACCTGTAACGCTTCCATTTATTCAGCCCTTAATCATCTGTTTCATTTTACTTTATTTTGTGTATTCCCATATTTTTCACCACAATAATTCTCAATAGCAAAGATTTATTTTATACTTCCTCTTAACTGCCTCTAAAATGCATTGCAAATTTGTTTTTCATATGGCAGGAATATAATAAATACTACTTTATTGAAGGTTGAATCTGAAGCCATCTGAGGGCAAATAGTAACTTAACTTTTTGTGGTCCTTCAGAAATACATGGTTTTATAAATCATAAACAGAAATGGGTTATTTTTTCTAGATTTGCCTTCTGATTTGACTTCTAAAAGTTTTACCAAACACTGACGTCTGACTTGAACTTTCTTAAATAGAATGTCTCATTCAACATAATGGCTGTTTTCAATAAAACATGCTCACTAATGACCATAGTCTTTCTTTAGTAAACTAGAACCATTTGCAATCAAGAGTCCCCTACAGTTTATTTCTTCTGTAATAAGAATGAGTGCATTTGGGAATATTTGTCTGCTGACTCAAAGTCTCCAGAGCATAGTGAACTGCCAATATTGATAGTGTGCTTTAGCCATTGTCAATCTACTTTAGGAAAAGAACTGGCTTCTCTAGTGTAAAAACAAAAGCAGTGGATATTTTTTTTTTCTAATAAACTTTAATGACTTGCTCAGAGTGAGCATCATGAGTGGTCAGTATGTGGTCATCTGTTGAACTG
This sequence comes from Eumetopias jubatus, assembly GCF_037043125.1. NCBI lineage: Eukaryota > Metazoa > Chordata > Mammalia > Carnivora > Otariidae > Eumetopias > Eumetopias jubatus. The sequence continues at coordinate 149,063,794 of NW_028274808.1, forward strand.
AAAAGACCATTGAAAGTCAAAAGATCCTATTTCAAATATAATAAACCTAATTATATCCAAGTTATTTTTGAATACTCCTCTCACTATATTAAACTATCATTACATTTTAGAGTGAAATGCAGCAAATCACACAATATTATATATATTTTCAAGAAATTAAATGACGTAAACATCCACATTTCCCGAGAAACATTTGTGACATGCTAGCCAATGTGATGGGAAATGGGAAAAGAAACAGGTATTATACACCACCTGTAACCTCAAGAATCTGTAAGAAAAAGATCTGTTAAACAACTATAATACAAGGGTAAAATGGGATAAAATAAATATTCAGAAAATGCTATTGGATACATGTTAAAGACAAAAGGTTTTTTTGTTTGTTTTAGAAAAATGAATTTTTTTCCTGAGTCCTAAAGAATGAGGGGGGTTTCTCCAGACAGTTAAAACAGCAGGAGAAGAGTTCGGTAAACAAAGGCTCAGGTAAATGAGAAGTCTCACTGTATTAGCAGAAGGACTTGGTACAGAATAGCTGAAATAAACAGGCTGTGCTTTCTTGCAAGTGAACAATCTGTTTTGGATATTCCCTTCTACCTCTTCTTTCCTAAAATCTAGTGTATTAAGGTGTGTATATATATATATCTCCTTTCTTTTTAAAAGTTAGTTGGAAACCAGAGTGGGGCCTGGGTCTAAGGCAAGAAAAAGATTGCTAAAACCAGATTTTGCAATTGTTCTTAGAGAATTCAATAGCTTTTTATGTAGTCCAACCAGTTTACATAATAATAGAGTTTGTAGGGATTTTTGACAAAACTTTGGCTAGGTTAACAAGATGTTAAAAAGAGAACTATTCTTAATGTCTTCAGAATCTTAAAAATCAGGAATCAACCAGTCCCACATTTGAAAATGGATGCTGAGCACCCATCGGATGATGGGACTCAGTCACTCAAAAACATAAAGTAGTAAAGTTAAAGAAGTCAGTAGGCAACTAGAGAAATAGATTTTTTGAAAGAATTTTTGGTATGCTGCGAGTACCACCTTTGGATCTTTCACACTAATCCCCGCAAGGATGCAAACTCCTACATCAAATTTTAGAGAAAACAGCCTGTGCCTGGGGCACCCTACCAGGCAACTAAACAGAAAGAGGCTGCATTTGATTATTGATTAATTCCTACAAATAGTGAGTCAAGGCTGCTTTTTCTATCATTGTATATGGAACAGGTGTTGGAAGTAGACATTTGAAAGCTCTGTCCTAGGACCCCATCAGGGTTTTGGAGTATTCAGCAGAAAAGCATCCATTAGTATTCCTAAATACCCAAGTGCTAAGTGAGAAATGAAGAGTATCCAGAAGTGATGAATTCTGAATCAAAGGAAGCGTGAATGAATGATTTATCTTGAAGTGAGTCTCCAAAGAATTTATCAAAATAAACAGAATCATTGAACACTACATCAAAAACTAATGATGTACTATACAGTGGCCTACTGAACATAATAAAAATAAATAAATAAATTTATTGGGGGGTAAAAAACACAGAACGAGTATTTTTAAAACAACTGTCCAGCCTAGGGATCTCTGTAGCCAGCTCATGAAGGTACATGTCAAGAAATGTACTTCCCATGCCCATAACATTCTTATTTCTCTCCTTTTAAATTCTGGAGGTGTTAGAGGTACAACTAGCCAGAGGTGATGTTTAAGTACTGATGGCATAAAGAATGAAAAAGCTAACAAACCCAATACTCTTTTCTGGATACAGGCTTCCAAAAGTGAAGGAAGTTTAACTTCAAATAAAATTTGGAAAATTTTAAAAAATTATAAGAATGAACATTTTGTTACCGATCTGTTAGGGGATTAATGTGACCTGAGGTCTTTCGGTGTCTGAGAATGACCGTAAGTTGTAGGTCCCACCCTTGATTCAACCAAAAGGACACAAAATTCATACAAAGTTACAGCCATGAAAAAATAATGAAGGTGTTAGGTTTTATCCTGTCATGTGGGTTCAAAATAATAGTTACATTTGTAATAAGGCAAATTTGTTATTGTCTATAATGAAAAGCTAGTGACCTGCCCAGTAGCAAGTTAAAGATTTGGAATTCTGGTTATCGGGATATCAAACTAATCAACATCAGAGTCTATAATAGGGTACAGGAATCAAATGGGATGAGGACTAAATGATTTCATTTGGTAATTCAGAACAATTTAGGACTGGAAGACAAAACAGTGTTGAAAAGTGGATAGGAAATAAGAGATTGGAGATAGGTGTCAATAACTTTTTTTTTTTAATAAATGAGAAAGAGTCTAGGATGTTAAATTGCAGTGCAAGATTTTGCTTAGCAATGAATTGAATTGTCTGGGACATGTCCTAAATGAAACCATAAATAGTAATAATAATCATAATAATGAGAGCAGCTTATGTTTATTGCTTACTTACTATATTTCAGGCCCTGGGCCAAGTAACTTATTATATCATGTAATTGTCAAAACATGTTATCACTATTGGATGATTAGATGATGAAGCCTCAGGGGGGCTTAATAGCTCAGCTCGATTGACCTAATAAGTCCAGGATTTTATCACAAGCAGTCTACTTACATACTCTTAATTTCTTGAAAAGAAATAACATCTCTTATTCTGAGACAGAATGGAAAATTATGAAGTTATAAAGATCTAGGGCATTCCTTAATATATACCCTAATATCTGTAATACTAGGGATGGACCACCATTAACCCTGTTTTTCAGAAGAATCTGCTAGATCTCACTGTTAGGGGATTCACTTGAAGCAAGACTGCAGAAGTACCCAGACTCTGATTTGGGTCTGGCTGCCTTTTATCAGAGAGAGAAGGTCAGAGTGAGAGTTCTGTACATATGACACCCAAATACTACTATTCAAATATAATCCAACTCACTTTCTAGTACGCTGATTATTGAGAAGAGACTAATCCCCAAACTGAAAGGATAAATTCACCTGTTAGGAAACTTAATCCATTAATTTTGATATTTAGGATATCTGTGTTCATTGTGAGCTCTGTTTTACATAATATTAGTGGCTGGGTGAAATAAAATGGCTGTATTTATGCCTCCTTCAGCACTCATGTCTCCGTATTGAGATGGTAACATAAAGGCAACTCTTACTGATTGCAGGTGTTAAGACATGGAATAGATATTTTCCCCAGTAGAACTACCAAAAAGAGAGGCAGGCAAAACTCTTGGGAGAACAGGATGTATTATCATTCTTGCTACTGTCAGCTTTAATAGACAAAAGGCCATGGTGTCCAGCTGTGGGACTGGCATTGTAAAGTTTGCTCATTTACTTTACAATATCCAAGAAGGGATCCAACCTTCATCTTAGTATGAAATAGTCCTAATGATCTATGTGTCCTATAAGATATGAGAACATAGTTAATATTTTTCTCCTTAAGTATTTACTATATCATATGGTATTCTATTTAAAAATATTGTCTGTTCAAAACATTGTACAATTCCTGTAATGGAGAAACTATCATCTCTTTTTTAATAGATAAGAAAACTAAGAGAAAAATACTTCCCTATAGTTAATAGAATACAGGGCCTAGGTTTGAAAGAAGATGTATTTTACTTAAAACCTAGACCTAAAATAATCTCTCGGTAGCAATGATAGCAATTACAGGGCAGATGTAGACTAACAGTTCTAGGACAAAAGGAAGGTGATTCAGTGGCTTGTAAATGACCTCCAACTGAAGCAGAAGAGATTAACTAAGACTGGGCCTTAGCCTACACCTGAATGATTCAAGACAGAATTAATGAGAAACATTGTTCCTCAGAGATTTTGTGAAGTAATGGACACTAGGCATTGGGCTTAATGTTACATGATTATCTAGAAATTACCCATTGGTCAACATGTCTAGAAATTACCCACTAGTCAACATGGTCTTCTCACACACGGCCCACTTGGTCAGGGATGCCTCAACATTGGGCTGTATCCAAAGCCTGTAAGTGACCCACCTAGGTGATTGACAAATGTCTACCCTTTTAAATTTACTTTTAAATTTATCTTGCAGTGTTGGTATGGCCCAGGGAACTATGGATCACATCTTTACAAGATAATTTATAGCTTGCCTTTCAAATACATACACATATAAATATACTGGAACCTCACATCATTTTTGTTACTGAGAATCATCCTTTGTTGAGATGGTCTGTTCTGGATACCATGCAAGACAATATTATTTAATGAAGCATAAAACTAAAACTTATGATTTCACTCAAAATTTAACAAAAAGATATTCTAGCCTGTAGTTGAAAAGAATTACATAGAAACATCAACCTATTGAATGAGAGGGTCCACTGTTGTAGTTTTTTGTCTGTTCAGTTTTCTCTAGTGCATTGGAAGGGTCAACATGTATTGATAGATAATAGATGGATCTGAGAATATACTTCATCTCAGAGCTAGGGATAAATGGAGTTTCATATTCTTCCCGAGCTTCCCAAACTCTTGCATATTTTTCCTTTACATTTATATATATAGTCACCCTGTTGTGATTTCAAGTAGATACCAAACTTAAGGGTGAATAGATTAAAATGCCAAATGTCCTGAAATTGCAATGTGTTGAGTAATTTTGTACAGAGTTGAGGAACAGCTCCAGCAACAACCTTTATTATCATTTTCTTTCTTTGAATAGAGTTCCACTGAATTGAAAAGAAACCCCATGTACCAAACGATACAGGGCACAAAAAGGAGACTTGTGCCTAACGATCTATACAGACATATAATCAAGTAGTAATTGTAAACCTAGCTGATATGCGAGTGGAGTACAGTGTTAATGAAATTTCACAGCGGTTCTGGTAAGATGGTGATGGTTATTAAAGCTGACCCCCTTCAGCAAAGTAAATTGCCTTAGGTTTTAATTTTATTTTGACAGGATCCTTTATTACTTTTTCTGAAATCAATATTGACACACATAGCACACTGTAGAAAAAGCTAAACAATGCAGTACTCTCAACAGTGAAAATCTGAACAACAGGTGGTTTATATTTTTAGTTGCTACATATATCATGCACTGCATAAAAATTATATGTGACACATTGAAAAAATGCTATGCATACATTAATGCCATTAAGTGCATTTACTGTAGGCTCCAACTTTATATCCAATAAATAAAAAAGGCGGTATAAGCTGTCACCATGTTTGAAGGCTTCCTTATAATGGATGATTAAGAAGGGTTACTATAAGTTTTAAAACATTCATATATACTGATTCTGCTTTCAAGTACAAAGATAACTTTGAATATAGACCTTATTTTTTTGAGATTTTTTTTAAAGTAAAACTCAGGGAACAGAATACAATATATGATATATAAAGTGGATCTTAATTTCAGGTAGAAATCTAGAGCTTCTTTGTTTAAATAAATTAAGGTTACATAATTAAGTGGTAACAGAACCAGAATTAATGTTTCAGGCAAGTTTATCACTCTTGAAACAAGGGTTCAACATTTCAACAGGCAAAATTGGCAATTGCTCAAATGAGAATATAGGCATATATACATACATATATATGTATTTGTGTATTTCTGTGTATGTGTGGGCACCATTAATTTAGCCACATGCCTTCTATCATGTTTCAAACACGACTTCTTATTGACAGCTCTAAGAAGATTCACCTTTTTATACTCAGAATAAAGTATTCATAAATTAAGATATGCTTTTTGCAATATTATTGAAAAAATGTTACTTTTACTACTGTGTCAAAGACAAAAGCTCTCTAATAAGCAGATGAACTTTCCCACCTCTTTTTTTGTCTGAGTGAATTCTGCTTTTCCAGTGCCTCTCTACGGTTGTCACCACTGCTCTGTCTTCAGCTTTTCTTTGGAGCCTCCATTTGTCTATGACTGTTACCTGTAGGACTCTTCCAACAGCTCTAATACTTTTTCTTTGAACTTCACTGACCTATAGTCTGTTCTCATTTACCCAAAGCACTTTGAAAAATCTCGCCAATAATTCCCTATCTATTGGGTTCTTTGTGCTCTGCTCCATTCTAAACCTCTCTAAATTCTGTACATCATAACCACCTTCATTCTCCGAAGACTTAATCTGTGGAGCAATATTCAATTTACTTTCTCTGTATCTTTATCTCTTCATCATTTTCTTTAATACTGCTGCTTCGTAGCCTATAGGCCCAGACCTTTCCTGGATATTTTCTCATTTCTTTTATGCTTCCACTTTTTTTGCATCTTGCTTTATAATGGTTTTCTCTCTCTCTTCCTAGTTCTTTATTTTTTGTATAGGTATCACTCTTTAAAAAGCCCTCCAATTTTGGTCTCCTCTTTAATTAGACACTAGTGATTTTCTTTTCATTAATGTCATTAAAAAGCATCTGGAATGCAAACACACATAGTGATTAGAAACAACCACCCAAGAATGAGCTTACTGTTTTGCTGGAGAATGCTAGCAAGTGTTCAGGGATTACTCGTGAATAATTGTGTAGATTTCAATTAATGTAACTCATACATTAAATTCTGGAAAAAAGATTATACAAGAATATATAGAAAATAGATTATATTGTCAAAAGCTAAATTGATTAGCTTGATTTTATGGCAGTAGGCAAATATATAAATTCAATGGTGAATTATCCTAAACAATACATAATATTCTCCTTCATTTTGCGTAAAATCATGACAAAAAATCTTTAGAAGCTGTGAAGCACTGCCATTATATTTATGCTCACTAAGCAGTATACTATAATTATTTAACTACAGTTTCAATGTTTTCATGTATGCAGCAATGCTGAGCCATTAGAAACTCAGTATTATTGTGTTCTTTTTCAATTACCTGAACATCCCCTGGGTCCAAGAGGATGAATAAGTTTCCAAAGATTGCTGACTCTCTTACCCTATTAGGAATGATTGTATCTACTCTTTCCACTTATATGAACCTATTTTTATTGGTGTTTGTTTAGCGACTTTAGAATTTTTATGAAGTCAATTAATAAAAGCCTTTTAAAAATTTAAATATAATGGGCAGATAGCTATTATCTTCCTTACTAATATGTTATTCAACTCTTTATATACAAAATTAAGGTCACTATAATACAAATATTTCTTGTTTTATCCAAACAGTGTTTTTGTTTTTTTCTCTCTGACTATGAAAGCCCCTGTTTAGTCACTTCACTGAGAGTAAACGAAGAACAAATAAGCTTAAATTGCAGCATGTGGGATTTAAATTAGAAATAAGTAAAAAAAATTTTTCACAGTAGACACTGTTAAATAATAAACTTTATCTGTAGATATTTTGTTAACTGATAGACTCTATAATATATTTTACTCTGTTACTGGTATTTAATTGGCTTCTGTTAGGGGGAAAAATATGAACAAAATGACTCAGTGTTTGTCTTCATTCAAAGACAAGTGTAAAAACTTTATGAAAAAATATCAAGAATGAAAAATGGTTTTTTTTACTCACCTAGATTTTTTTCAATAATAATAAAGTAAATGTTTTAATCTTAGCCAAAATTTTTGAATCAAAAAATGCGTAGAAAAAATGAAATATCTTGTGCTCTTTGACATGGGAATAATGCTTAAAATAAATACTACCTATTATTTAGCATTTCCATGTGTCAGGCATTTTTAAGCATTTTACATATATTGTCATATTTAATCATCTCAACAGTCCCCTTAGCTGGTATCTTACACTGGCTTATAGGTGAGAAAAATAAACCCCAGAGACATTCTTTAGCTCACTTTATGTTGTTCAGTTAAGAATAAATATAAAAATAATTAAAATCCAGATTTGAAAGTCAGTTTTTCCGGTATTTTCTTTGAATCTAAGAGCAAATTAGTAATAGACAATAAAGAAATATGGGGATATGATTATAATATCTTCAAATGTAGGTGCTTCTAATGCTGTTAAATGAATGGATAGAATCATATTTTTTGTTTTAGTGTGTGGCATTTGGCAATTGCTGTTGAAATGATTAAATATGACAATATGTGTAAAATACTTAAAAATGCCTGACTGAAATTTTGAGTTAATATTGGTGTATGATGTAAGATTGTGGCTCAGTAACATTATTTTGCATGTGAAATTCCAGTTTTCCCAGTACCATCTATTGAAAAGATTATTCTTTCCTCATTGTATATTTTGGCTCCTTTGTTGTAAATTACTTGACCATTTATGTGTGGGTTTATTTTGGGACTCTATAGTCTATTTTATTGACTATATGTTTTTATGTGTGATTACTATAGCTTTGTAATATAATTTAAAATCAGGGAGTGTTATGCCTCTACCTTTGTTCTTCTTAAGATTGCTGTGGCAATTCGGGGTCTTTTGTGGCCCCATATAAGTTTTAGGATGGCTTTATTGTGAAAAATGCCATTGGAATTTTGATAGGGATTGCACTAAATCTGTAGGTTTCTTTGGGTGGTATGAACATTTAAACAACATTGGTTCTTCCAGTCCATGACCATGGATATCTTTCCATTTATTTATATCTTTCTATTTATTTGTGTCTTTTTCAGTTTCCTTCAACAATGTTCTATAGTTTTCAGAGTACCAGTTTTTCACCCCCTTGGTTAAATTTATTCCTAGAAATTCTGTTCTTTTTGATGCAATTGTAGATGGGATTATTTTCTTCATTTCTCTTTCTGATAATTCTTTGTTAGTGAACAGAAATATCGCTGACTTTTATACATTGGTTTTATATCCTAAAACTTTACTTAATTCATTTATCAGTTTTAACAGTTTCTGGTGGAGTCTTTAGGGTTTCCTACATATAGTAATATGGCATCTGCAAGTAAAGACAGTTTTACTTTTTCCTTCACATTTGTATGCCTTATTTCTTTTTCTTGCCTACATCCTCTAAATAGAACTTCTAGTACTATGTTGAATAAAAAAAGTGGTTAAAGTGGGCACACTTTATCACAGAGGAGAAGCTTTTGATTTTTCATCACTGTGTGTGATATTAGTTTTGGGATTGTCATATATGGCTTTGATTATGTTGAGGTTCATTCTCTCAATTCCCACTTTGTTGAGTTTTTAACATGAATGGGTGTTGATTCTTGGCAAATGCTTTTTATACATCTATTGAGATGATTATATGATTTTTATCCTTCATGTTGTTAATGTGCTGTATCACATTGATTTGTGGTTGTTGAACCATCCTTTCCTCTTTAAATAAATTCCACTTCATCATGGTGTATGATTCTATTAACGTGTTGTTAAATTTGTTTTTTTTTTTTATATTTTGTTGGGTATTTTTGCATCTATGTTCATTAGGGGTTTTGGCCTGCAATTGCTTTTTCTGTAGTGTTTGTCAGATTTTAGTATCAGGGTAATGCTGGCCTTATAAAGTGAGTCGAAAGTTTTCACTTCTGTTCTAGTTTTTGGAAGAATTTGAGAAAGATTGATATTAATTTTTCTTTAAATGTTTGGTAAAGGGGCGCCTGGGTGGCTCAGGTGATTAAGCGACTGCCTTCGGCTCAGGTCATGATCCTGGAGTCCTGGGATCGAGTCCCGCATCGGTCTCCCTGCTCAGCGGGGAGTCTGCTTCTCCCTCTGACCCTCCCCTCTCTCATGCTCTCTCTCTCTCTCATTCTCTCTCAAATAAATAAATAAATAAATAAATCTTAAAAAAAAAAAGTTTGGTAAGATCTTCCAGTGAAGTCACCTTGTCTTTGACTTGTGTTTATTGGGAGCTTTTCGATTAATAATTCAATCTTCACACTAGTAATTTTTCTGTTCAGATTTTCTATTCATGATTCAATCTTAGTAGTTTGTATATTTTTAGGAATTTGTCAATTTCTTTTAGATTATTTAGTTTGCTGATGTATAATTGTCATAATAGTCTCAAGATCTTTTTTATTTCTGTGACATCAATTATTTCTTTCTGATTTTATTTGAGCCTTCTCTTTTTCTTGGTGAGTTTAGCTAAAGGTTTATCAATTTCATTTCTTTTCAAAGAACCAGCCCTTAGTTTATTGATCTTTTCTATAGACATTTTAGACACTATTTTATTATTTTACACTCTGGTCTTTTATTTTACTAACAAAGATCCTTTTAAAGACTTTAGGCTTCATTTGTTCTTTTTCTAGTTCTTTGAAGTGTAAAGTTAGATTGTTTATTTGAGATTTTTCTTATTTTTTGATCTAAGCACTCATCATTATGAACTTCCCTCGTAGAACTGTTTTGCAACATCCCATAAGTTTTGGTATTTTTCATTGTCTGAAGATTTTTTTTTCTTTTTTGATACATTTATTGTTCAATGGTATGTTGTTCAAACTTCACATATATGTGCATTTTCCAGTTTTTTCTTAAAATTTCTAATTTCATACCATTGTGGTCGGAAAAAAATATACTTGGTATTATTTTAGTCTTCTTAAATTAAGACATTTTGTGGACCTACGTATCTATCGTGGAGAATTTCCATGTTTTCTTAAGAATGTATACTCTGCTTTTGAATGGAATGTTTGGTAAATGTCTGTTAAGCCCATCTGGTCTAATGTGTCATGGAATCTCAATGTTTGCTTATTGATTTTCTGTGTGGATATTTTATCAACTGATGAAAAGTTATGAAGGCCCTTACTATTGCTGTCTATTTCCTGCTTTAGGTCTTTAACAGTTGCTTTATATATTTAGGTGCTACTATATTGGGTGCTTAATATTTATAAATGTTATATCCTCTTGTTGGATTGACCCCTTTATTATATATAATCTAATATTTTTAGTATCCTAGTACAGCCTTTTTTGTAGTCTGTTTTGTTTAATACATGTATAGCTCATCTTTTTAGGATTTTTGTTTTGTTTTGTTTTTATTTTCTATTTGCATGGAATATATTTTTCCAATATATTTTTGCTATCTGTTTGTATGTGTCCTTAAACTTGAAGGAATTCTTTTTGTACACACCATATAGTTGGGTCTTCTTTTGTAATCCATTTAGCACTGTATGTCTTTAATTGGAGATTTTAACCATTTATATTTAAAGTATTGATAAGTATTTCTGGCATTTTTTTAAAGATTTTATTTATTTATTTGACAGAGAGATACACAGTGAGAGAGGGAACACAAGCAGGGGGAGTGGGAGAGGGAGAAGCAGGCTGCCTGCGGAGCAGGGAGCCCGATGCGGGGCTCAATCTGGGATCATGACCTGAGCCGAAGGCAGATGCTTAATGACTGAGCCACGCAGGTGCCCCTATTTCTGGCAGTTTTAAATTATTTTCTGGTTGTTTTATTATGCCTTTTTCCTTCTTGTTCTCTTGCATTTTGATTTGATGACTTCATTTCTTAGTCAATTAAAATCAAAATGACTCCTATTCTGTGGGTGGCTACTTCCTTTGTTGTAATTTAAGGATCCACATTCCTTCCATTTCATGATGTCTCAGTCATCTAGGACCTCTACATCTGGCCACAAATGAGGAAAGAAGTACAGAAAGCATATACCTTGCTTAATCACTTTGGGCCAGAAGTGGCCCCTTTTACTTTCACTTATATTCCGTTGGTAGATTCTTGTCATGTGGCTTCTAGATTTAAGGTGGTGAGAAAAGGAAGGGAGCTAGAAATATAGGCCCTGGCTGGGCATCCATTTCCCAGCAACAATCTTGCAATATATAGTTGGACTCACATATTTGTTGAAAAGTTAGCCATTTCTGCCTCAGGAACCAAGTTGATTGGTGGAACTTCTGGAAAACAGATCCAAGGTAGAGGGAAGGCAGGTAACCAGGTTGCTCTATGCAGTATCTTAGTCACCTACACAGTAGGAACCTTCATGAAAAAGGACATCTAGGGACACCTGGGTGGCTCAGTTAGTTAAGCATCTGCCTTCAGCTCAGGTCATGAACCCAGAGTCCAGGCATCAAGCCCGGCATTGGGCTCTCTGCTCAGCAGGGAGCCCACTTCTCCCTCTGCCTCTCACCCCACTCATGCTCACTCTCTCCTTCCCTCTCTCTTTCTCTCAAATAAAGAAAATCTTAAAAAAAAAAAAAAAGGACATTTACCCAGAGTTAAAAAAAAAAAAAAAAACATTGTTAATCTGAAGAATCAAGAATGAAGTGCCTATATACTTTATTTTATAGAACATGCTATTTGGAGGTTTGTATCCCTCCACAATTCATATGTTCAAATCTTAACACCCAAAGTTGATGGTATTAGTATAAAGGGCCTTGGAGAAGTACTTAAGCCATGAGGATGAAACACTCATTAATGGGATTAGTGACTTTTTTTTAAAAGATTTATTTATTTTAGAGAGAAAGCATGAGTGGGAGGGGCAGAGGGAGAGGGAGAGAGAATCTGAAGCAGACTCCATGCTGAGCACTGAGCCCTGACGTGAGGCTCCATCTCATGACCCTGAGATCACTGCCTAGCTGAAAACAAGAGTCAGATGCTCAACCGACTGCGCCAACCAGGCATCCCTGGATTATCTACATATCACATGGAAAAGTGGCTTGAAAAGATGTTCCAAGAGATCCCTAGTCCCTTCTACCATTTGAGGACAGAGTGAAAAAGCTCTGCCTGTGAACCAGGAAGAAGTCCTCACCAAAATGTGATCATACTAGTGCCCTGATCTTGGGCTTCCCAGCCTCCAGAAATGTGAGAAATAAATTAGTTGTTGCTTATAAGCCACCTCATCTGTAGCATTTTGTTATGGCAGCCCAAACAGACTGACAAAACACCAAGAAAAAATATTTTCAAGTCTTGTGAAAGTTCTATAGAAGATCAGAACTTTACACACAATGACATGATTAAACAGTTTTGTTTTGTACTCAATGATAAAGTGGTGACATAAATTTACTCCAACCAAAAATTGTTAAGAAATGTTTTCCAATTCAATGCCCTAAGACATTTGACATTCATTTATACTAGAACTTCCTTTTCCATGTGATAGAAAGATAGCTCACATCATTATTCTAGGCTATCATTAAAAAGGAATATTTCATGAATACAGTTGTTGCTGCTTTCACAACAACCAAAAGCTGACAGCAATTTTTTACTTACAGGTATTTGCCAGTTGGCACGTTCCTTAAAAGTTCTTAGAATTTGCTGTCTAGCAAAGGTGTGAAAAAGTTAAAAACCTATTTCAGGATATAAGCTGATCACAGTAGACTGAATTCATACAGGCTTCTCAGAGGACTTTCAGAAGTATTCCCCTCCATCTCCCAGTGTATTATAAAATTGTTCTTTTTTAATAAATAAGACTAGTTTATTGATGCTATTAATCTATTAATTCTCCTTCAAACAATTTACTTCTTGTGTGGACAATGCTGGTGTAGAAAATTCATTGTAAAGCAGATTATATGTGAGCCTTTTCTACCAGGGGCCTAAAGACTAAAAAATCTTAAGAAGAGGTGATTCCATGCATATTTCCTTCTTGGAGTTCTCTATTCCTTCCATGGTCTCTGCTTTGCTTTTTGTCATTTCCTGCTGTAAAATTTACTAGAATTTGGAATTGAGGGAATTTTTCAATAAATAAATAAGCACAGAAACTGATTCAAAATTACTTAGAAGCTAAATGTTTCAGCCTTTTTTCTTAATAAAGTCTTTTCTACCAATAGCTTCTGAAAATTGAATATACCTCGCCTTATAGATTTTCATATATTCATTTTCAAATAAGCTGGAGATCATTTTATAAATACCCATATTGGACTGTTGGTTTTCTTCTTCAGCTAGCGAACATAGGGCTTGCTTTGTATTTATTTCTCCACACATGTAAGACTGAATATTATCCTACCTCAGACTATTACTGGCACATTTACATTTGCACTGTAAAGTCAAAGTTAAAACAGTTAATCTAAAAGGTCAGTTCATGAAGGATTATCTAAGGCAAAGTTTAGCATATAGGAGTCAAAGACCATGCAGCTTCCCAGCTGGGCCCTCTGTCAAACCATGCTACTGTCACCATGAGGTTGTATTCAAAGCAATGGTGTTAAGAGATTGGGCTTGAGTCAGTAGAATTGCCAGCATGGATCTGACATACCTGCTGTGTGTATTCACAGTAAACCAACTAGCCTATTCAATGCCACAATTTAACTGTAACACTAGGTCTTATTGAGCATGGAGTTTAAAAGTCTCTATTTTTAGCAAACTCCCTTTCTACTAAATAAGCATTTTTTTTTTTATATTTAACCTATTTTTATGAGGAAGCCAACTAGCAAAGCTCATAATCCTTACCTTATAAATGGGGGATGTGTCAAAAGATGAGAGGACTCCTCTTATTCATCAATTGTCAAAGTGAATATAGAATTCATGAGAATATTTATGACTAATACGTTTTCCCTACATTTCTCTTTTAATTTAGAAGGACATAAGGATGATAATCCATATGTGATGTTTAATATTTGACTGTGTTTGCTCATATCCATTTTTTGTCTTCAGAATTATCTCTGTATCTACTGATATTATTAGTGCAATGAACACTGGTAATAGTTTTTCACATAAAAGCTGTTAAAGGTCAGCTAGTGAACAAGAGCTTTGTCAAGAATTTTAAGGACAATGTCTAAGGAATATTTATAATTATTTATAGAGATTGGACTACTTAAACACTTTTAAGTTACATATTATGAAGTATAAAACCAGTGGCTTCTAGGGGTGCCTGGGTGGCTCAGTTGGTTAGGCAACTGACTCTTGATTTTGGCTCAGGTCATGGTCTCAGATTTTGAGATTAAGCCCTATGTGGGCTCTGCACTCAGTGGAGTCTGCATGAGATGCTCTCTTCCCCTCCCTCTGCCCCTCCCCCAGCTCATGGGCTCTATCTAAGTAAATAAATAAAATGTTAAAAAACAAAACAAACAACGGTTTCTAGAGCTGGCTTATATTGGTTCACAGAGCAGATTATTAAATTTTCAGGAATTTTACAAATACAACCTGGTTGTTAGGAATTATATATGAGAGATCATGCATATTTAAATATATTTTATTAAAGTTAAAGGTAGTAAATATTGAAAACTTATTTTCTAATTATGTTACTAAACTTTACACTTCTCCATACTTTACTCTTCTCCATACAAACATTGCATGTTTGAAATATTAGAAGACGTTGTGCTACTGAGCATCTCTCCCAACTCCTCTTTCAGGGAAGTTACTTTGATAGTCTAAATTGACTGTGGTGGGAGAATACCACTGAAATAAAATTCTACAAATCAGGACTTGATTTGTTGATTTATTCATTATCTAGGCCAGGGGTCAGTAAACTACCACCTGTGGGTCAGCAGCCTGTTTTTATATGTACAGTGTTTTTGGAACCTAGCCACATGGCTGCTTTTGTCTCTAATGGCACAGTTGAATAGTTGAAACAAAGACCAAATGGCCAGCAAGTCTGAATTATATACTGTCTGGTCCTTTGAAAAGGAGATTGCAAAACCTTGTACTTAAGAAAGCAAAGGAAAAAAATGTTAATAATACAGTTGGAATTTAAAAGTGTGTTGTGACTTTGGCCATCACATTGTGAATGGCACAGAAGACTAAAAAAACTATTCTTCCATTATTCAAAAAATTA
This sequence comes from Eumetopias jubatus, assembly GCF_037043125.1. Lineage (NCBI taxonomy): Eukaryota > Metazoa > Chordata > Mammalia > Carnivora > Otariidae > Eumetopias > Eumetopias jubatus. The sequence continues at coordinate 149,079,240 of NW_028274808.1, forward strand.
TCCAATTCAGCAAAAAAGTCCCTAATATCATTGACAGGAGTGAAATTCCAATGCCAAGATATTTGTTTCACTTCATCTTGCTCATTAAGGTAAATAAAAATATCGACCAACATTGGTCAGAATTATATTAATCACTTGCAATCATAGTGAATATAAAGTTAGCCAAAATCAACAAAAACATCTTAGTTGGCTATATGAAATTTAGGATACAGAATACTGTAAATTTTATTATTTGTATATTATATGCTGCACAACCTTTTTATCTGTAAAATTTATAATCATATGCATATATGTATGTTTTTGGGAGACCCAGTGCTGTCCATTTACCTGCACAGCACTGTCTAAAGTTATGTGCCTTTATATGTGTTAAAACTACTTCAGAGATACCTAATTATATTAATTATTATACCCTTATATAATAATAGGTACTATGCAAATACCTAATACAATGTGTAGTTTTATTATATATTATTTTTCAGTCACAAAATAATTTACAAAATTGGCTTTATGGTTTAATCTCTTCCAAATTGAAGTTACTTGCAGAATTAAAGAATTTGGAATTAAAATATTGGTAAAATTTATACACAGAAAGGGCTTGATTATTATATTGTCAAGAAGGTATTACATCCATTGCAATTTTATAGAAAAAAAAATCACTGATTTTGGTACAGCTTTCAATATGTTGGTCAATTATGTTTAAAAGGGAGCCCTTTTAGTTAGACTACTTTTTTTTTAAAGAATTATCAAACACTTCCTCCCCTTTTTATTTAATTGTTAATGAATAACATGAAAGATAAAAATATTCTGGAAGTCACTGTTTAGTATATGTTCCTATTAAAAAAAATCTATCAAGAAGCAAGGATTTAGTCTTCATTTTTCACAAAATAGCAAAAATCACCTCATTAATAGTTTTTCACCATAAAGACTGAATTACTTCCTTAACTTGTTAGAATTCCAGGTTGAGTCAATAATTTTACATTCATTGAAAGAAATTGAAGGAGACAGACTATAATCTAGAGCTGCATAATTTAGCATTTTAAAAAATTTAATATTAAGTATGAACTTACAAAACTTGTATGATGAGTATTGCAATTTTTGAATAGCTCCCTTGTAGTTAGATTGTTAGTATGCTGTTCTATAGTGTATTTCAGGAATAAGGTTTTGAAGTTTTAATGAAAATAAGTTTCAGTATTGTCAATCATAGTAACAGAATGGAACAAGAGAAAAAATTGGAAAGAACAAAATGAAAAGCATCTTAGTAATGTATTACATAACTCAAAACAGGTTATTCCAAATAGTTGGTGAAATTTTTATCTGTGGATAAAAGTAACAATGTCAACTATAGGTGCTGGGATGATAGAGAAAATCAATGAAGAGTAGAAGGAAACACCTGGAGAGATTGGACAATACAAGAGCAACTTACCAAATTAAGAAGTAAATTTTCTCCGTAGAACAGTGGAGGCTATAGAACTTGGAAGTGAAGGATTGTGTCTACAGAAATGTATGGGTGTATTTGTCAAATTTTGCTGAGGAATCAATGACAGACTTTGGTTCAGGAGTTTATATCGGTTCAGGGATTCTTGGGGAGCTCAATTGACATAGGAGTTCTCCAGCCTGGTCCCATGCCTGCCACACTGACTTTTCATGATTGGGAACCAGACCTTGTCCTGTTTGTGTCTGGTGGGAGACTGCAGAATCTGATTGGAGTACTCTATGCAGTCATGAGGGAGGCCAGGATCACAGGAAAGGGTGGCTCAGATTGTCGAAAGGACAGGATATTTCCTAAGATTTCAAGGAGAGAACATGAATCAAAGGTGCCAAAATGAAGATGTGAAGATAAGGTAGAGGGCATCAGATGATGCCAAGATGAGATTAAGCATCAAGCTTCAGATGCAGTAGCAACACTAGATTGAAACAACTGGCTCCCATCTGGACCAAGGACATAAAGACCACTAGAATTTGCTGGTGACGGATGCAAGTAGCCATTTCGATCACTGGAATCATTTAGGGGAACTTAAAAAAAAACACGATCCTCAGGCCATGGCTCAGAACGATTAAATCAGAATGTCTGGACATAGGACCCAAGCATCCATGTTTTTCAGTTTCCTAGATCCATGCAAAGTGCCGCAAGGCTGAGACCCTTGTTTTTAAAGGAACTTGAACTGATTGCTCATTAGAATCACCAGGGAGCTTTTGTGTACCAATATCTGGTTCCTTCCCCAAACTCATCTATTCAGAATCTCTGGAGAAAGGGCCCAGGATGGGGATTGGTTGAGATCCAGGACTTTGCAATTTAGACAGCAAATTACCATGTCTCACTTTTTTTCACTGAAGTGGTTCCACATTGGGACAATAAGAAAATTAGCCTCAGGAAATAGGTAAATTGAGTAAATGATGAGGACTCAAAAAAAAAAAAAAAAAGACTGTGAACTTTATAAAAGCTATCATACTCTTCTTCATATTTGAACTTTATACTCATTTTAATTTGATTATCCTGTGTGTAAAAAATGTATTAAATACAGATTTTTATTCTACATCGTAATTTTCAAAAACACATTTCATTAAAAATTTCTAATGCTGAAAGCATGACTATTTTTTAGCACCATGTAGTTAAAAGAACTAAAATAGAAACTCCTTAAAAACAATTGAACCAAGAGGATTCAATTCCTTCATCCCCCGTTTTATAATTTTTCATCATCATGAAAGTCAAAGCATGTGAATAATTCTGTACTTGAATACTCAGAAAGGAAATTGTTGTGTAAATAATTAATGTTCCAAAAGGTTAAATTTAATTTGAAAGTAGGTGATTTTCTCTTGCCAGGGTTACTGAGATTGAAGGTGAATAGTCTTTCAGCCTCCTTATCATAGGAAAATTAATGCTAATACTAGCTTTTTTTGTGCCATGTAGATTTACCAATATAATTTCTGTCTAGTAATTGAAGAAAAATATCTTTTTTTTACTTAAAAATTGGAAGAATTTAGGACAAAATTAGAATGGAATTTTTGAATTGATGAAAAGTACTATAACAGTGCATGCATCCTGACACCTTTAATTGGAATTTTAGGAACAAATACATAATAGAAATAAATATAGTAAGACTTTTCTTTCTGAGATAAATGTACTTCTGATGTTCACTTTGAGATCTTTTAAATAATTCATTTTAATTACAAAGTTTATTTAAAGATAAATGGTTTACATTGCTAAATTCAAAGAAAAATGCCACAAAAATATAAGAAAAGTCTCTGGTTAAAAGAATGGCAGGAAAAAGAAAGCAAATGAATATTTAGCTCCCTAATATCTGATTTACTGATTCAATGATTAGCAACACTAATTGTATCAAAATTTAATAATGAAAACCATTTCATCCAAATATTAAAAATACATTTTGTTCATATACTGCACTTATAGAACATTTTATTATGTTAATATAAGTTTCATAGAAAATAGTCAAAAAAGTATGATTTGTCAGGTGTTAGGAGTTTCATTTATGTAACATTAAAGAGTATGTCTTTACCTTTCTCACTTAAAAATGACTGTTCCCTTACTCTTGGTAATTTTAAGTGGAAACAATGCTACACACAAAAATAATCATTAACTGTTAGGGCTCTTATTCATCGCTAGTCCTTTTGGAGTGAGTCTCATAGCGTGAAGGAAATGTTCCAATTCCTTCATATAAAAATTTTTTTCAAACATGAGTTTATTTTCAAATGAGAGGTTGAATTGTATATTGTTCTATTGATTTTTTTAATTAAGTCACTTCATAATGAAAATCATCAGTAAATCAAAATTGATTTGACCACCAATGAAAGACTTTTTCGATTTTAGAAAGTAACCACTGAAAATTTCTCGTATTAGTTACACATTAGGGTAAAGAAAGTCCAGTGATATACTAGGCTGAACAGAAAGCTTTCGTAGTTCATTCCATATAAATATATATTTTGCTTAGTGTCTAGAACATTTTATGCCATGAAGGTGTATTAGGAATTCTGGCCTGTATATTGGAATAGAAAAATTAAGAGGACCACATGAATGTGTCACAATAATCATTTGCAGAGATGAGAAAATGATTTTTTTTTTTTTTGGATCTCACTATCATCCTTTCTTTGCCTAGCTAACTTCTTGACACATTTCATACTAAAAGAAATCCATGTGTGATTTATGCTACCCTGAGTTACTAGAATACTATCAATTTCCTCTGGTGACTGTTGAAAGAAATAGTAAATGGGTGTTGTCATTAAGACTTTCTATTTCCATGTGAACAATATATTAAAGAAATTCCCTTGTTCTATTTCACTCACATATGAACCAGTGAAACAAGTTTTCGGTAGCTTCCAATTTCTAAAGCTTCTCTAAGGTCATTTGGAAATGGATGAGTTAGCAAACATCTATGATAGATAGTCTAAGGGGACATAACCTAACTATTCACTAGTAACAGCTTGAGAGCTATGAAAATTGAGCAATTACCTGAGGAAATGCTTTGTGGAGCCATCAACTTTGTCCCTTGTTGTCTCCATGGAGACAAACAGAAAAATGAATCAGGTGTACTAGCTAAATAAACGTTGATAAATATTATAGACAGAAAAGGGCAACCATGGTAAAATATATCAAAATTTTCTTCTAACCTTTTACCTATAAGATTGATAATTATCTACTTCATAGTCAGAAAAATTGAGGCCCACATCAGGTCTTTTTGATATATGTAGAATCAGATGGCAAACTAGAAAAATAAATATTTTGAATTTACTATAGTGACCCGTTTATTGATTTTACCATTCTGATTACTAGGGATAAATATATCAACTATGTTTATAAAATGTTTTAAAATTATTTTCCACAAGACGTGTTTTTTACCTCTGTATTCATCTCCATCACATATGTGTGTACGGCATCCTCTTCCATCTTAAAAGTTGTTCTGCATCACGCTGTGGAGACCCCAGCTTTAGAAGGAATGCATCTGGAAGGAGAAAGCAGCTCACCTATTCACCAAAGCAGGTGGCAAGGTATTCAGACAGGTTTTTCTCTGATTTCTATTCTCGGGATTACTAAATTAAGAAAACATGAGCATGTGTCCACAAAAAAGGTACTGAGTTTCTACTAAAGGGAATGGAAACAAAAGGTGCTTTATTACATTTCTTATGAAATCCACTATCTCATTATCATTTGATCAATTAATTTTCAACAGCTGGGAAACAAGTATTTAGCAAGGGTTGAAACTGTGTGTCGCTTTACAAACTGAGGTGGCTAAGCTGAAGCAAGTGTTTATGCTATGCATCAGCATTAGAGATTTCTTCAGTTTTATCACTTTATGTGCTATTTTGTTTTCTCAGACTCTGCCAAGATAACATGAACAATAGCTTTATAATTATTCAAAATATAGAATATATCTGTTCTCTTTTCTTAAAAAAAAGTTATATATAACAAGTATCAAATATTGACTGTCTATTCCTCTTCTTCCTCCTACACTGAGCTGAGCAAGGCAACGCCACTTACTTTTTCTTCTAGCAGGAGCTGTGGATACATAATTAGAAGCCACTCTTCCATTGTACTGGCAGTCATGGAATTCAAATTCAAAGATTCAGTTCAAGTCAAAAAATATTAGAAAAGTAAGCCATCATGAACATTTTCTTTAAAAATTTCTGTTTAGGGGACGCCTGGGTGGCTCAGTCGTTAAGCGTCTGCCTTCGGCTCAGGTCCTGATCCCAGGGTCCTGGGATCGAGCCCCGTGTCTGGCTCCCTGCTCGGCGGGCGGGAACCCTGCTTCTCCCTCTGCCACTCCCCCTGCTTGTGTTCCCTCTCTCGCCGTGTCTCTCTCAGTCAAATAAATAAACAAAATCTTAAAAAAAATATCTGTTTAGTATAGCATGATATAAATGATAAAACTTTCAAGGACCATTGTAATTGTGTTCTAAAAATTACAGTAAAAAACACAAGATTAGTTATTAGGTAAAATTTGTCTCTAGTGAAACATCACTATTTCATTAGAAAACCCTCTTTAAAATAAGTGGTTCGTTCTGAACGGGGTAAAAAAATAACACTTGGAATTCTTTTTAATTGTAACTGATTTGATGAGCTAGATTCTGTGTAATTATTACTAGATTTAAGATATTCTAAAAGGCATTTTTAGACAGAGATCGTTAAGGAAAAAAATCATCCCAACTGTCTACTCAATGATTCTGTACAAAAGAAGTGCTTTGAGTGTTTGGAACTCTACAAAGGAAGGCCCTAGAAGGAGTAAAAGCCAAAATGTCCATTTCAATATTTTGCTTAAGATACTAGAATTAAAATTTATAACGCTAAATAAAAACCATTACCTTTAACACAGTTTTCAAAATGCTGTTGAAGCATATTCCTGTGTCATATTTTTTTCATGAAGTTTTTTTATTTACATGCACAATGAGCGTTCTTAGATGTTTTATACTAGTGATTTCACAAAGCATGTTAAAAGCCATGTATGTGAAAACACATTCTTTCATTGAAATAACATTTACTTAGGTAGTGAATGTTTATTATGCTCACAAACATCTTTTAACTTATGGCATTACATAGTATATTTCTTGTCCCATGATGAGGTAGACACATTTTTTTTCATTGTAGTTAACACAGATGTTACATTAGTTTCAGTTGTACATGTTCAGTGGTTCAACAAGTTTATATGTTTACAACATAGTGATTCAACAAATTTATATGTTTTGCTGTGCTCACCACAAGTACAGTTACCATCTGTCACCATACAATGCTATAACAATTCCATTGACTATATTCCCTATGCTGTACCTTTTTATCCTCGTGACTTATTCTGTAGCTAGAAACCTGTATCACCCACTCCCCTTCACCTATTCTTCCTATTCCCCCAATCCTCTCCCCCCGGCATCCATAAAGTTCCTTATATTTATGGGTCTGTTTCTGCTTTTACTTTGTTTATTCATTTGTTTTTTAGATTCCATGTATAAATGAAATCATATGATTTGTCTTTTCCTGTCTGATTTATTTCATTTAGCCTAATACCTTCTAGGTCCACCCATGTTGTCACAAATGGCAAGATCTCATTCTTTCTTATGCCTGAGTAATATTTAATTTATACACACACACCTTCTTTATCCATTCATCTTGTTGGAAATTTGGGTTGCTTCCATATCTTGCCTATTGTAAATAGTTCTGCAATAAACATAAGGGTGCATGTAAATTTTTGAATTAGTTTTCATTTTCTTTGGGTAAATACCCAGTAGTGGAATTACTAGATCTTATGGTATTTCTATTTTTAGTTTTTTGAGCAATCTCCATACTGTTTTTCATAGTAGCTCACCAATTTATATTCCCATTAACAGTGCAGAAGAGCTCCTCTTGTTCTCTATATCCTGGCCAACACTTATTTCTTCTGTTTTTGGTTTTAGCTGTTCTGACAGGTCTAAGATAATATCTCATTGTAGTTTTGATTTGCGTTTCCCTGATGATTAATGATGTTGAACATCTTTTCATGTATGTTGGACATCTGTACGTCTTCTTTGGAAAAACAACTATTCATGTGTTCTGCCCACTTTAAAAATCAGATTGTTGTTTTGTTGTTCTCTAAGCTCTTTATATATTTTGGATATTAACCCCTTATCAGTTATATGATTTGCAAATATTTATTTCCATTCAGTAGGTTGCCTTTCCATTTTGTTGGTTTCCTTCACTGTGCAAAAGCTTTTTATTTTGGTATAGTCCCGATAGTTTATTTTTGCTTTTGTTGCCTTGCCCCAGGAGACATAGCAAGAAAACTTGATGCTATGGCTGATGTCAGTGAGATTACTGCCTGTATTCTACTAGGAGTTTTATGGTTTCATGTCTCACATTTAGGTCTTTAATCCATTTGAGGGTTTGTGTGTGTGTGTGTGGTGTAAAAAAATGGTTGAGTTTCATTCTTTTGCATGTAGCTGTCCAGTTTTCCCAACATCATTTATTGAAGAGACTATCTTTTCTCTACTGTATCTTGCTTTTTTTCTGTCATAGATTAAATGACCATGTGAGCATGGCTTTATTTCTGGGCTCTTTATTCTGTTCACTGATCTATGTATCTATTTTTTGTGCCAGTACCATACAGTTTTGATTACTATGGCTTTGTAGTATATCTTGAAATCTGGTACTGTGATACCTCCAGCTTTGTTCTTTCCTAAGATTTCTTTGTCTATTCAGGGTCTTTTGTGGTTCCACACAAATCTTAGTATTTGTTCTAGTTCTGTGAAGAATGCTATTTGTATTTTGATAGGGATTGCATTGAATCTGTAGATTGCTTTGGGTAGTATAGACTTTTTGACAATATTATTACTTCCGATCTATGAGCATGAATATCTTTCCATTTCTTTGTATTGTCTTCGATTTCTTTCATCAGTCTTTTATAGTTTTCAGAGTTAGTTCTTTTACTCCATTGTTAAGTTTATTCCTAGATATTTTGTTCTTCTTGGTGCAGTTGTAAATAGGATTGTTTTCTTAATTTTTCCTTCATCTAATTGTTATTAGTGTATAGAATCACACCCAATTTTTGTGTATGAATTTTATATCCTGCAACTTTATTCATTTATTACTTCTAATAGATTTTTGGTAAAGTCTTTAGGGTTTTCTATGTATAGTAGGTCATCTGCAAATAGTGACAGTTTTATTTCTTCCTTACCAATTTGTATGTCTTTTATATCATTTCCTTGTCTGATTACTGTGGCTAGGTCATGCAGAACCATGCTGAATAAAAGTGGCAAGAATGGACATTTTTGTCTTGTTCCAGATTTTAGAGGAAATGTTTTCAGTATTTCACCATTGAGTATAATGTTAGCTGTGAGTTTTTCATTTATTGCTTTATTATGTTATGTTCCCTGTAAACCCACTTTGTTGAATTTTTTTTCATAAATGGGTGTTGAATTTTGTCATATGTTTTATTCTGCATCTATTGAGATGATCATATGATTTTTATCTTTTGTTGATGTGTATATCATGTTGATTGATTTACAAATATTGAACCAGCTTTGCATCCTGTAAATAAATCTTGCTTCATCGTAGTAATGATCCTTTTAATATATTGTTGACTGTGGTTTAATATTTGTGCATTTTTACATCTGTGTTCATCAGGGATCTTGGCCTGTAGTTTTCCTTTTTTTGTAGTGTCTATCTGGTTTTGGTATCGGGGTAATAGTGGCCTCATAGAATGTATTTGGAAGCTTCCTTCCTCTTCCATTTTTTGTTTTTGGAATAGAGGAGAATAGGTATTAGCTTTTCTTTAAATGTTTGGTAGAATTCACCTATGAGTCCATCTGGTTTTGAACTTTTGTTTGTTGGCAGGTTTTTTGATTACCAATCAATTTTGTTACTAATAATTGGTCTGTTCAGATTTTCTATTTCTTTCTGATTCAGTTTTAGAAGGTTGTATGTTTCTAGAAACTTATCCATTTGTTCTATGTTGTCCAATTTTGGCATATAATTTTTTGTCGTACCCTCTTAGATTCCTTTGTATTTCTGTGGTGGTGCTTGTTACTTCTCTTTTGGGTCCTTTGTCTTTTTATCTTGATTTAGTCTGGATAAATGTTCATCAATTTTATTTATCTTTCCAAAGAACTAGCTTTTGGCTGGCTCAGTTGGTAGAGCATGAAATTCTTGATCTTGAGGCCATGAGTTTGAGCCCCATATTGGGTGTAGAGTTCAATGAAAAAAAAAAAATCTCTTGGTTTCATTGATCAAATTATACATGAATAATTTAAGGCATTTCTCATTCTTTGAAGCTGAAAAAAAAAGTGATGATAAAAAGAGCTATAGAAACATTTGGAATTGTGAGCTCATAGAGTTGAGCACCCCAAGCCTTACACATGCAGTGGTCTCTGACAAGCCCAAGAATGGTGAAGGTCTGGAATATGTCCTATGAGGAATAGATTTTAGGATTCCAGAGGTAAAGCCATTCTGGAAGATTGGGCCCAGGGTAATGCTGTAAAGTGCCTTGCTAAAATAAAGTATATATTAATAGTAATGATATCAAGGAAGTATAATAATTAAGTTGGTGGAATTAAACTGCCTAAAATAGTTATTAAACTTGTCTTTGTTAATAAAAGAATAGTTTATAAAGGTCTTTGATTGTATAACTTGTAGGTAAAGTCCCTGTAAGCCTTTAAGATTTTTATTTTGCTTTGTTTTATTACTACAAAATTTAAGAAAAAAAATTTTCAAATAATTTTACTTTAAGCTTGGGAAATAATTCTTAATTTACAAAACATAATAACATATTTTCTTATTTGCATTTAACACGTTTCTATCCCTGAATCTAACATAAATCTTTAATGTTTTAATAGGTATAAATACCACTTACTTAGCAATTATTGATACCAGGCACTGTATTAAACATCTTGCAAATAATTCTTACATTATGTACCAATAAATCTTCATATAAAACCTTAAGATATTAATAATAATGATAATTATTCCCATTGAAAATTAAATGTTGGAGTTTGGAGAGCTTAAGAAATTTACCCAGGTCATGTAGATGCTGATTGTTGGAGCCATGATCCAAACTCAGACCTATCACTTCAGAATGTAAACACTGTACCATTTGATACGCTGGTTAGAACAGTTCTGCTAAGAACAGACCCTCAGGATGCTTCTTTAGAAAGAGTTTCATGGGGAAAGCAATATCATATTCATTAGAGGATATTGTTAAGACTGATTAAGAAATTAACAGAGATTATATACACACTTGAGTTCTTCAGAGGAATTTCAATAGAGAATTTTTTTATATGAATGAATATGCAGTAGAAAATTTACCATATTGAAATGATATAATCATCATAAAAAAGAAAGTGTGTAATGTAGTAAGTAGTCTCACATAATATTCACAGTAAAACATTGCCTGAAATCAGATTTTTTTTTTTATCATGGATACCATTCCAGCTCGCTAATTCCTGGAGAAAAATAGAATATCTTGGAAGCTTTAAGGGAAGGGAGGAAAAGAGAAATATCCGAGGCTATCATACTGACAATGATAATACAAGTTAAATATAATTTGAGGACTGCCGAAGATATGATGTGTTCTAATAATTTTACCATTAATTTCACATTTGATGATATTTGTATTGGTTTAAAAGTCTTATTTCATCATTTTGAAGTATAATCTTGAAGAAAAAAGCTAAATACTTTGTTTTAAAATTCCAGGAATTTATGTCAGCATAACCATATCTTGTATTATTCTGTTAAAATAAGTATGCCAAAACTTGGCCCAACATATCTCAAAATATTTTTCCTTCATGTTAAAACTTTTTATAGCCAAAGTGTGGAGAAAATTGCAGAGAAGTATGTCCAAATCCCCATTCTACCTATTTTCAGTGTTTACAGTGATAGACTCTGTCAATTATAAGACATAAATAACAGAATCCAGAAATGCTCCTGGACTCCCTTTGCAAGGAGTAAAACTTGCTATTAAATGAAATTAGATTCTCACTAAATCTTAGCCAAGCCTTTATTTCACTTATGAGAAATAAACTGGCTAAAGCAGAAACATTTATGCTAACAAAACTGGGTTACAGTGTCAGGCCATTGACATTCAGTCTCCCCCGTAGTCACGGTTGTTGCCATAGAGTGGTGTTCTGCTAATTAATTTTCTTGTTAGGTCACAAGGGAGCACTTAGGGAAGAGCTGTAGTAGTTTGCTCCATTCTACCCTGGCCAGATAAACCAGTGATCATGGATTATTTTTAAACATTTTAACATTCATTTTAGAAGTAATTCCATACTCAAAAAGATTTTATATTTCTTTCTATTGTTAGATTTTTTCATTAACAATAAGCTAAAACTCGAAATTATATTTAACCCACTCTTGCAAAAACAAAACAAAAACCTGCCATACTTTGGTTTTTGCCTTGGTCTTATCTTTGGGTTAAAAAGAATCCTAGGGAAACTACAATTCTCTTCTTGCCTAGAGGTGAAGGCAGATGGTATCGAGTACATTTGGTTCTTCAAAAACAGTTTTCTATAGCATTAGCAGTAAATCTACCATTTGCAATCTATTGTCTTTTTAAATCTATTTAATTTACATTTAACAAGACACCTCTTATTCTTGTGAGTTAATTAAAGAGTTAGTGACTATTAAAAAGAATACTAATTGAAATGCAATAAATAACTGAGTTGGTATGTAATTAACCAAATTTACATAAGTAATAAACACAGCATTGCAGGCTTCCAGAATGGAGTTGAACTAATGCTGATAGTCTAATCTTATATAAGAGCAAATATCTAGTCATTTAATTAGCATAAAAAAAGTAGCTGTGGCAAATTAATTGTATATAATTTTTCAAGTGACTGCCAAAGAATAATGTAACTATGCTTTATGTGGTCTTTTAACATTTTGGTGATCCCTATTACATTTTCAGTGTGTCTTTTCAGGAAGAGGACAAATTCAAATAGGGGGCAAAGGATCATTCTCACCTTCATAGAACCTGTCATTCTCTATAGACATTACAATTAGTTACTTTTTGCAACCCTGGTTAACCCTTCATATGCCCCTCAACACTCTGTCTCCTATGTATCATGATCCTCAATTTAAGAAATGTTTCTGTAGAACTTTCACAGAACAATCTAACTTATTCAGGAAATCTATGTCCCTCGCAACTTCCTAATTTATGATGGCTTATACATTTAAGATACGATTTAATAGAAAATACATTGTTCATAAGTCTTTTTTTAAATTTTTTTATTGTTATGTTAATCACCATATATTACATCATTAGTTTTTGATGTAGTATTCCATGATTCATTGTTTGTTCATAACACCCAGTGCTCCATGCAGAATGTGCCCTCTTTAATACCTATCACCAGGCTAACCCATTCCCCTACCTTCCTCCCCTCTAGAACCCTCAGTTTGTTTTTCAGAGTCCATCATCTCTCATGGTTCATCTCCCCCTCTGACTTATTCCCCTTCATTCTTCCTCTCCTGCTATCTTCTTTTTCTTTTTTCTTAAAATATGTTGCATTATTTGTTTCAGAAGTACAGATCTGTGATTCAACAGTCTTGCACAATTCATAGCACTCACTGTAGCACATACCCTCCCCAATGTCTATCACCCAGCCACCCCATCCCTCCCACCCCCCACCACTCCAGCAACACACAGTTTGTTTCCTGAGATTAAGAATTCCTCATATCAGTGAGGTCATATGATACATGTCTTTCTCTGATTGACTTATTTCACTCAGCATGACACCCTCCATTTCCATCCACGTCGTTGCAAATGGCAAGATCTCATTCCTTTTGATGGCTGCATGATATTCCATTGTGTATATATACCACTCTTCTTTATCCATTCATCTGCCAATGGACATCTTGGCTCTTTCCACAGTTTGGCTATTGTGGACATTGCTGCTATAAACATTGGCGTGCACGTACCCCTTCGGGTCCCTACATTTGTATCTTTGGGGTAAATACCCAGTAGTGCAATTGCCAGGTCATAGGGTAGCTCTATTTTCAACTTTTTGAGGAACCTCCATACTGTTTTCCAGAGTTGCTGTGCCAGCTTGCATTCCCACCAACAGTGTAGGAGGGTTCCCCTTTCTCCACATCCCCGCCAACATCTGTCGTTTCCTGACTTGTTAATTTTAGCCATTCTGACTGGTGTGAGGTGGTATCTCATTGAGGTTTTGATTTGGATTTCCCTGATGCCGAGCGATGTTGAGCACTTTTTCATGTGCCTGTTGGTCATTTGGATGTCTTCTTTGGAAAAATGTCTGTTCATGTCTTCTGCCCATTTCTTGATTGGATTATTTGTTCTTTGGGTGTTGAGTTTGATAAGTTCTTTATAGATTTTGGATACTAGCCCTTTATCTGATATGTCATTTGCAAATATTTTCTCCCATTCTGTCGGTTGTCTTTTGGTTTTGTGGACTGTTTCTTTTGCTGTGCAAAAGCTTTTTATCTTGATGAAATCCCAATAGCTCATTTTTGCCCTTGCTTCCCTTGCCTTTGGCGATGTTCCTAGGAAGAAGTTGCTGTGGCTGAGGTCGAAGAGGTTGCTGCCTGTGTTCTCCTTTAGGATTTTGATGGACTCCTGTCTCACGTTTAGGTCTTTCAACCATTTGGAGTCTATTTTTGTGTGTGGTGTAAGGAAATGGTCCAGTTTTATTCTTCTGCATGTGGCTGTCCAATTTTCCCAACACCATTTGTTGAAGAGACTGTCTTTTTGCCATTGGACATTCTTTCCTGCTTTGTCAAAGATCAGTTGACTATAGAGTTGAGGGTCCGTTTCTGGGCTCTCAATTCTGTTCCATTGATCTATGTGTCTGTTTTTGTGTCAGTACCATACTGTCTTGATGATGACAGCTTGTAATAGAGCTGGAAGTCCGGAATTGTGATGCCGCCAGCTTTGCTTTTCTTTTTCAATATTCCTCTGGCTATTCGGGGTCTCTTCTGGATCCATACAAATTTTAGGATTATTTGTTCCATTTCTTTGAAAAAAGTGGATGGTATTTTGATAGGGATTGCATTGAATGTGTAGATTGCTCTAGGTAACATTGACATCTTCACAATGTTGGTTCTCCCAATCCATGAGCATGGAACATTTTTCCATTTCTTTGTGTCTTCTTCAATTTCTTTCATGAGTATTTTATAGTCTTCTGAGTACAGATCCTTTGCCTCTTTGGTTAAATTTATTCCTAGGTATCTTATGGTTTTGGGTGCAATTGTAAATGGGATAGACTCCATGATTTGTCTCTCTTCTGTCTTGTTGTTTGTGTATAGGAATGCCACTGATTTCTGTGCATTGATTTTATAGCCTGCTACTTGACTGAATTCCTGTATGAGTTCTAGCAGTTTTGGGGTGGAGTCTTTTGGGTTTTCCACATAAAGTATCATATCATCTGCAAAGAGTGAGAGTTTGACTTCCTCTTTGCCGATTTGGATGCCTTTGATTTCCTTTTGTTGTCTGATTGCTGTGGCTAGGACTTCTAAAACTATGTTGAATAGCAGTGGTGAGAGTGGACATCCCTGCCGCGTTCCTGACCTTAGGGGAAAAGCTCTCAGCTTTTCCCCATTGAGAATGATATTCGCTGTAGGTTTTTCATAGATGGCTTTTATGATATTGAGGTATGTACCCTCTATCCCTATACTCTGAAGAGTTTTGATCAAGAAAGGATGCTGTACTTTGTCAAATGCTTTTTCTGCATCTATTGAGAGGATCATATGATTCTTGTTCTTTCTTTTGTTAATGTATTGTATCACATTGATTGATTTGTGGATGTTGAACCAGCCTTACAGCCCAGGGATAAATCCCACTTGGTCGTGGTGAATAATCCTTTTAATGTACTGTTGGATCCTATTGGCTACTATTTTGGTGAGAATTTTTGCATCCATATTCATCAAGGCTATTGGTCTGTAATTCTCCTTTTTGATGGGGTCTTTGTCTGGTTTTGGGATCAAGGTAATGGTGGCCTCAAAATGAGTTTGGAAGTTTTCCTTCCATTTCTATTTTTTGGAACAGTTTCAGGAGAAGAGGTATTAATTCTTCTTTAAATGTCTGATAGAATTCCCCTCGGAAGCCATCTGGCCCTGGGCTTTTGTTTCTTGGGAGATTTTTGATGACTCCTTCAATTTCCTTAGTGGTTATAGGTCTTTTCAGGTTTTCTATTTCTTCCTGGTTCAATTTTGGTAGTTGATACATCTCTAGGAATGCACCCATTTCTTCCAGGTTATCTAATTTGCTGGCATAGAGTTGCTCATAATATGTTCTTAGAATTGTTTGTATTTCTTTGGTGTTGGTTGTGATCTCTCCTCTTTCATTCATGATTTTGTTGATTTGGGTCATTTCTCTTTTCTTTTTGATCAGTCTGGCCAGGGGTTTAACAATCTTGTTAATTCTTTCAAAGAACCAGCTCCTAGTTTCGGTGATCTGTTCTACTGTTCTTTTGGTTTCTAGTTCATTGATTTCTGCTCTGATCTTTATTATTTCTCTTCTCCTGCTGGGTTTAGGCTTTCTTTGCTGTTCTTTCTCCAGCTCATTTAGGTGTAGGGTTAGGTTGTGTATTTGAGACCTTTCCTGTTTCTTGAGAAAGGCTTGTATTGCTATATACTTTCCTCTCAGGACTGCTTTTGCTGTATCCCAAAGATTTTGAACAGTTGTGTTTTCATTTTCATTGGTTTCCATGAATTTTTAAAATTCTTCTTTAATTTCCTGGTTGACCCATTCATTCTTTAGTAGGATGCTCTTTAGCCTCCATATATTTGAGTTCTTTCTGACTTTCCTCTTGTGATTGAGTTCTAGTTTCAAAGCATTGTGGTCTGAAAATATGCAGGGAATGATCCCAATCTTTTGGTACCCGTTGAGACCTGATTTGTGACCCATGATGTGATCAATTCTGGAGAATGTTCCATGGGCACTAGAGAAGAATGTGTATTCCGTTGCTTTGGGATGGAATATTCTGAATAGATCTGTGAAGTCCATTTGTTCCAGTGTTTCATTTAAAGTCTTTATTTCCTTGTTGATCTTTTGCTTAGATGATCTGTCCATTTCAGTCAGGGGGGTGTTAAAGTCCCCCACTATTATTGTATTGTTGTCAATGTGTTTCTTCGCTTTTGTTATTAATTGCCCTATATAATTGGCTGCTCCCATGTTAGGGGTATAGATATTTACAATTGTTAGATCTTCTTGTTGGATAGACACTTTAAGTAGGATATAGTGTCCTTCCTCATCTCTTATTACAGTCTTTGTTTTAAAATCTAGTTTGTCTGATATAAGGATTGCCACCCTAGCTTTCTTTTGGTGTCCATTAGCATGGTAAATGGTTTTCCACCCCCTCACTTTCAATCTGGGGGTGTCTTTGGGTCTAAAATGAGTCTCTTGCAGACAGCATATTGATGGATCTTGTTTTTTAATCCAATCTGATAGCCTGTGTCTTTTTTTGGGGGGCATTTAGCCCATTTACATTCAGGGTAACTATTGAAAGGTATGAATTTAGTGCCATTGTATTGCCTGTAAGGTGACTGTTACTGTATATTGTCTGTGTTCCTTTTTGATCTTTGCTACTTTTAGGCTCTCTCTTTGCTTAGAGGACCCCTTTCAATATTTCTTGGAAGGCTGGTTTTGTGTTTGCAAATTCCTTTAGTTTTTGTTTGTTCTGGAAGCTTTTTATCTCTCCTTCTATTTTCAATGACAGCCTAGCTGGATATAGTATTCTTGGCTGCATATTTTTCTCGTTTAGTGCTCTGAAGATATCTTGCCAGTCCTTTCAGGCCTGCCAGGTCTCTGTGGATAGGTCTGTTGCCAATCTAATATTTCTACCATTGTAGGTTACATATCTCTTCTCCCGAGCTGCTTTCAGGATTTTCTCTTTGTCTCTGAGACTCATAAGTTTTACTCTTAGATGTCAGGGTGTTGACCTATTATTATTGATTTTGAGAGGGGTTCTCTGTGCATCCTGGATTTTGATGCCTGTTTCCTTCCTCACATTAGGGAAGTTCTCTGCTATTATTTGCTCCAATATACCTTCTGCCCCTCTCTCTCTCTCTTCTTCTTCTGGGATCCCAATTATTCTAATGTTGTTTCGTCTTATCGTATCACTTATCTCTCGAATTCTGCCCTCGTGATCCTGTAGTTGTTTTTCTCTGTTTTTCTCAGCCTCTTTATTTTCCATCATTTGGTCTTCTATATCACTGATTCTCTCTTCTACCTCATTTATCCTAGCAGTTAGTGCCCCCATTTTTGATTGCACCTCATCAATAGCCCTTTTGATTTCGACTTGGTTAGACTTTAGTTCTTTTATTTCTCCAGAAAGGGTTTCTCTAATAACTTCCACGCTTTTTTCAAGCCCAGCGAGTATCTTTAAAGTCATGATTCTGAACTCTAGGTCCGACATCGTACTAATGTCCATATTGAGTAGGTCCCTGGCTGACGGTACTTCCTCTTGTTCTTTTTGCTGAGGTGATTTTTTTCGTCTTGTCATTTTGTCCAGAGGAGAATAGATGAATGAGAGAACAAAATGCTAACTGGTTAACAACCTCCCCAGCAAATATACTCTATAGAAATCAGAAAAGACCTGAAACCAGGGGAAAAGAAAGGGAAAGAAAGAAAAAAGAAAGAGTGAAAAAAAAAAGATAAAAACAAAAGCAGAACAATACAAAAAAGCAGAATATGATCAAATATGATCAGGCCAGTGCATAGATCAGTGCCACACACTAGATTTTGGGCGTATTTTGGTCTGTTAGAAAAAAGTGCCTCCTAAAATTTTGAAGGAAGAAAGACATATATGTAGAAAATAAGGGTTGATACAATGAAGGGATGGAAGATGACTGTAAAGATGAAAATTATAAAAGATTTTATAAAAGGAATTGATAAGAAGTTGTTTGAAAAAAGGAAGAAGAAGATTTAAGAAAAAAAAAAGGGAGAGAATGTGATCAGGTAGGAGACTAGAACAAAGCCATTCACTAGTGTTTTAGGGTATATTTTTATCTGTTAGAAGAAACTGTATCTCAAAATTTTAAAGAGAGAACAACTTATATATATATATGCCAAAAATAAGGGTAACTACTATGAAGGGATAAAATATGACTCTAAAAATGAAAAATAAAAAATGTTTTTTCTAAAAAAGGGATCGATAAGATGTTGGTTGAAAAAGGGAAAAAGAAAAATAAAAAAAAACAGTTAACAAAAATTAACTTTGAACTAATGAATCATGGTAAAAAAAGCTATGAATTCTATGTGCAGTATTCCCCTAGCGCTGGAGTTCTCCAGTTCTCCTTGATCGGTAAACTTGGTCTTGGCTTGCTGGCTGTTCGTGCTGATATTCTGGGGGAGGGGCCTGTTGCCGTGGTTTCCAAATGTCTTTGCCGGTGGCTGAATTGCCCCGCCCTTGTCGGTCTGGGCTAAGCAAGCTGCTTGGGTTTGCTCTCAAGAGCTTTTGTTCCCTGTAAGCTCTCGGTACAGCTTTGGAGGACCAGGGCGAAAATGGTGGCCTCCCAATCTCCACCCAGGGGAGCTGAGAACTTGGGGCCCCGCTCCTCAGTGCACCCCTAGAGAAAAGCAGTCACTCCCGTCTCCCCGGTCTCCTGCCGCACTCCGTGCTCACCCGGCCTGTGACCGAGCGTTGATATCTCTGG
The DNA here is from genome assembly GCF_037043125.1 of Eumetopias jubatus. Taxonomy (NCBI): domain Eukaryota; kingdom Metazoa; phylum Chordata; class Mammalia; order Carnivora; family Otariidae; genus Eumetopias; species Eumetopias jubatus. The sequence goes on from NW_028274808.1 coordinate 149,098,321, forward strand.
CACCCGACCCCGTGTGGAGTTTCCAAACCCAGCAGATCCCTGCGATGCATTCCTGCCCCGCTTCTCCCCAGGGAGAAGGGAGTCTCCCCAGCTCTGCCGCTTGTTGGGTCCCTGCTGGAGGAGCAGTGGCCTGACTGGGCCGCAGATCACAATTTATGGCAACCCCGAGCTGAGAGCCCGCACCTCAGCTCCATCTCTGCAGCCGGCTTTCCCGCTCCAATACCTGGGAGCTCTGCCACACTCAGGCACCCCCGGTCTTTCTGTGACCCCGAGGGTCCTGAGACCACACTGTCCCGGGAGGATTCCACCCCCCATTTAGCCACTGGAGCGACGTCCCTCAGCAGAGCCAACCTCTAAAATGTCTCATTTTGTGCTCCGCGGCTCTAGCACTTGCCAGAAGCGGCCGGCGGAGGCCCCCTCCCCTGCCGTCTATCCTCCCGAATATCGCCTCGGATTCACTTCTCCGCACATCCTACCTTCCAGTAAGTGGTCGCTTCTCTGTTCAGAGAGTTGTTGCTACTCTCCTCTTCGATCTCCTGTTGAGTTCGTAGGTGTTCAGAATGGTTTGATCCCTATTCAGCTGAATTCCTGAGACCAGATGAAATCCAGGTCTCCTACTCCTCCGCCATCTTGCTCCGCCCCCCGTTCATAAGTCTTAATAGACTTTTGAAAATAATCCCCTTTTTCTCCAATGTGTGTGAATCTGCCTATGGAACACATTAACACATCATGAATTGAGGCCTAAAAGCTCCATTCTGTGTGTTATTTTGGTGATGTAGCGTTTCTTGTTCGAGTAAATGGCCACCATATATTCTAAAGTGAGGACAGATGGAAAAGGGATAGAAGCCAATAGTAAACCGAAGTACTTTAGTATTTAATGTGTGGTTCTAGAAAAATATTTTCTGCTGTGATATTTGTTAAGTATGTTCATAGTTTTCTTTCTTTTTGCTAAATTATAAGTCTCCAATAAGCAGGCTAAACAGAATCTCTGAAAGTGTTGCATTTACAATGTAATTTTTTAGTATTTTGTGACCCATATGCACATTTTTCCACTTAAGTTCTTCACGACTATTTTCATTTGTTTAAAGGAAAAAGTAAGAATTTTCCTTTTAAGAAAACTTGTATTATAATACTTATACTGATATAAGACCATGTTATAATTAATAGATCATTTGGGTCAAAGTCACAAAGATTTCTATGATTTAATTCTAAGGTTGTTGCTTTTGTGGTCTAGCTATTCAGTCTTTACTCTCATTAAAGTTAAAAACAAACAAAAACAGTGGGTTAAAAACCAGACAAAAAATAACCTCTAAGAGTAAGGCGGATTAGAAAAATAGAAACAAATACAATTATATTCTTATTAAGTAAATAGTAATAGCATAGCCATCAAATATATTGGTGGTTTCAAAAGTAAAAGTAATTTATTAGAAGGGGGCCAACTATTTCCAAAAAATTTATAGTCTTTAAAGAAATATTTAAGAAATAACAGCATTACATACTGAAAACACGTTTTTTAAGTATGGCTTAAACTTTCCAAAAGGTTTCTGCTACTACCATTAAAATTAAAATTAACTAGCCATTGTGTTCACCTGACATGTAATAATATAGTGCAGAGAAGCATTATCTTCATTCTAAATATATTTGTTTTTATAAATAATAAAAGACAAAACATGTATTTAATAGCAACAATGGTTTTTAGAGCTTTCTGCTAAATATGAGAATAATTTGATCATTTTTCTGAATCCTTTTTCCTTCTTGTTTGGTTTCTCACCAGCATTTTCTATGGGGACATTTCTTGTTATGGCTAATCACTTATTTTGCAAACAGCCCTTTTTTTCAAATTATAAAGATTGATTATACAGTTGGACAGTACAAACATACAAATTTAAATGTCTGAAAAAATTGTTTTTCACCATGTTGACTAATCAAGGTGACAAATTTGAGTGTATGTGTGTGTGTGTGTGTGTGTGTGTGTGTATGTATGTATGTGTATATAGATAGGTCATTGACCCTGTCAGTAATTGGGATGGACTCCATGAAATTGAAAGCTATTTTCTCATAATCTGTAAACCATACATTCAAGCTATTCTAATTCTTCTCATTTCTTTTCCTTGTTTGGAAGGTTGCATACACTAAGCTAGGGACTCTCAAGCTATGCTTTTGCTGCATATGGATATTCTGTTATCAAATTTACACAAGGAGCATTTTCCAAATTCATGGAGAAGAAAAGAAGAAAGAGCATTTTCTAAATTAAGTGCAATTTCTTAACCCTTTGTCAACTGCTATGAGAGCTTGCAATTACATAATGAGAGTAACAAAATGATTTTTATTTTGAATTATAAAATCCAATGTCAGTATTTCCTAGTGTTTGGCAAAGAATGCTTTGACTTCCAGATATTGAACCACATGAACACTGAGAATTTCTGCGCTAAGGTTTTAATTTGATACTTCCTCAGTCTCTTCATTTGACTCACATTTTCTCCCCTCCAGAATACTGATTTACTTTCTTGCTGCTATGGATTGCAGTGAAGTAATTCTAACTATTGTCTCTATGGCTAGCCTTAATTTAACTGTTCTGCCCAAGGAAAAACATGTAAGCATTTCTCCTCACACTCATTTCTCCAGTAAGAGAAACTGTTTGAAAATCACTGCGCCCCCGCCCCCTCCCCCAATGTCTGCTCCTATTTTCCTCTTCCAACACAGAAGGCATCTTAGATTAGATTCTCTGGGAACAGACTCTGAGGCGCAGATTTACATGCAGAAAGTTTATGGGGGCTACTCCCAGGAATAACATCTGTGAGGAGGGAGGGAAGGAGGCAGGACTGTAGGGAAAGAAGGGAAGTGCAGTATGGTTGGAATAATGACCTCAGCATATCCCACAAGGAACTCTGGAGTTGGGGTGACCATCAGAAATGTCCCAAATTGAGGCGTGAGCTTGGGGTGTTTTACTCTCACTTCTGACAGGTCTTTGAATGAGTGCTATTTCAAGGGAGGCATATGACCTTGGGTGAGGCAGTTCCCTTTGACCTTCCAGGGTATTCCTCGCAGTGCCAGCAGAAATGCCTTGGGCCCAAAGGCAGGTTGTAGGGGTGATGAGCAAAAGCATACAACTGACTTTACTGATGAGAGTCAAGTCTGGAAAATTTGCTGGTGTTTCATTTAACTAATTGCCATGACATAGCTTTCCATGTAAAGACAGTGCCATTTTGTTTTTAACCATTAAAATCTTTTAAGACAAATAGTGTAAGGTATTTAATAAATTAGTTTCAGTTATTTGTATCTAAGTATACAGATAGGGATAGATACAAATGTGGATATGGTCTTATGAAATAAATACTAGCATTTTAAAAGCAATTCCCAAATTCAGGTGATAGCCAATACCCAAATAATGTTGCATCTTGTGCAGAATAGGTGAATTTTTTTAAATTATAAGTGTTTTATTTTCCAATATTATCTAGACAAACTAAGTATTATAAATGCATTTTCTTACACTTCTCTGACCTGAAGCATAAGGAATATAAAATCTAAGACAAGAAAATATCAAATATTATTTATATCTCAATACTAATTATACTGAACTATAATATATGTTGATAACAGGAATCATTGTTTTCTTCTTAAGAAATATTTAATTGGAATCAAAATTGGGGAAAGCTACTTTAGTATTATAACAGAATACATAAACCGTAAATTTATTTTTAGAAATTTTATAAACTCTGTTATGAGAATTAAAATTTTATTATGATTTTCAATCAAAATTATTTTTTTAACTTTTTATTGTTAGGTTAATCACCATACATTACATCATCAATTTTTGATGTAGTGTTCCATGATTCATTGTTTGTACATAACACCCAGTGCTCTACGCAGAACGTGCCCTCTTTAATACCCGTCACCAGGCTAACCCATTCCCCTACCCCCTCACCTCTAGAACCCTCAGTTTGTTTTTCAGTGTCCATCATCTCTCGTGGTTCGTCTCCCCTTCTGATTTATCCCCCTTCATTCTTCCCCTCCTGCTATCTTCTTCTTCTTTTTTTTTTCTTAACATATATTGCATTATTTGTTTCAGAGGTACAGATCTGTGATTCAACAGTCTTGCACAATTCACAGCGCTCACCATAGCACATACCCTCCGGAGCGTAACTTTGATTTGTACCGTATATTTCTTCTCTTCCTGTACTCCGATAGCTAAGTGAGATTTCTACCTCAATATAATTATAGCAGATTCCATCACTTGTGATGAAATAAACCTGCTATGCGTTTTGCTGAAGTGAGTATAAAACTGGAATATCCATTTGTGATTCTTACATTTATTCACTCAAAAATATTTATTATTCACCTACTATGCACATCACATTTGGCCTTAACATGTTGGAACTTTGAAAGTCTGTTGAAGAATTATGTATCTCAGAAAGGTGAGTAGAATTGATGATTAATATATTCACTTTAATGAAGATCCAAATTAGCTTTTTCTAATATCTAGAAAATATACAAAGTTATTAATTGAATTACATATATTTAAATAAGTAGTGTCAAATAATTTCTATTATTTAGTCATCTATTGTGTCATGTGTTTGGTTTGTAAAAAATCATCTACATTTGATGAGGAGCAAAGCATTGTCTTAATTTCTGGTGGCATCTCATTCGTACTCTTGTTTTAGGTAAAAGTTACTATAGAAAGGTAAACAATTCCAGAAAAATGGTAGTACATTTGCAGTTTAAAATTTTGCTAAAAGTCAAAACTATTGAAGCCTCAGACTGTTCACTATAGTGGCAAGTTGAAGTTGGAACAGTTACATAATTTTTTTAGTCATGTGGAGCAGTAATAGTCATTTACTGCTTGAATAGTGAATTGTAACTTCTGGTAGTAACAGTCCTACTGAGTCACATCTTACAATTGGAAAAGTCAGACTCTTATGTCAGAAACACATTTGTATGTTACATTTACAATGTGTTGGCACTGGCACTTATAGAATTTAGGAAAGTTTATGCTCTTGTACAATTTATATAGGTAATGGATTTATTCATCCTCTTTTTTTTTTTTTAAGATTTATTTAAGCGTGTGTGTGAGAGAGAGAGAGAACACCCAAGCCAGGGTAGGGGCAGAGGGAGAGGGAGAAAGAGAGAATCCTTAAGCAGACTCCCAGCCAAGTATAGAGCCCAACAGGGGGCTTGATCTCACCACCCTGAGATCATGACCTGAGCCAAAACCGAGTCAGATGCTCAACCGACTGAGCCACCCAGGCGTCCCCCCATTTTTTCTTTTTATATGTAACATTAATTTAGGTGATACCCTACATTTAAGAGTATTTTTAGTTATATAGTAGTCATTACTACTATTTGCTTTAAGGAAAGAAAAAGTAGACAATATATGTTTAAAAAATCAGATCATAATAGGTTAAATTTCACATTTTGAAAGATATTATGAACTTTCACCTGCCACAAATGTCATCTACAAGTGCTCTAACACAAGTGTATTCTGCAGTGGGAAAATTTGTACATTCCTGAGTTATGCACGAGTCTCCTATGAAATACTGAGACTACCCGTCTCTTCTTTCAGAAAAGGCTGCAACCAGTTTACTCTCCTTGTCACCACTGGGTCTGGAATAGCAAATGAAAGTTAATTCTTTTTAATGGACTATTACCATAGAATAATTGATAGAAATTTCAATGAATAAAAAGAACCATTGGCTAAGAAAATATCATGGCTAGGGAAATATTAATTATATTATTCTAAATATTATGATTTATCAAAAGCATATTCATAAACAAGTAGACAAATTAAAAGCTGTTAATAAAAATTACCTATAGATACGCTTCACGAATTTACTTTAAAGTGTCATATCTGATTAAGGGCCATGTCACTTAGAGAACCCTGAATCCAAACTTAACTTAGGGTTCTATACTCATGAAGCAACTCCTGAAATACAGTACTTATTTTTAACTGGTAATTACACCATACACACACACACACACACACACACACACACACACACACACACACACACACACACACATGCACACGCACACACACACACACGTAAAATGGTGATAAGGATTCTAGTGAAATAGAACTCTTCTGTACAGTACCTCATGTTATATAATTAAAGTATGCTGTGTCATCATTCTGAATGTACTTGTAGTCCAGGTTCTTTTAGGTAAAATATTGCTCAAGGTATTTCACTTCTGAGTTTTGAGCCCAGCTGAAAAGAATAATTACAAAGTAATGTCCAGGTGAAGTAGAATCATGTCCTTCTGAGTTTTGCTTTGCTTAATCTATTTAAAATTACTCTCAGTTGGACTTGCCCAAGCTTTAACCATAAAAAGCTGAAAATCACCATAATTTACAAAAAATATATAATGCCTATATTTGACTAACTGTATATTAATGGTAGGTTTGGTTTTGAAATATTTTTAGCATGTTTCCCTTGTACAAGATTTAGATGCTTTGCAGAGACATAAAAGACGACAGGTTAATTAAATATTGGAGATGTGCCCAAACAGATACCTCCTCATCACAGGGTTCAGCAGGTGCTTCCATCTCAAGTGTTATATCTCAGTTGTAGGTAGGTTCACAAACTAATTAGGATCATACTGGATGATTGGTTATTAACTTGAATAATTTGGTATTCAGTGTTTAGGAATATTAGCATGAGATAACACTGGAAGAGCATGCAAATATTTATTAATAAAGTTTGTATTAACTCACACAAGCACTATGTTTGTTTCTTTCAAAATTTCACTTAAAATGAGCAGAAGTAGCACATGGGGAAACAAAGATACCAAAATCTATCTCACAAGAAGCAACCCAAGGTAAATCTAAGAAATCACAATTTATTAAACTTGTGATGATGGGGTTCAAGAGTTGGTATGTTGCATAGTTAGCTTTGTCTGAATATCATTAGTTCCTGGGTCATTTTTTTTTTGACAGCCTGAATTATCTGAGTTATAATCAGGCTTACACTGGAGTCTCAGAATTCTAGGAACTTCCTTGAATTTCCTAGTCAGATTATCTGTTTATATTTTCTTTTTCATCTCTTTATCATGCCCAAATTTCCATAGACTAAGATCTCTTTTTTTTTAAAGATTTTTTTATTTATTTGAGAGAGAATGAGAGATAGCACGAGAGGGAGGAGGGTCAGAGGGAGAAGCAGACTCCCCGCCGAGCAGGGAGCCCGATGCGGGACTCGATCCTGGGACTCCAGGATCATGACCTGAACAGAAGGCAGTTGCTTAACCAACTGAGCCACCCAGGCGCCCCAGACTAAGATCTCTTTGAGGACCATTATCTTTCATGTTTGTCACTCTAGAATCAGAATAATTATAAAAGAAACTCATTAAATATTTAAGGTAAATTAATAACAGATTACAATGTTAGTTATAGATTGCTTACTTAAATTTATAATTTTTGTATTGTAATTTAGAATTAATAACATATTATATGAATTGAATTTTAGTAGGCAAATTTTATGTGTTGAGCTCAATTGTCAAACACATCTTTATTCCTTACACAGAACCTCTCATATATCCTATATTTTTATGGCTTTTCAGTGAGTCACACATACAAATACATACTATAAACACTGATTACATTTTATAACATTTTTCTTTATTCCGAAGGGCAATTAAGTCTCATTTCTGTGAACCCAGCCCATACCATATTAATAAATCTATATTAATAGAGCACTTTAAAAGAATCATAAAAAGAAAGAGTAAATCACACAAAAATTCATTTATATTTACCATTTAGAATCTCTCCACTCAAAGGCATGCATATTTTATAAGGAAATTGTAACTGCACCAGATATTAGAAAATTATAACTCTGTTTGGCCATGTGTTACCAGACAAATGTACCAGTTCTGGGTCCCAAAATGGTGAAATACCTTCAAGCCAATCTGAAAGAAATAATAACAATTTGGAATAATGTGTGCTTAGTTTCCATTTTACACCTCTGAGTGCACTATTAATTTTGTGGTTAAAGGGCTATTACAGAAAAGAACAGAATGAAGTAATATTCAGCAGGTGCTAGGCAATATGTGCACACGATAAGCATCAGGGAGCCACCTGGGTTTGTCTAACTCCAGCCAAATCAATCTTTTATCCAATAGTAAAAGATGTTTCAGACATAGAGGGAAAGAGAGCACAGTATTGCACATTATTCCTAATGCAGTGGTATACTTCTAGTGCAGATTAACTATTTGGGATCTCGATGTCTGTCTCTCTCTCCATTTGTCTTTGCGTGTGTGTGTGTGCGTGTGTGTATGAAAATATCTGTATATGTATACAGATATATCTATATGAAAATATCTATATAGATGAAGATAACTCTATATTTCTATATGCCTTCTTCAAAAGTTGAAATGTCCTAAAAAGAACTAGCTAGGCTGGACACACTAGATACAGCCTTTTGTTTCTTTAGTATTTTAAGAAGGAAAATGTGTATTGTTCCCCAAGCAATAGCAATCAGTAAGCATTTATAGCATGCTTATTAATATTGTTGAACATTATTAATGGTGGCTAAATCTGTGTAATTGGTGTCAGATTATATAATTAATTTATTCAGCAAAGAATCAGAGTTTGAGCAGTGTCCAAGAGAGTTGCTACTCTGTGGTACGAGATTCAGCTCATTATGTCTCAGCTTCCCTTCATTTATAAAATAGAAACAATAAGAGTTTCACTTAATATGGTTATTTAGGAAGATATAACAAGCTGATACAAAGAAAGTTCTTGGAAGAATGTCTACTACCACTTAGTAAGCACTGAGTATGTGGTAGATTATAGATAACATGCTAATTTTCTATTTTGATTAAAAAGATAAACTCTGATTAAATCTTCTTATACCAAATGCCTGTCCAAACTTCTTAGTTTATTAGATACTACTTCAGGGGAAAGACAGGTATTTACCAGGGGTTAGAATATTTTTTCCCTGAAATAATATTACTTTGATAGACATGGATCTTATCTTTGTGAAGGCACTCTTTGCAGTAGGAAAGATGAGCAGGATAACTTTTAAGATTATGTCTTTGTCATTCAAACTTTCTTTTTTTTGTCTATTCTATTGTCAGTAGCTTTTTTATTCCTCGGGGGGTAGAAGAGGTGGCACACATCTTTGACATCACCTCACAGATGATGATGCTGTTTATAAACTAGAGCATCTCTGAGAAATGGTTGAATATCAATGTACAGTTTGCCTAACTTGTGGAAGGTATGAGAAAATGTAATAAAAGGGATACAAATGTTATTTCCAGTTTCCCAGTGGGTATTAAAGCTGAGCAATTGAATGCTTTCAACCTTGGTAAGAAGTAAGAGACTTGAGATATAATCAAGTTTTATGATTTTGGTGACATCCTTAAATTTTCTGGGCCATTGTGTTATGTTAACAGTGAAGATGCTGGTTTAGTAAGGTACTGTTTAGCACTAAAACGTTGCTGTTTTAGTATACTTTCTGTAAGTTAAAAAAAAATGTCTCCTTTTACAGTTTCCTCCAGTAGATGTAGAGTGGCAATCACTACTATCATTTTCGTCTTTGAGTAGATAACACTTACATAAAATTTTAAAAGAAAACATGAAATATTCTAAATATTTCATAATCATGTTAATTATAAAATATTTTAAATTACTTGAAGTTGCAGATGCAAACGTTTCTGTTACTGTTCAACTGTAGGATGGAAATTCTTAATTCTTTGAAATATCAGTATCAGTTTTCTGAGCTCATTATAACTAAATACTTTTTTTAATGAAAAGTGTCAATAAAAATCCCAGGTGTAAATGGTTGTGTTTTTAAGAGTGTGGATCGATAATGTATCAATGTTTTGTTTCCTACTTCATTAGATCTCTGCCTCCAAAGAAAGTTATAAATTATTAATTATAGATGTTTTCTGAATATGGGCAGTCCCATTCTTCATTGCACAAACTAAGTTGAAGAAAGTAAATTGAAATGTATTGACAAATTAAGAAAACTTTATTAGAGGAAGAAGACTTTTTTTCTTAGTCTAAAAAGTTTATTTAGAGAATAAGCAAGAATTTAGTTTTTAAACCAAATTTATTACATAATGTGCTAAAGCAGTGAACATGCTTTAAACCATGTTCGTCTTTCTTTAGGCAGAAAATAAAGAAGTCTCATTTACAATTTAATTCTAATCCATTTGACTTGACAAGTTAAATGTGAGAATGTAAATAGAAAACCTGAAGGGAAGAGGAAAAAATCTCTTGGAAACAGACTATTTTTTTTTTTTTTTGTGCTACTCTGTTAACATGTCAAGAGAAGAAGGGTCTGAGAGAACTCAGGGTTAGAATGATTTATGGTGATTCATTCATTTTAATTATCCTTTTAAAGTTTTGAATAAACACTACTCAAACTCTCTTGGTTTCTCTCTTTTTGGTTAATGGGCCTTTTGTAAGAACATTGCATTATAATTAAGTGATCAAATTCAGGCTGCTACAATAGAAAAAGCTATAAACTGCTTTTAGATTTCAGGAAGTACAAAATCATCTCATTTCCTCTGATACCATAACTTTTATTATTTGATTCATGCTTCTTCAACGGTTCTACCTAGTTTGTAAAACAGACCTTAGGTAATACTGATGAAATAGAATGTATAGAAAGCTGAAGACACTAGAAACAAAGATAAGATTATTTCTGGGATGATCATGAGAATCAACTGAGATTCCAGAAGAAAGATACTTGGTCATGGAGAAGACAATAAAGAAGAGCTCAAAAATATTGCTCATTTATTTCAGCACTATAGAAGTTTTCAAATCCAGTCTTACTGCTTAGGAAATGAATGTCTGAACCACAAATAATGGTCTTTTATTTTTAGAAGTTATCCAGGATTAGATATAATGATGCCTTTATGTGCTTCAAAGTAACTTATTCCCGCAAGCAATCATGATAAATAGAAAAGCCCACCATCATCTGAAACATTTAACTCTTCTATTGAGTTTCCCAAGTGTGTACTTATTTTCCCCAAAGTTAGATTAAAAACAATGGTATAAAAACATTTCTGTGTCTTACACTATTCTAGTTTCTCTTAGGTATAAACAATAAATTTCCCCAGTGCCTCTCACATTTCCAGATTTTATTCCAAAAGAGTGCACAAACTAGTTAAGAAAAATGCATTTATTAAAAAAAAAACGTGGGCATTTTTTTGTTATCTCAGAGGAACACAGTACTTTGCAAAAATTAGAGGCTTGCTTAGACCTGCATTAAAGGCTTTGCCAATAGTAGCATCATACACTTGGTTACTTCTTTGATTTGGTTACTGCTTTGATTTGGACATATATATTTAAAAAAAATGATCCCTGCAAAGTTTAAAAGTCTATAAAAGGGAAGGGACCCTTTATAAGCCATAGAAATTCTATTTCTGTAATTGTAAGGGTTAAAGGAAAGATCTTTTACAAAGATAGACTCAAAGTCTAAGAAGGTAACACCAATTCAACTACCACTAATCTAAAGTGGGGAAGAGCAGAGAAGAGCCTTCAAAGACAGAATAAAATCCCTTGGGGAAAAAGAAACCATTGAGATTGAACGATGGGCAGAACTGCATACCATGAAACCTGAAGATATCTGTGGCATTTCAAAATGAAAAAAAAAAAACATTTCTTAGCTTTCTTACTGGACCAATAAACAGTAGTCTAAACAATAGAGGTATTTGAGAGGCTAAGTCATTTGCAGTTCCTTACTGACATGTGTGTGTAAGTCTGTTCTTCAGGAAAATCAGAAAATGAAAAATTAAAATCTCATTTTAACCATCTATTTTATTTTCAGATACTGTGCATTGAAAGGTGCAAACCTCAAGGGATGTATATGTGGGATATGTTAGGACAAGGAGGTCTTAAACTCTGCAATATGACTGACAACAAGGCAGGTGATTTAAAAAGAAGGAAAAATTCTAAGTTACAAGCATGATTAGGGAGAGACTAGGATTGCATTAATTTACACGTCTTTCCGTGTTTCTCCTTGCCCATGCTGGCTCTAACATGCTGTGCCCAGACAAGGACTAATTTTTCTCACCCCTCCTTACATATAGGTGAGACCATTTGAATATTTCTCTTCTAATGAAATTTGAACTGAGGGAATATATGACACTTTGGAGTCAATGGTTTTAATTATTTTCAAGACTTTTTTTTTAATCTCATTTTAAACTCAGCTATGTTGTTGTTGGGAATCCCAGATGGGTATCCTATAGTAAAATTAAGAGCTGCTTATATAGTACATGAGCATTATGCCACTGGGAAAATTATTTCTCAAGTCACTGCAATAATGTGGCCACTCATAATGACTTCCATGTAGCAAAGCTCCAGTATGATCTGCTGCTTGATCTGATATAAGTTCTGAATTTTAGGGCTTGTGACAACTTTATTTCTCACTTTAATTAATAAAATTGCAATCTGTTTTTTTTTCCCTTCAGTCTCCACTCTTTAGTTAGCATAAGACAGTCCCTGAGGGACTGATTATCCCTGAAAATGGAAAGAAGGGCATCCCAGAGCTTTTAAGGCAGAGGGCCAGATGCAGCCAGCCTTCCCTTTGATCATTTTATTATAATTTACATCTTCATTCTAATGATTTCTAAGATGAGGATATAAATGTGTTTGTTTCCAAATAATCCATTTTTAGAACACTAGTTGAACAATCTTTGCCTTCCTTATACAATGTTAATGTTTCATTTTAAATCAAAAATTGTTATATTGAGTATATACTGATCAGAAGGAAATTTGTCATACTGGTACATAGAAATTTGTGACATCAATAAATACATAAGTTGAATGTTATTAACTTTTTTAATGCATCTGCTTTTATATTACTAGATTTCTCATGTAGTACATTCCCATATTTGGGAGAGGTCATGGTGAATGTGGTAGGCAGAATAATCCCCTAAAAATGTCCAAACGCAATCCCTGGGATGTGTATATTGTTACTTTATATGGCAAAGAGTCAAAGGGTCTTTGATGTGAATAGGGATATGTATTTTGAGATAGGAAATTATCCTGGATTATCCAGTTGATCAAATCTAATCACATGGGTCCTTAAAATTAAGAACCTTTCTTGGCTGAGCTTAGAGACAGATGTGACAATGAAGAATGGTCCAAGAATTGAAATGGTGCTGGCTTTGCAGATGAGAGAAGGAGAGCACAACCTAAAGGATGTGCAGACCTCTGGAAGCTGGAAAAGGCATAGAAACTGATTATCCCCTAGAGCACTCAGGGCAGAACACAGCCCTAGTGACACACAGAAATCTGTGTGGGACTTCCGACTTACAGAAATGTAAAATAACAAGTTTGTGTTGTTTAAGCTGCTAAATTTGTGGTAATGTGTTATGATGGCAGTAGAAAACCAATACAGTAAACAATTCACATCAGTTATAAGAAGGAGCTACCTGTGAAGACATCTTATAGTCATGAAGATGAAGGACAAGAATGAAATAGAAGGAGAACTCGCAGAGAACCAACTGCACACACAGCATATCATGGAATTCATTATAGGGGTTCTCCTGCTCACTATTGACCTTTAAAGGAGCAGCATCATATGTATACAAAGGACACTCCTTAACAGGACAAAGATTTTATAATCTCAACTTTGGGAAATGAATTAAGATGAAGGGTCTTGTTTGATAAAAGAAGATGCACTGAACATGAAAATATTTAAAGCAGGGTGCCAGCCTGTTTTTTTCTCTCAGTGGTATTCTTAGCAACAGTGACAGTAGACTAAGTGTCCATGTTTCTAATTAAAGGAAACTTGGAAGTTCTCACTTGCTGCAGCCAGCCAGCACTCCATGTTCTCCCGCCACTTGTTCTCAGCATCCACTACCTCCACCTCCACAATGCAAGAAGAAATCACTGTGCTCGTCATTGGTAATGGGTCTGGCATGTGCAAGGGAGGCTCTGCTAGAGACGGTGTTCCTTGAGCCGTGTTCCTGTCCATTGTCAGGCAACCCTGAAACCAGGGTGTTATGGTGTGTATGGGCCAGAAGGACTCCTACGAGGGTGAAGAGGCCCAGAGCAAGCGGGGCATCCTGACCCTCAAGTACCCCATTGAACATGGCACTGTCATCAACTGGGATGACATGAAGAAGATACGGACACCACACCTTCTCCAACAAGCTGTGCATGACCGCTGAAGAGCACCCAGTCCTTCTGACTGAGGCCCCCCTGAACCCCAAGGCCAACTGTGAGAAGATGACTCAGATCATGTCCCAGATCTTCAGTACCCCAGCTATGTACATGGCCATCCAGGCTGTGCTGTCCCTGTATGCTCTGGCCACACCACTGGTATTGTCATGGACTCTGGGGATGGGGTTACCCACACTGTGCCCATCTATGAGGGGTATGCCCTGCCCCATGCCATCCTGTGTCTGGACCTGGCTGATCACCTCATGAAGATCCTCATGGAGTGTGGCTATAGCTTCACCAACACCGCCCCCCACCACCCCTGAACAGGAAATCATGAGTGATATCAAGGAGAAGTTCTGCTATGTTGCCCTGGATTTCAAGCAGGAGATGGCCACCGCAGCATCCTCATCCTCCCTGGAGAAGAGTTATGAGCTGCCTGGTGGGCAGGTGACCACCATTGACAACGAGCAGTTCTGCTGTCCTAAGGTGCTCTTCTAGGTTTCCTTCCTGGGTATGGAATCATGTGGTATCCATGAGACCACATTCAACCCCATCATGAAATGTGAAGTTGATATCCAGAAGGACTTCTATGCAAACACAGTTAGCATGCACCCTGGCAATGCCGACAGGATGCAGAAGATCATAGCTTTGGCACCCAGCATGATGCAGATCAAGATTATTGCACCTCCTGAAGGTGAGTACTCCATGTGGATTGGGGACTCCAGCCTGGCCTCACTATTCACCTTCCAGCAGATGTGGATCAGCAAGCAGGAGTATGATGGACTGGCCCCCTCCATCTCCACCAGAAATACTTCTAAATGGACTATGAGCAGATGTGTAGCATTTTCTCCATGAGTGAATTCCAAAGTATAAATTTGCCCTGGCAAATGTATACACCTCATGGTAGCCTCATGAAACTGGAATAAGCCTTTGAAAAGAAATTTGTCTTTGAAGCTTGTATTTGATATCAGCACTGGATTGTAGAACTTGTTGCTGATCTTGAACTTGTATCCAAGTTAACTGTTCTCTTGGTATATGTTTAATACCCCGTATATATCTTTGATTTAAACCCTTAATACACGCTGCTAGGTCACTTTGTGGCTGAGGTTGAGACCATGTTTATGGAAGAGAAATTCATTGGTTTGAGAATCTGCAGGACCATGAGTTTCTTGATCTGTACAGGCTATTAATGTGTAAAAGCTGCCTATTCCAGGATTTCTCTAGAGACTGGCAAGAGTCCTGAACGAGTTGTCATTTCTGTCTTGCCAGTCTGACAAGGTGGGGAAGGTCTGAGCCTTAGGACCCACTTTCCTTTCTTACCTGATGTTTTCCTGCCAGAACACCATGGGTTGTTAATTGCCTTGAGTTGGAAAACAGTTTGCATTTACAACTGTAAATGTATTCATCTTTTTAATTTATGTAACATTTTTGTATGCAATTCTTAATTCTTTAAGACAGGAGAACAAATTTTGGTTTTCTACTGTCATGTGAAAACATTAGGCCCCAGAAACTCATTATTGTGTGAGGAAAATAAAGTGCTGCAGTGAAAAACAAACAAAAAACAAAACAAAACAAACCTGGATGAGGAGGCATTGGACTCAGTCTGATTTTGATTATTTTAGGTTGGGTTGGGTTTTTAGCACCTGTCAGATGCTTGCCCAAATTTTTCTAACTCTTTGCTGCTAGTCTTGATTGTGTAGCACAAAGAAAGCAGGACAGAGAAATCAGCAAAGACTTGATCATGTTTTTTTCTTTATTTTCTGCTTTGAGATATAATTTTTTATTATGTTAATCACCATACAGTACATCATTAGTTTTTGTGTTCCATGATTCATTGTTTGTGTATAAATATAATTGACATATTGTGTAAGTTTAAGGTGTACAAAGTGATGATTTGATACATGTATATATTGTGAAATGTTTGCTACAATAAGGTTAGTTAACATCCTTCACCTAACATAATTATCATTTTGTTATTATAGTAAGAATTTTAAACTCTCGTAGCAAATTTTAAATATTCAATACACTATTATTAACTATATCACCATTCTTGTGCCTTAAATGCCTAGAACCAATCAATCTTATAACTAAAAGATTGTACCCCTTGAGCAATATCTCCCCAATTCCCCACCTCTCATCCTGTGGCCACCAACATTCTATTCTCCATTTTTATGAGTTTTGAGTTTTTAGAATCCACATATAAGTGAATCATATAGTATTTGTTTTTCTCTTTCTGACTTATTTCACGTAGCATGGTGTCCTCAAGTTCCATCCATTTTGCTGCAAATGAACATTTCCCTTTTTTTGGTGACTGAAGAACACTCTATTATGTATTTATACCACAGTTTCTTTATCATTCATCTATCGATGGACATTGAGTTTACTTTCATGTCTTGGCTATAGTGAATAATACTTCAGTGAACATGGGGGTACAGATATCTTTTCAAGATAGTGAATTCATTTCCTTTGGATATATACATGAAGTGAGGTGGATTGTATGGTAGTTCTAGTTTTAATTTTTTTTTTTTTTTGAGGAACCTACACACAGTTTTCCATAGTGGCTGCACCAATTTACATTCCCACTAACAGTGCACAGGATTCCCTTTTCACATCCTTGCAAACACTACCTCTTGTGTTTTTGATGATAACCATTCTAACGGGTGTGAGGTGATACCTCATTGTGGTTTTGATTTGCATTTCCCTGATGATTAGTGATGATGAATTCCTTTTCATGTACCTGTTGGCCATCTGTCTTCTTAGGAAAAAATGTCTATTCACATCCTCTGCCCATTTTTTTTAAATGGGATTTTTTTCTTTGTTATTCAGTTTTATGAGTGCTTTTTTTTTTAAGATTTTACTTATTTATTTGAGAGAGGGAGAGCATGAACAGGGGGAGGGGCAGAGGGAGAGGGAGAAGCAGGCTCACTGCTGGGCAGGGAGCCTGACACAGTGTTCGGTCCCCAGACCCTGGGATCATGATCTGAGCCGAAGGCAGACACTTAACGGACTGAGCCACCCAGGTGCCCATTACTTGTATGAGTTCTTTATATATTTTGGATATTAACCTCTTATCAGATATATGGTTTAAAAATGTTTTCCCGTTCCAAAAGGTTGCCTTTTAATTTTGTTGATTGTTTATTTTGCCATGCAGATACTTTTTAGTTTGATGTAGTCCCAGTTGTTGATTTTTGCTTCTGTTGATTGTACTTTTGTTGTCCTATCCAAAAAATCCTTGCCAAAACTGGTGCTGAGGAGATTTTTTCCTATATTTCCTTCTAGGAGTTTTATGGCTTCAGTATTATGCTCAAGTTCTTGATCCATTTTGGGTTAATTTGTGTGAGAATTGTGAGATAAAGGTCCAGTTTCATTTCTTGCATGTGAAATTCCAGTCTTCCTAATACCGTTTAATGAAGAGACTATCCTTTCCCTACTGAGTATTCTTGGCTTCCTTGTCCACTATTATTTGACCATATGCATGGGTTTATTTCTGGGCTCTTGATTCTGTTCCATAGGTTTTTGTGTCTCTTATTATTCTTATACCATACTGTTTTGATTACTATAGTTTTGTAATATAATTTGAAATCAGGAAGTGTGATGTTTTCAACTTTATTAGTAAGATTGCTTTAGCTATCAGGCTCTTTGGTGGTTCCATATGAATTTCCATCAAAAATACCATTGGAATTTTGATAGAGATTGCATTACAGCTATAGACTGTTTGGGTTAGTATGGGTTTTTAAGAAAATAATATTAACAGTTCTGATCCATGAGCACAGAATTTATTTCTATTTGTGTTTTCTTCTATTTCTTTCATCAGTGTCTTACAGTTTTTAGAGTAGAGATCTTTCACCTCCTAGGGTAAATTTATTCCCAAGTATTTTATTATTTCATTGTTTTTGATGCTTTGGTAAATGATATTTTATAGATAGATAGTAACTAAGATAAATATCTTTTTCAGACAGTTATTGTTGATGTATAGATACACAAGTGGCTTTTGTATGTTGATTTTGTACCTAAAACTATACTGAATTTATTATTCTATCAGTTTTTCTGGTGGAGTCTTTAGTATTATCTATATAAAAGATCATGTCATCAGCAAACATACAATTTAACTTTTTCCTTTCTGATTTGGTTGCCTTTTATTTCCTTTTCTTGCCTAATTGCTCTGGCTAGGACTAATAGTACTCTGTTGAATAGAAGTGGCAAGAGTGGGCACCTTTGTCTTGTTCCTAATCTCAGAAGGAAAGCCTTCAACCTATCATCATTGACGTATGATGTTAGTTGTTGCTCGTCATATATGGTTTTTATTATGTTGAGATATGTTTATCCTATACCCAATTTGTTGAGAGTTTTTATCAAGACTGGATGTTGAATGTTGTCAACTTCTTTTTCTGCATCTATTGAGATGATCTTATGACTTTTTTTCTTTCATTCTATTATTGTGGTATATCACATTTATCGATTTGTGTATGTGGAATTATTCCTGCATCCTAGGGATAAATCCCATTTGATAATGATGTATGACCTTTTTAATGTGCTGTTGAATTTGTTTTGATATTTTGTTGAGAATTTTTCCATCTGTATTAAGGATATTGGTTTATAGTCTTATTCTCTTGTAATGTCTTTATCTGACTTTGGTATTAGGGTAATACTAGCCTCATAAATTATTTTGAAAGTGTTCTGTTTTCAGTTTTCTGGAAGATTTTGAGAAGGGCTGGCATTAATTCTATTTTAAGTGTTTAGAATTCACAGTGAAGCCATCTGGTCCTGAGCTTTTCTTTGTTGGGAGATTTTTGATTGCTGATTCAATCTCTTTACTTGTTTATTGGTTTGTTCAAATTTCTATTTTTTTCATGATTTAAATGTGCTACATTGCATGGTTCTAGAAGTTTATGCATTTCTTCTAGGCTATCCCATTTGTTGGCATACTAATTCATAATAGTCTGTTAGGATCTTTTGCAATTCTCTAGTATCAGTTGTAACTTCTCTCACTTTTGATTTTATGTATGGAAGTACTCCCTATGTATATTCTTGGTAATTCCAGCTGAAGGTTTGTCAATTTTTGTTTATCTTTTCAAAACACAGTTCTTATTATCATCTTTTCTACTTTTTATTCTCTATTTGATTTATTTCTTCTTGGATTTTATCTTCTTCCTTCTGCAAACTTTGAGCTTATTTTTTTAGTTCCTTAAGGTTTAAAATTATGTTGTTCAATGAGATCCTTTTTTTTTTTAATGTAGACATTTATCATTATGAAAGTCCCTGTTAACACTGCTTCTGGTGCATCTCGTAAGTTTTGTTGTGTTTCCATTTTTGTTTGTTGTAAGATATTTTCTTAACTTTTGTTTGTTGTACGATATTTTGTAAGATAAGATTTCCCTTTTGATTTCCTCTTTAACTCATTAGTTATTCAGGAATGTGTTTAATGTTCACATATTGTGAATTTTCCAGAGCTCTTTTTGTTATTTCCAGTTTCATACGACTGTAGTCAGAAAAGAAAACTTGGTGTGGTTTTATTCTTAAAATTGTTAAGACTTGTTTTGTTACCTAACATAATCTCTCCTTGAAAATGTTCCATGTGCACTTGAGGAGAATATATATTCTGCTTCTGTTGAATGGAAATTTCTATGTATATCTGTTATGTTTATTTTGTCTAAAATATGGTTCCAGTCAAACATTTTCTTTGTTGATTTGCTGTCTGGATGATTTACCCATTGTTAAAAGTGGGGGGATTAGAGTGTCTTACTATTACTGTATTACTGTCTGTTACTCCCTTCACAACTGTTAGTATTTGCTTAATATATTTAGGTGCTTTACTGGTGTGTTTGTGTGTGTGTGTGTGTGTGTGTGTGTGTGTGTGTGTGTGTGTGTGTGTCCGTCCTTGAAGCTAAAATGAGTCTTTTATAGTTGGGTCTTGGTTTTTGTTGTTGTTATTGTTTGGTTTTGTTTTTTAATCCATTCAGCATGCTGTGTCTTTTGTAAGGACTTATTTTCTCTTGCCATTTTGTTCATTGTTTTCTAGCTGATCCGTGGTTGCTTTGTTTCTTCCCCTTTTGCTGTCTTTGTTTGTGAATTGAAGATTTTCTTTGATTCCCTTCTCTTTATCTTGTTTTTTTTTTTTTTGGTAATCCCAAGGCTTACTTGAAACCTCTTAGAGATATAAAATAACATCTTAACTTTGATCACACAAAAATGCTACCCTTTTACTATCCCCTATTTTGTTTTTGATGTCAAAAATTATATCTTTTTATATTGTGTATTTATAAACTTTTTTTATAGTTATTGCTCTTTTAAATACCTTTGTCCTTTAATCTTTATATTAGAGTTATGTGGTTAACATGCCACTGTATTTCACATTAAAGTATTCTGAATCGGACTATATACCCAGCTTTACCAGTGTGGTGTATGTTTTCACATGTTTTTATGGTACTAATTGCCATCCTTTCACTTCAGCTTGAAGAACTCCCTTCAGCATTTCTTATAAGGCAGGTCTAGTGGTGTGAAATCCCTTAATTTTTGTGTGTTTAGGAAGGTCTTTATTATCACCTTCATTTCTGATGGACAACTTTGCTGAGTAAAGTATTCTTGATTGGCATTATTTTGTCATTTAGCACTTTGAATATAGCATTGAACTCACCTTGCCTGAAAGGTCTTTGCTGAAAAATCTGATAGCTTTAGGAGGGTTCATGCAGGTGTACAGCTGGAGTGACTAGCACATGTGAATCCAGTGGTGAGACCAATGACTGGAGATAGGTCCAAATTCAGGCCCACAAGCAGTTGTAGGGCTTTATCTATGTACATTTCTATGACTGCAGGATGTCATCATGGGTATGCATATAACAGTGGAGGCCAGTGACAGAATTCAGGCAATTGGTATACAGGTGCAGTGGCTGGAGGGCTAGTGCCAAGTGTGCACATGGTGGTAGGGGTCGACCCTTGGGGTCTAGAGTGGCATTTAGGATTTATGTAGTGGCAGAGTCCTGGGCTGTCTGCCTGCCAGTTCAGATCCCAGGTTTTGGCAGGGGTTGGGGGAGGGTTCAGGAAAGATTGATTGATTTTTATTTTTACTTTTTTTGGGGGGGGGACTGGGAAAGATTTAGATGGTAGTATCTACAAACATATATACCTGTGAGGCTTAAGCTGGTGAAATCTGCAGCGGCTTCTGTAGAGGTTGTGCTGGTTGTTGGTTTCTTCAGTGACAAAAGATGGGGTCCTCTGCAGAGCTGGTTAATGGAAACTGTGGTCACTCCCACTGCATGGTTGACACTGGTAGCCCCTGTTCTTCTTCCTTGTTTCCAACTGTTTGTGTATATCTCAGAATTGCTGTTTTCTGGGTGGGGTGAAAGCCAAGTGGTTTCTTCCTATAGTGCCCTGAATGGCTAGGGAGGCTGGTCATTCACCTTATATTCACTTTTCCAGTGGAAAAAAGTCTTTCTAGCTGGCTAGGTCCTTCTTGGTGCTAAGCAGTGTGAGGCTGGGCGAGGGGATGTGGGGAGGATGGTGGATGATGCAGACAAAATGAAGCTGTTCTTACTTTTTTTGTGTAATTATTATCAGGTTTTTTGCTCTATCATGTTGGTGAAGTTTCTTAAGTGGACACTTTTGCTCTCCCAGAACTGTTTTTGTTTACAGAAAGCTGTGTCTTAATTTGTTGATTTTTGGAAGGTAATAGAGGCTGCGGTCTCCTAATTCACCATCTTGGTGATGTCACACTTCTTATGTTTTTTCTTTCATGGAATTTTTGCCCATCCATATGCCAGTTCAGGTGTTTCAAATATAGTAGTAGCTTTATCATGTAGTTTAATATTTAGTGAAATAAGTGACCCTGATCATTATTCAGCCCTTTTGGATGTTCTAGTTATTCTTTTTTTTTTAATTGCAGTATAAATGACATACAAAGTTACATTAGTTTTCGGTGTAAAACATATTGATTTGACAGTTCTACACATTCCTCAGTGCTCACCACAATACATGTAGTCACCATACAACATTATTAAAATATCATGGATTATTTTCTCTATGCTGTACTTTTCATCTCTATGACTTTTATATATATATTTTAAGATTTTATTTGTATTTTAAGGAGAGAGTGTGAGTGGGGGGAGGAGCAGAGGGAGAGGGAGGGGGAAAGAGTCTCAAGTATACTCCACTCTGAGCATAGAGCCTAATGTGGGGCTTGATCTCACAACCCTGAGATCATGACCTGAACTAAAAACCAAGAGTTAGGTGTTTAACAAACTGAGCCACCCAGGTGCCCCATCTCCATGACTTAAATATTTTATAAATGGAAGTTTATACCTCTTAATCCCCTTTATTTTTTTCACTGCTGCCCAACCACTTCGTCTCTGGCAACCACATTTGTTCTCTGTATTTAGAAGTCTATTTGGTTTCGTGTTTGTTTTTCTTTCTTTTTTTTTTTTTTAAGATTCCATGTATAAATATGTGAAATCATATGGTGTTTATCTTTTTCTGTTTGGATTATTTCACTTAGCATAATATCTCCGGGTGCATCCATGTTGTCACAAATGGCAAGTTCTCATCCTTTTTTTATGACTAATATTCCAGTGTGTGTGTGTATGTGTGTGTGTGTGTGTGTACACATCACATCTTCTTATTGATGGACACTTAGGTTGCTTCCATATCTTGACTATTGTAAATACTGCTGCAATTAACACAGTAGTGCATATATCTTTTTGAATTAGTATTTTCATTTTCTTTGGGTAAATACCCAATAGTGGAATTACTGGATCTTATGGTATTTCTATTTTTAATTTTTTTTGAGGAATCGCCATACTCTTTTCCCCAGTGGCTATACCAATTTACATTCCTACCAACAGCACACGAGGGTTCCTTTTACTAGCCACATCCTCACCAACACTTATTATTCCTTGTGTTTTTGATTTTAGCCATTCTGACAGGTCTGAGATGATATCTCCTTGTGGTTTTCATTTACATTTCCTTGATAATTAGTGATGTTGAGCATCTTTTCATATGTCTGTTGGACATCTGTAGGTCTTTGAAAAAACGTCTATTCAGATCTTCCCATTTTTAATCAGATTATTTGTTGCTTTGGTGTTGAATTGTGTAAGTTCTTTATGTATTTTAGATATTAAGTCCTTATCAGATATATCATTTGCAAATATCTTCTCATATTCAGCAGGTTGTATTTTCATTTTGTTGTTGGTTTCCTTCACTGTGCAAAAGCTTTTTATTTTGGTGTAGTCCCAATAGTTTATTTTTGCTCTTGTTTCCCTTGCCTGAGGAGACATATCAGAAAAATGTTGCTAAGGCTAATATCCCTGAGATTACAGCCTGTGTTTTATTTTAGGAGGCTTATGGCTTCATGTCTCACATTTAGGTCTTTAATCCATTTTGAGTTTATTTTTGTGTATGGTATAAGAAAGTGGTCCAGTTTCATTCTTTTGTGTGTAGTTGTTCATTTGTCCTAACACCATTTGTTGAAAAGACTATCTTTTCCCTGTTGTAGATTTTTGCCTCCTCTGTTGTAGAACAATTGACCATATAGGTGTGGGTTTATTTCTGGGTTCTTTATCCTATTTCATTGATTTGTGTGTCTGTTTTTATGGCAGTACCATGCCATTTTTGTGGTTATTTGGGGTCTTTTGTGGTTCCACACAAATTTTAGTATTATTTGTTCTAGCACTATGAAGAATGAAGTTTGTATTTTGATAGGGATGGCATTGAATCTGTAGATTGCTTTGGGTAGTATAGACTTTTTAACAATATTACTTCTAATCCATGAGCATGGAATATCTTTCCATTTGTTTGTGTTGTCTTCAATTTCTTTCATCAATTTTTTATAGTTTTCAGAGTTCTTTTACTCCTTTGTTAAATTTATTTTCTAGATATTTTATTCTTTTTGGTATAATTGTAAATAGGATTGTTTTCTTAATTTTTCTTTCTGTTAATTGTTATTAGAGTATAGAAACAACCAAATTCCATATATTAATATTGTATACTGAAACTATTCAATTCATTTTTTAAAAAATTTTTTATTGTTATGTTAATCACCATACATTACATCATTAGTTTTTGATGTAGTGTTCCATGATTCATTGTTTGTGCATAACACCCAGTGCTCCACGCAGAACGTGCCCTCTTTAATACCCATCACCAGGCTAACCCATCC
Source organism: Eumetopias jubatus (assembly GCF_037043125.1). NCBI lineage: Eukaryota > Metazoa > Chordata > Mammalia > Carnivora > Otariidae > Eumetopias > Eumetopias jubatus. The sequence goes on from NW_028274808.1 coordinate 149,122,578, forward strand.
CCCCACACCCCTCCCCTCTAGAACCCTCAGTTTGTCTTTCAGAGTCCATCATCTCTCATGGTTCGTCTCCCCCTTTCAATTCATTTTTTACTTCTAATAGATTTTTGGTAGAGTCCTTAGGATTTTTTATGTATAGTAGGTCATCTGAAAATAGGGACAATTTTATTTCTTCCTTACCCATTTGGATGCCTTTTCTATCTTTTCTTTGATTACTGTGGCTAGGGCATTCAGTACCATGTTGAATAAAAGTGGCAAGAATGGACATCCTTGTCTTGTTCCTGATCTTAGAGGAAACACTTTCAGTATTTCACCATTGAGTATGATGTTGGTTCTAAATTTTCATGTATGGCCTTTATTATGTTGAGGTGTGTGTGTTCTCCCTAAACCCACTCTGTTGAAAGTTTTTATCATGAAGGGATGTTTTATTTTGTCTGTATCTGTGAGATGAACATATGAATGGTTTTTATCCTTTCTCTTGTTTACATGATTTATCATATTGATTTGCAAATATCGAACCACCTTGCATCTTTGGAATGAATCCGATTAGATCATGGGGAATGATTTTTTAATGTATTATTGAATGTGACTTACTAATATTTCGTTGAGGATTTTTGCATCTATGTTCATCAGAGATATTGGCCTGTAGTTTTCTTTCCTTTTTTTTTTTTTTTTGTAGTGTCTTTGTCTGGTTTTGGTATCAAGATAATGCTGGCCTTATGGAATGAATTTGAAAGTTTTCTTTCCTCTTCTAGTTTTTGGAATAGTTTGAGAGGAATATATTATCTCTTCAAATGTTTGGTACAATTTACCTTTGAATCTGTCTATTCCTGGACTTTTGTTTGTTGAGAGTTTTTTGATTACCAATTCAATTTCATTACTTGTCTGTTCAAATGTTCTATTTCTCTATGTGGATACCTGAAAGAATAGCAATCTAGGCAGAGGGAACACCCTGTGCATAGTCCTAAAATGTGCAATTGTCTACTATTTCAAGGAATAAAAAGTACAGAGAATGGTTGGAGTAAAGAAAGGGAGGTAGAATAAAGTAGGATAGGGATTAGAGACTTAACTGGAAGCCAGATCTTTAGGGACTATATAGGTTGTTGTGAGGACTTTGGCTTCTATTGAGTTGAGGAACAGTGGTAGAATTTGATCAGAGGAGTCACATGATCTGACTCACTCTGGCTTCAGTGATTAGATGAGAGTGTAGGAGAGTAAAGGTAGAAATAGGAAGACCAAGTAAGACACTATTGCTAGAATCTAAGTAAGAGATGATGGTGACTTGGACCAAGGTTGTAGCAGTGGAGGTAAAATTATATTTTGAGTAAATGACTATTTTTTATGTTTAAAAGGTATGCTCAAAAGTTTTATTGATTGAAAAGTATAAGAAAATGGTTTGGAAACACTAAAGAGTATTGCTGAAACCACTCATAGTATGAAAGATTGTATGGAATACATTTTGGCTTTCTCTGCAGTTCATCTCTTATTGGGTTCTCACCAATTCTCAACTGCCAACCCTCTATATTTTAGTATCAAACTAATTAGAGGTGTTTGAAAATCTTTTATGCAACACATTTCTTTGTGCCAGTCCCTATGATATTATATGCCTTGGTGAAAACAATGCACATGGTGTCCACCTTCCTGAAGTTTATCCTCTAATCCAGGAAAGAAACAGTACACACATACACAAACATTTATTTGAACATTTATTTTAGATAAATCCTCTAAAAGAAGTTAATGGAGTGATGGTCAAATGTGTGAAAAGTGATGTGCAAAGGCACATCAAGGGAGGCATTATCTATGCTGGGGCCTAAAATTTGAGAAGAGGCCAGCTTTGCAAAGAACAGAAGGAAGAGACCTGCAATTTACATAGATCCAAGAGCATACATGATGGCCCTAATCAGTTTACTAAAATATATGCATGACTTTTCATAAATGATAATGCATAAGTGTATTTTATTATAACTGGTTTAAATTTGTACTTTAAACATTAACCATTTTGGTACCTATTGAGAGAGAGATAAAGAACCACTAAATCTTTTTGCACATTAAAAATAATCTTTATAGTCACATTTGTCTCAGAACTTAACAAAGTAGTTATGTTCTCTTCCTGAAATATTATATCTAGGATATATTTTTAAAATTGGGAAAAATCAGGGGCTCCTGGGTGGTTCAGTCACTTAAGCATCTGCCTTTGGCTCAGGTCAGGATCTCAGGGTTCTGGGATAAAGGCCTGAGCCCTGTGGTGGTCTCTCTGCTCAGCAGGGAGTTTGCTTCTCCCCCTCCTGCCTGCCACTCCTCCATCTAATTGTGCGTGCTCTCTCTCTCTGTCAAATAAAGTCTTTAAAAAATAAAATTGGGAAAAATTAACTATCAAACTCACAAATACTTCATACGATATTGCTATAAATAAAGGCAGTATTATATGGTATTTATGAGCCCAGGCTCAGAAGCTAACCAGGCTGAGTGGAAAGCAGGGTCAGCCCCTTAATAGCAGGATGACCTGGAACAAATTACTTAATCTCTAGGTGTCTCAATTTCCTCCTCGCTACAATGAGGGTTTTTATGAGCATTAGATTTATACATCTAAAATCTTGTTATAGTGCCTGGCATATAGAAAATAATTCATAAGTGATTTTTATAGCCCAGATTACTACATAATTCCATTTCTAATTAATTTTGTTTTAATAAAATAAACCTTATAACACGTGCAAGAGAACCCAATGAACAGTTTTAAGATATTAACACGTGTATGATAGCATAAAAAGTACTCCATCTAGAACAATCAAAACAGTGCTACAGCAATAGCCATAGTTTGCTTTAGCTATTCAAGTTTCTTTTCAATTTTTGTGAAATCTTAGCTATTTAATGGTAATTATTGAAGTTAATTAATAGAACAAAATTCTTATATATAACCCATTAAATATTAAATAACTCTACCAAATATTTCTGGATTAATTAACAAGTCTCTAATTCAAATAGAGGCAGATGTAAACCTACTTATAGAAAAGTACAATGCAATAGTCATAAAATATTTGTCTCATCCAGGGTGGAAAGAGAATTTTAAAAATGCCATTCTAGGGATGCCTGGGTGGCTCAGTCGTTAAATGTCTGCCTTCGGCTCAGGTTGTGATCCCGGGGTCCTGGGAGCGAGCCCCGCATCCGGCTTCCTGCTCAGCAGGAAGCCTGCTTCTCCCTCTCCCACTCCCCCTGCTTGTGTTCCCTCTCTCGCTGTCTCTGTCAAATAAATAAAATCTTTAAAATATATATATAAAAATAAAAATGCCATTCTACATCTTACTCCACTTTCAAATTATGACCTATATTTGGCAAATCAAAAAGAGTCTTGAGCAAAAGTCATAGTGGACAAAACTATGGTAAAGAAGGTCTTGTACGTGACACTGCTTTATTTATTGTATTTAAAGGAAGGAGAGAGTTGTTAAATCTGGTAGTGGGCAAACCAGTTTCTTCTAGATTCTGGAATTGTTTTAAATAGCAATCCTTTAATGTACCTTGCCATTTAAATAAACATCATGTTTCTTAACTAGTTTCACTTTCACACATTAGTTATGAAAAAAATTGTTCAAGGTTATTTTATTTTTTTTAAGATATTTATTTATTTGACAGAGAGAGAGAGAGAGAGAGAGCAAGCACAAGCAGCGGGAGCGGCAGAGGTAGAGAGAGAAGCAGGCTCCCCGCTGAGGAGGGAGTTGGATGTGGGACTCGATCCCAGGACCCTGGGATCATGACCTGAGCTGAAGGCAGATGCTTAACTGACTGAGCCACCCAGGTGCCCCTTAAAGGTTATTTAATTGTGTTAAACCAAGTGTTTGGGAGGCTACGAAACTGAAGTATTGTATGAGGCTTGTCCTCAAAGATCCTTGAGTCTGTTAAGAGGGAAGAGGCATACCCATTGTTAAATAAAACGTAGGCAGAGTTAGATTTCATGAGAAATGCTTTAGGGGTTCATAGGAGAGAGATTAGCATTCTAACAAGGATTAGAAAGGGTTGAAATGTGAATGCCTTATGGGGAACAGGCAGCTAAGTTAGAAGAGTAAAGCAGTCTAAGTCGGAGATATAGGAATATATTAAACCTATACACATTCTTCACACCTGCAAAGAAATATGCTCAAATTCTTGAACTGTAAGGCTCTCTTATTTTGTACACATTTTTCAACTTTTGATACAAAGAGAAAAATAATTTTAAAAATTAAAAAACAGCCACAAAAATAAATTAAAAACTAAAAAAAGAAAATAGGGCAAGAGTGACAATAAATGGTAAAGAGGATTTGTCTTATTGTTAATAAGACCACAGGAAAAACTAGATAATGGTGGGTTGGAGAAGGCTGGTGCTAAGTCTCAGTCTTAACAATGGTCCAGCTGATAGGTGAACAACTGATACTGTGGGCCTGATAGTACCAGATCTTCCCACTTTCAAGGGAAGCTAGAATTCAGACTTTGAATATAAAACATCACAATTTTTAAAAGTTGGATCTATTAAAAATTGAAAAAAAATGTCTGAGCCACACAAAATGCATATACTGGCTGAATTCAGCTATCCAGGAGGAAGCAATTTGCAGCTATTCCCTGAGGTAATGTTTTGTTACGTTTTGAAAGAATAGTAGGAATTTTTACCTCAATGATGATCATTTCTAAAAGTCTGTATTTGGCTTAGGTTCACAGTTAATACAATATAAGAGAAGAACTGTCAGGGTGGTACACATTCATATAATCTATTTCTTCCTTAAAACCCTTCTTTGCTATGGAACTAAGAGCAGAGAATGACATGGATACTCTTGCAATGTGAGAATATATTATTCTAAATTTGTGCTCTAATACCTTTACCAAAAACATCAGTGCCCTGTGTAACAAATTTATGAATCAGTTAGTGGGTGCCTTTGCCTCCCAGAAAGAACTGCTGTGAGTTATTAGATATAAAACTTTGCCGTTGCACAAAAGGTGATAAAACATTACTTTCTAAACCAAGGGGGTAGTCTACTCACAACAAATTGAAGCACACTGAGACAGAGAAGTATTAACTCTGTAAGTTGCACTGTTTCCTTCATAGACTTCTTTCCATAAACCTTTGGTTAAAATCCCATAAATAACTGATCAGATCAACAATAAATCCAAGGGTTCTCCAATAATCATTTTACATGCTTTCTCTTCCATAGTTTCATTTTTAAACACTCTTTGGTTGAGAATATAAATTATTATTTAAAGAAATCAGATTTTCTCATTCTTAAGAAACATGGCAATAAGTGAAAACATAATTTTGAAAACTTTGCCTGGCATATCTAATTGACAGAAGGAAAAATTTTCTTCCACAGAATCTTTTTTCTCAGGTGGCATTGTATTATGATTTCTTATTTAAAACTTTTTTCCCAGGAACATTTTTAAAATGAGCCATCACAGTAATTCTGTCTCAATGCCTCAGCATCATTTTCAAACACTGACTGATAAAAAATTTAAGGATGGTTTTACTTAATTTGCCGGGTCTTGCTTTTTTCCATTTCCTAAAAAAATATGTATTTTTTTTCCTCTTCCCCTTCCTCTTGTATGCTCTTTCCGTTCCCTCTCTTCTTCGTATTAGAGTGTGTTCCCTTAACTTCACTAAACCCTTTAACTTAGTAGATCCTCCCCAGATACCTCTCCCCTTTACTTCTAGCTCTTCCAGGACTGTATTTCATGGCAAAACCCTATTAGCTTATTTTGATGTTTTTATCTTTCTGTGATTAGGAACCAGTCCATGCAGCCCAAACAGACAATTTTCCAAGGGCACTAAGTGGGTTTTCAGATCTCCTGTGAGGAGGAATGAGCTTCAATAAAACATTAGGCCACTACCAAAGTTGACTGACTTGAGCGATGTAACGTCTTATGTGGTTCCTGCCTTTTACTGTAAGTTTACACTCCCATGAACATTAACTCTGCCCAGCTGTAGTGCTTTAAGTGAAGGTTTGCACGCAAATATGGCCTCCATGAAAGTTACCTCGGGGCTAAAGTACTTCCATCATTGACAAAATTAAACGTCACACTGTCTCTGGTGGTTTAGTTGGCCTCAGATTCAGTTGTGGCTCATGTTTTATTAATGTGGTGAGATTGTCCTTTATTTTCAGCCTCCCACAGCAGGTGAGCTTGTCATATTCACTAAGAGAGAATGAGAGAAGATTGCCAACCACTTGCGCCAATTGTTTCCACAGCTCTTAATTTCTGTTGAGAGGCACGCAATATAAACAAAGTTTTACTTAACTGCTGGAACATTTGTCAAGGACTTGATACACGCAAACCTCCATTTCTATGCTATACTATGAAAGCACTGCAGTGTCGCTCCTCTGAGTAACCCTGTGCATGCCAAGCAGAATCCCAGAATTAAGGTCTTCAAACACATCTTCTGGCTTTAGCTAGTGGAAGGAAATCTCACTACCCAGAAAATTAGATGGGTGGCCTGGAAATAAGTTAAAAATCACAGTAAGCTAGAGTAGAGAGGTTCTGGTCCCTCCTGAGGTTTAACTTTGCCTCAGCCAATTTTTCTGTGGTGGATTTTTTTTTTTTTAAGTGTAGAAAATGCCGAATCCTTAAAGTTTCTAATGTGCTAGACAAATCTTCAAATTTTATTTTATTCTCCATACCCAATATATCAGTGAATACAAAGATTGTCTTATGAATTAACAGAAATTAAAAATTGTCAACAGTTATGAGAATCCTTACTGTTTTTAATCTCCATTAGCATAACCAGTCCTCCTTTTCTTGAAATATTTGCTGTAATTGCAATTTTTTCTTCAATTTGAGACCTATAGTTTAAGAGAGCAGGATTACAAATTGTACACTACAAATAATGACAACATGCTGGTCAATGGATTCTCTATATTAATCAAATTCTGTATATTAATCTAACTAGATAATATGAGTTGACAAAATGAACCAACTGCATCACTGCTTTTTTTTTTCCTTTTTCTTGAAATTATAATACAGTAAAAGACTTTGGTGAAAAACATAGTTTTGTTTAAAAATGAAACAGAAGGAGTATCTGGGTGGCTCAGTTGGCTAAGCATCTGATTTCGGCTCAGGTCATGATCTGAGGTCCTGGGATCCAGCCCAATGTCGTGCTCCATATTCGGTGGCCATCTGCTCGTTCCCACTCGCCCCGCTCATTCTCTCTCAAATAATTAAAATCTTTTTAAAAAGTTAAACAATATGTTTAGTTTTATGTTCATTTTATTTTCTCTGAAAAATGTTGCAATCTTGGATCTCAAACAGTTCTAAAGGCTGTATATCCATAATCCATAATGTAAGTCAGGGAATGCTTTCTTCAATATACAATATATTAATCTATTCTTTGAATCATAGAAAAAATAGTTGCTATTAATTTTTTTAAAATTTTTTAAAATTTAAATTTAATTTAAAAATTAAAAAGGTTTTTAAAATTTTCTGGTCTTGAATTATCTAATTTGGCTACATACGCAAATATGTATACACATTTTTTCGTTTGACTATATGTTAATTAAATGGGTATTACCAAACTCCTCTTTTTTTAAAATTTGTGCTTTGAGAATCCTTATCTATGATTTCTAATTCTGTGTTTTGATTTAGCTACCTTTAATCAGTTTCTAGAATAAACAAATGATATGTAGAAGTTGAAGTTCATGGTTGATGCTACTATAAATATGAAACTGCTGCTTTATATATATATATAAAATATATAAAATTATAAATATATTTATATATCATATTTACAAATATATATATCCACTTGATTAACATTATCTCAGTGATCTAGAACTAATGTTAAAAATCTCATTGCTATTTTCACATCATTAAAGTGGTTGTCTTTAATTGCCACTTGATTTTTAACATATGCCTTTTAAAGAATCATATCATAATTCTAGTATTGGGAAATACATATCTTGTATTTTTTCCTTCTAATGTTTTAAAAATCTATTTCATGTATATTTATAAATTTGTTATTTTAAATGTAGAATTGATTATTTTATCTAAACAGGGAAAAAAAAAGAATATTGTATTTTAAAAGGACCAGCAGTAGTTTCAAACGCAATGCATTTCCGTGTGGGAGACTACTATTTAGTGTTCCGGAGAGGTCTTTCAGGTACCTTATCCATAATCTGAATTCAAAAATAGCAGCTTAAAATCAAGCTTAGTTTAAAATCATTGCCTTGAGTCCTGCTCATTAAGGGGGTAATACCCTCTGACGTTGCCATTCATGTCAGTGTTTGAGGAAGAGGATGTGCTGGAATCACACAGACCTGGGTTTAATTCCTGTTCCACATCTCCCTGGGTAAAGAACACTAGGTAAGTTACTTAAACCACATTCAGTTTCTCTATCTATAACATGAAGATATTAATAGTTTTCTTCTAAAATTATGATGATTAAACAGCTGCTCTTTTTATGACAATGCATGTTAGCGCTTTATGGTGGCCAAAATTCTAAAGCTGCTCCCCCACGATTTCTGTCCCTTGATTATTAAGCATGAATCTAGGTGCTGTTATGAAGGGACTTTGCAGCTGGAATCAAAATTACTAATCAACTGACCTTAAAAAAGGGAGATTATCCTAGACCCAGTCTAAACACTTGGGTCCTTGAAAGTAGAGATGTTTCTCTGGCTGGGGTCAGAGAAAGGCTGCAGATTTGGGTGGGGGTGGTAGAAGAGAGATGAGCACGCAAGATCGGTTAGATTCAGAGTGCGTGATCTAGCCTTCCTGTTGCTGGGGGCCCGCATATAAAGCACGAGGAAGAATGTGGGTGGCCTGGCCTGGCTGCTGGCTGACAGTAATGAAACAGGGACCTCTTTCCCCTAACTGTGAAGAACTGAATTTGGCCAACAACCTAAATGAGCTTGGAAGCAAATTCATCCCTAGAGCCTTGGGAAAAGAATGCAGCCTTGCTGACACGGTGATCTCAGCCTTGTGAGACTCTAAGCAGAGCGCCAGCTGAGTTGGGCTTTGCCTGGACTTCTGACCTATAAAAAAGTGAGGTAATAAACAGGATGTCTTTACTAATTGACTGGAATACGCAAACAGTGAAGAAATGAAGGAATTGTAGGATAAGACACAAATATTGAGGAAACCAATGCATGATAAGATGGAAAACATTAAAACCAACTTTGAGAGAAAGTAGGTGAACTTCTTTGTTTTAAACCTACCATGGTTACACAGACAAAGG